>NC_081329.1:37342469-38546036 GCF_026419965.1 Kogia breviceps
GGACTGAACTCAGCCCACTTTACACACCAGAAAAGATTATTTACAACTGGTTAGAATTTGAAAAACAATTTGTTGATGTCTCTCTGGAAGAGAATCAAGTGGATGAACAGCAGCAAGCAACACAGCACTGAAAATCGGCTACACCCCGTGAGAAAAATAAACTGCAAAATAAAGGCAGTGAGTGAGAGATAAATTCTTCGAGACTTCGTTCAGGGGCTGTCATTGAAGTTGTTTTGAGCATATATTAACACACAGAAGGATCGGACCTAAGGGAGGACACTCGTGGGTCTGAGTGTCTTCGTGAGCATGAGTCAGCAAATGCAGCCCTTGTCGAATAACACTGCCTTTTCCTGATTCCATGGACCCGAAATCTCCAAATGCAGACGACCCTTCCTACAGCGAACACATGCATGGGACAGCCACAGGATGCTACCCCATTGGAAAGGCAAAAAAACATGAAAAGCCACCTCATCTTCTCATATCCTGGTGCTCGGGTTCAAGCTTTCAGCCGCTTTTCTGAAAATATACCCAATTGGGGAAGTCAGCACTTTCAAAACACTCTTACTTATAACTTGGAATTGGTTCCATGGATGAACTACAATGGGGAAGAATAAGAGACGATGGCTATATATTTGGACAGGCACATGGCGCTCTAATTTCCAATGCTGAACAAGAATTGACCCAAGTCTAAGCTTGCTCTCGGAAGGAGAATTGGGCTTGAAAATTTCCTGCTGCTTTGGGACCTGTTCCGAAAGTGGGAAGTTGAGCCGGGGATCTCAGGGAGCCTATAATTCATGGCCCTGCACGATGGTAAAAGGCACGTAATGTGGAAAAATGACTTGGGTTGAACCAGAGAAAAGAACTTGAGAGCAAGGCAGAATTGCAAAACTGGGATTTCAAGAGGGAGAAGCGTCTCGCCTGGTAAGAACCTAGGATGTGGCAGTACTTCTTCAAACATGCCTTTGTCGAAAAAGGGTGTATGCCTTTATCCGGAATATATTCTGAATAAAGGCATACACCGTTTTTGGGCAACCAGGCAGGGGCTCGGTGCAAATCAACACTACATAGTGCTATCACTTCCCATCTAAACAAAGGGTCATGTACGAAAAGTGTAAAGACCAGAAATGCAGGGTAACGTGGAGGTAAATCGTACCCACATTTTGTGGATTGTGGGATGACCAATTGCAATCGGCACCCTGGCGAATTCTATGGTGTATTCGAAGATAAAGTAAGAAACAATGCTACAGCACATAGGACACTTCCACTCAAGGACGTATATTTTCAAGGAAACCAAAGAACCTCAGGTCACAGGCAACCCAACGTTTACTGCTGCTCTCTTTACAAAAGCCTCGACGAGGATACAATCTAAATTTCCTTGGACAGAAACATGGATGAAGAATATGCGATTCTTATCTACAATGATATATTACAGAGCCAGGAAATCAATGAAATAACGTCACTTGCGCCACCGGAGTGTTCTTAGTTACAATCATTCTCAGTGAATTTAGTCACATAGAAAAAAGTGGTTTATCAAAGATATGAGGTACAGGTGGAATATAAAATTGCGTCCCTTGAACGAAATGGCAGACGACAGAGAGAATTACACATTTAGCAAACACACTTATGCCTGTAGGAGCGCAAAGGTCACATGAGGTGAGGAAAAACAAGGTGTTTTCAATGAGCACAGATACCATTCGATATAGACCAAGGAGGGAATCAAGACAACTTACTCTAAACCTCAAAGGACTGAACTCAGCCCACTTTACACACCAGAAAAGATTATTTACAACTGGTTAGAATTTGAAAAACAATTTATCCATGTCTCTCTGGAAGAGAATCTAGTGGATGCACAGCAGCAAGCAACACAGCACGGAAAATCGGCTACACCCGGTGAGAAAAATAAACTGCAAAATAAAGGCAGTGAGTGACAGATAAATTTTTCGAGACTTCGTTCAGGGGCTGTGATTGGAGTTGTTTTCAGCATATATTAACACACAGAAAGATGGGACCTAAGGGAGGACAATCGTGGGTGTGAGTGTCTTCGTGAGCATGAGTCAGCAAATGCAGCCCTTGTAGAATAACACTGCCTTGCCCTGATTCCATTGACCCGAAATCTCCAAATGTAGACGACCCTTCTACAGCAAACACATGCATGGGTCAGCCACAGGATGCTACCCCATTGGAACGGGAAAAAACATGAAAAGGCACCTCATCTTCTCATATCCTGTTGCTCGGGTTCAAGCTTCCAGCCACTTTCCTGAAAATATCCCCACTTGGGGAAGTCAGCACTTTCAAAACCTTCTTTCTTATAGCTTGGAATTGGTTCCATGGATGAACTACAACGGGGAAGAATAAGACACGATGCCTATATATTTGGACAGGCATATGGTGCTCTAATTTCAACTGCTGAACAAGAATTGACCCAAGTCTAAGCTTGCTCTCAGAAGGAGAATAGGGCTTGAAAATTTCCCGCTGCTTTGTGACCAGTTCCAAAAGTGGGAAGTTGAGCAGGGGATCTCAGGGAGCCTATAATTCATGGGCCTGCAGGATGGTCAAAGACACCTAATGTGGACAAATGACTTGGGTTGAGCCAGAGAAAAGAACTTGAGAGCAAGGCAGAATTGCAAAAATGGGATTTCAAGAGGGAGACGCGTCTCGCCTGGTAAGAACCTAGAATGTGGCAGTACTTCTTCAACCATGCCTTTGTCGAAAAACGGTGTATGCCTTTATCCTGAATATATTCCGAATAAAGGCATACACCGTTTTTGGGCAACCAGGCAGGGGCTCGGTCCAAATCAACAGTACATAGTGCTATCACTTCCCATCTAAACAAAGGGTCATCTACGAAAATTGTAAAGACTAGAAATTCAGGGTAGCATGGAGGTAAATCGTACCCACATTTTGTGGATTGTGGGATGAACAATGGCAATCGGCACCCTGGCGAATTCTATGGTGTATTCGAAGATAAAGTAAGAAACAATGCTACAGCACATAGGACACTTCCATTCAAGGACATATATTTTCAGGAAAACCAAAGAACCTCAGGTCACAGGCAACCCAACGTTTACTGCTGCTCTCTTTACAAAAGCCTCGACTAGGATACAATCTAAATTTCCTTGGACGGAAAACATGGATGGAGTATATGTGATTCTTATGTACAATGATATATTACTGAGCCAGGAAATCAATGAAATAACGTCAATTGCCGCCAAACGAGTGTTCGTAGTTACAATCATTCTCAGTAAATTTAGTCACATAGAAAAAAGTGGTTTATCAAAGATATGAGGTACAGGTGGAATACAAAATTGCGTCCCATGAATGAAATGGCAGACGAGAGAAAGCATCACACATTTAGCAAACACACTTATGCCTGTAGGAGCGCGAAGGTCACTTGAGGTGAGGAGAAACCAGGTGTTTTCAATGAGCACAGATACCATTCCATATAGACCAAAGAGGGCATCAAGACAACTTACTCTAAACCTCAAAGGACTGAACTCAGCCCACTTTACACACCAGAAAAGATTATTTACAAGTGGTTAGAATTTGAAAAACAATTTATCGATGTCTCTCTGGAAGAGAATCAAGTGGATGCACAGCAGCAAGCAACACAGCACTCAAAATCGGCTACACACCGTGAGAAAAATAAACTGCAAAATAAAGGCAGTGAGTGAGAGATAAATTCTTCGAGACTTCGTTCAGGGGCTGTCATTGAAGTTGTTTTGAGCATATATTAACACACAGAAGGATCTGACCTAAGGGAGGACACTCGTGGGTCTGAGTGTCTTCGTGAGCATGAGTCAGCAAATGCAGCCCTTGTCGAATAACACTGCCTTTTCCTGATTCCATGGACCCGAAATCTCCAAATGCATACGACACTTCCTACAGCGAACACATGCATGGGACAGCCACAGGATGCTACCCCATTGGAAAGGCAAAAAAAACATGAAAATCCACCCCATCTTCTCATATCCTGGTGCTCGGGTTCAAGCTTTCAGCCGCTTTTCTGAAAATATACCCAATTGGTGAAGTCAGCACTTTCAAACACTCTTACTTATAACTTAGAATTGGTTCCATGGATGAACTACAATGGGGAAGAATAAGAGACGATGGCTATATATTTGGACAGGCACATGGCGCTCTAATTTCCAATGCTGAACAAGAATTGACCCAAGTCTAAGCTTGCTCTCGGAAGGAGAATTTGGCTTGAAAATTTCCTGCTGCTTTGGGACCAGTTCCGAAAGTGGGAAGTTGAGCCGGGGATCTCAGGGAGCCTATAATTCATGGCCCTGCAGGATGGTAAAAGGCACGTAATGTGGAAAAATGACTTGGGTTGAACCAGAGAAAAGAACTTGAGAGCAAGGCAGAATTGCAAAACTGGGATTTCAAGAGGGAGAAGCGTCTCGCCTGGTAAGAACCTAGGATGTGGCAGTACTTCTTCAAACATGCCTTTGTCAAAAAAGGGTGTATGCCTTTATCCTGAATATATTCCGAATAAAGGCATACACCGTTTTTGGGGAACCAGGCACGGGCTCGGTGCAAATCAAAACTACATAATGCTATCACTTCCCATCAAAACAAAGGGTCATGTACGAAAAGTGTAAAGACAAGAAATGCAGGGTAATGTGGAGGTAAATCGTACCCACATTTTGTGGATTGTGAGATGACCAATTGCAATCGGCACCCTGGCGAATTCTATGGTGTATTCGAAGATAAAGTAAGAAACAATGCTACAGCACTTAGGACACTTCCACTAAAGGACGTATATTTTCAAGGAAACCAAAGAACGTTAGGTCACAGGCATCCGAACGTTTACTGCTGCTCTCTTTACAAAAGCATCGACTAGGATACAATCTAAATTTCCTTGGACGGAAACATGGATGAAGAATATGTGATTCTTATCTACAATGATATATTACTGAGCCAGGAAATCAATGAAATAACGTCACTTGCCGCCAAACGAGTGTTCGTAGTTACAATCATTCTCAGTAAATTTAGTCACATAGAAAAAAATGGTTTATCAAAGATATGAGGTACAGGTGGAATACAAAATTGCGTCCCATGAATGAAATGGCAGACGAGAGAAAGCATCACACATTTAGCAAACACACTTATGCCTGTAGGAGCGCGAAGGTCACTTGAGGTGAGGAAAAAACAGGTGTTTTCAATGAGCAGAGATACCATTCCATATAGACCAAAGAGGGCATCAAGACAACTTACTCTAAACCTCAAAGGACTGAACTCAGCCCACTTTACACACCAGAAAAGATTATTTACAACTGGTTAGAATTTGAAAAACAATTTATCGATGTCTCTCTGGAAGAGAATCAAGTGGATG
Source organism: Kogia breviceps (assembly GCF_026419965.1). Classification (NCBI taxonomy): domain Eukaryota; kingdom Metazoa; phylum Chordata; class Mammalia; order Artiodactyla; family Physeteridae; genus Kogia; species Kogia breviceps. The sequence goes on from NC_081329.1 coordinate 37,347,805, forward strand.
CACAGCAGCAAGCAACACAGCACTCAAAATCGTCTACACCGCGTGAGAAAAATAAACTGCAAAATAAAGGCAGTGAGGGAGAGATAAATTCTTCGAGACTTCGTTTAGGTGCTGTGATTGGAGTTGTTTTGAGTATATATTAACACACAGAAAGATGGGACCTAAGGGAGGACACTCGTGTGTCTGAGTGTCTTCATGAGCATGAGTCAGCAAATGCAGCCCTTGTAGAATAACACTGCCTTGTCCTGATTCCATTGACCCGAAATCTCCAAATGTAGACGACCCTTCTACAGCGAACACATGCATGGGTAAGCCACAGGATGCTACCCCATTGGAACGGGAAAAAACATGAAAAGGCACCTCATCTTCTCATATCCTGGTGCTCGGGTTCAAGCTTCCAGCCGCTTTTCTGAAAGTATCCCCACTTGGGGAAGTCAGCACTTTCAAAACCTTCTTTCTTATAGCTTGGAATTGGTTCCATGGATGAACTACAACGGGGAAGAATAAGAGACGATGGCTAAATATTTGGACAGGCACATGGCCCTCTAATTTCAACTGCTGAACAAGAATTGACCCAAGTCTAAGCTTGCTCTCAGAAGGAGAATAGGGCTTGAAAATTTCCCGCTGATTTGTGACCAGTTCCAAAAGTGGGAAGTTGAGCAGGGGATCTCAGAGAGCCTATAATTCATGGGCCTGCAGGATGGTCAAAGACACCTAATGTGGACAAATGACTTGGGTTGAGCCAGAGAAAAGAACTTGAGAGCAAGGCAGAATTGCAAAAATGGGATTTCAAGAGGGAGACGCGTCTCGCCTGGTAAGAACCTAGAATGTGGCAGTACTTCTTCAAACATGCCTTTGTCGAAAAAGGGTGTATGCCTTTATCCTGAATATGTTTAGGATAAAGGCATACACCATTTTTGGTCCACCAGGCAGGGGCTCGGTGCAAATCAACACTACATAGTGCTATCACTTCCCATCTAAACAAAGGGTCATCTACGAAAAGTGTAAAGACTAGAAATTCAGGGTAGCATGGCAGTAAATCGTACCCACATTTTGTGGTTTCCAGGATGAACAATGGCAATCGGCACCCTGGCGAAGTCTATGGTGTATTCAAAAATAATGTAAGAAACAAAGCTACAGCACATAGGACACTTCCATTCAAGGACGTATATTTTCAAGAAAACCAAAGAACCTCAGGTCACAGGCAACCCAACGTTTACTGCTGCTCTCTTTACAAAAGCCTCGACTATGATACAATCTAAATTTCCTTGGACGGAAAACATGGATGGAGAATATGTGATTCTTATCTACAATGATATATTACTGAGCCAGGAAATCAATGAAATAACGTCACTTGCCGCCAAACGAGTGTTTGTAGTTACAATCATTCTCAGTAAATTTAGTCACATAGAAAAAAGTGGTTTATCAAAGATATGAGGTACAGGTGGAATACAAAATTGCGTCCCATGAATGAAATGGCAGACGAGAGAAAGCATCACACATTTAGCAAACACACTTATGCCTGTAGGAGCGCGAAGGTCACTTGAGGTGAGGAAAAAACAGGTGTTTTCAATGAGCAGAGATACCATTCCATATAGACCAAAGAGGGCATCAAGACAACTTACTCTAAACCTCAAAGGACTGAACTCAGCCCACTTTACACACCAGAAAAGATTATTTACAACTGGTTAGAATTTGAAAAACAATTTATCGATGTCTCTCTGGAAGAGAATCAAGTGGATGCACAGCAGCAAGCAACACAGCACTCAAAATCGGCTACACCCCGTGAGAAAAATAAACTGCAAAATAAAGGCAGTGAGGGAGAGATAAATTCTTCGAGACTTCGTTCAGGTGCTGTGATTGGAGTTGTTTTGAGTATATATTAACACACAGAAAGATGGGACCAAAGGGAGGACAATCGTGGGTCTGAGTGTCTTCATGAGCATGAGTCAGCAAATGCAGCCCTTGTAGAATAACATTGCCTTGCCCTGATTCCATTGACCCGAAATCTCTAAATGTAGACGACCCTTCTACAGCGAACACATCCATGGGTAAGCCACAGGATGCTACCCCATTGGAACGGGAAAAAACATGAAAAGCCACCTCATCTTCTCATATCCTGGTGCTCGGGTTCAAGCTTCCAGCCGCTTTTCTGAAAGTATCCCCACTTGGGGAAGTCAGCACTTTCAAAACCTTCTTTCTTATAGCTTGGAATTGGTTCCATGGATGAACTACAACAGGGAAGAATAAGAGACGATGGCTATATATTTGGACAGGCACATGGCGCTCTAATTTCAACTGCTGAACAAGAATTGACCCAAGTCTAAGCTTCCTCTCAGAAGGAGAATAGGGCTTGAAAATTTCCTGCTGCTTTGTGACCAGTTCCAAACGTAGGAAGTTGACAGGGGATCTCAGGGAGCCTATAATTCATGGGCCTGCAGGATGGTCAAAGACACCTAATGTGGACAAATGACTTGGGTTATACCAGAGAAAAGAAAGTGAGAACAAGGCAGAATTGCAAAAATGGGATTTCAAGAGGGAGAAGTGTCTCGCCTGGTAAGAACCTAGCATGTGGCAGTACTTCTTCAACCATGCCTTTATCAAAAAAGGGTGTATGCCTTTATCCTGAATATATTCTGGATAAAGGCATACACCGTTTTGCGGCAACCAGGCAGGGACTCGGTGCAAATCAAAACTACATAATGCTGTCACTTCCCATCAAAAAAAGAGTCATATAGGAAAAGTGTAAAGACAAGAAATGCAGGGTAACGTGGAGGTAAATCGTACCCACATTTTGTGGATTGTGGGATGACCAATTGCAATTGGCACCCTGGCGAAGTCTATGGTGTATTCGAAGAGAAAGTAAGAAACAAAGATACAGCACATAGGACAATTCCACTCAAGGACGTATATTTTCAGGAAAACCAAAGAACCTCAGGTCACAGGCAACCGAACGTTTACTGCTGCTCTCTTTACAAAAGCCTCGACTAGGATACAATCTAAATTTCCTTGGACGGAAAACATGGATGGAGAATATGTGATTCTTATCTACAATGATATATTACAGAGCCAGGAAATCAATGAAATAACGTCACTTGGCGCCACCGGAGTGTTCTGACTTACAATCATTCTCAGTGAATTTAGTCACATAGAAAAAAAGTGGTTTATCAAAGATATGAGGTACAGGTGGAATATAAAATTGCGTCCCTTGAATGAAATGGCAGACGACAGAGAGAATTACACATTTAGCAAACACACTTATGCCTGTAGGAGCGAAGAGGTCACTTGAGGTGAGGAAAAACCAGGTGTTTTCAAGGAGCACAGATACCATTCCATATAGACCAAAGAGGGAATCAAGACAACTTACTCTAAACCTCAAAGGACTGAACTCAGCCCACTTTACACACCAGAAAAGATTATTGACAATGGTCAGAATTTGAAAAACAATTTATCGATGTCTCTCTGGTAGAGAATCTAGTGGATGTACAGCAGCAAGCAACACAGCATGGAAAATCGGCTAAACCCCGTGAGAAAAATAAACTGCAAAATAAAGGCAGTGAGTGACAGATAAATTCTTCGAGACTTCATTCAGTGGCTGTGATTGAAGTTGTTTTGAGTATATATTAACACACAGAAAGATGGGACCTAAGGTAGGACAATCGTGGGTCTGAGTGTCTTCATGAGCATGAGTCAGCAAATGCAGCCCTTGTAGATTAACACTGCCTTGCCCTGATTCCATTGACCAGAAATCTCCAAATGTAGACGACCATTCTACAGCGAACACATGCATGGGTCAGCCACAGGATGCTACCCCATTGGATCGGGAAAAATCATGAAAAGTCACCTTATTTTCTCATATCCTGGTGCTCGGGTTCAAGCTTCCAGCCGCTTTTCTGAAAGTATTCCCACTTGGGGTAGTCAGCACTTTCAAAACACTCTTTCTTATAGCTTGGAATTGGTTCCATGGATGAACTACAATGGGGAAGAATAAGACACGATGCCTATATATTTGGACAGGCACGTGGTGCTCTAATTTCAACTGCTGAACAAGAATTGACCCAAGTCTAAGCTTGCTCTCAGAAGGAGAATAGGACTTGAAAATTTCCTGCTGCTTTGTGACCAGTTCCGAAAGTGGGAAGTTGAGCAGGGGATCTCAGGGAGCCTATAATTCATGGCCCTGCAGGATGGTCAAAGACACCTAATGTGGAAAAATGACTTGGGTTTAACCAGAGAAAAGAACTTGAGAGCAAGGCAGAATTGCAAAACAGGGATTTCAAGAGGGAGAAGCGTCTCGCCTGGTAAGAACCTAGAATGTGGCAGTACTTCTTCAACCATGCCTTTGTCGAAAAACGGTGTATGCCTTTATCCTGAATATATTCCGAATAAAGGCATACACCGTTTTTGGGCAACCAGGCAGGGGCTCGGTGCAAATCAAAACTACATAATGCTGTCACTTCCCATCAAAACAAAGTGTCATGTAGGAAAAGTGTAAAGACAAGAAATGCAGGGTAACGTGGAGGTAAATCGTACCCACATTTTGTGGATTGTGAGATGACCAATTGCAATTGGCACCCTGGCGAAGTCTATGGTGTATTCGAAGATAAAGTAAGAAACAAAGCTACAGCACATAGGACACTTCCAATCAAGGACGTATATTTTCAGGAAAACCAAAGAACCTCAGGTCACAGGCAACCGAACGTTTACTGCTGCTCTCTTTACAAAAGCCTCGACTAGGATACAATCTAAATTTCCTTGGACCCAAAACATGGATGAAGAATATGTGATTCTTTTCTACAATGATATATTACAGAGCCAGGAATTCAATGAAATAACGTCACTTGCCGCCACCGGAGTGTTCTTAGTTACAATCATTCTCAGTGAATTTAGTCACATAGAAAAAAGTGGTTTATCAAAGATATGAGGTACAGGTGGAATATAAAATTGCGTCCCTTGAACGAAATGGCAGACGACAGAGAGAATTACACATTTAGCAAACACACTTATGCCTGTAGGAGCGCAAAGGTCACATGAGGTGAGGAAAAACCAGGTGTTTTCAATGAGCACAGATACCATTCCATATAGACCAAGGAGGGAATCAAGACAACTTACTCTAAACCTCAAAGGACTGAACTCAGCCCACTTTACACACCAGAAAAGATTATTGACAACTGGTCAGAATTTGAAAAACTATTTATCTATGTCTCTCTGGAGGAGAATCTAGTGGATGCACAGCAGCAAGCAACACAGCACGGAAAATCGGCTACACCCGGTGAGAAAAATAAACTGCAAAATAAAGGCAGTGAGTGACAGATAAATTCTTCGAAACTTCGTTCAGGGGCTGTGATTGGCGTTGTTTTCAGCATATATTCACACACAGAAAGATGGGACCTAAGGGAGGACAATCGTGGGTCTGAGTGTCTTCGTGAGCATGAGTCAGCAAATGCAGCCCTTGTAGAATAACACTGCCTTGCCCTGATTCCATTGACCCGAAATCTCCAAATGTAGACGACCCTTCTACAGCGAACACATGCATGGGTCAGCCACAGGATGCTACCCCATTGGAACGGGAAAAAACATGAAAAGGCACCTCATCTTCTCATATCCTGGTGCTCAGGTTCAAGCTTCCAGCCACTTTCCTGAAAATATCCCCACTTGGGGAAGTCAGCACTTTCAAAACCTTCTTTCTTATAGCTTGGAATTGGTTCCATGGATGAACTACAATGGGGAAGAATAAGACACGATGCCTATATATTTGGACAGACATATGGTGCTCTAATTTCAACTGCTGAACAAGAATTGACCCAAGTCTAAGCTTGCTCTCAGAAGGAGAATAGGGCTTGAAAATTTCCCGCTGATTTGTGACCAGTTCCAAAAGTGGGAAGTTGAGCAGGGGATCTCAGCGAGCCTATAATTCATGGGCCTGCAGGATGGTCAAAGACACCTAATGTGGACAAATGACTTGGGTTGAGCCAGAGAAAAGAACTTGAGAGCAAGGCAGAATTGCAAAAATGGGATTTTAAGAGGGAGACGCGTCTCGCCTGGTAAGAACCTAGAATGTGGCAGTACTTCTTCAAACATGCCTTTGTCGAAAAAGGGTGTATGCCTTTATCCTGAATATGTTTAGGATAAAGGCATACACCATTTTTGGTCCACCAGGCAGGGGCTCGGTGCAAAACAACACTACATAGTGCTATCACTTCCCATCTAAACAAAGGGTCATCTACGAAAAGTGTAAACACTAGAAATTCAGGGTAGCATGGAGGTAAATCGTACCCACATTTTGTGGATCCCGGGATGAACAATTGGAATCGGCACCATGGCGAAGTCTATGGTGTATTCAAAAATAATGTAAGAAACAAAGCTACAGCACATAGGACACTTCCACTCAAGGACGTATACTTTCAAGAAAAACAAAGAATCTCAGGTCACAGGCAACCCAACGTTTACTGCTGCTCTCTTTCCAAAAGCCTAGACTAGGATACAATCTAAATTTCCTTGGACGGAAAACATGGATGGAGAATATGTGATTCTTATCTACAATGATATATTAATGAGCCAGGAAATGAATGAAATAATGTCACTTGCCGCCACCGGAGTGTTCTTAGTTACAATCATTCTCAGTGAATTTAGTCCCATAGAAAAAAGTGGTTTATCAAAGATATGAGGTACAGGTGGAATATAAAATTGCATCCCTTGAACGAAATCGCAGACGACAGAAATAATTACACATTTAGCAAACCCACTTATGCCTGTAGGAGCGAAAAGGTCACTTGAGGTGAGGAAAAACCAGGTGTTTTCAATGAGCACAGATATCATTCCATGTAGACCAAAGTGGGAATCAAGACAACTTACTCTAAACATCGAAGGATTGAACTCAGCCCACTTTACACACCAAAAAAGTTTATTGACATCTGGTCAGAATTTGAAAAACAATTTATCGATGTCTCTCTGGAAGAGAATGAAGTGGATGCACAGCAGCAAGCAACACAGCACTGAAAATCGGCTACACCCCGTGAGAAAAATAAACTGCAAAATAAAGGCAGTGAATGAGAGATAAATACTTCGAGACTTCATTCAGGGGCTGTGTTTGAAGTTGTTTTGAGCATATATTAACACACAGAAAGATGGGACCTAAGGGAGGACACTCGTGGGTCTGAGTGTCTTCGTGAGCATGAGTCAGCAAATGCAGCCCTTGTAGAATAACACTGCCTTTCCCTGATTCCATTGACCCGAAATCTCCAAATGTAGACCACCCTTCCTACACCGAACACATGCATGGGACAGCCACAGGATGCTACCCCATTGGAACGGGAAAAAAACATGAAAAGCCACCTCATATTCTCATATCCTGGTGCTCGGTTTCAAGCTTTCAGCCGCTCTTCTCAAAATATCCCCACTTGGGGAAGTCAGCACTTTCAAAACACCCTTTCTTATAGCTTGGAATTGGTTCCATGGATGAACTACAACGGGGAAGAACAAGAGATGATGGCTATACATTTGGACAGGCACATGGCGCTCTAATTTCAAATGCTGAACAAGAATTGACCCAAGTCTAAGCTTGCTCTCAGAAGGAAAATTGGGCTTGAAAATTTCCTGCTGCTTTGGGACCAGTTCCCAAAGTGGGAAGTTGAGCAGGGGATCTCAGGGAGCCTATAATTCATGGCCCTGCAGGATGGTAAAAGGCACCTAATGTGGAAAAATGACTTGGGTTGAACCAGAGAAAAGAACGTGAGAGCAAGGCAGAATTGCAAATCTGGGATTTCAAGAGGGAGAAGCGTCTCGCCTGGTAAGAACCTAGAATGTGGCAGTACTTCTTCAACCATGCCTTTGTCGAAAAAGGGTGTATGCCTTTATCCTGAATATATTCCGGATAAAGGTATACACCGTTTTTGGGCAACCAGGCAGGGGCTCGGTGCAAATCAACACTACATAGTGCTATCACTTCCCATCTAAACAAAGGGTCATCTACGAAAAGTGTAAAGACTAGAAATTCAGGGTAGCATGGAGGTAAATCGTACCCACATTTTGTGGATTCCGGGATGAACAATGGCAATCGGCACCCTGGCGAAGTCTATGGTGTATTCAAAAATAATGTAAGAAACAAAGCTACAGCACATCGGGCACTTCCACTCAAGGATTTATCCTTTCAAGAAAACCAAAAAACCTCAGGTCACAGGCAACCCAACGTTTACTGCTGCTCTCTTTACAAATGCCTCGACAAGGATACAATCTAAATTTCTTTGGACGGAAAACATGGATGGAGAATATGTGATTCTTATCTACAATGATATATTACTGAGCCAGGAAATCAATGAAATAACGTCACTTGCCGCCAAACGAGTGTTCGTAGTTACAATCATTCTCAGTAAATTTAGTCACATAGAAAAAAGTGGTTTATCAAAGATATGAGGTACAGGTGGAATACAAAATTGCGTCCCATGAATGAAATGGCAGACGAGAGAAAGCATCACACATTTAGCAAACACACTTATGCCTGTAGGAGCGCGAAGGTCACTTGAGGTGAGGAGAAACCAGGTGTTTTCAATGAGCACAGATACCATTCCATATAGACCAAAGAGGGAATCAAGACAACTTACTCTAAACCTCAAAGGACTGAACTCAGCCCACTTTACACACCAGAAAAGATTATTTACAACTGGTTAGAATTTGAAAAACAATCTATCGATGTCTCTCTGGAAGAGAATCAAGTGGATGCACAGCAGCAAGCAACACAGCACGGAAAATCGGCTACACCCCGTGAGAAAAATAAACTGCAAAATAAAGGCAGTGAGTGACAGATAAATACTTCGAGACTTCGTTCAGGGGCTGTCATTGAAGTTGTTTTGAGCATATATTAACACACAGAAAGATGGGACCTAAGGGAGGACAATCGTCTGTCTGAGTGTCTTCGTGAGCATGAGTCAGCAAATGCAGACCTTGTAGAATAACACTGCCTTGCCCTGATTCCATTGACCCGAAATCTCCAAATGTAGACGACCCTTCTACAGCGAACCCATGCATGGGTCAGCCACAGGATGCTACCCCATTGGAACGGGAAAAAACATGAAAAGCCACCTCATCTTCTCATATCCTGGTGCTCGGGTTCAAGCTTCCAGCCACTTTCCTGAAAATATCCCCACTTGGGTAAGTCAGCACTTTCAAAACCTTCTTTCTTATAGCTTGGAATTGGTTCCATGGATGAACTACAACGGGGAAGAATAAGACACGATGCCTATATATTTGGACAGGCACATGGTGCTCTAATTTGAACTGCTGAACAAGAATTGACCCAAGACTAAGCTTGCTCTCAGAAGGAGAATAGGGCTTGAAAATTTCCCGCTGCTTTGTGACCAGTTCCAAAAGTGGGAAGTTGAGCAGGTGATCTCAGCGAGCCTATAATTCATGGGCCTGCAGGATGGTCAAAGACACCTAATGTGGACAAATGACTTGGGTTATACCAGAGAAAAGAAAGTGAGAACAAGGCAGAATTGCAAAAATGGTCTTTCAAGAGGGAGAAGTGTCTCGCCTGGTAAGAACCTAGCATGTGGCAGTACTTCTTCAACCATGCCTTTATCAAAAAAGGGTGTATGCCTTTATCCTGAATATATTCTGGATAAAGGCATACACCGTTTTGCGGCAACCAGGCAGGGACTCGGTGCAAATCAAAACTACATAATGCTGTCACTTCCCATCAAAACAAAGAGTCATATAGGAAAAGTGTAAAGACAAGAAATGCAGGGTAACGTGGAGGTAAATCGTACCCACATTTTGTGGATAGTGGGATGACCAATTGCAATTGGCACCCTGGCGAAGTCTATGGTGTATTCGAAGAGAAAGTAAGAAACAAAGATACAGCACATCGGACAATTCCACTCAAGGACGTATATTTTCAGGAAAACCAAAGAACCTCAGGTCATAGGCAACCGAACGTTTACTGCTGCTCTCTTTACAAAAGCCTCGACTAGGATACAATCTAAATTTCCTTGGACGGAAAACATGGATGGAGAATATGTGATTCTTATCTACAATGATATATTACAGAGCCAGGAAATCAATGAAATAACGTCACTTGGCGCCACCGGAGTGTTCTGACTTACAATCATTCTCAGTGAATTTAGTCACATAGAAAAAAAGTGGTTTATCAAAGATATGAGGTACAGGTGGAATATAAAATTGCGTCCCTTGAATGAAATGGCAGACGACAGAGAGAATTACACATTTAGCAAACACACTTATGCCTGTAGGAGCGAAGAGGTCACTTGAGGTGAGGAAAAACCAGGTGTTTTCAAGGAGCACAGATACCATTCCATATAGACCAAAGAGGGAATCAAGACAACTTACTCTAAACCTCAAAGGACTAAACTCAGCCCACTTTACACACCAGAAAAGATTATTGACAATGGTCAGAAATTGAAAAACAATTTATCGATGTCTCTCTGGTAGAGAATCTAGTGGATGTACAGCAGCAAGCAACACAGCATGGAAAATCGGCTAAACCCCGTGAGAAAAATAAACTGCAAAATAAAGGCAGTGAGTGACAGATAAATTCTTCGAGACTTCATTCAGTGGCTGTGATTGAAGTTGTTTTGAGTATATATTAACACACAGAAAGATGGGACCTAAGGTAGGACAATCGTGGGTCTGAGTGTCTTCATGAGCATGAGTCAGCAAATGCAGCCCTTGTAGATTAACACTGCCTTGCCCTGATTCCATTGACCAGAAATCTCCAAATGTAGACGACCATTCTACAGCGAACACATGCATGGGTCAGCCACAGGATGCTACCCCATTGGATCGGGAAAAATCATGAAAAGTCACCTTATTTTCTCATATCCTGGTGCTCGGGTTCAAGCTTCCAGCCGCTTTTCTGAAAGTATTCCCACTTGGGGTAGTCAGCACTTTCAAAACACTCTTTCTTATAGCTTGGAATTGGTTCCATGGATGAACTCCAATGGGGAAGAATAAGATATGATACCTATATATTTGGACAGGCACGTGGTGCTCTAATTTCAACTGCTGAACAAGAATTGACCCAAGTCTAAGCTTGCTCTCAGAAGGAGAATAGGACTTGAAAATTTCCTGCTGCTTTGTGACCAGTTCCGAAAGTGGGAAGTTGAGCAGGGGATCTCAGGGAGCCTATAATTCATGGCCCTGCAGGGTGGTCAAAGACACCTAATGTGGAAAAATGACTTGGGTTTAACCAGAGAAAAGAACTTGAGAGCAAGGCAGAATTGCAAAACTGGGATTTCAAGAGGGAGAAGCGTCTCGCCTGGTAAGAACCTAGAATGTGGCAGTACTTCTTCAACCATGCCTTTGTCGAAAAACGGTGTATGCCTTTATCCTGAATATATTCCGAATAAAGGCATACACCGTTTTCGGGCAACCAGGCAGGGGCTCGGTGCAAATCAAAACTACATAATGCTGTCACTGCCCATCAAAACAAAGTGTCATGTAGGAAAAGTGTAAAGACAAGAAATGCAGGGTAACGTGGAGGTAAATCGTACCCACATTTTGTGGATTGTGAGATGACCAATTGCAATTGGCACCCTGGTGAAGTCTATGGTGTATTCGAAGATAAAGTAAGAAACAAAGCTACAGCACATAGGACACTTCCACTCAAGGACGTATATTTTCAGGAAAACCAAAGAACCTCAGGTCACAGGCAACCGAACGTTTACTGCTGCTCTCTTTACAAAAGCCTCGACTAGGATACAATCTAAATTTCGTTGGACGGAAAACATGGATGAAGAATATGTGATTCTTTTCTACAATGATATATTACAGAGCCAGGAATTCAATGAAATAACGTCACTTGCCGCCACCGGAGTGTTCTTAGTTACAATCATTCTCAGTGAATTTAGTCACATAGAAAAAAGTGGTTTATCAAAGATATGAGGTACAGGTGGAATATAAAATTGCGTCCCTTGAACGAAATGGCAGACGACAGAGAGAATTACACATTTAGCAAACACACTTATGCCTGTAGGAGCGCAAAGGTCACATGAGGTGAGGAAAAACCAGGTGTTTTCAATGAGCACAGATACCATTCCATACAGACCAAGGAGGGAATCAAGACAACTTACTCTAAACCTCAAAGGACTGAACTCAGCCCACTTTACACACCAGAAAAGATTATTGACAACTGGTCAGAATTTGAAAAAGTATTTATCTATGTCTCTCTGGAGGAGAATCTAGTGGATGCACAGCAGCAAGCAACACAGCACGGAAAATCGGCTACACCCGGTGAGAAAAATAAACTGCAAAATAAAGGCAGTGAGTGACAGATATATTCTTCGAAACTTCGTTCAGGGGCTGTGATTGGCGTTGTTTTCAGCATATATTCACACACAGAAAGATGGGACCTAAGGGAGGACAATCGTGGGTCTGAGTGTCTTCGTGAGCATGAGTCAGCAAATGCAGCCCTTGTAGAATAACACTGCCTTGCCCTGATTCCATTGACCCGAAATCTCCAAATGTAGACGACCCTTCTACAGCGAACACATGCATGGGTCAGCCACAGGATGCTACCCCATTGGAACGGGAAAAAACATGAAAAGGCACCTCATCTTCTCATATCCTGGTGCTCGGGTTCAAGCTTCCAGCCACTTTCCTGAAAATATCCCCACTTGGGGAAGTCAGCACTTTCAAAACCTTCTTTCTTATAGCTTGGAATTGGTTCCATGGATGAACTACAATGGGGAAGAATAAGACACGATGCCTATATATTTGGACAGACATATGGTGCTCTAATTTCAACTGCTGAACAAGAATTGACCCAAGTCTAAGCTTGCTCTCAGAAGGAGAATAGGGCTTGAAAATTTCCCGCTGATTTGTGACCAGTTCCAAAAGTGGGAAGTTGAGCAGGGGATCTCAGCGAGCCTATAATTCATGGCCCTGCAGGATGGTCAAAGACACCTAATGTGGACAAATGACTTGGGTTGAGCCAGAGAAAAGAACTTGAGAGCAAGGCAGAATTGCAAAAATGGGATTTCAATAGGGAGAAGCGTCTCGCCTGGTAAGAACCTAGAATGTGGCAGTACTTCTTCAAACATGCCTTTGTCGAAAAAGGGTGTATGCCTTAATCCTGAATATGTTTAGGATAAAGGCATACACCATTTTTGGTCCACCAGGCAGGGGCTCGGTGCAAAACAACACTACATAGTGCTATCACTTCCCATCTAAACAAAGGGTCATCTACGAAAAGTGTAAACACTAGAAATTCAGGGTAGCATGGAGGTAAATCGTACCCACATTTTGTGGATCCCGGGATGAACAATTGGAATCGGCACCATGGCGAAGTCTATGGTGTATTCAAAAATAATGTAAGAAACAAAGCTACAGCACATAGGACACTTCCACTCAAGGACGTATACTTTCAAGAAAAACAAAGAATCTCAGGTCACAGGCAACCCAACGTTTACTGCTGCTCTCTTTCCAAAAGCCTAGACTAGGATACAATCTAAATTTCCTTGGACGGAAAACATGGATGGAGAATATGTGATTCTTATCTACAATGATATATTACTGAGCCAGGAAATCAATGAAATAACGTCACTTGCGCCATCGGAGTGTTCTTAGTTACAATCATTCTCAGTGAATTTAGTCCCATAGAAAAAAGTGGTTTATCAAAGATATGAGGTACAGGTGGAATATAAAATTGCATCCCTTGAACGAAATGGCAGACGACAGAAATAATTACACATTTAGCAAACCCACTTATGCCTGTAGGAGCGCAAAGGTCACTTGAGGTGAGGAAAAACCAGGTGTTTTCAATGAGCCCAGATATCATTCCATGTAGACCAAAGTGGGAATCAAGACAACTTACTCTAAACATCGAAGGATTGAACTCAGCCCACTTTACACACCAAAAAAGTTTATTGACATCTGGTCAGAATTTGAAAAACAATTTATCGATGTCTCTCTGGAAGAGAATGAAGTGGATGCACAGCAGCAAGCAACACAGCACTGAAAATCGGCTACACCCCGTGAGAAAAATAAACTGCAAAATAAAGGCAGTGAGGGAGAGATAAATTCTTCGAGACTTCATTCAGGGGCTGTGTTTGAAGTTGTTTTGAGCATATATTAACACACAGAAAGATGGGACCTAAGGGAGGACACTCGTGGGTCTAAGTGTCTTCGTGAGCATGAGTCAGCAAATGCAGCCCTTGTAGAATAACACTGCCTTTCCCTGATTCCATTGACCCGAAATCTCCAAATGCAGACCACCCTTCCTACACCGAACACATGCATGGGACAGCCACAGGATGCTACCCCATTGGAACGGGAAAAAAACATGAAAAGCCACCTCATATTCTCATATCCTGGTGCTCGGTTTCAAGCTTTCAGCCGCTCTTCTCAAAATATCCCCACTTGGGGAAGTCAGCACTTTCAAAACACCCTTTCTTATAGCTTGGAATTGGTTCCATGGATGAACTACAACGGGGAAGAGTAAGACACGATGCCTATATATTTGGACAGGGACATGGTGCTCTAATATCAACTGCTGAACAAGAATTGACCCAAGTCTAAGCTTGCTCTCAGAAGGAGAATAGGGCTTGAAAATTTCCCGCTGCTTTGTGACCAGTTCCAAAATTGGGAAGTCGAGCAGGGGATCTCAGCGAGCCTATAATTCATGGGCCTGCAGGATGGTCAAAGACACCTAATGTGGACAAATGACTTGAGTTGAGCCAGATAAAAAATTTGAGAGCAAGGCAGAATTGCAAAAATAGGATTTCAAGATGGAGAAGGGTCTCTCCTGGTAAGAACCTAGTATGTGGCAGTACTTCTTCAACCATGCCTTTGTCAAGAAGGGGTGTATGCCTTTATAGTGAATATATTCCGGATAAAGGCATACACCGTTTTTGGGCAACCAGGCAGGGGCTCGGTGCAAATCAACACTACATAATGCTGTCACTTCCCATCAAAATAAAGTGTCATGTAGGAAAAGTGTAAAGACAAGAAATGCAGGGTAAAGTGGAGGTAAATCGTACCCACATTTTGTGGACCGTGGGATACCAATGGCAATCGGCAACCCTGGCGAAGTCTATGGTGTATTCGAAGGTAGAGTAAGAAACAAAGCTATAGCACATAGGACACTTCCATTCAAGGACGTATATTTTCAGGAAAACCAAAGAACCTCAGGTCACAGGCAACCCAACGTTTACTGCTTCTCTCTTTACAAAAGCCTCGACTAGGATACAATCTAAATTTCCTTGGACGGAAAACATGGATGGAGAATATGTGATTCTTATCTTCAATGATATATTACTGAGCCAGGAAATCAATGAAGTAACGTCACTTGCCGGCAAAGGAGTGTTCCTAGTTACAATCATTCTCAGTAAATTTAGTCACATAGAAAAAAGTGGTTTATCAAAGATATGAGGTACAGGTGGAATACAAAATTGCATCCCATGAATGAAATGGCAGACGAGAGAAAGCATCACACATTTAGCAAACACACTTATGCCTGTAGGAGCGCGAAGGTCACTTGAGGTGAGGAAAAACCAGGTGTTTTCAATGAGCACAGATACCATTCCATATAGACCAAAGAGGGCATCAAGACAACTTACTCTAAACCTCAAAGGACTGAACTCAGCCCACTTTACACACCAGAAAAGATTATTTACAACTGGTTAGAATTTGAAAAACAATTTATCGATGTCTCTCTGGAAGAGAATCAAGTGGATGCACAGCCGCAAGCAACACAGCACTGAAAATCGGCTACACCCCGTGAGAAAAATAAACTGCAAAATAAAGGCAGTGAGTGAGAGATAAATTCTTCGAGACTTCGTTCAGGGGCTGTCATTGAAGTTGTTTTGAGCATATATTAACACACAGAATGATCGGACCTAAGGAAGGACACTCGTGGGTCTGAGTGTCTTCGTGAGCATGAGTCAGCAAATGCAGCCCTTGTAGAATAACACTGCCTTTTCCTGATTCCATGGACCCGAAATTTCCAAATGCAGACGACCCTTCCTACAGCGAACACATGCATGGGACAGCCACAGGATGCTACCCCATTGGAACGGCAAAAAAACATGAAAAGCCACCTCATCTTCTCATATCCTGGTGCTCGGGTTCAAGCTTTCAGCCACTTTTCTGAAAATATACCCAATTGGGGAAGTCAGCACTTTCAAAACACTCTTACTTATAACTTGGAATTGGTTCCATGGATGAACTACAATGGGGAAGAATAAGAGACGATGGCTATATATTTGGACAGGCACATGGAGCTCTAATTTCCAATGCTGAACAAGAATTGACCCAAGTCTAAGCTTGCTCTCGGAAGGAGAATTGGGCTTGAAAATTTCCTGCTGCTTTGGGACCAGTTCCGAAAGTGGGAAGTTGAGCCGGGGATCTCAGGGAGCCTATAATTCATGGCCCTGCAGGATGGTAAAAGACACCTAATGTGGACAAATGACTTGGGTTGAGCCAGAGAAAAGAACTTGAGAGCAAGGCAGAATTGCAAAAATGGGATTTCAAGAGGGAGACGCGTCTCGCCTGGTAAGAACCTAGGATGTGGCAGTACTTCTTCAAACATGCCTTTGTCGAAAAAGGGTGTATGCCTTTATCCTGAATATCTTTAGGATAAAGGCATACACCGTTTTGGGGCAACCAGGCAGGGGCTCTGTGCAAATCAACACTACATAATGCTATCACTTCCCATCAAAACAAAGGGTCATGTACGAAAAGTGTAAAGACCAGAAATGCAGGGTAATGTGGAGGTAAATCGTACCCACATTTTGTGGATTGTGGGATGACCAATTGCAATCGGCACCCTGGCGAATTCTATGGTGTATTCGAAGATAAAGTAAGAAACAATGCTACAGCACATAGGACACTTCCATTCAAGGACGTATATTTTCAGGAAAACCAAAGAACCTCAGGTCACAGGCAACCCAACGTTTACTGCTGCTCTCTTTACAAAACCCTCGACTAGGATACAATCTAAATTTCCTTGGATGGAATACATGGATGGAGAATATGTGATTCTTATCTACAATGATATATTACAGAGCCAGGAAATCAATGAAATAACGTCACTTGGCGCCACCAGAGTGTTCTTAGTTACAATCATTCTCAGTGAATTTAGTCACATAGAAAAAAGTGGTTTATCAAAGATATGAGGTACAGGTGGAATATAAAATTGCATCTATTGAACGAAATGGCAGATGACAGAGAGAGTTACACATTTAGCAAACACACTTATTCCTGTAGGAGCGCAAAGGTCACATGAGGTGAGGAAAAACCAGGTGTTTTCAATGAGCACAGATACCATTCCATATAGACCAAGGAGGGAATCAAGACAACTTACTCTAAACCTCAAAGGACTAAACTCAGCCCACTTTACACACCAGAAAAGATTATTGACAACTGGTCAGAATTTGAAAAACAATTTATCTATGTCTCTCTGGAAGAGAATCTAGTGGATGCACAGCAGCAAGCAACACAGCACGGAAAATCGGCTACACCCGGTGAGAAAAATAAACTGCAAAATAAAGGCAGTGAGTGACAGATAAATTTTTCAAGACTTCGTTCAGGGGCTGTGATTGGAGTTCTTTTCAGCATATATTCACACACAGAAAGATGGGACCTAAGGGAGGACAATCGTGGGTCTGAGTGTCTTCATGAGCATGAGTCAGCAAATGCAGCCCTTGTAGAATAACACTGCCTTGCCCTGATTCCATTGACCCGAAATCTCCAAATGTAGACGACCCTTCTACAGCAAACACATGCATGGGTCAGCCACAGGATGCTACCCCATTGGAACGGGAAAAAACATGAAAAGGCACCTCATCTTCTCATATCCTGGTACTCGGGTTCAAGCTTCCAGCCACTTTCCTGAAAATATCCCCACTTGGGGAAGTCAGCACTTTCAAAACCTTCTTTCTTATAGCTTGGAATTGGTTCCATGGATGAACTACAACGGGGAAGAATAAGACACGATGCCTATATATTTGGACAGGCATATGGTGCTCTAATTTCAACTGCTGAACAAGAATTGACCCAAGTCTAAGCTTGCTCTCAGAAGGAGAATAGGGCTTGAATATTTCCCGCTGATTTGTGACCAGTTCCAAAAGTGGGAAGTTGAGCAGGGGATCTCAGGGAGCCTATAATTCATGGCCCTGCAGGATGGTCAAAGGCACCTAATGTGGACAAATGACTTGGGTTGAGCCAGAGAAAAGAACTTGAGAGCAAGGCAGAATTGCAAAAATGGGATTTCAAGAGGGAGACGCGTCTCGCCTGGTAAGAACATAGAATGTGGCAGTACTTCTTCAACCATGCCTTTGTCGAAAAACGGTGAATGCCTTTATCCTGAATATATTCCGAATAAAGGCATACACCGTTTTTGGGCAACCAGGCAGGGGCTCGGTGCAAATCAACACTACATAGTGCTATCACTTCCCATCTAAACAAAGGGTCATCTACGAAAAGTGTAAAGACTAGAAATTCAGGGTAGCATGGAGGTAAATCGTACCCACATTTTGTGGATTCCAGGATGAACAATGGCAATCGGCACCCTGGCGAAGTCTATGGTGTATTCAAAAATAATGTAAGAGACAAAGCTACAGCACATAGGACACTTCCACTCAAGGATGTATATTTTCAAGAAAACCAAAGAACCTCAGGTCACAGGCAACCCAACGTTTACTGCTTCTCTCTTTACAAAAGCCTCGACTAGGATACAATCTAAATTTCCTTGGACGGAAAACATGGATGGAGAATATGTGATTCTTATCTACAATGATATATTACTGAGCCAGGAAATCAATGAAGTAACGTCACTTGCCGCCAAAGGAGTGTTCGTAGTTACAATCATTCTCAGTAAATTTAGTCACATAGAAAAAAGTGGTTTATCAAAGATATGAGGTACAGGTGGAATACAAAATTGTGTCCCATGAATGAAATGGCAGACGAGAGAAAGCATCACACATTTAGCAAACACACTTATGCCTGTAGGAGCGCGAAGGTCACTTGAGGTGAGGAAAAACCCGGTGTTTTCAATGAGCACAGATACCATTCCATATAGACCAAAGAGGGAATCAAGACAACTTACTCTAAACCTCAAAGGACTGAACTCAGCCCACTTTACACACCAGCAAAGATTATTTACAACTGGTTAGAATTTGAAAAACAATTTATCGATGTCTCTCTGGAAGAGAATCAAGTGGATGCACAGCAGCAAGCAACACAGCACTGAAAATCGGCTACACCCCGTGAGAAAAATAAACTGCAAAATAAAGGCAGTGAGTGAGAGATAAATTCTTCGAGACTTCGTTCAGGGGCTGTCATTGAAGTTCTTTTGAGCATATATTAACACACAGAAGGATCGGACCTAAGGGAGGATACTCGTGGGTCTGAGTGTCTTCGTGAGCATGAGTCAGCAAATGCAGCCCTTGTCGAATAACATTGCCTTTTCCTGATTCCATGGACCCGAAAACTCCAAATGCAGACGACCCTTCTACAGCGAACACATGCATGGGTCATCCACAGGATGCTACCCCATTGGAACGGGAAAAAACATGAAAAGGCACCTCATCTTCTCATATCCTGGTGCTCGGGTTCAAGCTTCCAGCCACTTTCCTGAAAATATCCCCACTTGCGGAAGTCAGCACTTTCAAAACCTTCTTTCTTAGAGCTTGGAATTGCTTCCATGGATGAACTACAATGGGGAAGAATTAGACACGATGCCTTTATATTTGGACAGGCATATGGTGCTCTAATTTCAACTGCTGAACAATAATTGACCCAAGTCTAAGCTTGCTCTCAGAAGGAGAATAGGGCTTGAATATTTCCCGCTGATTTGTGACCAGTTCCAAAAGTGGGAAGTTGAGCAGGGGATCTCAGCGAGCCTATAATTCATGGGCCTGCAGGATGGTCAAAGACACCTAATGTGGACAAATGACTTGGGTTGAGCCAGAGAAAAGAACTTGAGAGCAAGGCAGAATTGCAAAAATGGGATATCAAGAGGGAGACGCGTCTCGCCTGGTAAGAACCTAGAATGTGGCAGTACTTCTTCAACCATGCCTTTGTCGAAAAACGGTGAATGCCTTTATCCTGAATATATTCCGAATAAAGGCATACACCGTTTTTGGGCAACCAGGCAGGGGCTCGGTGCAAATCAACACTACATAGTGCTATCACTTCCCATCTAAACAAAGGGTCATCTACGAAAAGTGTAAAGACTAGAAATTCAGGGTAGCATGGAGGTAAATCGTACCCAAATTTTGTGGATTCCAGGATGAAAAATGGCAATCGGCACCCTGGCGAATTCTATGGTGTATTCAAAAATAATGTAAGAAACAAAGCTACAGCACATAGGACACTTCCACTCAAGGATGTATATTTTCAAGAAAACCAAAGAACCTCAGGTCACAGGCAACCCAACGTTTTCTGCTGCTCTCTTTACAAAAGCCTCGACTAGGATACAATCTAAATTTCCTTGGACGGAAAACATGGATGGAGAATATGTGATTCTTATCTACAATGATATATTACTGAGCCAGGAAATCAATGAAATAACGTCACTTGCCGCCAAAGGAGTGTTCGTAGTTACAATCATTCTCAGTAAATTTAGTCACATAGAAAAAAGTGGTTTATCAAAGATATGAGGTACAGGTGGAATACAAAATTGCGTCCCATGAATGAAATGGCAGACGAGAGAAAGCATCACACATTTAGCAAACACACTTATGCCTGTAGGAGCGCGAAGGTCACTTGAGGTGAGGAAAAAACAGGTGTTTTGAATGAGCACAGATACCATTCCATATAGACCAAGGAGGGAATCAAGACAACTTACTCTAAACCTCAAAGGACTGAACTCAGCCCACTTTACACACCAGAAAATATTATTTACAACTGGTTAGAATTTGAAAAACAATTTATCGATGTCTCTCTGGAAGAGAATCAAGTGGATGCACAGCAGCAAGCAACACAGCACTGAAAATCGGCTACACCCCGTGAGAAAAATAAACTGCAAAATAAAGGCAGTGAGTGAGAGATAAATTCTTCGAGACTTCGTTCAGGGGCTGTCATTGAAGTTCTTTTGAGCATATATTAACACACAGAAGGATCGGACCTAAGGGAGGATACTCGTGGGTCTGAGTGTCTTCGTGAGCATGAGTCAGCAAATGCAGCCCTTGTCGAATAACATTGCCTTTTCCTGATTCCATGGACCCGAAAACTCCAAATGCAGACGACCCTTCTACAGCGAACACATGCATGGGTCATCCACAGGATGCTACCCCATTGGAACGGGAAAAAACATGAAAAGGCACCTCATCTTCTCATATCCTGGTGCTCGGGTTCAAGCTTTCAGCCGCTTTTCTGAAAATATACCCAATTGGGGAAGTCAGCACTTTCAAAACACTCTTACTTATAACTTGGAATTGGTTCCATGGATGAACTACAACGGGGAAGAATAAGAGACGATGGCTATATATTTGGACAGGCACATGGCGCTCTAATTTCCAATGCTGAACAAGAATTGACCCAAGTCTAAGCTTGCTCTCAGAAGGAGAATTGGGCTTGAAAATTTCCTGCTGCTTTGGGACCTGTTCTGAAAGTGGGAAGTTGAGCCGGGGATCTCAGAGAGCCTATAATTCATGGCCCTACAGGATGGTAAAAGGCACGTAATGTGGAAAAATGACTTGGGTTGAACCAGAGAAAAGAACTTGAGAGCAAGGCAGAATTGCAAAACTAGGATTTCAAGAGGGAGAAGCGTCTCGCCTGGTAAGAACCTAGGATGTGGCAGTACTTCTTCAAACACGCCTTTGTCGAAAAAGGGTGTATGTCTTTATCCTGAATATCTTTAGGATAAAGGCATACACCGTTTTTGGGCAACCAGGGAGGGGCTCTGTGCAAATCAACACTACATAATGCTATCACTTCCCATCAAAACAAAGGGTCATGTATGAAAAGTGTAAAGACCAGAAATGCAGGGTAACGTGGAGGTAAATCGTACCCACATTTTGTGGATTGTGGGATGAACAATTGCAATCGGCACCCTGGCGAATTCTATGGTGTATTCGAAGATAAAGTAAGAAACAATGCTACAGCACATAGGACACTTCCACTCAAGGACGTATATTTTCAAGGAAACCAAAGAACCTCAGGTCACAGGCAACCCAACATTTACTGCTGCTCTCTTTACAAAAGCCTCGACGAGGATACAATCTAAATATCCTTGGACAGAAACATGGATGAAGAATATGTGATTCTTATCTACAATGATATATTACAGAGCCAGGAAATCAATGAAATAACGTCACTTGCGCCACCGGAGTGTTGTTAGTTACAATCATTCTCAGTGAATTTAGTCACATAGAAAAAAGTGGTTTATCAAAGATATGAGGTACAGGTGGAATATAAAATTGCATCCCTTGAACGAAATGGCAGACGACAGAAATAATTACACATTTAGCAAACCCACTTATGCCTGTAGGAGCGCAAAGGTCACTTGAGGTGAGGAAAAACCAGGTGTTTTCAATGAGCCCAGATATCATTCCATGTAGACCAAAGTGGGAATCAAGACAACTTACTCTAAACATCGAAGGATTGAACTCAGCCCACTTTACACACCAAAAAAGTTTATTGACATCTGGTCAGAATTTGAAAAACAATTTATCGATGTCTCTCTGGAAGAGAATGAAGTGGATGCACAGCAGCAAGCAACACAGCACTGAAAATCGGCTACACCCCGTGAGAAAAATAAACTGCAAAATAAAGGCAGTGAGGGAGAGATAAATTCTTCGAGACTTCATTCAGGGGCTGTGTTTGAAGTTGTTTTGAGCATATATTAACACACAGAAAGATGGGACCTAAGGGAGGACACTCGTGGGTCTAAGTGTCTTCGTGAGCATGAGTCAGCAAATGCAGCCCTTGTAGAATAACACTGCCTTTCCCTGATTCCATTGACCCGAAATCTCCAAATGCAGACCACCCTTCCTACACCGAACACATGCATGGGACAGCCACAGGATGCTACCCCATTGGAACGGGAAAAAAACATGAAAAGCCACCTCATATTCTCATATCCTGGTGCTCGGTTTCAAGCTTTCAGCCGCTCTTCTCAAAATATCCCCACTTGGGGAAGTCAGCACTTTCAAAACACCCTTTCTTATAGCTTGGAATTGGTTCCATGGATGAACTACAACGGGGAAGAGTAAGACACGATGCCTATATATTTGGACAGGGACATGGTGCTCTAATATCAACTGCTGAACAAGAATTGACCCAAGTCTAAGCTTGCTCTCAGAAGGAGAATAGGGCTTGAAAATTTCCCGCTGCTTTGTGACCAGTTCCAAAATTGGGAAGTCGAGCAGGGGATCTCAGCGAGCCTATAATTCATGGGCCTGCAGGATGGTCAAAGACACCTAATGTGGACAAATGACTTGAGTTGAGCCAGATAAAAAATTTGAGAGCAAGGCAGAATTGCAAAAATAGGATTTCAAGATGGAGAAGGGTCTCTCCTGGTAAGAACCTAGTATGTGGCAGTACTTCTTCAACCATGCCTTTGTCAAGAAGGGGTGTATGCCTTTATAGTGAATATATTCCGGATAAAGGCATACACCGTTTTTGGGCAACCAGGCAGGGGCTCGGTGCAAATCAACACTACATAATGCTGTCACTTCCCATCAAAATAAAGTGTCATGTAGGAAAAGTGTAAAGACAAGAAATGCAGGGTAAAGTGGAGGTAAATCGTACCCACATTTTGTGGACCGTGGGATACCAATGGCAATCGGCAACCCTGGCGAAGTCTATGGTGTATTCGAAGGTAGAGTAAGAAACAAAGCTATAGCACATAGGACACTTCCATTCAAGGACGTATATTTTCAGGAAAACCAAAGAACCTCAGGTCACAGGCAACCCAACGTTTACTGCTTCTCTCTTTACAAAAGCCTCGACTAGGATACAATCTAAATTTCCTTGGACGGAAAACATGGATGGAGAATATGTGATTCTTATCTTCAATGATATATTACTGAGCCAGGAAATCAATGAAGTAACGTCACTTGCCGGCAAAGGAGTGTTCCTAGTTACAATCATTCTCAGTAAATTTAGTCACATAGAAAAAAGTGGTTTATCAAAGATATGAGGTACAGGTGGAATACAAAATTGCATCCCATGAATGAAATGGCAGACGAGAGAAAGCATCACACATTTAGCAAACACACTTATGCCTGTAGGAGCGCGAAGGTCACTTGAGGTGAGGAAAAACCAGGTGTTTTCAATGAGCACAGATACCATTCCATATAGACCAAAGAGGGCATCAAGACAACTTACTCTAAACCTCAAAGGACTGAACTCAGCCCACTTTACACACCAGAAAAGATTATTTACAACTGGTTAGAATTTGAAAAACAATTTATCGATGTCTCTCTGGAAGAGAATCAAGTGGATGCACAGCCGCAAGCAACACAGCACTGAAAATCGGCTACACCCCGTGAGAAAAATAAACTGCAAAATAAAGGCAGTGAGTGAGAGATAAATTCTTCGAGACTTCGTTCAGGGGCTGTCATTGAAGTTGTTTTGAGCATATATTAACACACAGAATGATCGGACCTAAGGAAGGACACTCGTGGGTCTGAGTGTCTTCGTGAGCATGAGTCAGCAAATGCAGCCCTTGTAGAATAACACTGCCTTTTCCTGATTCCATGGACCCGAAATTTCCAAATGCAGACGACCCTTCCTACAGCGAACACATGCATGGGACAGCCACAGGATGCTACCCCATTGGAACGGCAAAAAAACATGAAAAGCCACCTCATCTTCTCATATCCTGGTGCTCGGGTTCAAGCTTTCAGCCACTTTTCTGAAAATATACCCAATTGGGGAAGTCAGCACTTTCAAAACACTCTTACTTATAACTTGGAATTGGTTCCATGGATGAACTACAATGGGGAAGAATAAGAGACGATGGCTATATATTTGGACAGGCACATGGAGCTCTAATTTCCAATGCTGAACAAGAATTGACCCAAGTCTAAGCTTGCTCTCGGAAGGAGAATTGGGCTTGAAAATTTCCTGCTGCTTTGGGACCAGTTCCGAAAGTGGGAAGTTGAGCCGGGGATCTCAGGGAGCCTATAATTCATGGCCCTGCAGGATGGTAAAAGACACCTAATGTGGACAAATGACTTGGGTTGAGCCAGAGAAAAGAACTTGAGAGCAAGGCAGAATTGCAAAAATGGGATTTCAAGAGGGAGACGCGTCTCGCCTGGTAAGAACCTAGGATGTGGCAGTACTTCTTCAAACATGCCTTTGTCGAAAAAGGGTGTATGCCTTTATCCTGAATATCTTTAGGATAAAGGCATACACCGTTTTGGGGCAACCAGGCAGGGGCTCTGTGCAAATCAACACTACATAATGCTATCACTTCCCATCAAAACAAAGGGTCATGTACGAAAAGTGTAAAGACCAGAAATGCAGGGTAATGTGGAGGTAAATCGTACCCACATTTTGTGGATTGTGGGATGACCAATTGCAATCGGCACCCTGGCGAATTCTATGGTGTATTCGAAGATAAAGTAAGAAACAATGCTACAGCACATAGGACACTTCCATTCAAGGACGTATATTTTCAGGAAAACCAAAGAACCTCAGGTCACAGGCAACCCAACGTTTACTGCTGCTCTCTTTACAAAACCCTCGACTAGGATACAATCTAAATTTCCTTGGATGGAATACATGGATGGAGAATATGTGATTCTTATCTACAATGATATATTACAGAGCCAGGAAATCAATGAAATAACGTCACTTGGCGCCACCAGAGTGTTCTTAGTTACAATCATTCTCAGTGAATTTAGTCACATAGAAAAAAGTGGTTTATCAAAGATATGAGGTACAGGTGGAATATAAAATTGCATCTATTGAACGAAATGGCAGATGACAGAGAGAGTTACACATTTAGCAAACACACTTATTCCTGTAGGAGCGCAAAGGTCACATGAGGTGAGGAAAAACCAGGTGTTTTCAATGAGCACAGATACCATTCCATATAGACCAAGGAGGGAATCAAGACAACTTACTCTAAACCTCAAAGGACTAAACTCAGCCCACTTTACACACCAGAAAAGATTATTGACAACTGGTCAGAATTTGAAAAACAATTTATCTATGTCTCTCTGGAAGAGAATCTAGTGGATGCACAGCAGCAAGCAACACAGCACGGAAAATCGGCTACACCCGGTGAGAAAAATAAACTGCAAAATAAAGGCAGTGAGTGACAGATAAATTTTTCAAGACTTCGTTCAGGGGCTGTGATTGGAGTTCTTTTCAGCATATATTCACACACAGAAAGATGGGACCTAAGGGAGGACAATCGTGGGTCTGAGTGTCTTCATGAGCATGAGTCAGCAAATGCAGCCCTTGTAGAATAACACTGCCTTGCCCTGATTCCATTGACCCGAAATCTCCAAATGTAGACGACCCTTCTACAGCAAACACATGCATGGGTCAGCCACAGGATGCTACCCCATTGGAACGGGAAAAAACATGAAAAGGCACCTCATCTTCTCATATCCTGGTACTCGGGTTCAAGCTTCCAGCCACTTTCCTGAAAATATCCCCACTTGGGGAAGTCAGCACTTTCAAAACCTTCTTTCTTATAGCTTGGAATTGGTTCCATGGATGAACTACAACGGGGAAGAATAAGACACGATGCCTATATATTTGGACAGGCATATGGTGCTCTAATTTCAACTGCTGAACAAGAATTGACCCAAGTCTAAGCTTGCTCTCAGAAGGAGAATAGGGCTTGAATATTTCCCGCTGATTTGTGACCAGTTCCAAAAGTGGGAAGTTGAGCAGGGGATCTCAGGGAGCCTATAATTCATGGCCCTGCAGGATGGTCAAAGGCACCTAATGTGGACAAATGACTTGGGTTGAGCCAGAGAAAAGAACTTGAGAGCAAGGCAGAATTGCAAAAATGGGATTTCAAGAGGGAGACGCGTCTCGCCTGGTAAGAACATAGAATGTGGCAGTACTTCTTCAACCATGCCTTTGTCGAAAAACGGTGAATGCCTTTATCCTGAATATATTCCGAATAAAGGCATACACCGTTTTTGGGCAACCAGGCAGGGGCTCGGTGCAAATCAACACTACATAGTGCTATCACTTCCCATCTAAACAAAGGGTCATCTACGAAAAGTGTAAAGACTAGAAATTCAGGGTAGCATGGAGGTAAATCGTACCCACATTTTGTGGATTCCAGGATGAACAATGGCAATCGGCACCCTGGCGAAGTCTATGGTGTATTCAAAAATAATGTAAGAGACAAAGCTACAGCACATAGGACACTTCCACTCAAGGATGTATATTTTCAAGAAAACCAAAGAACCTCAGGTCACAGGCAACCCAACGTTTACTGCTTCTCTCTTTACAAAAGCCTCGACTAGGATACAATCTAAATTTCCTTGGACGGAAAACATGGATGGAGAATATGTGATTCTTATCTACAATGATATATTACTGAGCCAGGAAATCAATGAAGTAACGTCACTTGCCGGCAAAGGAGTGTTCCTAGTTACAATCATTCTCAGTAAATTTAGTCACATAGAAAAAAGTGGTTTATCAAAGATATGAGGTACAGGTGGAATACAAAATTGCATCCCATGAATGAAATGGCAGACGAGAGAAAGCATCACACATTTAGCAAACACACTTATGCCTGTAGGAGCGCGAAGGTCACTTGAGGTGAGGAAAAACCAGGTGTTTTCAATGAGCACAGATACCATTCCATATAGACCAAAGAGGGCATCAAGACAACTTACTCTAAACCTCAAAGGACTGAACTCAGCCCACTTTACACACCAGAAAAGATTATTTACAACTGGTTAGAATTTGAAAAACAATTTATCGATGTCTCTCTGGAAGAGAATCAAGTGGATGCACAGCCGCAAGCAACACAGCACTGAAAATCGGCTACACCCCGTGAGAAAAATAAACTGCAAAATAAAGGCAGTGAGTGAGAGATAAATTCTTCGAGACTTCGTTCAGGGGCTGTCATTGAAGTTGTTTTGAGCATATATTAACACACAGAATGATCGGACCTAAGGAAGGACACTCGTGGGTCTGAGTGTCTTCGTGAGCATGAGTCAGCAAATGCAGCCCTTGTAGAATAACACTGCCTTTTCCTGATTCCATGGACCCGAAATTTCCAAATGCAGACGACCCTTCCTACAGCGAACACATGCATGGGACAGCCACAGGATGCTACCCCATTGGAACGGCAAAAAAACATGAAAAGCCACCTCATCTTCTCATATCCTGGTGCTCGGGTTCAAGCTTTCAGCCACTTTTCTGAAAATATACCCAATTGGGGAAGTCAGCACTTTCAAAACACTCTTACTTATAACTTGGAATTGGTTCCATGGATGAACTACAATGGGGAAGAATAAGAGACGATGGCTATATATTTGGACAGGCACATGGAGCTCTAATTTCCAATGCTGAACAAGAATTGACCCAAGTCTAAGCTTGCTCTCGGAAGGAGAATTGGGCTTGAAAATTTCCTGCTGCTTTGGGACCAGTTCCGAAAGTGGGAAGTTGAGCCGGGGATCTCAGGGAGCCTATAATTCATGGCCCTGCAGGATGGTAAAAGACACCTAATGTGGACAAATGACTTGGGTTGAGCCAGAGAAAAGAACTTGAGAGCAAGGCAGAATTGCAAAAATGGGATTTCAAGAGGGAGACGCGTCTCGCCTGGTAAGAACCTAGGATGTGGCAGTACTTCTTCAAACATGCCTTTGTCGAAAAAGGGTGTATGCCTTTATCCTGAATATCTTTAGGATAAAGGCATACACCGTTTTGGGGCAACCAGGCAGGGGCTCTGTGCAAATCAACACTACATAATGCTATCACTTCCCATCAAAACAAAGGGTCATGTACGAAAAGTGTAAAGACTAGAAATTCAGGGTAGCATGGAGGTAAATCGTACCCAAATTTTGTGGATTCCAGGATGAAAAATGGCAATCGGCACCCTGGCGAATTCTATGGTGTATTCAAAAATAATGTAAGAAACAAAGCTACAGCACATAGGACACTTCCACTCAAGGATGTATATTTTCAAGAAAACCAAAGAACCTCAGGTCACAGGCAACCCAACGTTTTCTGCTGCTCTCTTTACAAAAGCCTCGACTAGGATACAATCTAAATTTCCTTGGACGGAAAACATGGATGGAGAATATGTGATTCTTATCTACAATGATATATTACTGAGCCAGGAAATCAATGAAATAACGTCACTTGCCGCCAAAGGAGTGTTCGTAGTTACAATCATTCTCAGTAAATTTAGTCACATAGAAAAAAGTGGTTTATCAAAGATATGAGGTACAGGTGGAATACAAAATTGCGTCCCATGAATGAAATGGCAGACGAGAGAAAGCATCACACATTTAGCAAACACACTTATGCCTGTAGGAGCGCGAAGGTCACTTGAGGTGAGGAAAAAACAGGTGTTTTGAATGAGCACAGATACCATTCCATATAGACCAAGGAGGGAATCAAGACAACTTACTCTAAACCTCAAAGGACTGAACTCAGCCCACTTTACACACCAGAAAATATTATTTACAACTGGTTAGAATTTGAAAAACAATTTATCGATGTCTCTCTGGAAGAGAATCAAGTGGATGCACAGCAGCAAGCAACACAGCACTGAAAATCGGCTACACCCCGTGAGAAAAATAAACTGCAAAATAAAGGCAGTGAGTGAGAGATAAATTCTTCGAGACTTCGTTCAGGGGCTGTCATTGAAGTTCTTTTGAGCATATATTAACACACAGAAGGATCGGACCTAAGGGAGGATACTCGTGGGTCTGAGTGTCTTCGTGAGCATGAGTCAGCAAATGCAGCCCTTGTCGAATAACATTGCCTTTTCCTGATTCCATGGACCCGAAAACTCCAAATGCAGACGACCCTTCTACAGCGAACACATGCATGGGTCATCCACAGGATGCTACCCCATTGGAACGGGAAAAAACATGAAAAGGCACCTCATCTTCTCATATCCTGGTGCTCGGGTTCAAGCTTTCAGCCGCTTTTCTGAAAATATACCCAATTGGGGAAGTCAGCACTTTCAAAACACTCTTACTTATAACTTGGAATTGGTTCCATGGATGAACTACAACGGGGAAGAATAAGAGACGATGGCTATATATTTGGACAGGCACATGGCGCTCTAATTTCCAATGCTGAACAAGAATTGACCCAAGTCTAAGCTTGCTCTCAGAAGGAGAATTGGGCTTGAAAATTTCCTGCTGCTTTGGGACCTGTTCTGAAAGTGGGAAGTTGAGCCGGGGATCTCAGAGAGCCTATAATTCATGGCCCTACAGGATGGTAAAAGGCACGTAATGTGGAAAAATGACTTGGGTTGAACCAGAGAAAAGAACTTGAGAGCAAGGCAGAATTGCAAAACTAGGATTTCAAGAGGGAGAAGCGTCTCGCCTGGTAAGAACCTAGGATGTGGCAGTACTTCTTCAAACACGCCTTTGTCGAAAAAGGGTGTATGTCTTTATCCTGAATATCTTTAGGATAAAGGCATACACCGTTTTTGGGCAACCAGGGAGGGGCTCTGTGCAAATCAACACTACATAATGCTATCACTTCCCATCAAAACAAAGGGTCATGTATGAAAAGTGTAAAGACCAGAAATGCAGGGTAACGTGGAGGTAAATCGTACCCACATTTTGTGGATTGTGGGATGAACAATTGCAATCGGCACCCTGGCGAATTCTATGGTGTATTCGAAGATAAAGTAAGAAACAATGCTACAGCACATAGGACACTTCCACTCAAGGACGTATATTTTCAAGGAAACCAAAGAACCTCAGGTCACAGGCAACCCAACATTTACTGCTGCTCTCTTTACAAAAGCCTCGACGAGGATACAATCTAAATATCCTTGGACAGAAACATGGATGAAGAATATGTGATTCTTATCTACAATGATATATTACAGAGCCAGGAAATCAATGAAATAACGTCACTTGCGCCACCGGAGTGTTGTTAGTTACAATCATTCTCAGTGAATTTAGTCACATAGAAAAAAGTGGTTTATCAAAGATATGAGGTACAGGTGGAATATAAAATTGCGTCCCTTGAACGAAATGGCAGACGACAGAGAGAATTACACATTTAGCAAACACACTTATGCCTGTAGGAGCGCAAAGGTCACATGAGGTGAGGAAAAACCAGGTGTTTTCAATGAGCACAGATACCATTCCATATAGACCAAGGAGGGAATCAAGACAACTTACTCTAAACCTCAAAGGACTGAACTCAGCCTACTTTACACACCAGAAAAGATTATTGACAACTGGTCAGAATTTGAAAAACAATTTATCTATGTCTCTCTGGAAGAGAATCTAGTGGATGCACAGCAGCAAGCAACACAGCACGGAAAATCGGCTACACCCGGTGAGAAAAATAAACTGCAAAATAAAGGCAGTGAGTGACAGATAAATTCTTCGAGACTTCGTTCAGGGGCTGTGATTGGAGTTGTTTTCAGCATATATTCACACACAGAAAGATGGGACCTAAGGGAGGACAATCGTGGGTCTGAGTGTCTTCGTGAGCATGAGTCAGCAAATGCAGCCCTTGTAGAATAACACTGCCTTGCCCTGATTCCATTGACCTGAAATCTCCAAATGTAGACGACCCTTCTACAGCGAACACATGCATGTGTCAGCCACAGGATGCTACCCCATTGGAATGGGAAAAAACATGAAAAGGCACCTCATCTTCTCATATCCTGGTGCTCGGTTTCAAGCTTCCAGCCACTTTCCTGAAAATATCCCCACTTGGGGAAGTCAGCACTTTCAAAACCTTCTTTCTTAGAGCTTGGAATTGCTTCCATGGATGAACTACAACGGGGAAGAATAAGAATAGATGCCTATATATTTGGACAGGCATATGGTGCTCTAATTTCAACTGCTGAACAAGAATTGACCCAAGTCTAAGCTTGCTCTCAGAAGGAGAATAGGGCTTGAAAATTTCCCGCTGCTTTGTGACCAGTTCCAAAAGTGGGAAGTTGAGCAGGGGATCTCATGGAGCCTATAATTCATGGGTCTGCAGGATGGTCAAAGACACCTAATGTGGACAAATGACTTGGGTTGAGCCAGAGAAAAGAACTTGAGAGCAAGGCAGAATTGCAAAAATGGGATTTCAAGAGGGAGACGCGTCTCGCCTGGTAAGAACCTAGAATGTGGCAGTACTTCTTCAACCATGCCTTTGTCGAAAAACGGTGTATGCCTTTATCCTGAATATCTTTAGGATAAAGGCATACACCGTTTTTGGGCAACCAGGCAGGGGCTCGGTGCAAATCAACACTACATAGTGCTATCACTTTCCATCTAAACAAAGGGTCATCTACGAAAAGTGTAAAGACTAGAAATTCAGGGTAGCGTGGAGGTAAATCGTACCCACATTTTGTGGATTCCAGGATGAACAATGGCAATCGGCACCCTGGCGAAGTCTATGGTGTATTCAAAAATAATGTAAGAAACAAAGCTACAGCACATAGGACACTTCCATTCAAGGACATATATTTTCAGGAAAACCAAAGAACCTCAGGTCACAGGCAACCCAACGTTTACTGCTGCTCTCTTTACAAAAGCCTCGACTAGGATACAATCTAAATTTCCTTGGACGGAAAACATGGATGGAGAATATGTGATTCTTATCTACAATGATATATTACTGAGCCAGGAAATTAATGAAATAACGTCACTTGCCGCCAAAGGGGTGTTCGTAGTTACAATCATTCTCAGTAAATTTAGTCACATAGAAAAAAGTGGTTTATCAAAAATATGAGGTACAGGTGGAATACAAAATTGCGTCCCATGAATGAAATGGCAGACGAGAGTAAGCATCACACATTTAGCAAACACACTTATGCCTGTAGGAGCGCGAAGGTCACTTGAGGTGAGGAAAAAACAGGTGTTTTGAATGAGCACAGATACCATTCCATATAGACCAAAGAGGGCATCAAGACAACTTACTCTAAACCTCAAAGGACTGAACTCAGCCCACTTTACACACGAGAAAAGATTATTTACAACTGGTTATAATTTGAAAAACAATTTATCGATGTCTCTCTGGAAGAGAATCAAGTGGATGCACAGCAGCAAGCAGCACAGCACTCAAAATCGGCTACACCCCGTGAGAAAAATAAACTGCAAAATAAAGGCAGAGAGTGAGAGATAAATTCTTCGAGACTTCGTTCAGGGGCTGTCATTGAAGTTGTTTTGAGCATATATTAACACACAGAAGGATCGGACCTAAGGGAGGACACTCGAGGGTCTGAGTGTCTTCGTGAGCATGAGTCAGCAAATGCAGCCCTTGTCGAATAACACTGCCTTTTCCTGATTCCATGGACCCGAATTCTCCAAATGCAGACGACCCTTCCTACAGCGAACACATGCATGGGACAGCCACAGGATGCTACCCCATTGGAACGGCAAAAAAACATGAAAAGCCACCTCATCTTCTCATATCCTGGTGCTCGGGTTCAAGCTTTCAGCCGCTTTTCTGAAAATATACCCAATTGGGGAAGTCAGCACTTTCAAAACACTCTTACTTATAACTTGGAATTGGTTCCATGGATGAACTACAACGGGGAAGAATAAGAGACGATGGCTATATATTTGGACAGGCACATGGCGCTCTAATTTCCAATGCTGAACAAGAATTGACCCAAGTCTAAGCTTGCTCTCGGAAGGAGAATTGAGCTTGAAAATTCCCTGCTGCTTTAGGACCAGTTCCGAAAGTGGGAAGTTGAGCCGGGGATCTCAGGGAGCCTATAATTCATGGCCCTGCAGGATGGTCAAAGACACCCAATGTGGACAAATGACTTGGGTTGAGCCAGAGAAAAGAACTTGAGAGCAAGGCAGAATTGCAAAAATGGGATTTCAAGAGGGAGACGCGTCTCGCCTGGTAAGAACCTAGAATGTGGCAGTACTTCTTCAACCATGCCTTTGTCGAAAAACGGTGTATGCCTTTATCCTGAATATATTCCGAATAAAGGCATACACCGTTTTTGGGCAACCAGGCAGGGGCTCGGTGCAAATCAACACTACATAGTGCTATCACTTCCCATCTAAACAAAGGGTCATCTACGAAAAGTGTAAAGACTAGAAATTCAGGGTAGCATGGAGGTAAATCGTACCCACATTTTGTGGATTCCAGGATGAACAATGGCAATCGGCACCCTGGCGAAGTCTATGGTGTATTCAAAAATAATGTAAGAAACAAAGCTACAGCACATAGGACACTTCCACTCAAGGACGTATATTTTCAAGAAAACCAAAGAACCTCAGGTCACAGGCAACCCAACGTTTACTGCTGCTCTCTTTACAAAAGCCTCGACTAGGATACAATCTAAATTTCCTTGGACGGAAAACATGGATGGAGAATATGTGATTCTTATCTACAATGATATATTACTGAGCCAGGAAATCAATGAAATAACGTCACTTGCCGCCAAAGGAGTGTTCGTAGTTACAATCATTCTCAGTAAATTTAGTCACATAGAAAAAAGTGGTTTATCAAAGATATGAGGTACAGGTGGAATACAAAATTGCGTCCCATGAATGAAATGGCAGACGAGAGAAAGCATCACACATTTAGCAAACACACTTATGCCTGTAGGAGCGCGAAGGTCACTTGAGGTGAGGAAAAACCAGGTGTTTTCAATGAGCACAGATACCATTCCATATAGACCAAGGAGGGAATCAAGACAACTTACTCTAAACCTCAAAGGACTGAACTCAGCCCACTTTACACACCAGAAAATATTATTTAGAACTGGTTAGAATTTGAAAAACAATTTATCGATGTCTCTCTGGAAGAGAATCAAGTGGATGCACAGCAGCAAGCAACACAGCACTCAAAATCGGCTACACCCCGTGAGAAAAATGAACTGCAAATTAAAGGCAGTCAGTGAGAGATAAATTCTTCAAGACTTCGTTCAGGGGCTGTCATTGAAGTTGTTTTGAGCATATATTAACACACAGAAGGATCGGACCTAAGGGAGGACACTCGTGGGTCTGAGTGTCTTCGTGAGCATGAGTCAGCAAATGCAGCCGTTGTTGAATAACACTGCCTTTTCCTGATTCCATGGACCCGAAATCTCCAAATGCAGACGACCCTTCCTACAGCGAACACATGCATGGGACAGCCACAGGATGCTACCCCATTGGAACGGCAAAAAACATGAAAAGCCACCTCATCTTCTCATATCCTGGTGCTCGGGTTCAAGCTTTCAGCCGCTTTTCTGAAAATATACCCAATTGGGGAAGTCAGCACTTTCAAAACACTCTTACTTATAACTTGGAATTGGTTCCATGGATGAACTACAATGGGGAGGAATAAGAGACGATGACTATATATTTGGACAGGCACATGGCGCTCTAATTTCCAATGCTGAACAAGAATTGACCCAAGTCTAAGCTTGCTCTCGGAAGGAGAATTGGGCTTGAAAATTTCCTGCTGCTTTGGGACCAGTTCCGAAAGTGGGAAGTTGAGCAGGGGATCTCAGGGAGCCTATAATTCATGGCCCTGCAGGATGGTAAAAGGCACGTAATGTGGATAAATGACTTGGGTTGAACCAGAGAAAAGAACTTGAGAGCAAGGCAGAATTGCAAAACTGGGATTCCAAGAGGGAAAAGCGTCTCGCCTGGTAAGAACCTAGGATGTGGCAGTACTTCTTCAAACATGCCTTTTTCGAAAAAGGGTGTATGCCTTTATCCTGAATATCTTAAGGATAAAGGCATACACCGTTTTGGGGGAACCAGGCAGGGGCTCTGTGCAAATCAACACTACATAATGCTATCACTTCCCATCAAAACAAAGGGTCATGTACGAAAAGTGTAAAGACCAGAAATGCAGGGTAACGTGGAGGTAAATCGTACCCACATTTTGTGGATTGTGGGATGAACAATTGCAATCGGCACCCTGGCGAATTCTATGGTGTATTCGAAGATAAAGTAAGAAACAATGCTACAGCACATGGGACACTTCCATTCAAGGACGTATATTTTCAGGAAAACCAAAGAACCTCAGGTCACAGGCAACCCAACGTTTACTGCTGCTCTCTTTACAAAAGCCTCGACGAGGATACAATCTAAATTTCCTTGGACGGAATACATGGATGGAGAATATGTGATTCTTATCTACAATGATATATTACAGAGCCAGGAAATCAATGAAATAACGTCACTTGGCGCCACCGGAGTGTTCTTAGTTACAATCATTCTCAGTGAATTTAGTCACATAGAAAAAAGTGGTTTATCAAAGATATGAGGTACAGATGGAATATAAAATTGCGTCCCATGAACGAAATGGCAGACGACAGAGAGAATTACACATTTAGCAAACACACTTATGCCTGTAGGAGCGCAAAGGTCACATGAGGTGAGGAAAAACCAGGTGTTTTCAATGAGCACAGATACCATTCCATATAGACAAAGGAGGGAATCAAGACAACTTACTCTAAACCTCAAAGGACTGAACTCAGCCCACTTTACACACCAGAAAAGATTATTGACAACTGGTCAGAATTTGAAAAACAATTTATCTATGTCTCTCTGGAAGAGAATCTAGTGGATGCACAGCAGCAAGCAACACAGCACGGAAAATCGGCTACACCTGGTGAGAAAAATAAACTGCAAAATAAAGGCAGTGAGTGACAGATAAGTTTTTCGAGACTTCGTTCAGGGGCTGTGATTGGAGTTGTTTTCAGCATATATTCACACACAGAAAGATGGGACCTAAGGGAGGACAATCGTGGGTCTGAGTGTCTTCGTGAGCATGAGTCAGCAAATGCAGCCCTTGTAGAATAACACTGCCTTGCCCTGATTCCATTGACCCGAAATCTCCAAATGTAGACGACCCTTCTACAGCAAACACATGCATGGGTCAGCCACAGGATGCTACCCCATTGGAACGGGAAAAAACATGAAAAGGCACCTCATCTTCTCATATCCTGGTGCTCGGGTTCAAGCTTCCAGCCACTTTCCTGAAAATATCCCCACTTGCGGAAGTCAGCACTTTCAAAACCTTCTTTCTTATAGCTTGGAATTGGTTCCATGGATGAACTACAACGGGGAAGAATAAGACACGATGCCTATATATTTGGACAGGCATATGGTGCTCTAATTTCAACTGCTGAACAAGAATTGACCCAAGTCTAAGCTTGCTCTCAGAAGGAGAATAGGGCTTGAAAATTTCCCGCTGATTTGTGACCAGTTCCAAAATTTGGAAGTTGAGCAGGGGATCTCAGCGAGCCTATAATTCATGGGCCTGCAGGATGGTCAAAGACACCTAATGTGGACAAATAACTTGGGTTGTGCCAGAGAAAAGAACTTGAGAGCAAGGCAGAATTGCAAAAATGGGATTTCAAGAGGGAGACGCGTCTCGCCTGGTAAGAACCTAGACTGTGGCAGTACTTCTTCAACCATGCCTTTGTCGAAAAACGGTGTATGCCTTTATCCTGAATATATTCCGAAATAAGGCATACACCGTTTTTGGGCAACCAGGCAGGGGCTCGGTGCAAATCAACACTACATAGTGCTATCACTTCCCATCTAAACAAAGGGTCATCTACGAAAAGTGTAAAGACTAGAAATTCAGGGTAGCGTGGAGGTAAATCGTACCCACATTTTGTGGATTTCAGGATGAACAATGGCAATTGGCACCCTGGCGAAGTCTATGGTGTATTCAAAAATAATGTAAGAAACAAGGCTACAGCACATAGGACACTTCCACTCAAGGACGTATATTTTGAAGAAAACCAAAGAACCTCAGGTCACAGGCAACCCAACGTTTACTGCTGCTCTCTTTACAAAAGCCTCGACGAGGATACAATCTAAATTTCCTTGGATGGAAAACATGGATGGAGAATATGTGATTCTTATCTACAATGATATATTACTGAGCCAGGAAATCAATGAAATAACGTCACATGGCGCCACCGGAATGTTCTTAGTTACAATCATTCTCAGTAAATTTAGTCACATAGAAAAAAGTGGTTTATCAAAGATATGAGGTACAGGTGGAATATAAAATTGCGTCCCTTGAACGAAATGGCAGACGACAGAGAGAATTACACATTTAGCAAACACACTTATGCCTGTAGGAGCGCAAAGGTCACATGAGGTGAGGAAAAACCAGCTGTTTTCAATGAGCAGAGATACCATTCCATATAGACCAAGGAGAGAATCAAGACAACTTACTCTAAACCTCAAAGGACTGAACTCAGCCCACTTTACACACCAGAAAAGATTATTGACAAGTGGTCAGAATTTGAAAAACAATTTATCTATGTCTCTCTGGAAGAGAATCTAGTGGATGCACAGCAGCAAGCAACACAGCACGGAAAATCGGCTACACCCGGTGAGAAAAATAAAGTGCAAAATAAAGGCAGTGAGTGACAGATAAATTTTTCGAGACTTCGTTCAGGGGCTGTGATTGGAGTTGTTTTCAGCATATATTCACACACAGAAAGATGGGACCTAAGGGAGGACAATCGTGGGTCTGAGTGTCTTCGTGAGCATGAGTCAGCAAATGCAGCCCTTGTAGAATAACACTGCCTTGCCCTGATTCCATTGACCCGAAATCTCCAAATGTAGACGAC
This sequence comes from Kogia breviceps, assembly GCF_026419965.1. NCBI lineage: Eukaryota > Metazoa > Chordata > Mammalia > Artiodactyla > Physeteridae > Kogia > Kogia breviceps. The sequence goes on from NC_081329.1 coordinate 37,386,440, forward strand.
CCTTCTACAGCAAACACATGCATGGGTCAGCCACATGATGCTACCCCATTGGAACGGGAAAAAACATGAAAAGGCACCTCATCTTCTCATATCCTGGTGCTCGGGTTCAAGCTTCCAGCCACTTTCCTGAAAATATCCCCACTTGGGTAAGTCAGCACTTTCAAAACCTTCTTTCTTATAGCTTGGAATTGGTTCCATGGATGAACTACAACGGGGAAGAATAAGACACGATGCCTATATATTTGGACAGGCATATGGTGCTCTAATTTCAACTGCTGAACAAGAATTGACCCAAGTCTAAGCTTACTCTCAGAAGGAGAATAGGGCTTGAAAATTTCCCGCTGCTTTGTGACCAGTTCCAAAAGTGGGAAGTTGAGCAGGGGATCTCAGGGAGCCTATAATTCATGGGCCTGCAGGATGGTCAAAGACACCTAATGTGGACAAATGACTTGGGTTGAGCCAGAGAAAAGAACTTGAGAGCAAGGCAGAATTGCAAAAATGGGATTTCAAGAGGGAGACGCGTCTCGCCTGATAAGAACCTAGAATGTGGCAGTACTTCTTCAACCATGCCTTTGTCGAAAAACGGTGTATGCCTTTATCCTGAATATATTCCGAATAAAGGCATACACCATTTTTGGGCAACCAGGCAGGGGCTCAGTGCAAATCAACATTACATAGTGCTATCACTTCCCATCTAAACAAAGGGTCATCTACGAAAAGTGTAAAGACTAGAAATTCATGGTAGCATGGAGGTAAATCGTACCCACATTTTGTGGATTCCAGGATGAACAATGGCAATCGGCACCCTGGCGAAGTCTATGGTGTATTCAAAAATAATGTAAGAAACAAAGCTACAGCACATAGGACACTTCCAGTCAAGGACGTATATTTTCAAGAAAACCAAAGAACCTCAGTTCACAGGCAACCCAACGTTTACTGCTGCTCTCTTTACAAAAGCCTCGACTAGGATAAAATCTAAATTTCCTTGGACGGAAAACATGGATGGAGAATATGTGATTCTTATCTACAATGATATATTACTGAGCCAGGAAATCAATGAAATAACGTCACTTGCCACCAAAGGAGTGTTCGTAGTTACTATCATTCTCAGTAAATTTAGTCACATAGAAAAAAGTGGTTTATCAAAGATATGAGGTACAGGTGGAATACAAAATTGCGTCCCATGAATGAAATGGCAGACGAGAGAAAGCATCACACATTTAGCAAACACACTTATGCCTGTAGGAGCGCGAAGGTCACTTGAGGTGAGGAAAAACCAGGTGTTTTCAATGAGCACAGATACCATTCCATATAGACCAAAGAGGGAATCAAGACAACTTACTCTAAACCTCAAAGGACTGAACTCAGCCCACTTTACACACCAGAAAAGATTATTTACAACTGGTTAGAATTTGAAAAACAATTTATCGATTTCTCTCTGGAAGAGAATCAAGTGGATGCACAGCAGCAAGCAACACAGCACTCAAAATCGGCTACACCCCGTGAGAAAAATAAACTGCAAAATAAAGGCAGTGAGTGAGAGATAAATTCTTCGAGACTTCGTTCAGGGGCTGTCATTGAAGTTGTTTTGAGCATATATTAACACACAGAAGGATCGGACCTAAGGAAGGACACCCGTGGGTCTGAGTGTCTTCGTGAGCATGAGTCAGCAAATGCAGTCCTTGTCGAATAACACTGCCTTTTCCTGATTCCATGGACCCGAAATCTCCAAATGCAGACGACCCTTCCTACAGCGAACACATGCATGGGACAGCCGCAGGATGCTACCGCATTGGAACGGCAAAAAAAAAAAAAGCCACCTCATCTTCTCATATCCTGGTGCTCGGGTTCAAGCTTTCAGCCGCTTTTCTGAAAATATACCCAATTGGGGAAGTCAGCACTTTCAAAACACTCTTACTTACAACTTGGAATTGGTTCCATGGATGAACTACAACGGGGAAGAATAAGAGACGATGGCTATATATTTGGACAGGCACATGGCGCTCTAATTTCCAATGCTGAACAAGAATTGACCCAAGTCTAAGCTTGCTCTCGTAAGGAGAATTGGGCTTGAAAATTTCCTGCTGCTTTGGGACCAGTTCCGAAAGTGGGAAGTTGAGCCGCGTATCTCAGGGTGCCTATAATTCATGGCCCTGCAGGATGGTAAAAGGCACGTAATGTGGAAAAATGACTTGGGTTGAACCAGAGAAAAGAACTTGAGAGCAAGGCAGAAATGCAAAACTGGGATTTCAAGAGGGAGAAGCGTCTCACCTGGTAAGAACCTAGGATGTGGCAGTACTTCTTCAAACATGCCTTTGTCGAAAAAGGGTGTATGCCTTTATCCTGAATATCTTTAGGATAAAGGCATACACCGTTTTTGGGCAACCAGGCAGGGGCTCTGTGCAAATCAACACTACATAATGCTATCACTTCCCATGAAAACAAAGGGTCAGGTACGAAAAGTGTAAAGACCAGAAATGCAGGGTAACGTGGAGGTAAATTGTACCCACATTTTGTGGATTGTGGGATGACCAATTGCAATCGGCACCCTGGCGAATTCTATGGTGTATTCGAAGATAAAGTAAGAAACAATGCTACAGCACATAGGACACTTCCATTCAAGGACGTATATTTTCAGGAAAACCAAAGAACCTCAGGTCACAGGCAACCCAACGTTTTCTGCTGCTCTCTTTACAAAAGCCTCGACTAGGATACAATCTAAATTTCCTTGGACGGAAAACATGGATGGAGAATATGTGATTCTTATCTACAATGATATATTACTGAGCCAGGAAATCAATGAAATAACGTCACTTGCCGCCAAAGGAGTGTTCGTAGTTACAATCATTCTCAGTAAATTTAGTCACATAGAAAAAAGTGGTTTATCAAAGATATGAGGTACAGGTGGAATACAAAATTGCGTCCCATGAATGAAATGGCAGACGAGAGAAAGCATCACACATTTAGCAAACACACTTATGCCTGTAGGAGCGCGAAGGTCACTTGAGGTGAGGAAAAACCAGGTGTTTTCAATGAGCACAGATACCATTCCATATAGACCAAAGAGGGCATCAAGACAACTTACTCTAAACCTCAAAGGACTGAACTCAGCCCACTTTACACACCAGAAAAGATTATTTACAACTGGTTAGAATTTGAAGAACAATTTATCGATGCCTCTCTGGAAGAGAATCAAGTGGATGCACAGCAGCAAGCAACACAGCACGGAAAATCGGCTACACCCTGTGAGAAAAATAAACTGCAAAATAAAGGCAGTGAGTGAGAGATAAATTCTTCGAGACTTCGTTCAGGGGCTGTCATTGAAGTTGTTTTGAGCATATATTCACACACAGAAGGATCGGACCTAAGGGAGGACACTCGTGGGTCTGAGTGTCTTCGTGAGCATGAGTCAGCCAATGAAGCCCTTGTAGAATAACACTGCCTTGCCCTGATTCCATTGACCTGAAATCTCCAAATGTAGACGACCCTTCTACAGCGAACACATGCATGTGTCAGCCACAGGATGCTACCCCATTGGAATGGGAAAAAACATGAAAAGGCACCTCATCTTCTCATATCCTGGTGCTCGGGTTCAAGCTTCCAGCCACTTTCCTGAAAATATCCCCACTTGGGGAAGTCAGCACTTTCAAAACCTTCTTTCTTAGAGCTTGGAATTGCTTCCCTGGATGAACTACAACGGGGAAGAATAAGACACGATGCCTTTATATTTGGACAGGCATATGGTGCTCTAATTTCAACTGCTGAACAAGAATTGACCCAAGTCTAAGCTTGCTCTCAGAAGGAGAATAGGGCTTGAAAATTTCCCGCTGCTTTGTGACCAGTTCCAAAAGTGGGAAGTTGAGCAGGGGATCTCAGGGAGCCTATAATTCATGGGCCTGCAGGATGGTCAAAGACACCTAATGTGGACAAATGACTTGGGTTGAGCCAGAGAAAAGAACTTGAGAGCAAGGCAGAATTGCAAAAATGGGATTTCAAGAGGGAGACGCGTCTCGCCTGGTAAGAACCTAGAATGTGGCAGTACTTCTTCAACCATGCCTTTGTCGAAAAACGGTGTATGCCTTTATCCTGAATATATTCCGAATAAAGGCATACACCGTTTTTGGGCAACCAGGCAGGGGCTCGGTCCAAATCAACACTACATAGTGCTATCACTTCCCATCTAAACAAAGGGTCATCTACGAAAAGTGTAAAGACTAGAAATTCAAGGTAGCATGGAGGTAAATCGTACCCACATTTTGTGGATTGTGGGATGAGCAATTGCAAGCGGCACCCTGGCGAATTCTATGGTGTATTCGTAGATAAAGTAAGAAACAATGCTACAGCACATAGGACACTTCCATTCAAGGACGTATATTTTCAGGAAAACCAAAGAACCTCAGGTCACAGGCAACCCAACGTTTACTGCTGCTCTCTTTACAAAAGCCTCGACTAGGATAGAATCTAAATTTCCTTGGACGGAAAACATGGATGGAGAATATGTGATTCTTATCTACAATGATATATTACGGAGCCAGGAAATCAATGAAATAACGTCACTTGCCACCAAAGGAGTGTTCGTAGTTACAATCATTCTCAGTAAATTTAGTCACATAGAAAAAAGTGGTTTATCAAAGATATGAGGTACAGGTGGAATACAAAATTGCGTCCCATGAATGAAATGGCAGACGAGAGAAAAGCATCACACATTTAGCAAACACACTTATGCCTGTAGGAGCGCGAAGGTCACTTGAGGTGAGGAAAAACCAGGTGTTTTCAATGAGCACAGATACCATTCCATATAGACCAAAGAGGGAATCAAGACAACTTACTCTAAACCTCAAAGGACTGAACTCAGCCCACTTTACACACCAGAAAAGATTATTTACAACTGGTTAGAATTTGAAAAACAATTTATCGATGTCTCTCTGGAAGAGAATCAAGTGGATGCACAGCAGCAAGCAACACAGCACTCAAAATCGGCTACACCCCGTGAGAAAAATAAACTGCAAAATAAAGGCAGTGAGTGAGAGATAAATTCTTCGAGACTTCGTTCAGGGGCTGTCATTGAAGTTGTTTTGAGCATATATTAACACACAGAAGGATCGGACCTAAGGGAGGACACTCGTGGGTCTGAGTGTCTTCGTGAGCATGAGTCAGCAAATGCAGCCCTTGTCGAATAATACTGCCTTTTCCTGTTTCCATGGACCCGAAATCTCCAAATGCAGACGACCCTTCCTACAGCGAACACATGCATGGGACAGCCACAGGATGCTACCCCATTGGAACGGCAAAAAAACATGAAAAGCCACCTCATCTTCTCATATCCTGGTGCTCGGGTTCAAACTTTCAGCCGCTTTTCTGAAAATATACCCAATTGGGGAAGTCAGCACTTTCAAAACACTCTTACTTATAACTTGGAATTGGTTCCATGGATGAACTACAATGGGGAAGAATAAGAGACGATGGCTATATATTTGGACAGGCACATGGCGCTCTAATTTCCAATGCTGAACAAGAATTGACCCAAGTCTAAGCTTGCTCTCGGAAGGAGAATTGGGCTTGAAAATCTCCTGCTGCTTTGGGACCAGTTCCGAAAGTGGGAAGTTGAACCGGGGATCTCAGGGAGCCTATAATTCATGGCCCTGCAGGATGGTAAAAGGCACGTAATGTGGAAAAATGACTTGGGTTGAACCAGAGAAAAGAACTTGAGAGCAAGGCAGAATTGCAAAACTGGGATATGAAGAGGGAGAAGCGTCTCGCCTGGTAAGAACCTAGGATGTGGCAGTACTTCTTCAAACATGCCTTTGTCGAAAAAGGGTGTATGCCTTTATCCTGAATATATTCCGAATAAAGGCATACACCGTTTTTGGGGAACCAGGCAGGGGCTCGGTGCAAATCAACACTACATAGTGCTATCACTTCCCATCTAAACAAAGGGTCATCTACGAAAAGTGTAAAGACTAGAAATTCAGGGTAGCATGGAGGTAAATCGTACCCACATTTTGTGGATTCCAGGATGAACAATGGCAATCAGCACCCTTGCGAAGTCTATGGTGTATTCAAAAATAATGTAAGAGACAAAGCTACAGCACATAGGACACTTCCACTCAAGGACATATATTTTCAAGAAAACCAAAGAACCTCAGGTCACAGGCAACCCAACGTTTTCTGCTGCTCTCTTTACAAAAGCCTCAACTAGGATACAATCTAAATTTCCTTGGACGGAAAACATGGATGGAGAATATATGATTCTTATCTACAATGATATATTACTGAGCCAGGAAATCAATGAAATAACGTCACTTGCCGCCAAAGGGGTGTTCGTAGTTACAATCATTCTCAGTAAATTTAGTCACATAGAAAAAAGTGGTTTATCAAAGATATGAGGTACAGGTGGAATACAAAATTGCGTCCCATGAATGAAATGGCAGACGAGAGAAAGCATCACACATTTAGCAAACACACTTATGCCTGTAGGAGCGCGAAGGTCACTTGAGGTGAGGAAAAACCAGGTGTTTTCAATGAGCACAGATACCATTCCATATAGACCAAAGAGGGAATCAAGACAACTTACTCTAAACCTCAAAGGACTGAACTCAGCCCACTTTACACACCAGAAAAGATTATTTACAACTGGTTAGAATTTGAAGAACAATTTATCGATGCCTCTCTGGAAGAGAATCAAGTGGATGCACAGCAGCAAGCAACACAGCACTCAAAATCGGCTACACCCTGTGAGAAAAATAAACTGCAAAATAAAGGCAGTGAGTGAGAGATAAATTCTTCGAGACTTCGTTCAGGGGCTGTCATTGAAGTTGTTTTGAGCATATATTAACATACAGAAGGATCGGACGTAAGGGAGGACACTCGTAGGTCTGAATGTCTTCGTGAGCATGAGTCAGCAAATGCTGCCCTTGTCGAATAACACTGCCTTTTCCTGATTCCATGGACCCGAAATCTCCAAATGCAGACGACCCTTCCTACAGCGAACACATGCATGGGACAGCCACAGGATGCTACCCCATTGGAACGGCAAAAAACCATGAAAAGCCACCTCATCTTCTCATATCCTGGTGCTCGGGTTCAAGCTTTCAGCCGCTTTTCTGAAAATATACCCAATTGGGGAAGTCAGCACTTTCAAAACACTCTTACTTATAAATTGGAATTGGTTCCATGGATGAATTACAATGGGGAAGAATAAGAGACGATGGCTATATACTTGGACAGGCACATGGCGCTCTAATTTCCAATGCTGAACAAGAATTGACCCAAGTCTAAGCTTGCTCTCAGAAGGAGAATTGGGCTTGAAAATTTCCTGCTGCTTTGGGACCTGTTCCGAACGTGGGAAGTTGAGCCGGGGATCTCAGGGAGCCTATAATTCATGGCCCTACAGGATGGTAAAAGGCACGTAATGTGGAAAAATGACTTGGGTTGAACCAGAGAAAAGAACTTGAGAGCAAGGCAGAATTGCAAAACTGGGATTCCAAGAGGGAGAAGCGTCTCGCCTGGTAAGAACCTAGGATGTGGCAGTACTTCTTCAAACATGCCTTTGTCGAAAAAGGGTGTATGCCTTTATCCTGAATATCTTTAGGATAAAGGCATACACCGTTTTGGGGCAACCAGGCAGGGGCTCTGTGCAAATCAACACTACATAATGCTATCACTTCCCATCAAAACAAAGGGTCATGTACGAAAAGTGTAAAGACCAGAAATGCAGGGTAACGTGGAGGTAAATCGTACCCACATTTTGTGGATTGTGGGATGAACAATGGCAATCGGCACCCTGGTGAATTCTATGGTGTATTCGAAGATAAAGTAAGAAACAATGCTACAGCACATAGGACACTTCCACTCAAGGACGTATATTTTCAAGGAAACCAAAGAACCTCAGGTCACAGGCAACCCAACGTTTACTGCTGCTCTCTTTACAAAAGCCTCGACGAGGATACAATCTAAATTTCCTTGGACAGAAACATGGATGAAGAATATGTGATTCTTATCTACAATGATATATTACAGAGCCAGGAAATCAATGAAATAACGTCACTTGCGCCACCGGAGTGTTCTTAGTTACAATCATTCTCAGTGAATTTAGTCACATAGAAAAAAGTGGTTTATCAAAGATATGAGGTACAGGTGGAATATAAAATTGCGTCCCTTGAACGAAATGGCAGACGACAGAGAGAATTACACATTTAGCAAACACACTTATGCCTGTAGGAGCGCAAAGGTCACATGAGGTGAGGAAAAACCAGGTGTTTTCAATGAGCACAGATACCATTCCATATAGACCAAGGAGGGAATCAAGACAACTTACTCTAAACCTCAAAGGACTGAACTCAGCCCACTTTACACACCAGAAAAGATTATTGACAACTGGTCAGAATTTGAAAAACAATTTATCTATGTCTCTCTGGAAGAGAATCTAGTGGATGCACAGCAGCAAGCAACACAGCACGGAAAATCGGCTACACCCGGTGAGAAAAATAAACTGCAAAATAAAGGCAGTGAGTGACAGATAAATTCTTCGAGACTTCGTTCAGGGGCTGTGATTGGAGTTGTTTTCAGCATATATTCACACACAGAAAGATGGGACCTAAGGGAGGACAATCGTGGGTCTGAGTGTCTTCGTGAGCATGAGTCAGCAAATGCAGCCCTTGTAGAATAACACTGCCTTGCCCTGATTCCATTGACCTGAAATCTCCAAATGTAGACGACCCTTCTACAGCGAACACATGCATGTGTCAGCCACAGGATGCTACCCCATTGGAATGGGAAAAAACATGAAAAGGCACCTCATCTTCTCATATCCTGGTGCTCGGGTTCAAGCTTCCAGCCACTTTCCTGAAAATATCCCCACTTGGGGAAGTCAACACTTTCAAAACCTTCTTTCTTAGAGCTTGGAATTGCTTCCCTGGATGAACTACAACGGGGAAGAATAAGACACGATGCCTTTATATTTGGACAGGCATATGGTGCTCTAATTTCAACTGCTGAACAAGAATTGACCCAAGTCTAAGCTTGCTCTCAGAAGGAGAATAGGGCTTGAAAATTTCCCGCTGCTTTGTGACCAGTTCCAAAAGTGGGAAGTTGAGCAGGGGATCTCAGGGAGCCTATAATTCATGGGCCTGCAGGATGGTCAAAGACACCTAATATGGACAAATGACTTGGGTTGAGCCAGAGAAAAGAACTTGAGAGCAAGGCAGAATTGCAAAAATGGGATTTCAAGAGGGAGACGCGTCTCGCCTGGTAAGAACCTAGAATGTGGCAGTACTTCTTCAACCATGCCTTTGTCGAAAAACGGTGTATGCCTTTATCCTGAATATATTCCGAATAAAGGCATACACCGTTTTTGGGCAACCAGGCAGGGGCTCGGTCCAAATCAACACTACATAGTGCTATCACTTCCCATCTAAACAAAGGGTCATCTACGAAAAGTGTAAAGACTAGAAATTCAGGGTAGCATGGAGGTAAATCGTACCCACATTTTGTGGATTGTGGGATGAGCAATTGCAAGCGGCACCCTGGCGAATTCTATGGTGTATTCGTAGATAAAGTAAGAAACAATGCTACAGCACATAGGACACTTCCATTCAAGGACGTATATTTTCAGGAAAACCAAAGAACCTCAGGTCACAGGCAACCCAACGTTTACTGCTGCTCTCTTTACAAAAGCCTCGACTAGGATAGAATCTAAATTTCCTTGGACGGAAAACATGGATGGAGAATATGTGATTCTTATCTACAATGATATATTACGGAGTCAGGAAATCAATGAAATAACGTCACTTGCCACCAAAGGACTGTTCGTAGTTACAATCATTCTCAGTAAATTTAGTCACATAGAAAAAAGTGGTTTATCAAAGATATGAGGTACAGGTGGAATACAAAATTGCGTCCCATGAATGAAATGGCAGACGAGAGAAAAGCATCACACATTTAGCAAACACACTTATGCCTGTAGGAGCGCGAAGGTCACTTGAGGTGAGGAAAAACCAGGTGTTTTCAATGAGCACAGATACCATTCCATATAGACCAAAGAGGGAATCAAGACAACTTACTCTAAACCTCAAAGGACTGAACTCAGCCCACTTTACACACCAGAAAAGATTATTTACAACTGGTTAGAATTTGAAAAACAATTTATCGATGTCTCTCTGGAAGAGAATCAAGTGGATGCACAGCAGCAAGCAACACAGCACTCAAAATCGGCTACACCCCGTGAGAAAAATAAACTGCAAAATAAAGGCAGTGAGTGAGAGATAAATTCTTCGAGACTTCGTTCAGGGGCTGTCATTGAAGTTGTTTTGAGCATATATTAACACACAGAAGGATCGGACCTAAGGGAGGACACTCGTGGGTCTGAGTGTCTTCGTGAGCATGAGTCAGCAAATGCAGCCCTTGTCGAATAACACTGCCTTTTCCTGTTTCCATGGACCCGAAATCTCCAAATGCAGACGACCCTTCCTACAGCGAACACATGCATGGGACAGCCACAGGATGCTACCCCATTGGAACGGCAAAAAAACATGAAAAGCCACCTCATCTTCTCATATCCTGGTGCTCGGGTTCAAGCTTTCAGCCGCTTTTCTGAAAATATACCCAATTGGGGAAGTCAGCACTTTCAAAACACTCTTACTTATAACTTGGAATTGGTTCCATGGATGAACTACAATGGGGAAGAATAAGAGACGATGGCTGTATATTTGGACAGGCACATGGCGCTCTAATTTCCAATGCTGAACAAGAATTGACCCAAGTCTAAGCTTGCTCTCGGAAGGAGAATTGGGCTTGAAAATGTCCTGCTGCTTTGGGACCAGTTCCGAAAGTGGGAAGTTGAGCCGGGGATCTCAGGGAGCCTATAATTCATGGCCCTACAGGATGGTAAAAGGCACGTAATGTGGAAAAATGACGTGGGTTGAACCAGAGAAAAGAACTTGAGAGCAAGGCAGAATTGCAAAACTGGGATATCAAGAGGGAGAAGCGTCTCGCCTGGTAAGAACCTAGGATGTGGCAGTACTTCTTCAAACATGCCTTTGTCGAAAAAGGGTGTATGTCTTTATCCTGAATATATTCCGAATAAAGGCATACACCGTTTTTGGGCAACCAGGCAGGGGTTCGGTGCAAATCAACACTACATAGTGCTATCACTTCCCATCTAAACAAAGGGTCATCTACGAAAATTGTAAAGACTAGAAATTCAGGGTAGCATGGAGGTAAATCGTACCCACATTTTGTGGATTGTGGGATGAACAATGGCAATCGGCACCCTGGCGAATTCTATGGTGTATTCAAAAATAATGTAAGAGACAAAGCTACAGCACATAGGACACTTCCACTCAAGGACATATATTTTCAAGAAAACCAAAGAACCTCAGGTCACAGGCAACCCAACGTTTTCTGCTGCTCTCTTTACAAAAGCCTCGACTAGGATACAATCTAAATTTCCTTGGACGGAAAACATGGATGGAGAATATGTGATTCTTATCTACAATGATATATTACAGAGCCAGGAAATCAATGAAATAACGTCACTTGCCGCCAAAGGGGTGTTCGTAGTTACAATCATTCTCAGTAAATTTAGTCACATAGAAAAAAGTGGTTTATCAAAGATATGAGGTACAGGTGGAATACAAAATTGCGTCCCATGAATGAAATGGCAGACGAGAGAAAGCATCACACATTTAGCAAACACACTTATGCCTGTAGGAGCGCGAAGGTCACTTGAGGTGAGGAAAAAACAGGTGTTTTGAATGAGCACAGATACCATTCCATATAGACCAAGGAGGGAATCAAGACAACTTACTCTAAACCTCAAAGGACTGAACTCAGCCCACTTTACACACCAGAAAAGATTATTTACAACTGGTTAGAATTTGAAAAACAATTTATCTATGTCTCTCTGGAAGAGAATCTAGTGGATGCACAGCAGCAAGCAACACAGCACGGAAAATCGGCTACACCCGGTGAGAAAAATAAACTGCAAAATAAAGGCAGTGAGTGAGAGATAAATTCTTCGAGACTTCGTTCAGGGGCTGTGATTGGAGTTGTTTTGAGCATATATTAACACACAGAAGGATCGGACCTAAGGGAGGACACTCGTGGGTCTGAGTGTCTTCGTGAGCATGAGTCAGCAAATGCAGCCCTTGTCGAATAACACTGCCTTTTCCTGTTTCCATGGACCCGAAATCTCCAAATGCAGACGACCCTTCCTACAGCGAACACATGCATGGGACAGCCACAGGATGCTACCCCATTGGAACGGCAAAAAAACATGAAAAGGCACCTCATCTTCTCATATCCTGGTGCTCGGGTTCAAGCTTCCAGCCACTTTCCTGAAAATATCCCCACTTGGGGAAGTCAGCACTTTCAAAACCTTCTTTCTTAGAGCTTGGAATTGCTTCCATGGATGAACTACAATGGGGAAGAATAAGACACGATGCCTTTATATTTGGACAGGCATATGGTGCTCTAATTTGAACTGCTGAACAAGAATTGACCCAAGTCTAAGCTTGCTCTCAGAAGGAGAATAGGGCTTGAAAATTTCCCGCTGCTTTGTGACCAGTTCCAAAAGTGGGAAGTTGAGCAGGGGATCTCAGGGAGCCTATAATTCATGGCCCTGCAGGATGGTAAAAGGCACGTAATGTGGAAAAATGACTTGGGTTGAACCAGAGAAAAGAACTTGAGAGCAAGGCAGAATTGCAAAACTGGGATATCAAGAGGGAGAAGTGTCTCGCCTGGTAAGAACCTAGGATGTGGCAGTACTTCTTCAAACATGCCTTTGTCGAAAAAGGGTGTATGCCTTTATCCTGAATATATTCCGAATAAAGGCATACACCGTTTTTGGGCAACCAGGCAGGGGCTCGGTGCAAATCAACACTACATAGTGCTATCACTTCCCATCTAAACAAAGGGTCATCTACGAAAAGTGTAAAGACTAGAAATTCAGGGTAGCATGGAGGTAAATCGTACCCACATTTTGTGGATTTCAGGATGAACAATGGCAATCGGCACCCTGGCGAAGTCTATGGTGTATTCAAAAATAATGTAAGAAACAAAGCTACAGCACATAGGACACTTCCAGTCAAGGACGTATATTTTCAAGAAAACCAAAGAACCTCAGGTCACAGGCAACCCAACGTTTTCTGCTGCTCTCTTTACAAAAGCCTCGACTAGGATACAATCTAAATTTCCTTGGACGGAAAACATGGATGGAGAATATGTGATTCTTATCTACAATGATATATTACTGAGCCAGGAAATCAATGAAATAACGTCACTTGCCGCCAAAGGGGTGTTCGTAGTTACAATCATTCTCAGTAAATTTAGTCACATAGAAAAAAGTGGTTTATCAAAGATATGAGGTACAGGTGGAATACAAAATTGCGTCCCATGAATGAAATGGCAGACGAGAGAAAGTATCACACATTTAGCAAACACACTTATGCCTGTAGGAGCGCGAAGGTCACTTGAGGTGAGGAAAAAACAGGTGTTTTGAATGAGCACAGATACCATTCCATATAGACCAAGGAGGGAATCAAGACAACTTACTCTAAACCTCAAAGGACTGAACTCAGCCCACTTTACACACCAGAAAAGATTATTTACAACTGGTTAGAATTTGAAAAACAATTTATAGATGTCTCTCTGGAAGAGAATCAAGTGGATGCACAGCAGCAAGCAACACAGCACTCAAAATCGTCTACACCCCGTGAGAAAAATAAACTGCAAAATAAAGGCAGTGAGTGAGAGATAAATTCTTCGAGACATCATTCAGGGGCTGTCATTGAAGTTGTTTTGAGCATATATTAACACACAGAAGGATCGGACCTAAGGGAGGACACTCGTGGGTCTGAGTGTCTTCGTGAGCATGAGTCAGCAAATGCAGCCCTTGTCGAATAACACTGCCTTTTCCTGATTCCATGGACCCGAAATCTCCAAATGCAGACGACCCTTCCTACAGCGAACACATGCATGGGATAGCCACAGGATGCTACCCCATTGGAACGGCAAAAAACATGAAAAGCCACCTCATCTTCTCATATCCTGGTGCTCGGGTTCAAGCTTTCAGCCGCTTTTCTGAAAATATACCCAATTGGGGAAGTCAGCACTTTCAAAACACTCTTACTTATAACTTGGAATTGGTTCCATGGATGAACTACAACGGGGAAGAATAAGAGACGATGGCTATATATTTGGACACGAACATGGCGCTCTAATTTCCAATGCTGAACAAGAATTGACCCAAGTCTAAGCTTGCTCTCAGAAGGAGAATTGGGATTGAAAATTCCTTGCTGCTTTGGGACCAGTTCCGAAAGTGGGAAGTTGAGCCGGGGATCTCAGGGAGCCTATAATTCATGGCCCTGCAGGGTGGTAAAAGGCACGTAATGTGGAAAAATGACTTGGGTTGAACCAGAGAAAAGAACTTGAGAGCAAGGCAGAATTGCAAAACTGGGATTTCAAGAGGGAGAAGCGTCTCGCCTGGAAAAAACCTAGGATGTGGCAGTACTTCTTCAAACATGCCTTTGTCGAAAAAGGGTGTATGCCTTTATCCTGAATATCTTTAGGATAAAGGCATACACCGTTTTTGGGGAACCAGGCAGGGGCTCGGTTCAAATCAACACTACATAATGCTATCACTTCCCATCAAAACAAAGGGTCATGTACGAAAAGTGTAAAGACCAGAAATGCAGGGTAACGTGGAGGTAAATCGTACCCACATTTTGTGGATTGTGGGATGACCAATTGCAATCGGCACCCTGGCGAATTCTATGGTGTATTCGAAGATAAACTAAGAAACAATGCTACAGCATATAGGACACTTCCACTCAAGGACGTATATTTTCAAGGAAACCAAAGAACCTCAGGTCACAGGCAACCCAACGTTTACTGCTGCTCTCTTTACAAAAGCCTCGACGAGGATACAATCTAAATTTCCTTGGACCGAAACATGGATGAAGAATATGTGATTCTTATCTACAATGATATATTACAGAGCCAGGAAATCAATGAAATAACGTCACTTGCGCCACCGGAGTGTTCTTAGTTACAATCATTCTCAGTGAATTTAGTCACATAGAAAAAAGTGGTTTATCAAAGATATGAGGTACAGGTGGAATATAAAATTGCGTCCCTTGAACGAAATGGCAGACGACAGAGAGAATTACACATTTAGCAAACACACTTATGCCTGTAGGAGCGCAAAGGTCACATGAGGTGAGGAAAAACCAGGTGTTTTCAATGAGCACAGATACCATTCCATATAGACCAAGGAGGGAATCAAGACAACTTACTCTAAACCTCAAAGGACTGAACTCAGCCCACTTTACACACCAGAAAAGATTATTTACAACTGGTTAGAATTTGAAAAACAATTTATCGATGTCTCTCTGGAAGAGAATCAAGTGGATGCACAGCAGCAAGCAACACAGCACTGAAAATCGGCTACATCCCGTGAAAAAATAAACTGCAAAATAAAGGCAGTTAGTGAGAGATAAATTCTTCGAGACTTCGTTCAGGGGCTGTCATTGAAGTTCTTTTGAGCATATATTAACACACAGAAGGATCGGACCTAAGGGAGGACACTCGTGGGTCTGAGTGTCTTCGTGAGCATGAGTCAGCAAATGCAGCCCTTGTCGAATAACACTGCCTTTTCCTGTTTCCATGGACCCGAAATCTCCAAATGCAGACGACCCTTCCTACAGCGAACACATGCATGGGACAGCCACAGGATGCTACCCCATTGGAACGGCAAAAACCATGAAAAGCCACCTCATCTTCTCATATCCTGGTGCTCGGGTTCAAGCTTTCAGCCGCTTTTCTGAAAATATACCCAATTGGGGAAGTCAGCACTTTCAAAACACTCTTACTTATAAATTGGAATTGGTTCCATGGATGAATTACAATGGGGAAGAATAAGAGACGATGGCTATATACTTGGACAGGCACATGGCGCTCTAATTTCCAATGCTGAACAAGAATTGACCCAAGTCTAAGCTTGCTCTCAGAAGGAGAATTGGGCTTGAAAATTTCCTGCTGCTTTGGGACCTGTTCCGAACGTGGGAAGTTGAGCCGGGGATCTCAGGGAGCCTATAATTCATGGCCCTACAGGATGGTAAAAGGCACGTAATGTGGAAAAATGACTTGGGTTGAACCAGAGAAAAGAACTTGAGAGCAAGGCAGAATTGCAAAACTAGGATTTCAAGAGGGAGAAGCGTCTCGCCTGGTAAGAACCTAGGATGTGGCAGTACTTCTTCAAACATGCCTTTGTCGAAAAAGGGTGTATGTCTTTATCCTGAATATCTTTAGGATAAAGGCATACACCGTTTTTGGGGAACCAGGCAGGGGCTCGGTGCAAATCAACACTAAATAATGCTATCACTTCCCATCAAAACAAAGGGTCATGTACGAAAAGTGTAAAGACCAGAAATGCAGGGTAACGTGGAGGTAAATCGTACCCACATTGTGTGGATTGTGGGATGAACAATGGCAATCGGCACCCTGGCGAATTCTATGGTGTATTCAAAGATAAAGTAAGAAACAATGCTACAGCACATAGGACACTTCCACTCAAGGACGTATATTTTCAAGGAAACCAAAGAACCTCAGGTCACAGGCAACCCAACGTTTACTGCTGCTCTCTTTACAAAAGCCTCGACGAGGATACAATCTAAATTTCCTTGGACAGAAACATGGATGAAGAATATGTGATTCTTATCTACAATGATATATTACAGAGCCAGGAAATCAATGAAATAACGTCACTTGCGCCACCGGAGTGTTCTTAGTTACAATCATTCTCAGTGAATTTAGTCACATAGAAAAAAGTGGTTTATCAAAGATATGAGGTACAGGTGGAATACAAAATTGCGTCCCTTGAATGAAATGCAGACGAGAGAAAAGCATCACACATTTAGCAAACACACTTATGCCTGTAGGAGCGCGAAGGTCACTTGAGGTGAGGAAAAACCAGGTGTTTTCAATGAGCACAGATACCATTCCATATAGACCAAAGAGGGAATCAAGACAACTTACTCTAAACCTCAAAGGACTGAACTCAGCCCACTTTACATACCAGAAAAGATTATTGACAACTGGTCAGAATTTGAAAAACTATTTATCTATGTCTCTCTGGAAGAGAATCTAGTGGATGCACAGCAGCAAGCAACACAGCACGGAAAATCGGCTACACCCGGTGAGAAAAATAAACTGCAAAATAAAGGCAGTGAGTGACAGATAAATTCTTCGAGACTTCGTTCAGGGTCTGTGATTGGAGTTGTTTTCAGCATATATTCACACACAGAAAGATGGGACCTAATGGAGGACAATCGTGGGTCTGAGTGTCTTCGTGAGCATGAGTCAGCAAATGCAGCCCTTGTAGAATAACACTGCCTTGCCCTGATTCCATTGACCTGAAATCTCCAAATGTAGACGACCCTTCTACAGCGAACACATGCATGTGTCAGCCACAGGATGCTACCCCATTGGAATGGGAAAAAACATGAAAAGGCACCTCATCTTCTCATATCCTGGTGCTCGGGTTCAACCTTCCAGCCACTTTCCTGAAAATATCCCCAATTGGGGAAGTCAGCACTTTCAAAACCTTCTTTCTTAGAGCTTGGAATTGCTTCCATGGATGAACTACAACGGGGAAGAATAAGACACGATGCCTTTATATTTGGACAGGCATATGGTGCTCTAATTTCAACTGCTGAACAAGAATTGACCCAAGTCTAAGCTTGCTCTCAGAAGGAGAATAGGGCTTGAAAATTTCCCGCTGCTTTGTGACCAGTTCCAAAAGTGGGAAGTTGAGCAGGGGATCTAAGGGAGCTTATAATTCATGGGCCTGCAGGATGGTCAAAGACACCTAATGTGGACAAATGACTTGGGTTGAGCCAGAGAAAAGAACTTGAGAGCAAGGCAGAATTGCAAAACTGGGATATCAAGAGGGAGAAGCGTCTCGCCTGGTAAGAACCTAGGATGTGGCAGTACTTCTTCAAACATGCCTTTGTCGAAAAAGGGTGTATGTCTTTATCCTGAATATCTTTAGGATAAAGGCATACACCGTTTTTGGGCAACCAGGCAGGGGCTCGGTGCAAATCAACACTACATAATGCTATCACTTCCCATCAAAACAAAGGGTCATGTACGAAAAGTGTAAAGACCAGAAATGCAGGGTAATGTGGAGGTAAATCGTACCCACATTTTGTGGATTGTGGGATGACCAATTGCAATCGGCACCCTGGCGAATTCTATGGTGTATTCGAAGATAAAGTAAGAAACAATGCTACAGCACATAGGACACTTCCATTCAAGGACGTATATTTTCAGGAAAACCAAAGAACCTCAGGTCACAGGCAACCCAACGTTTACTGCTGCTCTCTTTACAAAACCCTCGACTAGGATACAATCTAAATTTCCTTGGACGGAATACATGGATGGAGAATATGTGATTCTTATCTACAATGATATATTACAGAGCCAGGAAATCAATGAAATAACGTCACTTGGCGCCACCGGAGTGTTCTTAGTTACAATCATTCTCAGTGAATTTAGTCACATAGAAAAAAGTGGTTTATCAAAGATATGAGGTACAGGTGGAATATAAAATTGCATCTATTGAACGAAATGGCAGATGACAGAGAGAATTACACATTTAGCAAACACACTTATTCCTGTAGGAGCGCAAAGGTCACATGAGGTGAGGAAAAACCAGGTGTTTTCAATGAGCACAGATACCATTCCATATAGACCAAGGAGGGAATCAAGACAACTTACTCTAAAGCTCAAAGGACTAAACTCAGCCCACTTTACACACCAGAAAAGATTATTGACAACTGGTCAGAATTTGAAAAACAATTTATCTATGTCTCTCTGGAAGAGAATCTAGTGGATGCACAGCAGCAAGCAACACAGCACGGAAAATCGGCTACACCCGGTGAGAAAAATAAACTGCAAAATAAAGGCAGTGAGTGACAGATAAATTTTTCAAGACTTCGTTCAGGGGCTGTGATTGGAGTTGTTTTCAGCATATATTCACACACAGAAAGATGGGACCTAAGGGAGGACAATCGTGGGTCTGAGTGTCTTCATGAGCATGAGTCAGCAAATGCAGCCCTTGTAGAATAACACTGCCTTGCCCTGATTCCATTGACCCGAAATCTCCAAATGTAGACGACCCTTCTACAGCAAACACATGCATGGGTCAGCCACAGGATGCTACCCCATTGGAACGGGAAAAAACATGAAAAGGCACCTCATCTTCTCATATCCTGGTACTCGGGTTCAAGCTTCCAGCCACTTTCCTGAAAATATCCCCACTTGGGGAAGTCAGCACTTTCAAAACCTTCTTTCTTATAGCTTGGAATTGGTTCCATGGATGAACTACAACGGGGAAGAATAAGACACGATGCCTATATATTTGGACAGGCATATGGTGCTCTAATTTCAACTGCTGAACAAGAATTGACCCAAGTCTAAGCTTGCTCTCAGAAGGAGAATAGGGCTTGAAAATTTCCCGCTGATTTTTGACCAGTTCCAAAAGTGGGAAGTTGAGCAGGGGATCTCAGGGAGCCTATAATTCATGGCCCTGCAGGATGGTCAAAGGCACCTAATGTGGACAAATGACTTGGGTTGAGCCAGAGAAAAGAACTTGAGAGCAAGGCAGAATTGCAAAAATGGGATTTCAAGAGGGAGACGCGTCTCGCCTGGTAAGAACATAGAATGTGGCAGTACTTCTTCAACCATGCCTTTGTCGAAAAACGGTGAATGCCTTTATCCTGAATATATTCCGAATAAAGGCATACACCGTTTTTGGGCAACCAGGCAGGGGCTCGGTGCAAATCAACACTACATAGTGCTATCACTTCCCATCTAAACAAAGGGTCATCTACGAAAAGTGTAAAGACTAGAAATTCAGGGTAGCATGGAGGTAAATCGTACCCACATTTTGTGGTTTCCAGGGTGAACAATGGCAATCGGCACCCTGGCGAAGTCCATGGTGTATTCAAAAATAATGTAAGAAACAAAGGTACAGCACATAGGACACTTCCACTCAAGGACGTATATTTTCAAGAAAACCAAAGAACCTCAGGTCACAGGCAACCCAACGTTTACTGCTTCTCTCTTTACAAAAGCCTCGACTAGGATACAATCTAAATTTCCTTGGATGGAAAACATGGATGGAGAATATGTGATTCTTATCTACAATGATATATAACTGAGCCAGGAAATCAATGATGTAACGTCACTTGCCGCCAAAGGAGTGTTCGTAGTTACAATCATTCTCAGTAAATTTAGTCACATAGAAAAAAGTGGTTTATCAAAGATATGAGGTACAGGTGGAATACAAAATTGCGTCCCATGAATGAAATGGCAGACGAGAGAAAGCATCACACATTTAGCAAACACACTTATGCCTGTAGGAGCGCGAAGGTCACTTGAGGTGAGGAAAAACCAGGTGTTTTCAATGAGCACAGATACCATTCCATATAGACCAAAGAGGGAATGAGGACAACTTACTCTAAACCTCAAAGGACTGAACTCAGCCCACTTTACACAGCAGAAAAGATTATTTACAACTGGTTAGAATTTGAAAAACAATTTATCGATGTCTCTCTGGAAGAGAATCAAGTGGATGCACAGCAGCAAGCAACACAGCACTGAAAATCGGCTACATCCCGTGAGAAAAATAAACTGCAAAATAAAGGCAGTGAGTGAGAGATAAATTCTTCGAGACTTCGTTCAGGGGCTGTCATTGAAGTTCTTTTGAGCATATATTAACACACAGAAGGATCGGACCTAAGGGAGGACACTCGTGGGTCTGAGTGTCTTCGTGAGCATGAGTCAGCATATGCAGCCCTTGTTGAATAACACTGCCTTTTCCTGATTCCATGGACCCGAAATCTCCAAATGCAGACGACCCTTCCTACAGCGAACACATGCATAGGACAGCCACAGGATGCTACCCCATTGGAACGGCAAAAAACATGAAAAGCCACCTCATCTTCTCATATCCTGCTGCTCGGGTTCAAGCTTTCAGCCGCTTTTCTGAAAATATACCCAATTGGGGAAGTCAGCACTTTCAAAACACTCTTACTTATAACTTGGAATTGGTTCCATGGATGAACTACAACGGGGAAGAATAAGAGACGATGGCTATATATTTGGACAGGCACATGGCGCTCTAATTTCCAATGCTGAACAAGAATTGACCCAAGTCTAAGCTTGCTCTCAGAAGGAGAATTGGGCTTGAAAATTTCCTGCTGCTTTGGGACCTGTTCCGAAAGTGGGAAGTTGAGCCGGGGATCTCAGGGAGCCTATAATTCATGGCCCTACAGGATGGTAAAAGGCACGTAATGTGGAAAAATGACGTGGGTTGAACCAGAGAAAAGAACTTGAGAGCAAGGCAGAATTGCAAAACTAGGATTTCAAGAGGGAGAAGCGTCTCGCCTGGTAAGAACCTCGGATGTGGCAGTACTTCTTCAAACATGCCTTTGTCGAAAAAGGGTGTATGTCTTTATCCTGAATATCTTTAGGATAAAGGCATACACCGTTTTTGGGGAACCAGGCAGGGGCTCGGTGCAAATCAACACTACATAATGCTATCAATTCCCATCAAAACAAAGGGTCATGTACGAAAAGTGTAAAGACCAGAAATGCAAGGTAACGTGGAGGTAAATCGTACCCACATTTTGTGGATTGTGGGATGAACAATGGCAATCGGCACCCTGGCGAATTCTATGGTGTATTCGAAGATAAATTAAGAAACAATGCTACAGCACATAGGACACTTCCACTCAAGGACGTATATTTTCAAGGAAACCAAAGAACCTCAGGTCACAGGCAACCCAACGTTTACTGCTGCTCTCTTTACAAAAGCCTCGACGAGGACACAATCTTAATTTCCTTGGACAGAAACATGGATGAAGAATATGTGATTCTTATCTACAATGATATATTACAGAGCCAGGAAATCAATGAAATAACGTCACTTGCGCCACCGGAGTGTTCTTAGTTACAATCATTCTCAGTGAATTTAGTCACATAGAAAAAAGTGGTTTATCAAAGATATGAGGTACAGGAGGAATATAAAATTGCATCCCTTGAACGAAATGGCAGACGACAGAGAGAATTACACATTTAGCAAACACACGTATGCCTGTAGGAGCGCGAAGGTCACTTGAGGTGAGGAAAAACCAGGTGTTTTCAATGAGCACAGATACCATTCCATATAGACCAAGGAGGGAATCAAGACAACTTACTCTAAACCTCAAAGGACTGAACTCAGCCCACTTTACACACCAGAAAAGATTATTTACAACTGGTTAGAATTTGAAAAACAATTTATCAATGTCTCTCTGGAAGAGAATCAAGTGGATGCACAGCAGCAAGCAACACAGCACTCAAAATCGGCTACACGCCGTGAGAAAAATAAACTGCAAAATAAAGGCAGTTAGGGAGAGATAAATTCTTCGAGACTTCGTTCAGGTGCTGTGATTGGAGTTGTTCTGAGCATATATTAACACACAGAAGGATCGGACCTAAGGGAGGACACTCGTGGGTCTGAGTGTCTTCGTGAGCATGAGTCAGCAAATGCAGCCCTTGTCGAATAACACTGCCTTTTCCTGATTCCATAGACCCGAAATCTCCAAATGCAGACGACCCTTCCTACAGCGAACACATGCATGGGACAGCCACAGGATGCTACCCCATTGGAACGGCAAAAAACATGAAAAGCCACCTCATCTTCTCATATCCTGGTGCTCGGGTTCAAGCTTTCAGCCTCTTTTCTGAAAATATACCCAATTGGGGAAGTCAGCACTTTCAAAACACTCTTACTTATAACTTGGAATTGGTTCCATGGATGAACTACAACGGGGAAGAATAAGAGACGATGGCTATATATTTGGACAGGCACATGGCGCTCTAATTTCCAATGCTGAACAAGAATTGACCCAAGTCTAAGCTTGCTCTCAGAAGGAGAATTGGGCTTGAAAATTTCCTGCTGCTTTGGGACCTGTTCCGAAAGTGGGAAGTTGAGCCGGGTATCTCAGGGAGCCTATAATTCATGGCCCTACAGGATGGTAAAAGGCACGTAATGTGGAAAAATGACTTGGGTTGAACCAGAGAAAAGAACTTGAGAGCAAGGCAGAATTGCAAAACTGGGATTTCAAGAGGGAGAAGCGTCTCGGCTGGTAAGAACCTAGGATGTGGCAGTACTTCTTCAAACATGCCTTTGTCGAAAAAGGGTGTATGTCTTTATCCTGAATATCTTTAGGATAAAGGCATACACCGTTTTTGGGCAACCAGGCAGGGGCTCGGTGCAAATCAACACTACATAATGCTATCACTTCCCATCAAAACAAAGGGTCATGTACGAAAAGTGTAAAGACCAGAAATGCAGGGTAACGTGGAGGTAAATCGTACCCACATTTTGTGGATTGTGGGATGACCAATTGCAATCGGCACCCTGGCGAATTCTATGGTGTATTCGAAGATAAAGTAAGAAACAATGCTACAGCACATAGGACACTTCCACTCAAGGACGTATATTTTCAAGGAAACCAAAGAACCTCAGGTCACAGGCAACCCAACGTTTACTGCTGCTCTCTTTACAAAAGCCTCGACGAGGATACAATCTAAATTTCCTTGGACAGAAACATGGATGAAGAATATGTGATTCTTATCTACAATGATATATTACAGAGCCAGGAAATCAATGAAATAACGTCACTTGCGCCACCGGAGTGTTCTTAGTTACAATCATTCTCAGTGAATTTAGTCACATAGAAAAAAGTGGTTTATCAAAGATATGAGGTACAGGTGGAATATAAAATTGCGTCCCTTGAACGAAATGGCAGACGACAGAGAGAATTACACATTTAGCAAACACACTTATGCCTGTAGGAGCGCAAAGGTCACATGAGGTGAGGAAAAACCAGGTGTTTTCAATGAGCACAGATACCATTACATATAGACCAAGGAGGGAATCAAGACAACTTACTCTAACCCTCAAAGGACTGAACTCAGCCCACTTTACACACCAGAAAAGATTATTGACAACTGGTCAGAATTTGAAAAACAATTTATCTGTGTCTCTCTGGAAGAGAATCTAGTGGATGCACAGCAGCAAGCAACACAGCACGGAAAATCGGCTACACCCGGTGAGAAAAATAAACTGCAAAATAAAGGCAGTGAGTGACAGATAAATTCTTCGAGACTTCGTTCAGGGGCTGTGATTGGAGTTGTTTTCAGCATATATTCACACACAGAAAGATGGGACCTAAGGGAGGACAATCGTGGGTCTGAGTGTCTTCGTGAGCATGAGTCAGCAAATGCAGCCCTTGTAGAATAACACTGCCTTGCCCTGATTCCATTGACCCGAAATCTCCAAATGTAGATGACCCTTCTACAGCGAACACATGCATGTGTCAGCCACAGGATGCTACCCCATTGGAATGGGATAAAACATGAAAAGGCACCTCATCTTCTCATATCCTGGTGCTCGGATTCAAGGTTCCAGCCACTTTCCTGAAAATATCCCCACTTGGGGAAGTCAGCACTTTCAAAACCTTCTTTCTTATAGCTTGGAATTGGTTCCATGGATGAACTACAACGGGGAAGAATAAGACACGATGCCTATATATTTGGACAGGCATATGGTGCTCTAATTTCAACTGCTGAACAAGAATTGACCCAAGTCTAAGCTTGCTCTCAGAAGGAGAATAGGGCTTGAAAATTTCCCGCTGCTTTGTGACCAGTTCCAAAAGTGGGAAGTTGAGCAGGGGATCTCAGGGAGCCTATAATTCATGGGCCTGCAGGATGGTCAAAGACACCTAATGTGGACAAATGACTTGGGTTGAGCCAGAGAAAAGAACTTGAGAGCAAGGCAGAATTGCAAAAATGGGATTTCAAGAGGGAGACGCGTCTTGCCTGGTAAGAACCTAGAATGTGGCAGTACTTCTTCAACCATGCCTTTGTCGAAAAACGGTGTATGCCTTTATCCTGAATATATTCCGAATAAAGGCATACACCGTTTTTGGGCAACCAGGCAGGGGCTCGCTCCAAATCAACACTACATAGTGCTATCACTTCCCTTCTAAACAAATGGTCATCTACGAAAAGTGTAAAGACTAGAAATTCAGGGTAGCATGGAGGTAAATCGTACCCACATTTTGTGGATTGTGGGATGACCAATTGCAATCGGCACCCTGGCGAATTCTATGGTGTATTCTAAGACAAAGTAAGAAACAATGCTACAGCACATAGGACACTTCCATTCAAGGACGTATATTTTCAGGAAAACCAAAGAACCTCAGGTCACAGGCAACCCAACGTTTACTGCTGCTCTCTTTACAAAAGCCTCGACTAGGATACAATCTAAATTTCCTTGGACGGAAAACATGGATGGAGAATATGTGATTCTTATCTACAATGATATATTACTGAGCCAGGAAATCAATGAAATAACGTCACTTGCCGCCAAAGGAGTGTTCGTAGTTACAATCATTCTCAGTAAATTTAGTCACATAGAAAAAAGTGGTTTATCAAAGATATGAGGTACAGGTGGAATACAAAATTGCGTCCCATGAATGAAATGGCAGACGAGAGAAAGCATCACACATTTAGCAAACACACTTATGCCTGTAGGAGCGCGAAGGTCACTTGAGGTGAGGAAAAACCAGGTGTTTTCAATGAGCACAGATACCCTTCCATATAGACCAAAGAGGGAATCAACACAACTTACTCTAAACCTCAAAGGACTGAACTCAGCCCACTTTACACACCAGAAAAGATTATTTACAACTGGTTAGAATTTGAAAAACAATTTATCGATGTCTCTCTGGAAGAGAATCAAGTGGATGCACAGCAGCAAGCAACACAGCACTCAAAATCGGCTACACCCCGTGAGAAAAATAAACTGCAAAATAAAGGCAGTGAGTGAGAGATAAATTCTTCGAGACTTCATTCAGGGGCTGTCATTGAAGTTGTTTTGAGCATATATTAACACACAGAAGGATCGGACCTAAGGGAGGACACTCGTGGGTCTGAGTGTCTTCGTGAGCATGAGTCAGCAAATGCAGCCCTTGTCGAATAACACTGCCTTTTCCTTATTCCATGGACCCGAAATCTCCAAATGCAGACGACCCTTCCTACAGCGAACACATGCATGGGACAGCCACAGGATGCTACCCCATTGGAACGGCAAAAAAACATGAAAAGCCACCTCATCTTCTCATACCCTGGTGCTCGGGTTCAAGCTTTCAGCCGCTTTTCGGAAAATATACCCAATTGCGGAAGCCAGCACTTTCAAAATACTCTTACTTATAACTTGGAATTGGTTCCATGGATGAACTACAATGGGGAAGAATAAGAGACGATGGCTATATATTTGGACAGGCACATGGCGCTCTAATTTCCAATGCTGAACAAGAATTGACGCAAGTCTAAGCTTGCTCTCGGAAGGAGAATTGGGCTTGAAAATGTCCTGATGCTTTGGGACCAGTTCCGAAAGTGGGAAGTTGAGCCGGGGATCTCAGGGAGCCTATAATTCATGGCCCTACAGGATGGTAAAAGGCACGTAATGTGGAAAAATGACTTGGGTTGAACCAGAGAAAAGAACTTGAGAGCAAGGCAGAATTGCAAAACTGGGATTTCAAGAGGGAGAAGCGTCTCGCCTGGTAAGAACCTAGGATGTGGCAGTACTTCTTCAAACATGCCTTTGTCGAAAAAGGGTGTATGCCTTTATCCTGAATATATTCCGAATAAAGGCATACACCGTTTTTGGGCAACCAGGCAGGGGCTCGGTGCAAATCAACACTACATAGTGCTATCACTTCCCATCTAAACAAAGGGTCATCTACGAAAGGTGTAAAGACTAGAAATTCAGGGTAGCATGGAGGTAAATCGTACCCACATTTTGTGGATTCCAGGATGAACAATGGCAATCGGCACCCTGGCGAAGTCTATGGTGTATTCAAAAATAATGTAAGACACAAAGCTACAGCACATAGGACACTTCCACTCAAGGACGTATATTTTCAAGAAAACCAAAGAACCTCAGGTCACAGGCAACCCAACGTTTACTGCTGCTCTCTTTACAAAAGCCTCGACTAGGATACAATCTAAATTTCCTTGGACGGAAAACATGGATGGAGAATATGTGATTCTTATCTACAATGATATATTACTGAGCCAGGAAATCAATGAAGTAACGTCACTTGCCGCCAAAGGAGTGTTCGTAGTTACAATCATTCTCAGTAAATTTAGTCACATAGAAAAAAGTGGTTAATCAAAGATATGAGGTACAGGTGGAATACAAAATTGCATCCCATGAATGAAATGGCAGACGAGAGAAAGCATCACACATTTAGCAAACACACTTATGCCTGTAGGAGCGCGAAGGTCACTTGAGGTGAGGAAAAACCAGGTGTTTTCAATGAGCACAGATACCATTCCATATAGACCAAAGAGGGCATCAAGACAATTTACTCTAAACCTCAAAGGACTGAACTCAGCCCACTTTACACACCAGAAAAGATTATTTACAACTGGTTAGAATTTGAAAAACAATTTATCGATGTCTCTCTGGAAGAGAATCAAGTGGATGCACAGCAGCAAGCAACACAGCACTCAAAATCGGCTACACCCCGTGAGAAAAATAAACTGCAAAATAAAGGCAGTGAGTGAGAGATAAATTCTTCGAGACTTCGTTCAGGGGCTGTCATTGAAGTTGTTTTGAGCATATATTAACACACAGAAGGATCGGACCTAAGGGAGGACACTCGTGGGTCTGAGTGTCTTCGTGAGCATGAGTCAGCAAATGCAGCCCTTGTCGAATAACACTGCCTTTTCCTCATTCCATGGACCCAAAATCTCCAAATGCAGACGACCCTTCCTACAGCGAACACATGCAAGGGACAGCCACAGGATGCTACCCCATTGGAACGGCAAAAAACATGAAAAGCCACCTCATCTTCTCATATCCTGGTGCTCGGGTTCAAGCTTTCAGCCGCTTTTCTGAAAATATACCCAATTGGGGAAGTCAGCACTTTCAAAACACTCTTACTTATAACTTGGAATTGGTTCCATGGATGAACTACAATGGGGAAGAATAAGAGACGATGGCTATATATTTGGACAGGCACATGGCGCTCTAATTTCCAATGCTGAACAAGAATTGACCCAAGTCTAAGCTTGCTCTCAGAAGGAGAATAGGGCTTGAAAATTTCCCGCTGATTTGTGACCAGTTCCCAAAGTGGGATGTTGAGCAGGGGATCTCAGGGAGCCTATAATTCATGGGCCTGCAGGATGGTCAAAGACACCTAATGTGGACAAATGACTTGGGTTGAGCCAGAGAAAAGAACTTGAGAGCAAGGCAGAATTGCAAAAATGGGATTTCAAGAGGGAGACGCGTCTCGCCTGGTAAGAACCTAGAATGTGGCAGTACTTCTTCAACCATGCCTTTGTCGAAAAACGGTGTATGCCTTTATCCTGAATATATTCCGAATAAAGGCATACACCGTTTTTGGGCAACCAGGCAGGGGCTCGGTTCAAATCAACACTACATAATGCTATCACTTCCCATCAAAACAAAGGGTCATGTACGAAAAGTGTAAAGACCAGAAATGCAGGGTAACGTGGAGGTAAATCGTACCCACATTTTGTGGATTGTGGGATGAACAATGGCAGTCGGCACCCTGGCGAAATCTATGGTGTATTCGAAGATAAAGTAAGAAACAATGCTACTGCACATAGGACACTTCCACTCAACGACGTATATTTTCAAGGAAACCAAAGAACCTTAGGTCACAGGCAACCCAACGTTTACTGCTGCTCTCTTTACAAAAGCCTCGACGAGGATACAATCTAAATTTCCTTGGACAGAAACATGGATGAAGAATATGTGATTCTTATCTACAATGATATATTACAGAGCCAGGAAATCAATGAAATAACGTCACTTGCGACACCGGAGTGTTCTTAGATACAATCATTCTCAGTGAATTTAGTCACATAGAAAAAAGTGGTTTATCAAAGATATGAGGTACAGGTGGAATATAAAATTGCGTCCCTTGAACGAAATGGCAGACGACAGAGAAAATTACACATTTAGCAAACACACTTATGCCTGTAGGAGCGCAAAGTTCACATGAGGTGAGGAAAAACCAGGTGTTTTCAATGAGCACAGATACCATTCCATATAGACCAAGGAGGGAATCAAGACAACTTACTCTAACCCTCAAAGGACTGAACTCAGCCTACTTTACACACCAGAAAAGATTATTGACAACTGGTCAGAATTTGAAAAACAATTTATCTATGTCTCTCTGGAAGAGAATCTAGTGGATGCACAGCAGCAAGCAACACAGCACGGAAAATCGGCTACACCCGGTGAGAAAAATAAACTGCAAAATAAAGGCAGTGAGTGACAGATAAATTCTTCGAGACTTCGTTCAGGGGCTGTGATTGGAGTTGTTTTCAGCATATATTCACACACAGAAAGATGGGACCTAAGGGAGGACAATTGTGGGTCTGAGTGTCTTCATGAGCATGAGTCAGCAAATGCAGCCCTTGTAGAATAACACTGCCTTGCCCTGATTCCATTGACCCGAAATCTCCAAATGTAGATGACCCTTCTACAGCGAACACATGCATGTGTCAGCCACAGGATGCTACCCCATTGGAATGGGAAAAAACATGAAAAGGCACCTCATCTTCTCATATCCTGGTGCTCGGGTTCAAGGTTCCAGCCACTTTCCTGAAAATATCCCCACTTGGGGAAGTCAGCACTTTCAAAACCTTCTTTCTTACAGCTTGGAATTGGTTCCATGGATGAACTACAACGGGGAAGAATAAGACACGATGCCTATATATTTGGACAGGCATATGGTGCTCTAATTTCAACTGCTGAACAAGAATTGACCCAAGTCTAAGCTTGCTCTCAGAAGGAGAATAGGGCTTGAAAATTTCCCGCTGCTTTGTGACCAGTTCCAAAAGTGGCAAGTTGAGCAGGGGATCTCAGGGAGCCTATAATTCATGGGCCTGCAGGATGGTCAAAGACACCTAATGTGGACAAATGACTTGGGTTGAGCCAGAGAAAAGAACTTGAGAGCAAGGCAGAATTGCAAAAATGGGATTTCAAGACGGAGACGCGTCTCGCCTGGTAAGAACCTCGAATGTGGCAGTACTTCTTCAACCATGCCTTTGTCGAAAAACGGTGTATGCCTTTATCCTGAATATATTCCGAACAAAGGCATACACCGTTTTTGGGCAACAAAGCAGGGGTCGGTGCAAATCAACACTACATAGTGCTATCACTTCCCTTCTAAACAAAGGGTCATCTACGAAAAGTGTAAAGACTAGAAATTCAGGGTAGCATGGAGTTAAATCGTACCCACATTTTGTGGATTGTGGGATGACCAATTGCAATCGGCACCCTGGCGAATTCTATGGTGTATTCGAAGATAAAGTAAGAAACAATGCTACAGCACATAGGACACTTCCATTCAAGGACGTATATTTTCAGGAAAACCAAAGAACCTCAGGTCACAGGCAACCCAACGTTTACTGCTGCTCTCTTTACAAAAGCCTCGACTAGGATACAATCTAAATTTCCTTGGACGGAAAACATGGATGGAGAATATGTGATTCTTATCTACAATGATATATTACGGAGCCAGGAAATCAATGAAATAACGTCACTTGCCGCCAAAGGAGTGTTCGTAGTTACAATCATTCTCAGTAAATTTAGTCACATAGAAAAAAGTGGTTTATCAAAGATATGAGGTACAGGTGGAATACAAAATTGCGTCCCATGAATGAAATGGCAGACGAGAGAAAGCATCACACATTTAGCAAACACACTTATGCCTGTAGGAGCGCGAAGGTCACTTGAGGTGAGGAAAAACCAGGTGTTTTCAATGAGCACAGATACCCTTCCATATAGACCAAATAGGGAATCAAGACAACTTACTCTAAACATCAAAGGACTGAACTCAGCCCACTTTACACACCAGAAAAGATTATTTACAACTGGTTAGAATTTGAAAAACAATTTATCGATGTCTCTCTGGAAGAGAATCAAGTGGATGCACAGCAGCAAGCAACACAGCACTCAAAATCGGCTACACCCCGTGAGAAAAATAAACTGCAAAATAAAGGCAGTGAGTGAGAGATAAATTCTTCGAGACTTCGTTCAGGGGCTGTCATTGAAGTTGTTTTGAGCATATATTAACACACAGAAGGATCGGACCTAAGGGAGGACACTCGTGGGTCTGAGTGTCTTCGTGAGCATGAGTCAGCAAATGCAGCCCTTGTCGAATAACACTGCCTTTTCCTGATTCCATGGACCCGAAATCTCCAAATGCAGACGACCCTTCCTACAGCGAACACATGCATGGGACAGCCACAGGATGCTACCCCATTGGAACGGCAAAAAAACATGAAAAGCCACCTCATCTTCTCATACCCTGGTGCTCGGGTTCAAGCTTTCAGCCGCTTTTCTGAAAATATGCCCAATTGGGGAAGTCAGCACTTTCAAAACACTCTTACTTATAACTTGGAATTGGTTCCATGGATGAACTACAATGGGGAAGAATAAGAGACGATGGCTATATATTTGGACAGGCACATGGCGCTCTAATTTCCAATGCTGAACAAGAATTGACCCAAGTCTAAGCTTGCTCTCAGAAGGAGAATTGGGCTTGAAAATTTCCTGCTGCTTTGGGACCTGTTCCGAAAGTGGGAAGTTGAGCCGGGGATCTCAGGGAGCCTATAATTCATGGCCCTACAGGATGGTAAGAGGCACGTAATGTGGAAAAATGACTTGGGTTGAACCAGAGAAAAGAACTTGAGAGCAAGGCAGAATTGCAAAACTGGGATTTCAAGAGGGAGAAGCGTCTCGCCTGGTAAGAACCTAGGATGTGGCAGTACTTCTTCAAACATGCCTTTGTCGAAAAAGGGTGTATGTCTTTATCCTGAATATCTTTAGGATAAAGGCATACACCGTTTTTGGGCAACCAGGCAGGGGCTCGGTGCAAATCAACACTACATAATGCTATCACTTCCCATCAAAACAAAGGGTCATGTACGAAAAGTGTAAAGACCAGAAAGGCAGGGTAACGTGGAGGTAAATCGTACCCACATTTTGTGGATTCCAGGATGAACAATGTCAATCGGCACCCTGGTGAATTCTATGGTGTATTCGAAGATAAAGTAAGAAACAATGCTACAGCACATAGGACACTTCCACTCAAGGACGTATATTTTCAAGGAAACCAAAGAACCTCAGGTCACAGGCAACCCAACGTTTACTGCTGCTCTCTTTACAAAAGCCTCGACGAGGATACAATCTAAATTTCCTTGAACATAAACATGGATGAAGAATATGTGATTCTTATCTACAATGATATATTACAGAGCCAGGAAATCAATGAAATAACGTCACTTGCTCCACCGGAGTGTTCTTAGTTACAATCATTCTCAGTGAATTTAGTCACATAGAAAAAAGTGGTTTATCAAAGATATGAGGTACAGGTGGAATACAAAATTGCGTCCCATGAATGAAATTGCAGACGAGAGAAAGCATCACACATTTAGCAAACACACTTATGCCTGTAGGAGCGCGAACGTCACTTGAGGTGAGGAGAAACCAGGTGTTTTCAATGAGCACAGATACCATTCCATATAGACCAAAGAGGGCATCAAGACAACTTACTCTAACCCTCAAAGGACTGAACTCAGCCTACTTTACACACCAGAAAAGATTATTGACAACTGGTCAGAATTTGAAAAACAATTTATCTATGTCTCTCTGGAAGAGAATCTAGTGGATGCACAGCAGCAAGCAACACAGCACGGAAAATCGGCTACACCCGGTGAGAAAAATAAACTGCAAAATAAAGGCAGTGAGTGACAGATAAATTTTTCAAGACTTCGTTCAGGGGCTGTGATTGGAGTTGTTTTCAGCATATTCACACACAGAAAGATGGGACCTAAGGGAGGACAATCGTGGGTCTGAGTGTCTTCGTGAGCATGAGTCAGCAAATGCAGCCCTTGTAGAATAACACTGCCTTGCCCTGATTCCATGGACCCGAAATCTCCAAATGTAGATGACCCTTCTACAGCGAACACATGCATGTGTCAGCCACAGGATGCTACCCCATTGGAATGGGAAAAAACATGAAAAGGCACCTCATCTTCTCATATCCTGGTGCTCGGGTTCAAGCTTCCAGCCACTTTCCTGAAAATATCCCCACTTGGGGAAGTCAGCACTTTCAAAACCTTCTTTCTTATAGCTTGGAATTGGTTCCATGGATGAACTACAACGGGGAAGAATAAGACACGATGCCTATATATTTGGACAGGCATATGGTGCTCTAATTTCAACTGCTGAACAAGAATTGACCCAAGTCTAAGCTTGCTCTCAGAAGGAGAATAGGGCTTGAAAATTTCCCGCTGCTTTGTGACCAGTTCCAAAAGTGGGAAGTTGAGCAGGGGATCTCAGGGAGCCTATAATTCATGGGCCTGCAGGATGGTCAAAGGCACCTAATGTGGACAAATGACTTGGGTTGAGCCAGAGAAAAGAACTTGAGAGCAAGGCAGAATTGCAAAAATGGGATTTCAAGAGGGAGACGCGTCTCGCCTGGTAAGAACCTAGAATGTGGCAGTACTTCTTCAACCATGCCTTTGTCGAAAAACAGTGTATGCCTTTATCCTGAATATATTCCGAATAAAGGCATACACCGTTTTTGGGCAACCAGGCTGGGGCTCTGTCCAAATCAACACTACATAGTGCTATCACTTCCCATCTAAACAAAGGGTCATCTAAGAAAAGTGTAAAGACGAGAAATTCAGGGTAGCATGGAGGTAAATCGTACCCACATTTTGTGGATTGTGGGATGACCAATGGCAATCGGCACCTTGGCGAATTCTATGGTGTATTCGAAGATAAAGTAAGAAACAATGCTACAGCACATAGGACACTTCCATTCAAGGACGTATATTTTCAGGAAAACAAAAGAACCTCAGGTCACAGGCAACCCAACGTTTATTGCTGCTCTCTTTACAAAAGCCTCGACTAGGATACAATCTAAATTTCCTTGGACGGAAAACATGGATGGAGAATATGTGATTCTTATCTACAATGATATATTACTGAGCCAGGAAATCAATGAAATAACGTCACTTGCCGCCAAAGGAGTGTTCGTAGTTACAATCATTCTCAGTAAATTTAGTCACATAGAAAAAAGTGGTTTATCAAAGATATGAGGTACAGGTGGAATACAAAATTGCGTCCCATGAATGAAATGGCAGACGAGAGAAAGCATCACCCATTTAGCAAACACACGTATGCCTGTAGGAGCGCGAAGGTCACTTGAGGTGAGGAAAAACCAGGTGTTTTCAATGAGCACAGATACCATTCCATATAGACCAAAGAGGGCATCAAGACAACTTACTCTAAACCTCAAAGGACTGAACTCAGCCCACTTTACACACCAGAAAACATTATTTACAACTGGTTAGAATTTGAAAAACAATTTATCGATGTCTCTCTGGAAGAGAATCAAGTGGATGCACAGCAGCAAGCAACACAGCACTGAAAATCGGCTACACCCCGTGAGAAAAATAAACTGCAAAATAAAGGCAGTGAGTGACAGATAAATTATTCGAGACTTCGTTCAGGGGCTGTCATTGAAGTTCTTTTGAGCATATATTAACACACAGAAGGATCGGACCTAAGGGAGGAAACTCGTGGGTCTGAGTGTCTTCGTGAGCATGAGTCAGCAAATGCAGCCCTTGTAGAATAACACTGCCTTTTCCTGATTCCATGAACCCGGAATCTCCAAATGCAGACGACCCTTCCTACAGCGAACACATGCATGGGACAGTCACAGGATGCTACCCCATTGGAACGGCAAAAAACATGAAAAGCCACCTCATCTTCTCATATCCTGGTGCTCGGGTTCAAGCTTTCAGCCGCTTTTCTGAAAATATACCCAATTGGGGAAGTCAGCACTTTCAAAACACTCTTACTTATAACTTGGAATTGGTTCCATGGATGAACTACAATGGGGAAGAATAAGAGACGATGGCTATATATTTGGACAGGCACATGGCGCTCTAATTTCCAATGCTGAACAAGAATTGACCCAAGTCTAAGCTTGCTCTCAGAAGGAGAATTGGGCTTGAAAATTCCTTGCTGCTTTGGGACCAGTTCCGAAAGTGGGAAGTTGAGCCGGGGATCTCAGGGAGCCTATAATTCATGGCCCTGCAGGATGGTAAAAGGCACGTAATGTGGAAAAATGACTTGGGTTGAACCAGAGAAAAGAACTTGAGAGCAAGGCAGAATTGCAAAACTGGGATTTCAAGAGGGAGAAGCGTCTCGCCTGGTAAGAACCTAGGATGTGGCAGTACTTCTTCAAACATGCCTTTGTCGAAAAAGGGTGTATGCCTTTATCCTGAATATCTTTAGGATAAAGGCATACACCGTTTTTGGGCAACCAGGCAGGGGCTCGGTGCAAATCAACACTACATAATGCTATCACTTCCCATCAAAACAAAGGGTCATGTACGAAAAGTGTAAAGACCAGAAATGCAGGGTAACGTGGAGGTAAATCGTACCCACATTTTGTGGATTGTGGGATGACCAATTGCAATCGGCACCCTGGCGAATTCTATGGTGTATTCGAAGATAAAGTAAGAAACAATGCTACAGCACATAGGACACTTCCATTCAAGGACGTATATTTTCAGGAAAACCAAAGAACCTCAGGTCACAGGCAACCCAACGTTTACTGCTGCTCTCTTTACAAAAGCCTCGACTAGGATACAATCTAAATTTCCTTGGACGGAAAACATGGATGAAGAATATGTGATTCTTATCTACAATGATATATTACAGAGCCAGGTAATCAATGAAATAACGTCACTCGGCGCCACCGGAGTGTTCTTAGTTACAATCATTCTCAGTGAATTTAGTCACATAGAAAAGAGTGGTTTATCAAAGATATGAGGTACAGGTGGAATATAAAATTGCGTCCCTTGAACGAAATGGCAGACGACAGAGAGAATTACATATTTAGTGAACACACTTATGTCTGTAGGAGCGCAAAGGTCACATGAGGTGAGGAAAAACCAGGTGTTTTCAATGAGCAAAGATACCATTCCATATAGACCAAGAAGGGAATGAGGACAACTTTCTCTAAACCTCAAAGGACTGAACTCAGCCCACTTTACACACCAGAAAAGATTATTGACAACTGGTCAGAATTTGAAAAACAATTTATCTATGTCTCTCTGGAAGAGAATCTAGTGGATGCACAGCAGCAAGCAACACAGCACGGAAAATCGGCTACACCCGGTGAGAAAAATAAACTGCAAAATAAAGGCAGTGAGTGACAGATAAATTCTTCGAGACTTCGTTCAGGGGCTGTGATTGGAGTTGTTTTCAGCATATATTCACACACAGAAAGATGGGACCTAAGGGAGGACAATCGTGGGTCTGAGTGTCTTCGTGAGCATGAGTCAGCAAATGCAGCCCTTGTAGAATAACACTGCCTTGCCCTGATTCCATTGACCCGAAATCTCCAAATGTAGACGACCCTTCTACAGCGAACACATGCATGGGTCATCCACAGGATGCTACCCCATTGGAACGGGAAAAAACATGAAAAGGCACCTCATCTTCTCATATCCTGGTGCTCGGGTTCAAGCTTCCAGCCACTTTCCTGAAAATATCCCCACTTGGGGAAGTCAGCACTTTCAAAACCTTCTTTCTTATAGCTTGGAATTGGTTCCATGGATGAACTACAACGGGGAAGAATAAGACACGATGCCTATATATTTGGACAGGCATATGGTGCTCTAATTTCAACTGCTGAACAAGAATTGACCCAAGTCTAAGCTTGCTCTCAGAAGGAGAATAGGGCTTGAAAATTTCCCACTGATTTGTGACCAGTTCCAAAAGTGGGAAGTTGAGCAGGGGATCTCAGCGAGCCTATAATTCATGGGCCTGCAGGATGGGCCAAGACACCTAATGTGGACAAATGACTTGGGTTGAGCCAGAGAAAAGAACTTGAGAGCAAGGCAGAATTGCAAAAATGGGATTTCAAGAGGGAGACGCGTCTCGCCTGGTAAGAAACTAGAATGTGGCAATACTTCTTCAACAATGCCTTTGTCGAAAAACGGTGTATGCCTTTATCCTGAATATATTCCGAATAAAGGCATACACCGTTTTTGGGCAACCAGGTAGGGGCTCGGTGCAAATCAACACTACATAGTGCTATCACTTCCCATCGAAACAAAGGGTCATCTACGAAAAGTGTAAAGACTAGAAATTCAGGGTAGCATGGAGGTAAATCGTACCCACATTTTGTGGATTCCAGGATGAAAAATGGCAATCGGCACCCTGGCGAAGTCTATGGTGTATTCAAAAATAATGTAAGAAACAAAGCCACAGCACATAGGACACTTCCACTCAAGGACGTATATTTTCAAGAAAACCAAAGAACCTCAGGTCACAGGCATCCCAACGTTTCCTGCTGCTCTCTTTACAAAAGCCTCGACTAGGATACAATCTAAATTTCCTTGGACGGAAAACATGGATGGAGAATATGTGATTCTTATCTACAATGATATATTACAGAGCCAGGAAATCAATGAAATAACGCCACTTGCCGCCAAAGGAGTGTTCGTAGTTACAAACATTTTCAGTAAATTTAGTCACATAGAAAAAAGTGGTTTATCAAAGATATGAGGTACAGGTGGAATACAAAATTGCGTCCAATGCATGAAATGGCAGAGGAGAGAAAGCATCACACATTTAGCAAACACACTTATGCCTGTAGGAGCGCGAAGGTCACTTGAGGTGAGGAAAAACCAGGTGTTTTCAATGAGCACAGATACCATTCCATATAGACCAAAGAGGGAATGAGGACAACTTACTCTAAACCTCAAAGGACTGAACTCAGCCCACTTTACACACCAGAAAAGATTATTTACAACTGGTTAGAATTTGAAAAACAATTTATCGATGTCTCTCTGGAAGAGAATCAAGTGGATGCACAGCAGCAAGCAACACAGCACTCAAAATCGGCTACACCCCGTGAGAAAAATAAACTGCAAAATAAAGGCAGTGAGTGAGAGATAAATTCTTCGAGACTTCGTTAAGGGGCTGTCATTGAAGTTCTTTTGAGCATATATTAACACACAGAAGGATCAGACCTAAGGGAGGACACTCGTGGGTCTGAGTGTCTTCGTGAGCATGAGTCAGCAAATGCAGCCCTTGTAGAATTACACTGCCTTTTCCTGATTCCATGGACCCGACATCTCCAAATGCAGACGACCCTTCCTACAGCGAACACATGCATGGGACAGCCACAGGATGCTACCCCATTGGAACGGCAAAAAACATGAAAAGCCACCTCATCTTCTCATATCCTGGTGCTCGGGTTCAAGCTTTCAGCCACTTTTCTGAAAATATACCCAATTGGGGAAGACAGCACTTTCAAAACACTCTTACTTATAACTTGGAATTGGTTCCATGGATGAACTACAACGGAGAAGAATAAGAGACGATGGCTATATATTTGGACAGGCACAAGGCGCTCTAATTTCCAATGCTGAACAAGAATTGACCCATGTCTAAGCTTGCTCTCGGAAGGAGAATTGAGCTTGAAAATTCCCTGCTGCTTTGGAACCAGTTCCGAAAGTGGGAAGTTGAGCCGGGGATCTCAGGGAGCCTATAATTCATGGCCCTGCAGCATGGTAAAAGGCACGTAATGTGGAAAAATGACTTGGGTTGCACCAGAGAAAAGAACTTGAGAGCAAGGCAGAATTGCAAAACTGGGATTTCAAGAGGGAGAAGCGTCTCGCCTGGTAAGAACCTAGGATGTGGCAGTACTTCTTCAAACATGCCTTTGTCGAAAAAGGGTGTATGCCTTTATCCTGAATATCTTTAGGATAAAGGCATACACCGTTTTGGGGCAACCAGGCAGGGGCTCGGTGCAAATCAACACTACATAATGCTATCACTTCCCATCAAAACAAAGGGTCATGTACGAAAAGTGTAAAGACCAGAAATGCAGGGTAACGTGGAGGTAAATCGTACCCACATTTTGTGGATTGTGGGATGACCAATTGCAATCGGCACCCTGGCGAATTCTATGGTGTATTCGAAGATAAATTAAGAAACAATGCTACAGCACATAGGACACTTCCATTCAAGGACGTATATTTTCAGGAAAACCAAAGAACCTCAGGTCACAGGCAACCCAACGTTTACTGCTGCTCTCTTTACAAAAGCCTCGACTAGGATACAATCTAAATTTCCTTGGACGGAAAACATGGATGGAGAATATGTGATTCTTATCTACAATGATATATTACAGAGCCAGGTAATCAATGAAATAACGTCACTCGGCGCCACCGGAGTGTTCTTAGTTACAATCATTCTCAGTGAATTTAGTCACATAGAAAAGAGTGGTTTATCAAAGATATGAGGTACAGGTGGAATATAAAATTGCGTCCCTTGAACGAAATGGCAGACGACAGAGAGAATTACATATTTAGTGAACACACTTATGTCTGTAGGAGCGCAAAGGTCACATGAGGTGAGGAAAAACCAGGTGTTTTCAATGAGCAAAGATACCATTCCATATAGACCAAGAAGGGAATGAGGACAACTTTCTCTAAACCTCAAAGGACTGAACTCAGCCCACTTTACACACCAGAAAAGATTATTGACAACTGGTCAGAATTTGAAAAACAATTTATCTATGTCTCTCTGGAAGAGAATCTAGTGGATGCACAGCAGCAAGCAACACAGCACGGAAAATCGGCTACACCCGGTGAGAAAAATAAACTGCAAAATAAAGGCAGTGAGTGACAGATAAATTCTTCGAGACTTCGTTCAGGGGCTGTGATTGGAGTTGTTTTCAGCATATATTCACACACAGAAAGATGGGACCTAAGGGAGGACAATCGTGGGTCTGAGTGTCTTCGTGAGCATGAGTCAGCAAATGCAGCCCTTGTAGAATAACACTGCCTTGCCCTGATTCCATTGACCCGAAATCTCCAAATGTAGACGACCCTTCTACAGCGAACACATGCATGGGTCATCCACAGGATGCTACCCCATTGGAACGGGAAAAAACATGAAAAGGCACCTCATCTTCTCATATCCTGGTGCTCGGGTTCAAGCTTCCAGCCACTTTCCTGAAAATATCCCCACTTGGGGAAGTCAGCACTTTCAAAACCTTCTTTCTTATAGCTTGGAATTGGTTCCATGGATGAACTACAACGGGGAAGAATAAGACACGATGCCTATATATTTGGACAGGCATATGGTGCTCTAATTTCAACTGCTGAACAAGAATTGACCCAAGTCTAAGCTTGCTCTCAGAAGGAGAATAGGGCTTGAAAATTTCCCACTGATTTGTGACCAGTTCCAAAAGTGGGAAGTTGAGCAGGGGATCTCAGCGAGCCTATAATTCATGGGCCTGCAGGATGGGCCAAGACACCTAATGTGGACAAATGACTTGGGTTGAGCCAGAGAAAAGAACTTGAGAGCAAGGCAGAATTGCAAAAATGGGATTTCAAGAGGGAGACGCGTCTCGCCTGGTAAGAAACTAGAATGTGGCAATACTTCTTCAACAATGCCTTTGTCGAAAAACGGTGTATGCCTTTATCCTGAATATATTCCGAATAAAGGCATACACCGTTTTTGGGCAACCAGGTAGGGGCTCGGTGCAAATCAACACTACATAGTGCTATCACTTCCCATCGAAACAAAGGGTCATCTACGAAAAGTGTAAAGACTAGAAATTCAGGGTAGCATGGAGGTAAATCGTACCCACATTTTGTGGATTCCAGGATGAAAAATGGCAATCGGCACCCTGGCGAAGTCTATGGTGTATTCAAAAATAATGTAAGAAACAAAGCCACAGCACATAGGACACTTCCACTCAAGGACGTATATTTTCAAGAAAACCAAAGAACCTCAGGTCACAGGCATCCCAACGTT
The DNA here is from genome assembly GCF_026419965.1 of Kogia breviceps. NCBI lineage: Eukaryota > Metazoa > Chordata > Mammalia > Artiodactyla > Physeteridae > Kogia > Kogia breviceps. The sequence goes on from NC_081329.1 coordinate 37,427,466, forward strand.
TCCTGCTGCTCTCTTTACAAAAGCCTCGACTAGGATACAATCTAAATTTCCTTGGACGGAAAACATGGATGGAGAATATGTGATTCTTATCTACAATGATATATTACAGAGCCAGGAAATCAATGAAATAACGCCACTTGCCGCCAAAGGAGTGTTCGTAGTTACAAACATTTTCAGTAAATTTAGTCACATAGAAAAAAGTGGTTTATCAAAGATATGAGGTACAGGTGGAATACAAAATTGCGTCCAATGCATGAAATGGCAGAGGAGAGAAAGCATCACACATTTAGCAAACACACTTATGCCTGTAGGAGCGCGAAGGTCACTTGAGGTGAGGAAAAACCAGGTGTTTTCAATGAGCACAGATACCATTCCATATAGACCAAAGAGGGAATGAGGACAACTTACTCTAAACCTCAAAGGACTGAACTCAGCCCACTTTACACACCAGAAAAGATTATTTACAACTGGTTAGAATTTGAAAAACAATTTATCGATGTCTCTCTGGAAGAGAATCAAGTGGATGCACAGCAGCAAGCAACACAGCACTCAAAATCGGCTACACCCCGTGAGAAAAATAAACTGCAAAATAAAGGCAGTGAGTGAGAGATAAATTCTTCGAGACTTCGTTAAGGGGCTGTCATTGAAGTTCTTTTGAGCATATATTAACACACAGAAGGATCAGACCTAAGGGAGGACACTCGTGGGTCTGAGTGTCTTCGTGAGCATGAGTCAGCAAATGCAGCCCTTGTAGAATTACACTGCCTTTTCCTGATTCCATGGACCCGACATCTCCAAATGCAGACGACCCTTCCTACAGCGAACACATGCATGGGACAGCCACAGGATGCTACCCCATTGGAACGGCAAAAAACATGAAAAGCCACCTCATCTTCTCATATCCTGGTGCTCGGGTTCAAGCTTTCAGCCACTTTTCTGAAAATATACCCAATTGGGGAAGACAGCACTTTCAAAACACTCTTACTTATAACTTGGAATTGGTTCCATGGATGAACTACAACGGAGAAGAATAAGAGACGATGGCTATATATTTGGACAGGCACAAGGCGCTCTAATTTCCAATGCTGAACAAGAATTGACCCATGTCTAAGCTTGCTCTCGGAAGGAGAATTGAGCTTGAAAATTCCCTGCTGCTTTGGAACCAGTTCCGAAAGTGGGAAGTTGAGCCGGGGATCTCAGGGAGCCTATAATTCATGGCCCTGCAGCATGGTAAAAGGCACGTAATGTGGAAAAATGACTTGGGTTGCACCAGAGAAAAGAACTTGAGAGCAAGGCAGAATTGCAAAACTGGGATTTCAAGAGGGAGAAGCGTCTCGCCTGGTAAGAACCTAGGATGTGGCAGTACTTCTTCAAACATGCCTTTGTCGAAAAAGGGTGTATGCCTTTATCCTGAATATCTTTAGGATAAAGGCATACACCGTTTTGGGGCAACCAGGCAGGGGCTCGGTGCAAATCAACACTACATAATGCTATCACTTCCCATCAAAACAAAGGGTCATGTACGAAAAGTGTAAAGACCAGAAATGCAGGGTAACGTGGAGGTAAATCGTACCCACATTTTGTGGATTGTGGGATGACCAATTGCAATCGGCACCCTGGCGAATTCTATGGTGTATTCGAAGATAAATTAAGAAACAATGCTACAGCACATAGGACACTTCCATTCAAGGACGTATATTTTCAGGAAAACCAAAGAACCTCAGGTCACAGGCAACCCAACGTTTACTGCTGCTCTCTTTACAAAAGCCTCGACTAGGATACAATCTAAATTTCCTTGGACGGAAAACATGGATGGAGAATATGTGATTCTTATCTACAATGATATATTACAGAGCCAGGTAATCAATGAAATAACGTCACTCGGCGCCACCGGAGTGTTCTTAGTTACAATCATTCTCAGTGAATTTAGTCACATAGAAAAGAGTGGTTTATCAAAGATATGAGGTACAGGTGGAATATAAAATTGCGTCACTTGAACGAAATGGCAGACGACAGAGAGAATTACATATTTAGCGAACACACTTATGTCTGTAGGAGCGCAAAGGTCACATGAGGTGAGGAAAAACCAGGTGTTTTCAATGAGCAAAGATACCATTCCATATAGACCAAGAAGGGAATGAGGACAACTTTCTCTAAACCTCAAAGGACTGAACTCAGCCCACTTTACACACCAGAAAAGATTATTGACAACTGGTCAGAATTTGAAAAACAATTTATCTATGTCTCTCTGGAAGAGAATCTAGTGGATGCACAGCAGCAAGCAACACAGCACGGAAAATCGGCTACACCCGGTGAGAAAAATAAAGTGCAAAATAAAGGCAGTGAGTGACAGATAAATTCTTCGAGACTTCGTTCAGGGGCTGTGATTGGAGTTGTTTTCAGCATATATTCACACACAGAAAGATGGGACCTAAGGGAGGACAATCGTGGGTCTGAGTGTCTTCGTGAGCATGAGTCAGCAAATGCAGCCCTTGTAGAATAACACTGCCTTGCCCTGATTCCATTGACCCGAAATCTCCAAATGTAGACGACCCTTCTACAGCGAACACATGCATGGGTCATCCACAGGATGCTACCCCATTGGAAAGGGAAAAAACATGAAAAGGCACCTCATCTTCTCATATCCTGGTGCTCGGGTTCAAGCTTCCAGCCACGTTCCTGAAGATATCCTCACTTGGGGAAGTCAGCACTTTCAAAACCTTCTTTCTTATAGCTTGGAATTGGTTCCATGGATGAACTACAACGGGGAAGAATAAGACACGATGCCTATATATTTGGACAGGCATATGGTGCTCTAATTTCAACTGCTGAACAAGAATTGACCCAAGTCTAAGCTTGCTCTCAGAAGGAGAATAGGGCTTGAAAATTTCCCGCTGATTTGTGACCAGTTCCAAAAGTGGGAAGTTGAGCAGGGGATCTCAGCGAGCCTATAATTCATGGGCCTGCAGGATGGGCCAAGACACCTAATGTGGACAAATGACTTGGGTTAAGCCAGAGAAAAGAACTTGAGAGCAAGGCAGAATTGCAAAAATGGGATTTCAAGAGGGAGACGCGTCTCGCCTGGTAAGAAACTAGAATGTGGCAATACTTCTTCAACCATGCCTTTGTCGAAAAATGGTGTATGCCTTTATCCTGAATATATTCCGAATAAAGGCATACACCGTTTTTGGGCAACCAGGTAGGGGCTCGGTGCAAATCAACACTACATAGTGCTATCACTTCCCATCGAAACAAAGGGTCATCTACGAAAATTGTAAAGACTAGAAATTCAGGGTAGCATGGAGGTAAATCGTACCCACATTTTGTGGATTCCAGGATGAAAAATGGCAATCTGCACCCTGGCGAAGTCTATGGTGTATTCAAAAATAATGTAAGAAACAAAGCTACAGCACATAGGACACTTCCACTCAAGGACGTATATTTTCAAGAAAACCAAAGAACCTCAGGTCACAGGCATCCCAACGTTTCCTGCTGCTCTCTTTACAAAAGCCTCGACTAGGATACAATCTAAATTTCCTTGGACGGAAAACATGGATGGAGAATATGTGATTCTTATCTACAATGATATATTACAGAGCCAGGAAATCAATGAAATAACGCCACTTGCCGCCAAAGGAGTGTTCGTAGTTACAATCATTCTCAGTAAATTTAGTCACATAGAAAAAAGTGGTTTATCAAAGATTTTAGGTACAGGTGGAATACAAAATAGTGTCCAATGCATGAAATGGCAGAGGAGAGAAAGCATCACACATTTAGCAAACACACTTATGCCTGTAGGAGCGCGAAGGTCACTTGAGGTGAGGAAAAACCAGGTGTTTTCAATGAGCACAGATACCATTCCATATAGACCAAAGAGGGCATCAAGACAACTTACTCTAAACCTCAAAGGACTGAACTCAGCCCACTTTACACACCAGAAAAGATTATTTACAACTGGTTAGAATTTGAAAAACAATTTATCGATGTCTCTCTGGAAGAGAATCAAGTGGATGCACAGCAGCAAGCAACACAGCACTGAAAATCGGCTACACACCGTGAGAAAAATAAACTGCAAAATAAAGGCAGTGAGTGAGAGATAAATTCTTCGAGACTTCGTTCAGGGGCTGTCATTGAAGTTGTTTTGAGCATATATTAACACACAGAAGGATCGGACCTAAGGGAGGACACTCGTGGGTCTGAGTGTCTTCGTGAGCATGAGTCAGCAAATGCAGCCCTTGTCGAATAACACTGCCTTTTCCTGATTCCATGGACCCGAAATCTCCAAATGCAGACGACCCTTCCTACAGCGAACACATGCATGGGACAGCCACAGGATGCTACCCCATTGGAATGGAAAAAACATGAAAAGCCACCTCATCTTCTCATATCCTGGTGCTCGGGTTCAAGCTTTCAGCTGCTTTTCTGAAAATATACCCAATTGGGGAAGTCAGCACTTTCAAAACACTCTTACTTATAACTTGGAATTGGTTCCATGGATGAACTACATCAGGGAAGAATAAGAGACGATGGATATATATGTGGACAGGAACATGGCGCTCTAATTTCCAATGCTGAACAAGAATTGACCCAAGTCTAAGCTTGCTCTCAGAAGGAGAATTGGGCTTGAAAATTTCCTGCTGCTTTGGGACCAGTTCCGAAAGTGGGAAGTTGAGCCGGCGATCTCAGGGAGCCTATAATTCATGGCCCTACAGGATGGTAAAAGGCACGTAATGTGGAAAAATGACTTGGGTTGAACCAGAGAAAAGAACTTGAGAGCAAGGCAGAATTGCAAAACTGGGATTTCAAGAGGGAGAAGCGTCTCGCCTGGTAAGAACCTAGGATGTGGCAGTACTTCTTCAAACATGCCTTTGTCGAAAAAGGGTGTATGTCTTTATCCTGAATATCTTTAGGATAAAGGCATACACCGTTTTTGGGGAACCAGGCAGGGGCTCGGTGCAAATCAACACTACATAATGCTATCACTTCCCATCAAAACAAAGGGTCATGTACGAAAAGTGTAAAGACCAGAAATGCAGGGTAACGTGGAGGTAAATCGTACCCACATTTTGTGGATTGTGGGATGAACAATGGCAATCGGCACCCTGGCGAATTCTATGGTGTATTCGAAGATAAAGTAAGAAACAATGCTACAGCACATAGGACACTTCCATTCAAGGACGTATATTTTCAGGAAAACCAAAGAACCTCAGGTCACAGGCAACCCAACGTTTACTGCTGCTCTCTTTACAAAAGCCTCGACGAGGATACAATCTAAATTTCCTTGGACAGAAACATGGATGAAGAATATGTGATTCTTATCTACAATGATATATTACAGAGCCAGGAAATCAATGAAATAACGTCACTTGCGCCACCAGAGTGTTCTTAGTTACAATCATTCTCAGTGAATTTAGTCACATAGAAAAAAGTGGTTTATCAAAGATATGAGGTACAGGTGGAATATAAAATTGCGTCCCTTGAACGAAATGGCAGACGACAGAGAGAATTACACATTTAGCGAACACACTTATGCCTGTAGGAGCGCAAAGGTCACATGAGGTGAGGAAAAACCAGGTGTTTTCAATGAGCACAGATACCATTCCATATAGACCAAGGAGGGAATCAAGACAACTTACTCTAAACCTCAAAGGACTGAACTCAGCCCACTTTACACACCAGAAAAGATTATTGACAACTGGTCAGAATTTGAAAAACAATTTATCTATGTCTCTGTGGAAGAGAATCTAGTGGATGCACAGCAGCAAGCAACACAGCACGGAAAATCGGCTACACCCGGTGAGAAAAATAAACTGCAAAATAAAGGCAGTGAGTGACAGATAAATTTTTCAAGTCTTCGTTCAGGGGCTGTGATTGGAGTTGTTTTCAGCATATATTCACACACAGAAAGATGGGACCTAAGGGAGGACAATCGTGGGTCTGAGTGTCTTCGTGAGCATGAGTCAGCAAATGCAGCCCTTGTAGAATAACACTGCCGTGCCCTGATTCCATTGACCCGAAATCTCCAAATGTAGATGATCCTTCTACAGCGAACACATGCATGTGTCAGCCACAGGATGCTACCCCATTGGAATGGGAAAAAACATGAAAAGGCACCTCATCTTCTCATATCCTGGTGCTCGGCTTCAAGCTTCCAGCCACTTTCCTGAAAATATCCCCACTTCGGGAAGTCAGCACTTTCAAAACCTTCTTTCTTATAGCTTGGAATTGGTTCCATAGATGAACTACAACGGGGAAGAATAAGAAACGATGCCTATATATTTGGACAGGCATATGGTGCTCTAATTTCAACTGCTGAACAAGAATTGACCCAAGTCTAAGCTTGCTCTCAGAAGGAGAATAGGGCTTGAAAATTTCCCGCTGCTTTGTGACCAGTTCCAAAAGTGGGAAGTTGAGCAGGGGATCTCAGGGAGCCTATAATTCATGGGCCTGCAGGATGGTCAAAGACACCTAATGTGGACAAATGACTTGGGTTGAGCCAGAGAAAAGAACTTGAGAGCAAGGCAGAATTGCAAAAATGGGATTTCAAGAGGGAGACGCGTCTCGCCTGGTAAGAACTTAGAATGTGGCAGTACTTCTTCAACCATGCCTTTGTCGAAAAACGGTGTATGCCTTTATCCTGAATATATTCCGAATAAAGGCATACACCGTTTTTGGGGAACCAGGCAGGGGCTCAGTCCAAATCAACAGTACATAGTGCTATCACTTCCCATCTAAACAAAGGGTCTTCTACGAAAAGTGTAAAGACTAGAAATTCAGGGTAGCATGGAGGTAAATCGTACCCACATTTTGTGGATTGTGGGATGACCAATTGCAATCGGCACCCTGGCGAATTCTATGGTGTATTCGAAGATAAAGTAAGAAACAATGCTACAGCACATAGGACACTTCCATTCAAGGACATATATTTTCAGGAAAACCAAAGAACCTCAGGTCACAGGCAACCCAACGTTTACTGCTGCTCTCTTTACAAAAGCCTCGACTAGGATACAATCTAAATTTCCTTGGACGGAAAACATGGATGGAGAATATGTGATTCTTATATACAATGATATATTACTGAGCCAGGAAATCAATGAAATAACGTCACTTGCCGCCAAAGGAGTGTTCGTAGTTACAATCATTCTCAGTAAATTTAGTCACATAGAAAAAAGTGGTTTATCAAAGATATGAGGTACAGGTGGAATACAAAATTGCTTCCCATGAATGAAATGGCAGAAGAGAGAAAGCATCACATATTTAGCAAACACACTTATGCCTGTAGGAGCGCGAAGGTCACTTGAGGTGAGGAAAAACCAGGTGTTTTCAATGAGCACAGATACCATTCCATATAGACCAAAGAGGGAATCAAGACAACTTACTCTAAACCTCAAAGGACTGAACTCAGCCCACTTTACACACCAGAAAAGATTATTTACAACTGGTTAGAATTTGAAAAACAATTTATCGATGTCTCTCTGGAAGAGAATCAAGTGGATGCACAGCAGCAAGCAACACAGCACTCAAAATCGGCTACACCCCGTGAGAAAAATAAACTGCAAAATAAAGGCAGTGCGTGAGAGATAAATTATTCGAGACTTCGTTCAGGATCTGTCATTGAAGTTGTTTTGAGCATATATTAACACACAGAAGGATCGGACCTAAGGGAGGACACTCGTGGGTCTGAGTGTCTTCGTGAGCATGAGTCAGCAAATGCAGCCCTTGTCGAATAACACTGCCTTTTCCTGATTCCATGGACACGAAATCTCCAAATGCAGACGACCCTTCCTACAGCGAACACATGCATGGGACAGCCACAGGATGCTACCCCATTGGAACGGCAAAAAAACATGAAAAGCCACCTCATCTTCTCATATCCTGGTGCTCGGGTTCAAGCTTTCAGCCGCTTTTCTGAAAATATACCCAATTGGGGAAGTCAGCACTTTCAAAACACTCTTACTTATAACTTGGAATTGGTTCCATGGATGAACTACAATGGGGAAGAATAAGAGACGATGGCTATATATTTGGACAGGCACATGGCGCTCTAATTTCCAATGCTGAACAAGAATTGACCCAAGTCTAAGCTTGCACTCGGAAGGAGAATTGGGCTTGAAAATTTCCTGCTGCTTTGGGACCAGTTCCGAAAGTGGGAAGTTGAGCCGGGGATCTCAGGGAGCCTATAATTCATGGCCCTGCAGGATGGTAAAAGACACCTAATGTGGACAAATGACTTGGGGTGAGCCAGAGAAAAGAACTTGAGAGCAAGGCAGAATTGCAAAAATGGAATTTCAAGAGGGAGACGCGTCTCGCCTGGTAAGAACCTAGGATGTGGCAGTACTTCTTCAAACATGCCTTTGTCGAAAAAGGGTGTATGCCTTTATCCTGAATATCTTTAGGATAAAGGCATACACCGTTTTTGGGCAACCAGGCAGGGGCTCTGTGCAAATCAACACTACATAATGTTATCACTTCCCATCAAAACAAAGGGTCATGTACGAAAAGTGTAAAGACCAGAAATGCAGGGTAACGTGGAGGTAAATCGTACCCACATTTTGTGGATTGTGGGATGACCAATTGCAATCGGCACCCTGGCGAATTCTATGGTGTATTCGAAGATAAAGTAAGAAACAATGCTACAGCACATAGGACACTTCCATTCAAGGACGTATATTTTCAGGAAAACCAAAGAACCTCAGGTCACAGGCAACCCAACGTTTACTACTGCTCTCTTTACAAAACCCTCGACTAGGATACAATCTAAATTTCCTTGGACGGAATACATGGATGGAGAATATGTGATTGTTATCTACAATGATATATTACAGAGCCAGGTAATCAATGAAATAACGTCACTCGGCGCCACCGGAGTGTTCTTAGTTACAATCATTCTCAGTGAATTTAGTCACATAGAAAAAAGTGGTTTATCAAAGATATGAGGTACAGGTGGAATATAAAATTGCATCCCTTGAACGAAATGGCAGATGACAGAGAGAATTACACATTTAGCAAACACACTTATGCCTGTAGGAGCGCAAAGGTCACATGAGGTGAGGAAAAACCAGGTGTTTTCAATGAGCACAGATACCATTCCATATAGACCAAGGAGGGAATCAAGACAACTTACTCTAAACCTCAAAGGACTGAACTCAGCCCACTTTACACACCAGAAAAGATTATTGACAACTGGTCAGAATTTGAAAAACAATTTATCTATGTCTCTCTGGAAGAGAATCTAGTGGATGCACAGCAGCAAGCAACACAGCACGGAAAATCGGCTACACCCGGTGAGAAAAATAAACTGCAAAATAAAGGCAGTGAGTGACAGATAAATTTTTCAAGACTTCGTTCAGGGGCTGTGATTGGAGTTGTTTTCAGCATATATTCACACACAGAAAGATGGGACCTAAGGGAGGACAATCGTGGGTCTGAGTGTCTTCGTGAGCATGAGTCAGCAAATGCAGCCCTTGTAGAATAACACTGCCTTGCCCTGATTCCATTGACCCGAAATCTCCAAATGTAGACGACCCTCCTACAGCAAACACATGCATGGGTCAGCCACAGGATGCTACCCCATTGGAACGGCAAAAAAACATGAAAAGGCACCTCATCTTCTCATATCCTGGTACTCGGGTTCAAGCTTCCAGCCACTTACCTGAAAATATCCCCACTTGGGGAAGTCAGCACTTTCAAAACCTTCTTTCTTATAGCTTGGAATTGGTTCCATGGATGAACTACAACCGGGAAGAATAAGACACGATGCCTATATATTTGGACAGGCATATGGTGCTCTAATTTCAACTGCTGAACAAGAATTGACCCAAGTCTAAGCTTGCTCTCAGTAGGAGAATAGGGCTTGAAAATTTCCCGCTGATTTGTGACCAGTTCCAAAAGTGGGAAGTTGAGCAGGGGATCTCAGCGAGCCTATAATTCATGGCCCTGCAGGATGGTCAAAGGCACCTAATGTGGACAAATGACTTGGGTTGAGCCAGAGAAAAGAACTTGAGAGCAAGGCAGAATTGCAAAAATGGGATTTCAAGAGGGAGACGCGTCTCGCCTGGTAAGAACCTAGAATGTGGCAGTACTTCTTCAACCATGCCTTTGTCGAAAAACGGTGTATGCCTTTATCCTGAATATATTCCGAATAAAGGCATACACCGTTTTTGGGCAACCAGGCAGGGGCTCGGTGCAAATGAACACTACATAGTGCTATCACTTCCCATCTAAACAAAGGGTCATCTACGAAAAGTGTAAAGACTAGAAATTCAGGGTAGCATGGAGGTAAATCGTACCCACATTTGTGGATTGTGGGATGACCAATTGCAATCGGAACCCTGGCGAATTCTATTGTGTATTCAAAAATAATGTAAGAAACAAAGCTACAGCACATAGGACACTTCCACTCAAGGACGTATATTTTCAAGAAAACCAAAGAACCTCAGGTCACAGGGAACCCAACGTTTACTGCTGCTCTCTTTACAAAAGCCTCGACTAGGATACAATCTAAATTTCCTTGGACGGAAAACATGGATGGAGAATATGTGATTCTTATCTACAATGATATATTACTGAGCCAGGAAATCAATGAAGTAACGTCACTTGCCGCCAAAGGAGTGTTCGTAGTTACAATCATTCTCAGTAAATTTAGTCACATAGAAAAAAGTGGTTTATCAAAGATATGAGGTACAGGTGGAATACAAAATTGCGTCCCATGAATGAAATGGCAGACGAGAGAAAGCATCACACATTTAGCAAACACACTTATGCCTCTGGGAGCGCGAAGGTCACTTGAGGTGAAGAAAAACCAGGTGTTTTCAATGAGCACAGATACCATTCCATATAGACCAAGGAGGGAATCAAGACAACTTACTCTAAACCTCAAAGGACTGAACTCAGCCCACTTTACACACCAGAAAAGATTATTTACAACTGGTTAGAATTTGAAAAACAATTTATCGATGTCTCTCTGGAAGAGAATCAAGTGGATGCACAGCAGCAAGCAACACAGCACTCAAAATCGGCTACACCCCGTGAGAAAAATAAACTGCAAAATAAAGGCAGTGAGTGAGAGATAAATTCTTCGAGACTTCGTTCAGGGGCTGTCATTGAAGTTGTTTTGAGCATATATTAACACACAGAATGATCGGACCTAAGGAAGGACACTCGTGGGTCTGAGTGTCTTCGTGAGCATGAGTCAGCAAATGCAGCCCTTGTCGAATAACACTGCCTTTTCCTGATTCCATGGACACGAAATCTCCAAATGCAGACGACCCTTCCTACAGCGAACACATGCATGGGACAGCCACAGGATGCTACCCCATTGGAACGGCAAAAAAACATGAAAAGCCACCTCATCTTCTCATATCCTGGTGCTCGGGTTCAAGCTTTCAGCCGCTTTTCTGAAAATATACCCAATTGGGGAAGTCAGCACTTTCAAAACACTCTTACTTATAACTTGGAATTGGTTCCATGGATGAACTACAATGGGGAAGAATAAGAGACGATGGCTATATATTTGGACAGGCACATGGCGCTCTAATTTCCAATGCTGAACAAGAATTGACCCAAGTCTAAGCTTGCTCTCGGAAGGAGAATTGGGCTTGAAAATTTCCTGCTGCTTTGGGACCAGTTCCGAAAGTGGGAAGTTGAGCCGGGGATCTCAGGGAGCCTATAATTCATGGCCCTGCAGGATGGTAAAAGACACCTAATGTGGACAAATGACTTGGGTTGAGCCAGAGAAAAGAACTTGAGAGCAAGGCAGAATTGCAAAAATGGGATTTCAAGAGGGAGACGCGTCTCGCCTGGTAAGAACCTAGGATGTGGCAGTACTTCTTCAAACATGCCTTTGTCGAAAAAGGGTGTATGCCTTTATCCTGAATATCTTTAGGATAAAGGCATACACCGTTTTTGGGCAACCAGGCAGGGGCTCTGTGCAAATCAACACTACATAATGCTATCACTTCCCATCAAAACAAAGGGTCATGTACGAAAAGTGTAAAGACCAGAAATGCAGGGTAACGTGGAGGTAAATCGTACCCACATTTTGTGGATTGTGGGATGACCAATTGCAATCGGCACCCTGGCGAATTCTATGGTGTATTCGAAGATAAAGTAAGAAACAATGCTACAGCACATAGGACACTTCCATTCAAGGACGTATATTTTCAGGAAAACCAAAGAACCTCAGGTCACAGGCAACCCAACGTTTACTGCTTCTCTCTTTACAAAAGCCTCGACTAGGATACAATCTAAATTTCCTTGGACGGAAAACATGGATGGAGAATATGTGATTCTTATCTACAATGATATATTACTGAGCCAGGAAATCAATGAAGTAACGTCACTTGCCGCCACCGGAGTGTTCTTAGTTACAATCATTCTCAGTGAATTTAGTCACATAGAAAAAAGTGGTTTATCAAAGATATGAGGTACAGGTGGAATATAAAATTGCATCCCTTGAACGAAATGGCAGATGACAGAGAGAATTACACATTTAGCAAACACACTTATGCCTGTAGGAGCGCAAAGGTCACATGAGGTGAGGAAAAACCAGGTGTTTTCAATGAGCACAGATACCATTCCATATAGACCAAGGAGGGAATCAAGACAACTTACTCTAAACCTCAAAGGACTGAACTCAGCCCACTTTACACACCAGAAAAGATTATTGACAACTGGTCAGAATTTGAAAAACAATTTATCTATGTCTCTCTGGAAGAGAATCTAGTGGATGCACAGCAGCAAGCAACACAGCACGGAAAATCGGCTACAGCCGGTGAGAAAAATAAACTGCAAAATAAAGGCAGTGAGTGACAGATAAATTTTTCAAGACTTCGTTCAGGGGCTGTGATTGGAGTTGTTTTCAGCATATATTCACACACAGAAAGATGGGACCTAAGGGAGGACAATCGTGGGTCTGAGTGTCTTCGTGAGCATGAGTCAGCAAATGCAGCCCTTGTAGAATAACACTGCCTTGCCCTGATTCCATTGACCCGAAATCTCCAAATGTAGACGACCCTTCTACAGCAAACACATGCATGGGTCAGCCACAGGATGCTACCCCATTGGAACGGCAAAAAAACATGAAAAGGCACCTCATCTTCTCATATCCTGGTACTCGGGTTCAAGCTTCCAGCCACTTACCTGAAAATATCCCCACTTGGGGAAGTCAGCACTTTCAAAACCTTCTTTCTTATAGCTTGGAATTGGTTCCATGGATGAACTACAACGGGGAAGAATAAGACACGATGCCTATATATTTGGACAGGCATATGGTGCTCTAATTTCAACTGCTGAACAAGAATTGACCCAAGTCTAAGCTTGCTCTCAGAAGGAGAATAGGGCTTGAAAATTTCCCGCTGATTTGTGACCAGTTCCAAAAGTGGGAAGTTGAGCAGGGGATCTCAGGGAGCCTATAATTCATGGCCCTGCAGGATGGTCAAAGGCACCTAATGTGGACAAATGACTTGGGTTGAGCCAGAGAAAAGAACTTGAGAGCAAGGCAGAATTGCAAAAATGGGATTTCAAGAGGGAGACGCGTCTCGCCTGGTAAGAACCTAGAATGTGGCAGTACTTCTTCAACCATGCCTTTGTCGAAAAACGGTGTATGCCTTTATCCTGAATATATTCCGAATAAAGGCATACACCGTTTTTGGGCAACCAGGCAGGGGCTCGGTGCAAATCAACACTACATAGTGCTATCACTTCCCATCTAAACAAAGGGTCATCTACGAAAATTGTAAAGACTAGAAATTCAGGGTAGCATGGAGGTAAATCGTACCCACATTTTGTGGATTCCAGGATGAAAAATGGCAATCGGCACCCTGGCGAAGTCTATGGTATATTCAAAAATAATGTAAGAAACAAAGCTACAGCACATAGGACACTTCCACTCAAGGACGTATATTTTCAAGAAAACCAAAGAACCGCAGGTCACAGGCAACCCAACGTTTACTGCTTCTCTCTTTACAAAAGCCTCGACTAGGATACAATCTAAATTTCCTTGGACGGAAAACATGGATGGAGAATATGTGATTCTTATCTACAATGATATATTACTGAGCCAGGAAATCAATGAAGTAACGTCACTTGCCGCCAAAGGAGTGTTCGTAGTTACAATCATTCTCAGTAAATTTAGTCACATAGAAAAAAGTGGTTTATCAAAGATATGAGGTACAGGTGGAATACAAAATTGCGTCCCATGAATGAAATGGCAGACGAGAGAAAGCATCACACATTTAGCAAACACACTTATGCCTGTAGGAGCGCAAAGGTCACATGAGGTGAGGAAAAACCAGGTGTTTTCAATGAGCACAGATACCATTCCATATAGACCAAGGAGGGAATCAAGACAACTTACTCTAACCCTCAAAGGACTGAACTCAGCCCACTTTACACACCAGAAAAGATTATTGACAACTGGTCAGAATTTGAAAAACAATTTATCGATGTCTCTCTGGAAGAGAATCTAGTGGATGCACAGCAGCAAGCAACACAGCACTCAAAATCGGCTACACCCGGTGAGAAAAATAAATTGCAAAATAAAGGCAGTGAGTGAGAGATAAATTCTTCGAGACTTCGTTCAGGGGTTGTGATTGGAGTTGTTTTCAGCATATATTCACACACAGAAAGATGGGACCTAAGGGAGGACACTCGTGGGTCTGAGTGTCTTCGTGAGCATGAGTCAGCAAATGCAGCCCTTGTAGAATAACACTGCCTTGCCCTGATTCCATTGACCCGAAATCTCCAAATGTAGATGACCCTTCTACAGCGAACACATGCATGTGTCAGCCACAGGATGCTACCCCATTGGAATGGGAAAAAACATGAAAAGGCACCTCATCTTCTCATATCCTGGTGCTCGGGTTCAAGCTTCCAGCCACTTTCCTGAAAATATCCCCACTTGGGGAAGTCAGCACTTTCAAAACCGTCTTTCTTATAGCTTGGAATTGGTTCCATGGATGGACTACAACGGGGAAGAATAAGACACGATGCCTATATATTTGGACAGGCATATGGTGCTCTAATTTCAACTGCTGAACAAGAATTGACCCAATTGTAAGCTTGCTCTCAGAAGGAGAATAGGGCTTGAAAATTTCCCACTGATTTGTGACCATTTCCAAAAGTGGGAAGTTCAGCAGGGGATCTCAGCGAGCCTATAATTCATGGGCCTGAAGGATGGTCAAAGACACCTAATGTGGACAAATGACTTGGGTTGAGCCAGAGAAAAGAACTTGAGAGCAAGGCAGAATTGCAAAAATGGGATTTCAAGAGGGAGACGCTTCTCGCCTGGTAAGAACCTAGAATGTGGCAGTACTTCTTCAACCATGCCTTTGTCGAAAAACGGTGTATGCCTTTATCCTGAATATATTCCGAATAAAGGCATACACCATTTTTGGGCAACCAGGTAGGGGCTCGGTGCAAATCAACACTACATAGTGCTATCACATCCCATCTAAACAAAGGGTCATCTACGAAAATTGTAAAGACTAGAAATTCAGGGTAGCATGGAGGTAAATCGTACCCACATTTTGTGGATTCCAGGGTGAACAATGGCAATCGGCACCCTGGCGAAGTCCATGGTGTATTCAAAAATAATGTAAGAAACAAAGGTACAGCACATAGGACACTTCCACTCAAGGACGTATATTTTCAAGAAAACCAAAGAACCTCAGGTCACAGGCAACCCAACGTTTACTGCTTCTCTCTTTACAAAAGCCTCGACTAGGATACAATCTAAATTTCCTTGGATGGAAAACATGGATGGAGAATATGTGATTCTTATCTACAATGATATATAACTGAGCCAGGAAATCAATGATGTAACGTCACTTGCCGCCAAAGGAGTGTTCGTAGTTACAATCATTCTCAGTAAATTTAGTCACATAGAAAAAAGTGGTTTATCAAAGATATGAGGTACAGGTGGAATACAAAATTGCGTCCCATGAATGAAATGGCAGACGAGAGAAAGCATCACACATTTAGCAAACACACTTATGCCTGTAGGAGCGCGAAGGTCACTTGAGGTGAGGAAAAACCAGGTGTTTTCAATGAGCACAGATACCATTCCATATAGACCAAAGAGGGAATGAGGACAACTTACTCTAAACCTCAAAGGACTGAACTCAGCCCACTTTACACACCAGAAAAGATTATTGACAACTGGTCAGAATTTGAAAAACAATTTATCTATGTCTCTCTGGAAGAGAATCTAGTGGATGCACAGCAGCAAGCAACACAGCACGGAAAATCGGCTACACCCGGTGAGAAAAATAAACTGCAAAATAAAGGCAGTGAGTGACAGATAAATTCTTCGAGACTTCGTTCAGGGGCTGTCATTGAAGTTCTTTTGAGCATATATTAACACACAGAAGGATCAGACCTAAGGGAGGACACTCGTGGGTCTGAGTGTCTTCGTGAGCATGAGTCAGCAAATGCAGCCCTTGTAGAATAACACTGCCTTTTCCTGATTCCATGGACCCGACATCTCCAAATGCAGACGACCCTTCCTACAGTGAACACATGCATGGGACAGCCACAGGATGCTACCCCATTGGAACGGCAAAAAACATGAAAAGCCACCTCATCTTCTCATATCCTGGTGCTCGGGTTCAAGCTTTCAGCCGCTTTTCTGAAAATATACCCAATTGGGGAAGTCAGCACTTTCAAAACACTCTTACTTATAACTTGGAATTGGTTCCATGGATGAACTACAACGGGGAAGAATAAGAGACGATGGCTATATATTTGGACAGGCACATGGCGCTCTAATTTCCAATGCTGAACAAGAATTGACCCAAGTCTAAGCTTGCTCTCGGAAGGAGAATTGAGCTTGAAAATTCCCTGCTGCTTTGGGACCAGTTCCGAAAGTGGGAAGTTGAGCCGGGGATCTCAGGGAGCCTATAATTCATGGCCCTGCAGCATGGTAAAAGGCACGTAATGTGGAAAAATGACTTGGGTTGCACCAGAGAAAAGAACTTGAGAGCAAGGCAGAATTGCAAAACTGGGATTTCAAGAGGGAGAAGCGTCTCGCCTGGTAAGAACCTAGGAAGTGGCAGTACTTCTTCAAACATGCCTTTGTCGAAAAAGGGTGTATGCGTTTATCCTGAATATCTTTAGGATAAAGGCATACACCTTTTTTGGGCAACCAGGCAGGGGCTCGGTGCAAATCAACACTACATAATGCTATCACTTCCCATCAAAACAAAGGGTCATGTACGAAAAGTGTAAAGACCAGAAATGCAGGGTAACGTGGAGGTAAATCGTACCCACATTTTGTGGATTGTGGGATGACCAATTGCAATCGGCACCCTGGCGAATTCTATGGTGTATTCGAAGATAAAGTAAGAAACAATGCTACAGCACATAGGACACTTCCATTCAAGGACGTATATTTTCAGGAAAACCAAAGAACCTCAGGTCACAGGCAACCCAACGTTTACTGCTGCTCTCTTTACAAAAGCCTCGACTAGGATACAATCTAAATTTCCTTGGACGGAAAACATGGATGAAGAATATGTGATTGTTATCTACAATGATATATTACAGAGCCAGGTAATCAATGAAATAACGTCACTCGGCGCCACCGGAGTGTTCTTAGTTACAATCATTCTCAGTGAATTTAGTCACATAGAAAAACGTGGTTTATCAAAGATATGAGGTACAGGTGGAATATAAAATTGCGTCCCTTGAACGAAATGGCAGACGACAGAGAGAATTACATATTTAGCGAACACACTTATGCCTGTAGGAGCGCAAAGGTCACATGAGGTGAGGAAAAACCAGGTGTTTTCAATGAGCAAAGATACCATTCCATATAGACCAAGAAGGGAATGAGGACAACTTTCTCTAAACCTCAAAGGACTGAACTCAGCCCACTTTACACACCAGAAAAGATTATTGACAACTGGTCAGAATTTGAAAAACAATTTATCTATGTCTCTCTGGAAGAGAATCTAGTGGATGCACAGCAGCAAGCAACACAGCACGGAAAATCGGCTACACCCGGTGAGAAAAATAAACTGCAAAATAAAGGCAGTGAGTGACAGATAAATTCTTCGAGACTTCGTTCAGGGGCTGTGATTGGAGTTGTTTTCAGCATATATTAACACACAGAAAGATGGGACCTAAGGGAGGACAATCGTGGGTCTGAGTGTCTTCGTGAGCATGAGTCAGCAAATGCAGCCCTTGTAGAATAACACTGCCTTGCCCTGATTCCATTGACCCGAAATCTCCAAATGTAGACGACCCTTCTACAGCGAACACATGCATGGGTCATCCACAGGATGCTACCCCATTGGAAAGGGAAAAAACATGAAAAGCCACCTCATCTTCTCATATCCTGGTGCTCGGGTTCAAGCTTCCAGCCACGTTCCTGAAAATATCCCCACTTGGGGAAGTCAGCACTTTCAAAACCTTCTTTCTTATAGCTTGGAATTGGTTCCATGGATGAACTACAACGGGGAAGAATAAGACACGATGCCTATATATTTGGACAGGCATATGGTGCTCTAATTTCAACTGCTGAACAAGAATTGACCCAAGTCTAAGCTTGCTCTCAGAAGGAGAATAGGGCTTGAAAATTTCCCGCTGATTTGTGACCAGTTCCAAAAGTGGGAAGTTGAGCAGGGGATCTCAGCGAGCATATAATTCATGGGCCTGCAGGATGGGCCAAGACACCTAATGTGGACAAATGACTTGGGTTGAGCCAGAGAAAAGAACTTGAGAGCAAGGCAGAATTGCAAAAATGGGATTTCAAGAGGGAGACGCGTCTCGCCTGGTAAGAAACTAGAATGTGGCAATACTTCTTCAACCATGCCTTTGTCGAAAAACGGTGTATGCCTTTATCCTGAATATTTTCCGAATAAAGGCATACACCGTTTTTGGGCAACCAGGCAGGGGCTCGGTGCAAATCAACACTACATAGTGCTATCACTTCCCATCTAAACAAAGGGTCATCTACGAAAATTGTAAAGACTAGAAATTCAGGGTAGCATGGAGGTAAATCGTACCCACATTTTGTGGATTCCAGGATGAAAAATGGCAATCGGCACCCTGGCGAAGTCTATGGTGTATTCAAAAATAATGTAAGAAACAAAGCTACAGCACATAGGACACTTCCACTCAAGGACGTATATTTTCAAGAAAACCAAAGAACCTCAGGTCACAGGCATCCCAACGTTTCCTGCTGCTCTCTTTACAAAAGCCTCGACTAGGATACAATCTAAATTTCCTTGGACGGAAAACATGGATGGAGAATATGTGATTCTTATCTACAATGATATATTACAGAGCCAGGAAATCAATGAAATAACGCCACTTGCCGCCAAAGGAGTGTTTGTAGTTACAATAATTCTCAGTAAATTTAGTCACATAGAAAAAAGTGGTTTATCAAAGATATGAGGTACAGGTGGAATACAAAATTGCGTCCAATGCATGAAATGGCAGAGGAGAGAAAGCATCACACATTTAGCAAACACACTTATGCCTGTAGGAGCGCGAAGGTCACTTGAGGTGAGGAAAAACCAGGTGTTTTCAATGAGCACAGATACCATTCCATATAGACCAAAGAGGGAATGAGGACAACTTACTCTAAACCTCAAAGGACTGAACTCAGCCCACTTTACACACCAGAAAAGATTATTTACAACTGGTTAGAATTTGAAAAACAATTTATCGATGTCTCTCTGGAAGAGAATCAAGTGGATGCACAGCAGCAAGCAACACAGCACTCAAAATCGGCTACACCCCGTGAGAAAAATAAACTGCAAAATAAAGGCAGTGAGTGAGAGATAAATTCTTCGAGACTTCGTTCAGGGGCTGTCATTGAAGTTCTTTTGAGCATATATTAACACACAGAAGGATCAGACCTAAGGGAGGACACTCGTGGGTCTGAGTGTCTTCGTGAGCATGAGTCAGCAAATGCAGCCCTTGTAGAATAACACTGCCTTTTCCTGATTCCATGGACCCGACATCTCCAAATGCAGACGACCCTTCCTACAGCGAACACATGCATGGGACAGCCACAGGATGCTACCCCATTGGAACGGCAAAAAACATGAAAAGCCACCTCATCTTCTCATATCCTGGTGCTCGGGTTCAAGCTTTCAGCCGCTTTTCTGAAAATATACCCAATTGGGGAAGTCAGCACTTTCAAAACACTCTTATAACTTGGAATTGGTTCCATGGATGAACTACAATGGGGAAGAATAAGAGACGATGGCTATATATTTGGACAGGCACATGGCGCTCTAATTTCCAATGCTGAACAAGAATTGACCCAAGTCTAAGCTTGCTCTCGGAAGGAGAATTGAGCTTGAAAATTCCCTGCTGCTTTGGGACCAGTTCCGAAAGTGGGAAGTTGAGCAGGGGATCTCAGGGAGCCTATAATTCATGGCCCTGCAGCATGGTAAAAGGCACGTAATGTGGAAAAATGACTTGGGTTGCACCAGAGAAAAGAACTTGAGAGCAAGGCAGAATTGCAAAACTGGGATTTCAAGAGGGAGAAGCGTCTCGCCTGGTAAGAACCTAGGATGTGGCAGTACTTCTTCAAACATGCCTTTGTCGAAAAAGGGTGTATGCCTTTATCCTGAATATCTTTAGGATAAAGGCATACACCTTTTTTGGGCAACCAGGCAGGGGCTCGGTGCAAATCAACACTACATAATGCTATCACTTCCCATCAAAACAAAGGGTCATGTACGAAAAGTGTAAAGACCAGAAATGCAGGGTAACGTGGAGGTAAATCGTACCCACATTTTGTGGATTGTGGGATGACCAATTGCAATCGGCACCCTGGCGAATTCTATGGTGTATTCGAAGATAAAGTAAGAAACAATGCTACAGCACATAGGACACTTCCATTCAAGGATGTATATTTTCAGGAAAACCAAAGAACCTCAGGTCACAGGCAACCCAACGTTTACTGCTGCTCTCTTTACAAAAGCCTCGACTAGGATACAATCTAAATTTCCTTGGACGGAAAACATGGATGAAGAATATGTGATTGTTATCTACAATGATATATTACAGAGCCAGGTAATCAATGAAATAACGTCACTCGGCGCCACCGGAGTGTTCTTAGTTACAATCATTCTCAGTGAATTTAGTCACATAGAAAAACGTGGTTTATCAAAGATATGAGGTACAGGTGGAATATAAAATTGCGTCCCTTGAACGAAATGGCAGACGACAGAGAGAATTACATATTTAGCGAACACACTTATGCCTGTAGGAGCGCAAAGGTCACATGAGGTGAGGAAAAACCAGGTGTTTTCAATGAGCAAAGATACCATTCCATATAGACCAAGAAGGGAATGAGGACAACTTTCTCTAAACCTCAAAGGACTGAACTCAGCCCACTTTACACACCAGAAAAGATTATTGACAACTGGTCAGAATTTGAAAAACAATTTATCTATGTCTCTCTGGAAGAGAATCTAGTGGATGCACAGCAGCAAGCAACACAGCACGGAAAATCGGCTACACCCGGTGAGAAAAATAAACTGCAAAATAAAGGCAGTGAGTGACAGATAAATTCTTCGAGACTTCGTTCAGGGGCTGTCATTGAAGTTCTTTTGAGCATATATTAACACACAGAAGGATCAGACCTAAGGGAGGACACTCGTGGGTCTGAGTGTCTTCGTGAGCATGAGTCAGCAAATGCAGCCCTTGTAGAATAACACTGCCTTTTCCTGATTCCATGGACCCGACATCTCCAAATGCAGACGACCCTTCCTACAGCGAACACATGCATGGGACAGCCACAGGATGCTACCCCATTGGAACGGCAAAAAACATGAAAAGCCACCTCATCTTCTCATATCCTGGTGCTCGGGTTCAAGCTTTCAGCCGCTTTTCTGAAAATATACCCAATTGGGGAAGTCAGCACTTTCAAAACACTCTTACTTATAACTTGGAATTGGTTCCATGGATGAACTACAACGGGGAAGAATAAGAGACGATGGCTATATATTTGGACAGGCACATGGCGCTCTAATTTCCAATGCTGAACAAGAATTGACCCAAGTCTAAGCTTGCTCTCGGAAGGAGAATTGAGCTTGAAAATTCCCTGCTGCTTTGGGACCAGTTCCGAAAGTGGGAAGTTGAGCCGGGGATCTCAGGGAGCCTATAATTCATGGCCCTGCAGCATGGTAAAAGGCACGTAATGTGGAAAAATGACTTGGGTTGCACCAGAGAAAAGAACTTGAGAGCAAGGCAGAATTGCAAAACTGGGATTTCAAGAGGGAGAAGCGTCTCGCCTGGTAAGAACCTAGGAAGTGGCAGTACTTCTTCAAACATGCCTTTGT
This sequence comes from Kogia breviceps, assembly GCF_026419965.1. NCBI lineage: Eukaryota > Metazoa > Chordata > Mammalia > Artiodactyla > Physeteridae > Kogia > Kogia breviceps. Next base: position 37,449,770 of record NC_081329.1, read on the forward strand.
CGAAAAAGGGTGTATGCCTTTATCCTGAATATCTTTAGGATAAAGGCATACACCTTTTTTGGGCAACCAGGCAGGGGCTCGGTGCAAATCAACACTACATAATGCTATCACTTCCCATCAAAACAAAGGGTCATGTACGAAAAGTGTAAAGACCAGAAATGCAGGGTAACGTGGAGGTAAATCGTACCCACATTTTGTGGATTGTGGGATGACCAATTGCAATCGGCACCCTGGCGAATTCTATGGTGTATTCGAAGATAAAGTAAGAAACAATGCTACAGCACATAGGACACTTCCATTCAAGGACGTATATTTTCAGGAAAACCAAAGAACCTCAGGTCACAGGCAACCCAACGTTTACTGCTGCTCTCTTTACAAAAGCCTCGACTAGGATACAATCTAAATTTCCTTGGACGGAAAACATGGATGAAGAATATGTGATTGTTATCTACAATGATATATTACAGAGCCAGGTAATCAATGAAATAACGTCACTCGGCGCCACCGGAGTGTTCTTAGTTACAATCATTCTCAGTGAATTTAGTCACATAGAAAAACGTGGTTTATCAAAGATATGAGGTACAGGTGGAATATAAAATTGCGTCCCTTGAACGAAATGGCAGACGACAGAGAGAATTACATATTTAGCGAACACACTTATGCCTGTAGGAGCGCAAAGGTCACATGAGGTGAGGAAAAACCAGGTGTTTTCAATGAGCAAAGATACCATTCCATATAGACCAAGAAGGGAATGAGGACAACTTTCTCTAAACCTCAAAGGACTGAACTCAGCCCACTTTACACACCAGAAAAGATTATTGACAACTGGTCAGAATTTGAAAAACAATTTATCTATGTCTCTCTGGAAGAGAATCTAGTGGATGCACAGCAGCAAGCAACACAGCACGGAAAATCGGCTACACCCGGTGAGAAAAATAAACTGCAAAATAAAGGCAGTGAGTGACAGATAAATTCTTCGAGACTTCGTTCAGGGGCTGTGATTGGAGTTGTTTTCAGCATATATTAACACACAGAAAGATGGGACCTAAGGGAGGACAATCGTGGGTCTGAGTGTCTTCGTGAGCATGAGTCAGCAAATGCAGCCCTTGTAGAATAACACTGCCTTGCCCTGATTCCATTGACCCGAAATCTCCAAATGTAGACGACCCTTCTACAGCGAACACATGCATGGGTCATCCACAGGATGCTACCCCATTGGAAAGGGAAAAAACATGAAAAGCCACCTCATCTTCTCATATCCTGGTGCTCGGGTTCAAGCTTCCAGCCACGTTCCTGAAAATATCCCCACTTGGGGAAGTCAGCACTTTCAAAACCTTCTTTCTTATAGCTTGGAATTGGTTCCATGGATGAACTACAACGGGGAAGAATAAGACACGATGCCTATATATTTGGACAGGCATATGGTGCTCTAATTTCAACTGCTGAACAAGAATTGACCCAAGTCTAAGCTTGCTCTCAGAAGGAGAATAGGGCTTGAAAATTTCCCGCTGATTTGTGACCAGTTCCAAAAGTGGGAAGTTGAGCAGGGGATCTCAGCGAGCATATAATTCATGGGCCTGCAGGATGGGCCAAGACACCTAATGTGGACAAATGACTTGGGTTGAGCCAGAGAAAAGAACTTGAGAGCAAGGCAGAATTGCAAAAATGGGATTTCAAGAGGGAGACGCGTCTCGCCTGGTAAGAAACTAGAATGTGGCAATACTTCTTCAACCATGCCTTTGTCGAAAAACGGTGTATGCCTTTATCCTGAATATTTTCCGAATAAAGGCATACACCGTTTTTGGGCAACCAGGCAGGGGCTCGGTGCAAATCAACACTACATAGTGCTATCACTTCCCATCTAAACAAAGGGTCATCTACGAAAATTGTAAAGACTAGAAATTCAGGGTAGCATGGAGGTAAATCGTACCCACATTTGTGGATTGTGGGATGACCAATTGCAATCGGAACCCTGGCGAAGTCTATGGTGTATTCAAAAATAATGTAAGAAACAAAGCTACAGCACATAGGACACTTCCACTCAAGGACGTATATTTTCAAGAAAACCAAAGAACCTCAGGTCACAGGCATCCCAACGTTTCCTGCTGCTCTCTTTACAAAAGCCTCGACTAGGATACAATCTAAATTTCCTTGGACGGAAAACATGGATGGAGAATATGTGATTCTTATCTACAATGATATATTACAGAGCCAGGAAATCAATGAAATAACGCCACTTGCCGCCAAAGGAGTGTTTGTAGTTACAATAATTCTCAGTAAATTTAGTCACATAGAAAAAAGTGGTTTATCAAAGATATGAGGTACAGGTGGAATACAAAATTGCGTCCAATGCATGAAATGGCAGAGGAGAGAAAGCATCACACATTTAGCAAACACACTTATGCCTGTAGGAGCGCGAAGGTCACTTGAGGTGAGGAAAAACCAGGTGTTTTCAATGAGCACAGATACCATTCCATATAGACCAAAGAGGGAATGAGGACAACTTACTCTAAACCTCAAAGGACTGAACTCAGCCCACTTTACACACCAGAAAAGATTATTTACAACTGGTTAGAATTTGAAAAACAATTTATCGATGTCTCTCTGGAAGAGAATCAAGTGGATGCACAGCAGCAAGCAACACAGCACTCAAAATCGGCTACACCCCGTGAGAAAAATAAACTGCAAAATAAAGGCAGTGAGTGAGAGATAAATTCTTCGAGACTTCGTTCAGGGGCTGTCATTGAAGTTCTTTTGAGCATATATTAACACACAGAAGGATCAGACCTAAGGGAGGACACTCGTGGGTCTGAGTGTCTTCGTGAGCATGAGTCAGCAAATGCAGCCCTTGTAGAATAACACTGCCTTTTCCTGATTCCATGGACCCGACATCTCCAAATGCAGACGACCCTTCCTACAGCGAACACATGCATGGGACAGCCACAGGATGCTACCCCATTGGAACGGCAAAAAACATGAAAAGCCACCTCATCTTCTCATATCCTGGTGCTCGGGTTCAAGCTTTCAGCCGCTTTTCTGAAAATATACCCAATTGGGGAAGTCAGCACTTTCAAAACACTCTTACTTATAACTTGGAATTGGTTCCATGGATGAACTACAATGGGGAAGAATAAGAGACGATGGCTATATATTTGGACAGGCACATGGCGCTCTAATTTCCAATGCTGAACAAGAATTGACCCAAGTCTAAGCTTGCTCTCGGAAGGAGAATTGAGCTTGAAAATTCCCTGCTGCTTTGGGACCAGTTCCGAAAGTGGGAAGTTGAGCAGGGGATCTCAGGGAGCCTATAATTCATGGCCCTGCAGCATGGTAAAAGGCACGTAATGTGGAAAAATGACTTGGGTTGCACCAGAGAAAAGAACTTGAGAGCAAGGCAGAATTGCAAAACTGGGATTTCAAGAGGGAGAAGCGTCTCGCCTGGTAAGAACCTAGGATGTGGCAGTACTTCTTCAAACATGCCTTTGTCGAAAAAGGGTGTATGCCTTTATCCTGAATATCTTTAGGATAAAGGCATACACCTTTTTTGGGCAACCAGGCAGGGGCTCGGTGCAAATCAACACTACATAATGCTATCACTTCCCATCAAAACAAAGGGTCATGTACGAAAAGTGTAAAGACCAGAAATGCAGGGTAACGTGGAGGTAAATCGTACCCACATTTTGTGGATTGTGGGATGACCAATTGCAATCGGCACCCTGGCGAATTCTATGGTGTATTCGAAGATAAAGTAAGAAACAATGCTACAGCACATAGGACACTTCCATTCAAGGATGTATATTTTCAGGAAAACCAAAGAACCTCAGGTCACAGGCAACCCAACGTTTACTGCTGCTCTCTTTACAAAAGCCTCGACTAGGATACAATCTAAATTTCCTTGGACGGAAAACATGGATGAAGAATATGTGATTGTTATCTACAATGATATATTACAGAGCCAGGTAATCAATGAAATAACGTCACTCGGCGCCACCGGAGTGTTCTTAGTTACAATCATTCTCAGTGAATTTAGTCACATAGAAAAACGTGGTTTATCAAAGATATGAGGTACAGGTGGAATATAAAATTGCGTCCCTTGAACGAAATGGCAGACGACAGAGAGAATTACATATTTAGCGAACACACTTATGCCTGTAGGAGCGCAAAGGTCACATGAGGTGAGGAAAAACCAGGTGTTTTCAATGAGCAAAGATACCATTCCATATAGACCAAGAAGGGAATGAGGACAACTTTCTCTAAACCTCAAAGGACTGAACTCAGCCCACTTTACACACCAGAAAAGATTATTGACAACTGGTCAGAATTTGAAAAACAATTTATCTATGTCTCTCTGGAAGAGAATCTAGTGGATGCACAGCAGCAAGCAACACAGCACGGAAAATCGGCTACACCCGGTGAGAAAAATAAACTGCAAAATAAAGGCAGTGAGTGACAGATAAATTCTTCGAGACTTCGTTCAGGGGCTGTGATTGGAGTTCTTTTCAGCATATATTCACACACAGAAAGATGGGACCTAAGGGAGGACAATCGTGGGTCTGAGTGTCTTCGTGAGCATGAGTCAGCAAATGCAGCCCTTGTAGAATAACACTGCCTTGCCCTGATTCCATTGACCCGAAATCTCCAAATGTAGACGACCCTTCTACAGCGAACACATGCATGGGTCATCCACAGGATGCTACCCCATTGGAAAGGGAAAAAACATGAAAAGCCACCTCATCTTCTCATATCCTGGTGCTCGGGTTCAAGCTTCCAGCCACGTTCCTGAAAATATCCCCACTTGGGGAAGTCAGCACTTTCAAAACCTTCTTTCTTATAGCTTGGAATTGGTTCCATGGATGAACTACAACGGGGAAGAATAAGACACGATGCCTATATATTTGGACAGGCATATGGTGCTCTAATTTCAACTGCTGAACAAGAATTGACCCAAGTCTAAGCTTGCTCTCAGAAGGAGAATAGGGCTTGAAAATTTCCCGCTGATTTGTGACCAGTTCCAAAAGTGGGAAGTTGAGCAGGGGATCTCAGCGAGCATATAATTCATGGGCCTGCAGGATGGGCCAAGACACCTAATGTGGACAAATTACTTGGGTTGAGCCAGAGAAAAGAACTTGAGAGCAAGGCAGAATTGCAAAAATGGGATTTCAAGAGGGAGACGCGTCTCGCCTGGTAAGAAACTAGAATGTGGCAATACTTCTTCAACCATGCCTTTGTCGAAAAACGGTGTATGCCTTTATCCTGAATATTTTCCGAATAAAGGCATACACCGTTTTTGGGCAACCAGGCAGGGGCTCGGTGCAAATCAACACTACATAGTGCTATCACTTCCCATCTAAACAAAGGGTCATCTACGAAAATTGTAAAGACTAGAAATTCAGGGTAGCATGGAGGTAAATCGTACCCACATTTTGTGGATTCCAGGATGAAAAATGGCAATCGGCACCCTGGCGAAGTCTATGGTGTATTCAAAAATAATGTAAGAAACAAAGCTACAGCACATAGGACACTTCCACTCAAGGACGTATATTTTCAAGAAAACCAAAGAACCTCAGGTCACAGGCATCCCAACGTTTCCTGCTGCTCTCTTTACAAAAGCCTCGACTAGGATACAATCTAAATTTCCTTGGACGGAAAACATGGATGGAGAATATGTGATTCTTATCTACAATGATATATTACAGAGCCAGGAAATCAATGAAATAACGCCACTTGCCGCCAAAGGAGTGTTTGTAGTTACAATAATTCTCAGTAAATTTAGTCACATAGAAAAAAGTGGTTTATCAAAGATATGAGGTACAGGTGGAATACAAAATTGCGTCCAATGCATGAAATGGCAGAGGAGAGAAAGCATCACACATTTAGCAAACACACTTATGCCTGTAGGAGCGCGAAGGTCACTTGAGGTGAGGAAAAACCAGGTGTTTTCAATGAGCACAGATACCATTCCATATAGACCAAAGAGGGAATGAGGACTACTTACTCTAAACCTCAAAGGACTGAACTCAGCCCACTTTACACACCAGAAAAGATTATTTACAACTGGTTAGAATTTGAAAAACAATTTATCGATGTCTCTCTGGAAGAGAATCAAGTGGATGCACAGCAGCAAGCAACACAGCACTGAAAATCGGCTACACCCCGTGAGAAAAATAAACTGCAAAATAAAGGCAGTGAGTGAGAGATAAATTCTTCGAGACTTCGTTCAGGGGCTGTCATTGAAGTTCTTTTGAGCATATATTAACACACAGAAGGATCAGACCTAAGGGAGGACACTCGTGGGTCTGAGTGTCTTCGTGAGCATGAGTCAGCAAATGCAGCCCTTGTAGAATAACACTGCCTTTTCCTGATTCCATGGACCCGACATCTCCAAATGCAGACGACCCTTCCTACAGCGAACACATGCATGGGACAGCCACAGGATGCTACCCCATTGGAACGGCAAAAAACATGAAAAGCCACCTCATCTTCTCATATCCTGGTGCTCGGGTTCAAGCTTTCAGCCGCTTTTCTGAAAATATACCCAATTGGGGAAGTCAGCACTTTCAAAACACTCTTACTTATAACTTGGAATTGGTTCCATGGATGAACTACAATGGGGAAGAATAAGAGACGATGGCTATATATTTGGACAGGCACATGGCGCTCTAATTTCCAATGCTGAACAAGAATTGACCCAAGTCTAAGCTTGCTCTCGGAAGGAAAATTGAGCTTGAAAATTCCCTGCTGCTTTGGGACCAGTTCCGAAAGTGGGAAGTTGAGCAGGGGATCTCAGGGAGCCTATAATTCATGGCCCTGCAGCATGGTAAAAGGCACGTAATGTGGAAAAATGACTTGGGTTGCACCAGAGAAAAGAACTTGAGAGCAAGGCAGAATTGCAAAACTGGGATTTCAAGAGGGAGAAGCGTCTCGCCTGGTAAGAACCTAGGATGTGGCAGTACTTCTTCAAACATGCCTTTGTCGAAAAAGGGTGTATGCCTTTATCCTGAATATCTTTAGGATAAAGGCATACACCTTTTTTGGGCAACCAGGCAGGGGCTCGGTGCAAATCAACACTACATAATGCTTTCACTTCCCATCAAAACAAAGGGTCATGTACGAAAAGTGTAAAGACCAGAAATGCAGGGTAACGTGGAGGTAAATCGTACCCACATTTTGTGGATTGTGGGATGACCAATTGCAATCGGCACCCTGGCGAATTCTATGGTGTATTCGAAGATAAAGTAAGAAACAATGCTACAGCACATAGGACACTTCCATTCAAGGACGTATATTTTCAGGAAAACCAAAGAACCTCAGGTCACAGGCAACCCAACGTTTACTGCTGCTCTCTTTACAAAAGCCTCGACTAGGATACAATCTAAATTTCCTTGGACGGAAAACATGGATGAAGAATATGTGATTGTTATCTACAATGATATATTACAGAGCCAGGTAATCAATGAAATAACGTCACTCGGCGCCACCGGAGTGTTCTTAGTTACAATCATTCTCAGTGAATTTAGTCACATAGAAAAACGTGGTTTATCAAAGATATGAGGTACAGGTGGAATATAAAATTGCGTCCCTTGAACGAAATGGCAGACGACAGAGAGAATTACATATTTAGCGAACACACTTATGCCTGTAGGAGCGCAAAGGTCACATGAGGTGAGGAAAAACCAGGTGTTTTCAATGAGCAAAGATACCATTCCATATAGACCAAGAAGGGAATGAGGACAACTTTCTCTAAACCTCAAAGGACTGAACTCAGCCCACTTTACACACCAGAAAAGATTATTGACAACTGGTCAGAATTTGAAAAACAATTTATCTATGTCTCTCTGGAAGAGAATCTAGTGGATGCACAGCAGCAAGCAACACAGCACGGAAAATCGGCTACACCCGGTGAGAAAAATAAACTGCAAAATAAAGGCAGTGAGTGACAGATAAATTCTTCGAGACTTCGTTCAGGGGCTGTGATTGGAGTTCTTTTCAGCATATATTCACACACAGAAAGATGGGACCTAAGGGAGGACAATCGTGGGTCTGAGTGTCTTCGTGAGCATGAGTCAGCAAATGCAGCCCTTGTAGAATAACACTGCCTTGCCCTGATTCCATTGACCCGAAATCTCCAAATGTAGACGACCCTTCTACAGCGAACACATGCATGGGTCATCCACAGGATGTTACCCCATTGGAAAGGGAAAAAACATGAAAAGGCACCTCATCTTCTCATATCCTGGTGCTCGGGTTCAAGCTTCCAGCCACGTTCCTGAAAATATCCCCACTTGGGGAAGTCAGCACTTTCAAAACCTTCTTTCTTATAGCTTGGAATTGGTTCCATGGATGAACTACAACGGGGAAGAATAAGACACGATGCCTATATATTTGGACAGGCATATGGTGCTCTAATTTCAACTGCTGAACAAGAATTGACCCAAGTCTAAGCTTGCTCTCAGAAGGAGAATAGGGCTTGAAAATTTCCCGCTGATTTGTGACCAGTTCCAAAAGTGGGAAGTTGAGCAGGGGATCTCAGCGAGCCTATAATTCATGGGCCTGCAGGATGGGCCAAGACACCTAATGTGGACAAATGACTTGGGTTGAGCCAGAGAAAAGAACTTGAGAGCAAGGCAGAATTGCAAAAATGGGATTTCAAGAGGGAGACGCGTCTCGCCTGGTAAGAAACTAGAATGTGGCAATACTTCTTCAACAATGCCTTTGTCGAAAAACGGTGTATGCCTTTATCCTGAATATATTCCGAATAAAGGCATACACCGTTTTTGGGCAACCAGGTAGGGGCTCGGTGCAAATCAACACTACATAGTGCTATCACTTCCCATCTAAACAAAGGGTCATCTACGAAAATTGTAAAGACTAGAAATTCTGGGTAGCATGGAGGTAAATCGTACCCACATTTTGTGGATTCCAGGATGAAAAATGGCAATCGGCACCCTGGCGAAGTCTATGGTGTATTCAAAAATAATGTAAGAAACAAAGCTACAGCACATAGGACACTTCCACTCAAGGACGTATATTTTCAAGAAAACCAAAGAACCTCAGGTCACAGGCATCCCATCGTTTCCTGCTGCTCTCTTTACAAAAGCCTCGACTAGGATACTATCTAAATTTCCTTGGACGGAAAACATGGATGGAGAATATGTGATTCTTATCTACAATGATATATTACAGAGCCAGGTAATCAATGAAATAACGCCACTTGCCGCCAAAGGAGTGTTTGTAGTTACAATCATTCTCAGTAAATTTAGTCACATAGAAAAAAGTGGTTTATCAAAGATATGAGGTACAGGTGGAATACAAAATTGCGTCCCATGCATGAAATGGCAGAGGAGAGAAATCATCACACATTTAGCAAACACACTTATGCCTGTAGGAGCGCGAAGGTCACTTGAGGTGAGGAAAAACCAGGTGTTTTCAATGAGCACAGATACCATTCCATATAGACCAAAGAGGGAATGAGGACAACTTACTCTAAACCTCAAAGGACTGAACTCAGCCCACTTTACACACCAGAAAAGATTATTTACAACTGGTTAGAATTTGAAAAACAATTTATCGATGTCTCTCTGGAAGAGAATCAAGTGGATGCACAGCAGCAAGCAACACAGCACTCAAAATCGGCTACACCCCGTGAGAAAAATAAACTGCAAAATAAAGGCAGTGAGTGAGAGATAAATTCTTCGAGACTTCGTTCAGGGGCTGTCATTGAAGTTCTTTTGAGCATATATTAACACACAGAAGGATCAGACCTAAGGGAGGACACTCGTGGGTCTGAGTGTCTTCGTGAGCATGAGTCAGCAAATGCAGCCCTTGTAGAATAACACTGCCTTTTCCTGATTCCATGGACCCGACATCTCCAAATGCAGACGACCCTTCCTACAGCGAACACATGCATGGGACAGCCACAGGATGCTACCCCATTGGAACGGCAAAAAACATGAAAAGCCACCTCATCTTCTCATATCCTGGTGCTCGGGTTCAAGCTTTCAGCCGCTTTTCTGAAAATATACCCAATTGGGGAAGTCAGCACTTTCAAAACACTCTTACTTATAACTTGGAATTGGTTCCATGGATGAACTACAATGGGGAAGAATAAGAGACGATGGCTATATATTTGGACAGGCACATGGCGCTCTAATTTCCAATGCTGAACAAGAATTGACCCAAGTCTAAGCTTGCTCTCGGAAGGAGAATTGAGCTTGAAAATTCCCTGCTGCTTTGGGACCAGTTCCGAAAGTGGGAAGTTGAGCCGGGGATCTCAGGGAGCCTATAATTCATGGCCCTGCAGCATGGTAAAAGGCACGTAATGTGGAAAAATGACTTGGGTTGCACCAGAGAAAAGAACTTGAGAGCAAGGCAGAATTGCAAAACTGGGATTTCAAGAGGGAGAAGCGTCTCGCCTGGTAAGAACCTAGGATGTGGCAGTACTTCTTCAAACATGCCTTTGTCGAAAAAGGGTGTATGCCTTTATCCTGAATATCTTTAGGATAAAGGCATACACCTTTTTTGGGCAACCAGGCAGGGGCTCGGTGCAAATCAACACTACATAATGCTATCACTTCCCATCAAAACAAAGGGTCATGTACGAAAAGTGTAAAGACCAGAAATGCAGGGTAACGTGGAGGTAAATCGTACCCACATTTTGTGGATTGTGGGATGACCAATTGCAATCGGCACCCTGGCGAATTCTATGGTGTATTCGAAGATAAAGTAAGAAACAATGCTACAGCACATAGGACACTTCCATTCAAGGACGTATATTTTCAGGAAAACCAAAGAACCTCAGGTCACAGGCAACCCAACGTTTACTGCTGCTCTCTTTACAAAAGCCTCGACTAGGATACAATCTAAATTTCCTTGGACGGAAAACATGGATGAAGAATATGTGATTGTTATCTACAATGATATATTACAGAGCCAGGTAATCAATGAAATAACGTCACTCGGCGCCACCGGAGTGTTCTTAGTTACAATCATTCTCAGTGAATTTAGTCACATAGAAAAACGTGGTTTATCAAAGATATGAGGTACAGGTGGAATATAAAATTGCGTCCCTTGAACGAAATGGCAGACGACAGAGAGAATTACATATTTAGCGAACACACTTATGCCTGTAGGAGCGCAAAGGTCACATGAGGTGAGGAAAAACCAGGTGTTTTCAATGAGCAAAGATACCATTCCATATAGACCAAGAAGGGAATGAGGACAACTTTCTCTAAACCTCAAAGGACTGAACTCAGCCCACTTTACACACCAGAAAAGATTATTGACAACTGGTCAGAATTTGAAAAACAATTTATCTATGTCTCTCTGGAAGAGAATCTAGTGGATGCACAGCAGCAAGCAACACAGCACGGAAAATCGGCTACACCCGGTGAGAAAAATAAACTGCAAAATAAAGGCAGTGAGTGACAGATAAATTCTTCGAGACTTCGTTCAGGGGCTGTGATTGGAGTTGTTTTCAGCATATATTCACACACAGAAAGATGGGACCTAAGGGAGGACAATCGTGGGTCTGAGTGTCTTCGTGAGCATGAGTCAGCAAATGCAGCCCTTGTAGAATAACACTGCCTTGCCCTGATTCCATTGACCCGAAATCTCCAAATGTAGACGACCCTTCTACAGCGAACACATGCATGGGTCATCCACAGGATGTTACCCCATTGGAAAGGGAAAAAACATGAAAAGGCACCTCATCTTCTCATATCCTGGTGCTCGGGTTCAAGCTTCCAGCCACGTTCCTGAAAATATCCCCACTTGGGGAAGTCAGCACTTTCAAAACCTTCTTTCTTATAGCTTGGAATTGGTTCCATGGATGAACTACAACGGGGAAGAATAAGACACGATGCCTATATATTTGGACAGGCATATGGTGCTCTAATTTCAACTGCTGAACAAGAATTGACCCAAGTCTAAGCTTGCTCTCAGAAGGAGAATAGGGCTTGAAAATTTCCCGCTGATTTGTGACCAGTTCCAAAAGTGGGAAGTTGAGCAGGGGATCTCAGCGAGCCTATAATTCATGGGCCTGCAGGATGGGCCAAGACACCTAATGTGGACAAATGACTTGGGTTGAGCCAGAGAAAAGAACTTGAGAGCAAGGCAGAATTGCAAAAATGGGATTTCAAGAGGGAGACGCGTCTCGCCTGGTAAGAAACTAGAATGTGGCAATACTTCTTCAACAATGCCTTTGTCGAAAAACGGTGTATGCCTTTATCCTGAATATATTCCGAATAAAGGCATACACCGTTTTTGGGCAACCAGGTAGGGGCTCGGTGCAAATCAACACTACATAGTGCTATCACTTCCCATCTAAACAAAGGGTCATCTACGAAAATTGTAAAGACTAGAAATTCTGGGTAGCATGGAGGTAAATCGTACCCACATTTTGTGGATTCCAGGATGAAAAATGGCAATCGGCACCCTGGCGAAGTCTATGGTGTATTCAAAAATAATGTAAGAAACAAAGCTACAGCACATAGGACACTTCCACTCAAGGACGTATATTTTCAAGAAAACCAAAGAACCTCAGGTCACAGGCATCCCATCGTTTCCTGCTGCTCTCTTTACAAAAGCCTCGACTAGGATACTATCTAAATTTCCTTGGACGGAAAACATGGATGGAGAATATGTGATTCTTATCTACAATGATATATTACAGAGCCAGGTAATCAATGAAATAACGCCACTTGCCGCCAAAGGAGTGTTTGTAGTTACAATCATTCTCAGTAAATTTAGTCACATAGAAAAAAGTGGTTTATCAAAGATATGAGGTACAGGTGGAATACAAAATTGCGTCCCATGCATGAAATGGCAGAGGAGAGAAATCATCACACATTTAGCAAACACACTTATGCCTGTAGGAGCGCGAAGGTCACTTGAGGTGAGGAAAAACCAGGTGTTTTCAATGAGCACAGATACCATTCCATATAGACCAAAGAGGGAATGAGGACAACTTACTCTAAACCTCAAAGGACTGAACTCAGCCCACTTTACACACCAGAAAAGATTATTTACAACTGGTTAGAATTTGAAAAACAATTTATCGATGTCTCTCTGGAAGAGAATCAAGTGGATGCACAGCAGCAAGCAACACAGCACTCAAAATCGGCTACACCCCGTGAGAAAAATAAACTGCAAAATAAAGGCAGTGAGTGAGAGATAAATTCTTCGAGACTTCGTTCAGGGGCTGTCATTGAAGTTCTTTTGAGCATATATTAACACACAGAAGGATCAGACCTAAGGGAGGACACTCGTGGGTCTGAGTGTCTTCGTGAGCATGAGTCAGCAAATGCAGCCCTTGTAGAATAACACTGCCTTTTCCTGATTCCATGGACCCGACATCTCCAAATGCAGACGACCCTTCCTACAGCGAACACATGCATGGGACAGCCACAGGATGCTACCCCATTGGAACGGCAAAAAACATGAAAAGCCACCTCATCTTCTCATATCCTGGTGCTCGGGTTCAAGCTTTCAGCCGCTTTTCTGAAAATATACCCAATTGGGGAAGTCAGCACTTTCAAAACACTCTTACTTATAACTTGGAATTGGTTCCATGGATGAACTACAATGGGGAAGAATAAGAGACGATGGCTATATATTTGGACAGGCACATGGCGCTCTAATTTCCAATGCTGAACAAGAATTGACCCAAGTCTAAGCTTGCTCTCGGAAGGAGAATTGAGCTTGAAAATTCCCTGCTGCTTTGGGACCAGTTCCGAAAGTGGGAAGTTGAGCCGGGGATCTCAGGGAGCCTATAATTCATGGCCCTGCAGCATGGTAAAAGGCACGTAATGTGGAAAAATGACTTGGGTTGCACCAGAGAAAAGAACTTGAGAGCAAGGCAGAATTGCAAAACTGGGATTTCAAGAGGGAGAAGCGTCTCGCCTGGTAAGAACCTAGGATGTGGCAGTACTTCTTCAAACATGCCTTTGTCGAAAAAGGGTGTATGCCTTTATCCTGAATATCTTTAGGATAAAGGCATACACCGTTTTTGGGCAACCAGGCAGGGGCTCGGTGCAAATCAACACTACATAATGCTATCACTTCCCATCAAAACAAAGGGTCATGTACGAAAAGTGTAAAGACCAGAAATGCAGGGTAACGTGGAGGTAAATCGTACCCACATTTTGTGGATTGTGGGATGACCAATTGCAATCGGCACCCTGGCGAATTCTATGGTGTATTCGAAGATAAAGTAAGAAACAATGCTACAGCACATAGGACACTTCCATTCAAGGACGTATATTTTCAGGAAAACCAAAGAACCTCAGGTCACAGGCAACCCAACGTTTACTGCTGCTCTCTTTACAAAAGCCTCGACTAGGATACAATCTAAATTTCCTTGGACGGAAAACATGGATGAAGAATATGTGATTGTTATCTACAATGATATATTACAGAGCCAGGTAATCAATGAAATAACGTCACTCGGCGCCACCGGAGTGTTCTTAGTTACAATCATTCTCAGTGAATTTAGTCACATAGAAAAACGTGGTTTATCAAAGATATGAGGTACAGGTGGAATATAAAATTGCGTCCCTTGAACGAAATGGCAGACGACAGAGAGAATTACATATTTAGCGAACACACTTATGCCTGTAGGAGCGCAAAGGTCACATGAGGTGAGGAAAAACCAGGTGTTTTCAATGAGCAAAGATACCATTCCATATAGACCAAGAAGGGAATGAGGACAACTTTCTCTAAACCTCAAAGGACTGAACTCAGCCCACTTTACACACCAGAAAAGATTATTGACAACTGGTCAGAATTTGAAAAACAATTTATCTATGTCTCTCTGGAAGAGAATCTAGTGGATGCACAGCAGCAAGCAACACAGCACGGAAAATCGGCTACACCCGGTGAGAAAAATAAACTGCAAAATAAAGGCAGTGAGTGACAGATAAATTCTTCGAGACTTCGTTCAGGGGCTGTGATTGGAGTTGTTTTCAGCATATATTCACACACAGAAAGATGGGACCTAAGGGAGGACAATCGTGGGTCTGAGTGTCTTCGTGAGCATGAGTCAGCAAATGCAGCCCTTGTAGAATAACACTGCCTTGCCCTGATTCCATTGACCCGAAATCTCCAAATGTAGACGACCCTTCTACAGCGAACACATGCATGGGTCATCCACAGGATGTTACCCCATTGGAAAGGGAAAAAACATGAAAAGGCACCTCATCTTCTCATATCCTGGTGCTCGGGTTCAAGCTTCCAGCCACGTTCCTGAAAATATCCCCACTTGGGGAAGTCAGCACTTTCAAAACCTTCTTTCTTATAGCTTGGAATTGGTTCCATGGATGAACTACAACGGGGAAGAATAAGACACGATGCCTATATATTTGGACAGGCATATGGTGCTCTAATTTCAACTGCTGAACAAGAATTGACCCAAGTCTAAGCTTGCTCTCAGAAGGAGAATAGGGCTTGAAAATTTCCCGCTGATTTGTGACCAGTTCCAAAAGTGGGAAGTTGAGCAGGGGATCTCAGCGAGCCTATAATTCATGGGCCTGCAGGATGGGCCAAGACACCTAATGTGGACAAATGACTTGGGTTGAGCCAGAGAAAAGAACTTGAGAGCAAGGCAGAATTGCAAAAATGGGATTTCAAGAGGGAGACGCGTCTCGCCTGGTAAGAAACTAGAATGTGGCAATACTTCTTCAACAATGCCTTTGTCGAAAAACGGTGTATGCCTTTATCCTGAATATATTCCGAATAAAGGCATACACCGTTTTTGGGCAACCAGGTAGGGGCTCGGTGCAAATCAACACTACATAGTGCTATCACTTCCCATCTAAACAAAGGGTCATCTACGAAAATTGTAAAGACTAGAAATTCTGGGTAGCATGGAGGTAAATCGTACCCACATTTTGTGGATTCCAGGATGAAAAATGGCAATCGGCACCCTGGCGAAGTCTATGGTGTATTCAAAAATAATGTAAGAAACAAAGCTACAGCACATAGGACACTTCCACTCAAGGACGTATATTTTCAAGAAAACCAAAGAACCTCAGGTCACAGGCATCCCATCGTTTCCTGCTGCTCTCTTTACAAAAGCCTCGACTAGGATACTATCTAAATTTCCTTGGACGGAAAACATGGATGGAGAATATGTGATTCTTATCTACAATGATATATTACAGAGCCAGGTAATCAATGAAATAACGCCACTTGCCGCCAAAGGAGTGTTTGTAGTTACAATCATTCTCAGTAAATTTAGTCACATAGAAAAAAGTGGTTTATCAAAGATATGAGGTACAGGTGGAATACAAAATTGCGTCCCATGCATGAAATGGCAGAGGAGAGAAATCATCACACATTTAGCAAACACACTTATGCCTGTAGGAGCGCGAAGGTCACTTGAGGTGAGGAAAAACCAGGTGTTTTCAATGAGCACAGATACCATTCCATATAGACCAAAGAGGGAATGAGGACAACTTACTCTAAACCTCAAAGGACTGAACTCAGCCCACTTTACACACCAGAAAAGATTATTTACAACTGGTTAGAATTTGAAAAACAATTTATCGATGTCTCTCTGGAAGAGAATCAAGTGGATGCACAGCAGCAAGCAACACAGCACTCAAAATCGGCTACACCCCGTGAGAAAAATAAACTGCAAAATAAAGGCAGTGAGTGAGAGATAAATTCGTCGAGACTTCGTTCAGGGGCTGTCATTGAAGTTCTTTTGAGCCTATATTAACACACAGAAGGATCAGACCTAAGGGAGGACACTCGTGGGTCTGAGTGTCTTCGTGAGCATGAGTCAGCAAATGCAGCCCTTGTAGAATAACACTGCCTTTTCCTGATTCCATGGACCCGACATCTCCAAATGCAGACGACCCTTCCTACAGCGAACACATGCATGGGACAGCCACAGGATGCTACCCCATTGGAACGGCAAAAAACATGAAAAGCCACCTCATCTTCTCATATCCTGGTGCTCGGGTTCAAGCTTTCAGCCGCTTTTCTGAAAATATACCCAATTGGGGAAGTCAGCACTTTCAAAACACTCTTACTTATAACTTGGAATTGGTTCCATGGATGAACTACAACGGGGAAGAATAAGAGACGATGGCTATATATTTGGACAGGCACATGGCGCTCTAATTTCCAATGCTGAACAAGAATTGACCCAAGTCTAAGCTTGCTCTCGGAAGGAGAATTGAGCTTGAAAATTCCCTGCTGCTTTGGGACCAGTTCCGAAAGTGGGAAGTTGAGCCGGGGATCTCAGGGAGCCTATAATTCATGGCCCTGCAGCATGGTAAAAGGCACGTAATGTGGAAAAATGACTTGGGTTGCACCAGAGAAAAGAACTTGAGAGCAAGGCAGAATTGCAAAACTGGGATTTCAAGAGGGAGAAGCGTCTCGCCTGGTAAGAACCTAGGATGTGGCAGTACTTCTTCAAACATGCCTTTGTCGAAAAAGGGTGTATGCCTTTATCCTGAATATCTTTAGGATAAAGGCATACACCGTTTTTGGGCAACCAGGCAGGGGCTCGGTGCAAATCAACACTACATAATGCTATCACTTCCCATCAAAACAAAGGGTCATGTACGAAAAGTGTAAAGACCAGAAATGCAGGGTAACGTGGAGGTAAATCGTACCCACATTTTGTGGATTGTGGGATGACCAATTGCAATCGGCACCCTGGCGAATTCTATGGTGTATTCGAAGGTAAAGTAAGAAACAATGCTACAGCACATAGGACACTTCCATTCAAGGACGTATATTTTCAGGAAAAACAAAGAACCTCAGGTCACAGGCAACCCAACGTTTACTGCTGCTCTCTTTACAAAAGCCTCGACTAGGATACAATCTAAATTTCCTTGGACGGAAAACATGGATGAAGAATATGTGATTGTTATCTACAATGATATATTACAGAGCCAGGTAATCAATGAAATAACGTCACTCGGCGCCACCGGAGTGTTCTTAGTTACAATCATTCTCAGTGAATTTAGTCACATAGAAAAACGTGGTTTATCAAAGATATGAGGTACAGGTGGAATATAAAATTGCGTCCCTTGAACGAAATGGCAGACGACAGAGAGAATTACATATTTAGCGAACACACTTATGCCTGTAGGAGCGCAAAGGTCACATGAGGTGAGGAAAAACCAGGTGTTTTCAATGAGCAAAGATACCATTCCATATAGACCAAGAAGGGAATGAGGACAACTTTCTCTAAACCTCAAAGGACTGAACTCAGCCCACTTTACACACCAGAAAAGATTATTGACAACTGGTCAGAATTTGAAAAACAATTTATCTATGTCTCTCTGGAAGAGAATCTAGTGGATGCACAGCAGCAAGCAACACAGCACGGAAAATCGGCTACACCCGGTGAGAAAAATAAACTGCAAAATAAAGGCAGTGAGTGACAGATAAATTCTTCGAGACTTCGTTCAGGGGCTGTGATTGGAGTTCTTTTCAGCATATATTCACACACAGAAAGATGGGACCTAAGGGAGGACAATCGTGGGTCTGAGTGTCTTCGTGAGCATGAGTCAGCAAATGCAGCCCTTGTAGAATAACACTGCCTTGCCCTGATTCCATTGACCCGAAATCTCCAAATGTAGACGACCCTTCTACAGCGAACACATGCATGGGTCATCCACAGGATGTTACCCCATTGGAAAGGGAAAAAACATGAAAAGGCACCTCATCTTCTCATATCCTGGTGCTCGGGTTCAAGCTTCCAGCCACGTTCCTGAAAATATCCCCACTTGGGGAAGTCAGCACTTTCAAAACCTTCTTTCTTATAGCTTGGAATTGGTTCCATGGATGAACTACAACGGGGAAGAATAAGACACGATGCCTATATATTTGGACAGGCATATGGTGCTCTAATTTCAACTGCTGAACAAGAATTGACCCAAGTCTAAGCTTGCTCTCAGAAGGAGAATAGGGCTTGAAAATTTCCCGCTGATTTGTGACCAGTTCCAAAAGTGGGAAGTTGAGCAGGGGATCTCAGCGAGCCTATAATTCATGGGCCTGCAGGATGGGCCAAGACACCTAATGTGGACAAATGACTTGGGTTGAGCCAGAGAAAAGAACTTGAGAGCAAGGCAGAATTGCAAAAATGGGATTTCAAGAGGGAGACGCGTCTCGCCTGGTAAGAAACTAGAATGTGGCAATACTTCTTCAACAATGCCTTTGTCGAAAAACGGTGTATGCCTTTATCCTGAATATATTCCGAATAAAGGCATACACCATTTTTGGGCAACCAGGTAGGGGCTCGGTGCAAATCAACACTACATAGTGCTATCACTTCCCATCTAAACAAAGGGTCATCTACGAAAATTGTAAAGACTAGAAATTCTGGGTAGCATGGAGGTAAATCGTACCCACATTTTGTGGATTCCAGGATGAAAAATGGCAATCGGCACCCTGGCGAAGTCTATGGTGTATTCAAAAATAATGTAAGAAACAAAGCTACAGCACATAGGACACTTC
The DNA here is from genome assembly GCF_026419965.1 of Kogia breviceps. Taxonomy (NCBI): domain Eukaryota; kingdom Metazoa; phylum Chordata; class Mammalia; order Artiodactyla; family Physeteridae; genus Kogia; species Kogia breviceps. The sequence goes on from NC_081329.1 coordinate 37,469,243, forward strand.
CACTCAAGGACGTATATTTTCAAGAAAACCAAAGAACCTCAGGTCACAGGCATCCCATCGTTTCCTGCTGCTCTCTTTACAAAAGCCTCGACTAGGATACTATCTAAATTTCCTTGGACGGAAAACATGGATGGAGAATATGTGATTCTTATCTACAATGATATATTACAGAGCCAGGTAATCAATGAAATAACGCCACTTGCCGCCAAAGGAGTGTTTGTAGTTACAATCATTCTCAGTAAATTTAGTCACATAGAAAAAAGTGGTTTATCAAAGATATGAGGTACAGGTGGAATACAAAATTGCGTCCCATGCATGAAATGGCAGAGGAGAGAAATCATCACACATTTAGCAAACACACTTATGCCTGTAGGAGCGCGAAGGTCACTTGAGGTGAGGAAAAACCAGGTGTTTTCAATGAGCACAGATACCATTCCATATAGACCAAAGAGGGAATGAGGACAACTTACTCTAAACCTCAAAGGACTGAACTCAGCCCACTTTACACACCAGAAAAGATTATTTACAACTGGTTAGAATTTGAAAAACAATTTATCGATGTCTCTCTGGAAGAGAATCAAGTGGATGCACAGCAGCAAGCAACACAGCACTCAAAATCGGCTACACCCCGTGAGAAAAATAAACTGCAAAATAAAGGCAGTGAGTGAGAGATAAATTCTTCGAGACTTCGTTCAGGGGCTGTCATTGAAGTTCTTTTGAGCATATATTAACACACAGAAGGATCAGACCTAAGGGAGGACACTCGTGGGTCTGAGTGTCTTCGTGAGCATGAGTCAGCAAATGCAGCCCTTGTAGAATAACACTGCCTTTTCCTGATTCCATGGACCCGACATCTCCAAATGCAGACGACCCTTCCTACAGCGAACACATGCATGGGACAGCCACAGGATGCTACCCCATTGGAACGGCAAAAAACATGAAAAGCCACCTCATCTTCTCATATCCTGGTGCTCGGGTTCAAGCTTTCAGCCGCTTTTCTGAAAATATACCCAATTGGGGAAGTCAGCACTTTCAAAACACTCTTACTTATAACTTGGAATTGGTTCCATGGATGAACTACAACGGGGAAGAATAAGAGACGATGGCTATATATTTGGACAGGCACATGGCGCTCTAATTTCCAATGCTGAACAAGAATTGACCCAAGTCTAAGCTTGCTCTCGGAAGGAGAATTGAGCTTGAAAATTCCCTGCTGCTTTGGGACCAGTTCCGAAAGTGGGAAGTTGAGCCGGGGATCTCAGGGAGCCTATAATTCATGGCCCTGCAGCATGGTAAAAGGCACGTAATGTGGAAAAATGACTTGGGTTGCACCAGAGAAAAGAACTTGAGAGCAAGGCAGAATTGCAAAACTGGGATTTCAAGAGGGAGAAGCGTCTCGCCTGGTAAGAACCTAGGATGTGGCAGTACTTCTTCAAACATGCCTTTGTCGAAAAAGGGTGTATGCCTTTATCCTGAATATCTTTAGGATAAAGGCATACACCGTTTTTGGGCAACCAGGCAGGGGCTCGGTGCAAATCAACACTACATAATTCTATCACTTCCCATCAAAACAAAGGGTCATGTACGAAAAGTGTAAAGACCAGAAATGCAGGGTAACGTGGAGGTAAATCGTACCCACATTTTGTGGATTGTGGGATGACTAATTGCAATCGGCACCCTGGCGAATTCTATGGTGTATTCGAAGATAAAGTAAGAAACAATGCTACAGCACATAGGACACTTCCATTCAAGGACGTATATTTTCAGGAAAAACAAAGAACCTCAGGTCACAGGCAACCCAACGTTTACTGCTGCTCTCTTTACAAAAGCCTCGACTAGGATACAATCTAAATTTCCTTGGACGGAAAACATGGATGAAGAATATGTGATTGTTATCTACAATGATATATTACAGAGCCAGGTAATCAATGAAATAACGTCACTCGGCGTCACCGGAGTGTTCTTAGTTACAATCATTCTCAGTGAATTTAGTCACATAGAAAAACGTGGTTTATCAAAGATATGAGGTACAGGTGGAATATAAAATTGCGTTCCTTGAACGAAATGGCAGACGACAGAGAGAATTACATATTTAGCGAACACACTTATGCCTGTAGGAGCGCAAAGGTCACATGAGGTGAGGAAAAACCAGGTGTTTTCAATGAGCAAAGATACCATTCCATATAGACCAAGAAGGGAATGAGGACAACTTTCTCTAAACCTCAAAGGACTGAACTCAGCCCACTTTACACACCAGAAAAGATTATTGACAACTGGTCAGAATTTGAAAAACAATTTATCTATGTCTCTCTGGAAGAGAATCTAGTGGATGCACAGCAGCAAGCAACACAGCACGGAAAATCGGCTACACCCGGTGAGAAAAATAAACTGCAAAATAAAGGCAGTGAGTGACAGATAAATTCTTCGAGACTTCGTTCAGGGGCTGTGATTGGAGGTGTTTTCAGCATATATTAACACACAGAAAGATGGGACCTAAGGGAGGACAATCGTGGGTCTGAGTGTCTTTGTGAGCATGAGTCAGCAAATGCAGCCCTTGTAGAATAACACTGCCTTGCCCTGATTCCATTGACCCGAAATCTCCAAATGTAGACGACCCTTCTACAGCGAACACATGCATGGGTCATCCACAGGATGCTACCCCATTGGAAAGGGAAAAAACATGAAAAGGCACCTCATCTTCTCATATCCTGGTGCTCGGGTTCAAGCTTCCAGCCACGTTCCTGAAAATATCCCCACTTGGGGAAGTCAGCACTTTCAAAATCTTCTTTCTTATAGCTTGGAATTGGTTCCATGTATGAACTACAACGGGGAAGAATAAGACACGATGCCTATATATTTGGACAGGCATATGGTGCTCTAATTTCAACTGCTGAACAAGAATTGACCCAAGTCTAAGCTTGCTCTCAGAAGGAGAATAGGGCTTGAAAATTTCCCGCTGATTTGTGACCAGTTCCAAAAGTGGAAAGTTGAGCAGGGGATCTCAGCGAGCCTATAATTCATGGGCCTGCAGGATGGGCCAAGACACCTAATGTGGACAAATGACTTGGGTTGAGCCAGAGAAAAGAACTTGAGAGCAAGGCAGAATTGCAAAAATGGGATTTCAAGAGGGAGACGCGTCTCGCCTGGTAAGAAACTAGAATGTGGCAATACTTCTTCAACAATGCCTTTGTCGAAAAACGGTGTATGCCTTTATCCTGAATATATTCCGAATAAAGGCATACACCGTTTTTGGGCAACCAGGTAGGGGCTCGGTGCAAATCAACACTACATAGTGCTATCACTTCCCATCTAAACAAAGGGTCATCTACGAAAATTGTAAAGACTAGAAATTCTGGGTAGCATGGAGGTAAATCGTACCCACATTTTGTGGATTCCAGGGTGAACAATGGCAATCGGCACCCTGGCGAAGTCTATGGTGTATTCAAAAATAATGTAAGAAACAAAGCTACAGCACATAGGACACTTCCACTCAAGGACGTATATTTTCAAGAAAACCAAAGAACCTCAGGTCACAGGCATCCCATCGTTTCCTGCTGCTCTCTTTACAAAAGCCTCGACTAGGATACTATCTAAATTTCCTTGGACGGAAAACATGGATGGAGAATATGTGATTCTTATCTACAATGATATATTACAGAGCCAGGTAATCAATGAAATAACGCCACTTGCCGCCAAAGGAGTGTTTGTAGTTACAATCATTCTCAGTAAATTTAGTCACATAGAAAAAAGTGGTTTATCAAAGATATGAGGTACAGGTGGAATACAAAATTGCGTCCCATGCATGAAATGGCAGAGGAGAGAAATCATCACACATTTAGCAAACACACTTATGCCTGTAGGAGCGCGAAGGTCACTTGAGGTGAGGAAAAACCAGGTGTTTTCAATGAGCACAGATACCATTCCATATAGACCAAAGAGGGAATGAGGACAACTTACTCTAAACCTCAAAGGACTGAACTCAGCCCACTTTACACACCAGAAAAGATTATTTACAACTGGTTAGAATTTGAAAAACAATTTATCGATGTCTCTCTGGAAGAGAATCAAGTGGATGCACAGCAGCAAGCAACACAGCACTCAAAATCGGCTACACCCCGTGAGAAAAATAAACTGCAAAATAAAGGCAGTGAGTGAGAGATAAATTCTTCGAGACTTCGTTCAGGGGCTGTCATTGAAGTTCTTTTGAGCATATATTAACACACAGAAGGATCAGACCTAAGGGAGGACACTCGTGGGTCTGAGTGTCTTCGTGAGCATGAGTCAGCAAATGCAGCCCTTGTAGAATAACACTGCCTTTTCCTGATTCCATGGACCCGACATCTCCAAATGCAGACGACCCTTCCTACAGCGAACACATGCATGGGACAGCCACAGGATGCTACCCCATTGGAACGGCAAAAAACATGAAAAGCCACCTCATCTTCTCATATCCTGGTGCTCGGGTTCAAGCTTTCAGCCGCTTTTCTGAAAATATACCCAATTGGGGAAGTCAGCACTTTCAAAACACTCTTACTTATAACTTGGAATTGGTTCCATGGATGAACTACAACGGGGAAGAATAAGAGACGATGGCTATATATTTGGACAGGCACATGGCGCTCTAATTTCCAATGCTGAACAAGAATTGACCCAAGTCTAAGCTTGCTCTCGGAAGGAGAATTGAGCTTGAAAATTCCCTGCTGCTTTGGGACCAGTTCCGAAAGTGGGAAGTTGAGCCGGGGATCTCAGGGAGCCTATAATTCATGGCCCTGCAGCATGGTAAAAGGCACGTAATGTGGAAAAATGACTTGGGTTGCACCAGAGAAAAGAACTTGAGAGCAAGGCAGAATTGCAAAACTGGGATTTCAAGAGGGAGAAGCGTCTCGCCTGGTAAGAACCTAGGATGTGGCAGTACTTCTTCAAACATGCCTTTGTCGAAAAAGGGTGTATGCCTTTATCCTGAATATCTTTAGGATAAAGGCATACACCGTTTTTGGGCAACCAGGCAGGGGCTCGGTGCAAATCAACACTACATAATTCTATCACTTCCCATCAAAACAAAGGGTCATGTACGAAAAGTGTAAAGACCAGAAATGCAGGGTAACGTGGAGGTAAATCGTACCCACATTTTGTGGATTGTGGGATGACTAATTGCAATCGGCACCCTGGCGAATTCTATGGTGTATTCGAAGATAAAGTAAGAAACAATGCTACAGCACATAGGACACTTCCATTCAAGGACGTATATTTTCAGGAAAAACAAAGAACCTCAGGTCACAGGCAACCCAACGTTTACTGCTGCTCTCTTTACAAAAGCCTCGACTAGGATACAATCTAAATTTCCTTGGACGGAAAACATGGATGAAGAATATGTGATTGTTATCTACAATGATATATTACAGAGCCAGGTAATCAATGAAATAACGTCACTCGGCGTCACCGGAGTGTTCTTAGTTACAATCATTCTCAGTGAATTTAGTCACATAGAAAAACGTGGTTTATCAAAGATATGAGGTACAGGTGGAATATAAAATTGCGTTCCTTGAACGAAATGGCAGACGACAGAGAGAATTACATATTTAGCGAACACACTTATGCCTGTAGGAGCGCAAAGGTCACATGAGGTGAGGAAAAACCAGGTGTTTTCAATGAGCAAAGATACCATTCCATATAGACCAAGAAGGGAATGAGGACAACTTTCTCTAAACCTCAAAGGACTGAACTCAGCCCACTTTACACACCAGAAAAGATTATTGACAACTGGTCAGAATTTGAAAAACAATTTATCTATGTCTCTCTGGAAGAGAATCTAGTGGATGCACAGCAGCAAGCAACACAGCACGGAAAATCGGCTACACCCGGTGAGAAAAATAAACTGCAAAATAAAGGCAGTGAGTGACAGATAAATTCTTCGAGACTTCGTTCAGGGGCTGTGATTGGAGGTGTTTTCAGCATATATTAACACACAGAAAGATGGGACCTAAGGGAGGACAATCGTGGGTCTGAGTGTCTTTGTGAGCATGAGTCAGCAAATGCAGCCCTTGTAGAATAACACTGCCTTGCCCTGATTCCATTGACCCGAAATCTCCAAATGTAGACGACCCTTCTACAGCGAACACATGCATGGGTCATCCACAGGATGCTACCCCATTGGAAAGGGAAAAAACATGAAAAGGCACCTCATCTTCTCATATCCTGGTGCTCGGGTTCAAGCTTCCAGCCACGTTCCTGAAAATATCCCCACTTGAGGAAGTCAGCACTTTCAAAATCTTCTTTCTTATAGCTTGGAATTGGTTCCATGTATGAACTACAACGGGGAAGAATAAGACACGATGCCTATATATTTGGACAGGCATATGGTGCTCTAATTTCAACTGCTGAACAAGAATTGACCCAAGTCTAAGCTTGCTCTCAGAAGGAGAATAGGGCTTGAAAATTTCCCGCTGATTTGTGACCAGTTCCAAAAGTGGAAAGTTGAGCAGGGGATCTCAGCGAGCCTATAATTCATGGGCCTGCAGGATGGGCCAAGACACCTAATGTGGACAAATGACTTGGGTTGAGCCAGAGAAAAGAACTTGAGAGCAAGGCAGAATTGCAAAAATGGGATTTCAAGAGGGAGACGCGTCTCGCCTGGTAAGAAACTAGAATGTGGCAATACTTCTTCAACAATGCCTTTGTCGAAAAACGGTGTATGCCTTTATCCTGAATATATTCCGAATAAAGGCATACACCGTTTTTGGGCAACCAGGTAGGGGCTCGGTGCAAATCAACACTACATAGTGCTATCACTTCCCATCTAAACAAAGGGTCATCTACGAAAATTGTAAAGACTAGAAATTCTGGGTAGCATGGAGGTAAATCGTACCCACATTTTGTGGATTCCAGGATGAAAAATGGCAATCGGCACCCTGGCGAAGTCTATGGTGTATTCAAAAATAATGTAAGAAACAAAGCTACAGCACATAGGACACTTCCACTCAAGGACGTATATTTTCAAGAAAACCAAAGAACCTCAGGTCACAGGCATCCCAACGTTTCCTGCTGCTCTCTTTACAAAAGCCTCGACTAGGATACAATCTAAATTTACTTGGACGGAAAACATGGATGGAGAATATGTGATTCTTATCTACAATGATATATTACAAAGCCAGGAAATCAATGAAATAACGCCACTTGCCGCCAAAGGAGTGTTTGTAGTTACAATCATTCTCAGTAAATTTAGTCACATAGAAAAAAGTGGTTTATCAAAGATATGAGGTACAGGTGGAATACAAAATTGCGTCCAATGCATGAAATGGCAGAGGAGAGAAAGCATCACACATTTAGCAAACACACTTATGCCTGTAGGAGCGTGAAGGTCACTTGAGGTGAGGAAAAACCAGGTGTTTTCAATGAGCACAGATACCATTCCATATAGACCAAAGAGGGAATGAGGACAACTTACTCTAAACCTCAAAGGACTGAACTCAGCCCACTTTACACACCAGAAAAGATTATTTACAACTGGTTAGAATTTGAAAAACAATTTATCGATGTCTCTCTGGAAGAGAATCAAGTGGATGCACAGCAGCAAGCAACACAGCACTGAAAATAGGCTACACCCCGTGAGAAAAATAAACTGCAAAATAAAGGCAGTGAGTGAGAGATAAATTCTTCGAGACTTCGTTCAGGGGCTGTCATTGAAGTTCTTTTGAGCATATATTAACACACAGAAGGATCAGACCTAAGGGAGGACACTCGTGGGTCTGAGTGTCTTCGTGAGCATGAGTCAGCAAATGCAGCCCTTGTAGAATAACACTGCCTTTTCCTGATTCCATGGACCCGAAATCTCCAAATGCAGACGACCCTTCCTACAGCGAACACATGCATGGGACAGCCACAGGATGCTACCCCATTGGAATGGCAAAAAACATGAAAAGCCACCTCATCTTCTCATATCCTGGTGCTCGGGTTCAAGCTTTCAGCCGCTTTTCTGAAAATATACCCAATTGGGGAAGTCAGCACTTTCAAAACACTCTTACTTATAACTTGGAATTGGTTCCATGGATGAACTACAACGGGGAAGAATAAGAGACGATGGCTATATATTTGGACAGGCACATGGCGCTCTAATTTCCAATGCTGAACAAGAATTGACCCAAGTCTAAGCTTGCTCTCAGAAGGAGAATTGAGCTTGAAAATTCCCTGCTGCTTTGGGACCAGTTCCGAAAGTGGGAAGTTGAGCCGGGGATCTCAGGGAGCCTATAATTCATGGCCCTGCAGCATGGTAAAAGGCACGTAATGTGGAAAAATGACTTGGGTTGAACCAGATAAAAGAACTTGAGAGCAAGGCAGAATTGCAAAACTGGGATTTCAAGAGGGAGACGCGTCTCGCCTGGTAAGAACCTAGGATGTGGCAGTTCTTCTTCAAACATGCCTTTGTCGAAAAAGGGTGTATGCCTTTATCCTGAATATCTTTAGGATAAAGGCATACACCGTTTTTGGGCAACCAGGCAGGGGCTCGGTGCAAATCAACACTACATAATGCTATCACTTCCCATCAAAACAAAGGGTCATGTACGAAAAGTGTAAAGACCAGAAATGCAGGGTAACGTGGAGGTAAATCGTACCCACATTTTGTGGATTGTGGGATGACCAATTGCAATCGGCACCCTGGCGAATTCTATGGTGTATTCGAAGATAAAGTAAGAAACAATGCTACAGCACATAGGACACTTCCATTCAAGGACGTATATTTTCAGGAAAACCAAAGAACCTCAGGTCACAGGCAACCCAACGTTTACTGCTGCTCTCTTTACAAAAGCCTCGACTAGGATACAATCTAAATTTCCTTGGACGGAAAACATGGATGAAGAATATGTGATTCTTATCTACAATGATATATTACAGAGCCAGGTAATCAATGAAATAACGTCACTCGGTGCCACCGGAGTGTTCTTAGTTACAATCATTCTCAGTGAATTTAGTCACATAGAAAAAAGTGGTTTATCAAAGATATGAGGTACAGGTGGAATATAAAATTGCGTCCCTTGAACGAAATGGCAGACGACAGAGAGAATTACATATTTAGCGAACACACTTATGCCTGTAGGAGCGCAAAGGTCACATGAGGTGAGGAAAAACCAGGTGTTTTCAATGAGCACAGATACCATTCCATATAGACCAAGGAGGGAATCAAGACAACTTACTCTAAACCTCAAAGGACTGAACTCAGCCCACTTTACACACCAGAAAAGATTATTGACAACTGGTCAGAATTTGAAAAACAATTTATCTATGTCTCTCTGGAAGAGAATCTAGTGGATGCACAGCAGCAAGCAACACAGCACGGAAAATCGGCTACACCCGGTGAGAAAAATAAACTGCAAAATAAAGGCAGTGAGTGACAGATAAATTCTTCGAGACTTCGTTCAGGGGCTGTGATTGGAGTTGTTTTCAGCATATATTAACACACAGAAAGATGGGACCTAAGGGAGGACAATCGTGGGTCTGAGTGTCTTTGTGAGCATGAGTCAGCAAATGCAGCCCTTGTAGAATAACACTGCCTTGCCCTGATTCCATTGACCCGAAATCTCCAAATGTAGATGACCCTTCTACAGCGAACACATGCATGTGTCAGCCACAGGATGGTACCCCATTGGAATGGGAAAAAACATGAAAAGGCACCTCATCTTCTCATATCCTGGTGCTCGGGTTCAAGCTTCCAGCCACGTTCCTGAAAATATCCCCACTTCGGGAAGTCAGCATTTTCAAAACCTTCTTTCTTATAGCTTGGAATTGGTTCCATGGATGAACTACAACGGGGAAGAATAAGAAACGATGCCTATATATTTGGACAGGCATATGGTGCTCTAATTTCAACTGCTGAACAAGAATTGACCCAAGTCTAAGCTTGCTCTCAGAAGGAGAATAGGGCTTGAAAATTTCCCACTGATTTGTGACCAGTTCCAAAAGTGGGAAGTTGAGCAGGGGATGTCAGGGAGCCTATAATTCATGGGCCTGCAGGATGGTCAAAGACACCTAATGTGGACAAATGACTTGGGTTGAGCCAGAGAAAAGAACTTGAGAGCAAGGCAGAATTGCAAAAATGGGATTTCAAGAGGGAGACGCGTCTCGCCTGGTAAGAACCTAGAATGTGGCAGTACTTCTTCAACCATGCCTTTGTCGAAAAACGGTGTATGCATTTATCCTGAATATATTCCGAATAAAGGCATACACCGTTTTTGGGCAACCAGGCAGGGGTTCGGTCCAAATCAACAGTACATAGTGCTATCACTTCCCATCTAAACAAAGGGTCTTCTATGAAAAGTGTAAAGACTAGAAATTCAGGGTAGCATGGAGGTAAATCGTACCCACATTTTGTGGATTGTGGGATGACCAATTGCAATCGGCACCCTGGCGAATTCTATGGTGTATTCGAAGATAAAGTAAGAAACAATGCTACAGCACATAGGACACTTCCATTCAAGGACATATATTTTCAGGAAAACCAAAGAACCTCAGGTCACAGGCAACCTTACGTTTACTGCTGCTCTCTTTACAAAAGCCTCGACTAGGATACAATCTAAATTTCCTTGGACGGAAAACATGGATGGAGAATATGTGATTCTTATCTACAATGATATATTACTGAGCCAGGAAATCAATGAAATAACGTCACTTGCCGCCAAAGGAGTGTTCGTAGTTACAATCATTCTCAGTAAATTTAGTCACAATGAAAAAAGTGGTTTATCAAAGATATGAGGTACAGGTGGAATACAAAATTGCTTCCAATGAATGAAATGGCAGAAGAGAGAAAGCATCACACATTTAGCAAACACACTTATGCCTGTAGGAGCGCGAAGGTCACTTGAGGTGAGGAAAAACCAGGTGTTTTCAATGAGCACAGATACCATTCCATATAGACCAAAGAGGGAATCAAGACAACTTACTCTAAACCTCAAAGGACTGAACTCAGCCCACTTTACACACCAGAAAAGATTATTGACAACTGGTCAGAATTTGAAAAACAATTTATCTATGTCTCTCTGGAAGAGAATCTAGTGGATGCACAGCAGCAAGCAACACAGCACGGAAAATCGGCTACACCCGGTGAGAAAAATAAACTGCAAAATAAAGGCAGTGAGTGACAGATAAATTCTTCGAGACTTCGTTCAGGGGCTGTGATTGGAGTTGTTTTCAGCATATATTCACACACAGAAAGATGGGACCTAAGGGAGGACAATCGTGGGTCTGAGTGTCTTCGTGAGCATGAGTCAGCAAATGCAGCCCTTGTAGAATAACACTGCCTTGCCCTGATTCCATTGACCCGAAATCTCCAAATATAGATGACCGTTCTACAGCGAACACATGCATGTGTCAGCCACAGGATGCTACCCCATTGGAATGGGAAAAAACATGAAAAGGCACCTCATATTCTCATATCCTGGTGCTCGGGTTCAAGCTTCCAGCCACTTTCCTGAAAATATCCCCACTTGGGGAAGTCAGCACTTTCAAAACCTTCTTTCTTATAGCTTGGAATTGGTTCCATGGATGGACTACAACGGGGAAGAATAAGACACGATGCCTATATATTTGGTCAGGCATATGGTGCTCTAATTTCAACTGCTGAACAAGAATTGACCCAACTGTAAGCTTGCTCTCAGAAGGAGAATAGGGCTTGAAAATTTCCCACTGATTTGTGACCATTTCCAAAAGTGGGAAGTTGAGCAGGGGATCTCAGCGAGCCTATAATTCATGGGCCTGCAGGATGGTCAAAGACACCTAATGTGGACAAATGACATGGGTTGAGCCAGAGAAAAGAACTTGAGAGCAAGGCAGAATTGCAAAAATGGGATTTCAAGAGGGAGACGCTTCTCGCCTGGTAAGAACCTAGAATGTGGCAGTACTTCTTCAACCATGCCTTTGTCGAAAAACGGTGTATGCCTTTATCCTGAATATATTCCGAATAAAGGCATACACCGTTTTTGGGCAACCAGGCAGGGGCTCGGTGCAAATCAACACTACATAGTGCTATCACATCCCATCTAAACAAAGGGTCATCTACGAAAAGTGTAAAGACTAGAAATTCAGGGTAGCATGGAGGTAAATCGTACCCACATTTTGTGGATTCCAGGATGAACAATGGCAATCGGCACCCTGGCGAAGTCCATGGTGTATTCAAAAATAATGTAAGAAACAAAGGTACAGCACATAGGACACTTCCACTCAAGGACGTATATTTTCAAGAAAACCAAAGAACCTCAGGTCACAGGCAACCCAACGTTTACTGCTTCTCTCTTTACAAAAGCCTCGACTAGGATACAATCTAAATTTCCTTGGATGGAAAACATGGATGGAGAATATGTGATTCTTATCTACAATGATATATAACTGAGCCAGGAAATCAATGATGTAACGTCACTTGCCGCCAAAGGAGTGTTCGTAGTTACAATCATTCTCAGTAAATTTAGTCACATAGAAAAAAGTGGTTTATCAAAGATATGAGGTACAGGTGGAATACAAAATTGGGTCCCATGAATGAAATGGCAGAGGAGAGAAAGCATCACACATTTAGCAAACACACTTATGCCTGTAGGAGCGCGAAGGTCACTTGAGGTGAGGAAAAACCAGGTGTTTTCAATGAGCACAGATACCATTCCATATAGACCAAAGAGGGAATCAAGACAACTTACTCTAAACCTCAAAGGACTGAACTCAGCCCACTTTACACACCAGAAAAGATTATTGACAACTGGTCAGAATTTGAAAAACAATTTATCGATGTCTCTCTGGAAGAGAATCAAGTGGATGCACAGCAGCAAGCAACACAGCACTGAAAATCGGCTACACCCCGTGAGAAAAATAAACTGCAAAATAAAGGCAGTGAGTGAGAGATAAATTCTTCGAGACTTCGTTCAGGGGCTGTCATTGAAGTTCTTTTGAGCATATATTAACACACAGAAGGATCAGACCTAAGGGAGGACACTCGTGGGTCTGAGTGTCTTCGTGAGGAAGAGTCAGCAAATGCAGCCCTTGTCGAATAACACTGCCTTTTCGTGATTCCATGGACCCGAAATCTCCAAATGTAGACGACCCTTCTACAGCGAACACATGCATGGGTCATCCACAGGATGCTACCCCATTGGAAAGGGAAAAAACATGAAAAGGCCCCTCATCTTCTCATATCCTGGTGCTCGGGTTCAAGCTTCCAGCCACTTTCCTGAAAATATCCCCACTTGGGGAAGTCAGCACTTTCAAAACCTTCTTTCTTATAGCTTGGAATTGGTTCCATGGATGAACTACAATGGGGAAGAATAAGACACGATGCCTATATATTTGGACAGGCATATCGTGCTCTAATTTCAACTACTGAACAAGAATTGACCCAAGTCTAAGCTTGCTCTCAGAAGGAGAATAGGGCTTGAAAATTTCCCGCTGATTTGTGACCAGTTCCAAAAGTGGGAAGTGGAGCAGGGGATCTCAGCGAGTATATAATTCATGGGCCTGCAGGATGGGCCAAGACACCTAATGTGGACAAATGACTTGGGTTGAGCCAGAGAAAAGAACTTGAGAGCAAGGCAGAATTGCAAAAATGGGATTTCAAGAGGGAGACGCGTCTCGCCTGGTAAGAAACTAGAATGTGGCAATACTTCTTCAACCATGCCTTTGTCGAAAAACGGTGTATGCCTTTATCCTGAATATATTCCGAATAAAGGCATACACCGTTTTTGGGCAACCAGGCAGGGGCTCGGTGCAAATCAACACTACATAGTGCTATCACTTCCCATCTAAACAAAGGGTCAACTACGAAAATTGTAAAGACTAGAAATTCAGGGTAGCATGGAGGTAAATTGTACCCACATTTTGTGGATTCCAGGATGAAAAATGGCAATCGGCACCCTGGCGAAGTCTATGGTGTATTCAAAAATAATGTAAGAAACAAAGCTACAGCACATAGGACACTTCCACTCAAGGACGTATATTTTCAAGAAAACCAAAGAACCTCAGGTCACAGGCATCCCAACGTTTCCTGCTGCTCTCTTTACAAAAGCCTCGACTAGGATACAATCTAAATTTCCTTGGACGGAAAACATGGATGGAGAATATGTGATTCTTATCTACAATGATATATTACAGAGCCAGGAAATCAATGAAATAACGCCACTTGCCGCCATAGGAGTGTTTGTAGTTACAATCATTCTCAGTAAATTTAGTCACATAGAAAAAAGTGGTTTATCAAAGATATGAGGTACAGGTGGAATACAAAATTGCGTCCAATGCATGAAATGGCAGAGGAGAGAAAGCATCACACATTTAGCAAACACACTTATGCCTGTAGGAGCGCGAAGGTCACTTGAGGTGAGGAAAAACCAGGTGTTTTCAATGAGCACAGATACCATTCCATATAGACCAAAGAGGGCATCAAGACAACTTACTCTAAACCTCAAAGGACTGAACTCAGCCCACTTTACACACCAGAAAAGATTATTTACAACTGGTTAGAATTTGAAAAACAATTTATCGATGTCTCTCTGGAAGAGAATCAAGTGGATGCACAGCAGCAAGCAACACAGCACTGAAAATCGGCTACACCCCGTGAGAAAAATAAACTGCAAAATAAAGGCAGTGAGTGAGAGATAAATTATTCGAGACTTTGTTCAGGGGCTGTCATTGAAGTTCTTTTGAGCATATATTAACACACAGAAGGATCGGACCTAAGGGAGGAAACTCGTGGGTCTGAGTGTCTTCGTGAGCATGAGTCAGCAAATGCAGCCCTTGTAGAATAACACTGCCTTTTCCTGATTCCATGGACCCGAAATCTCCAAATGCAGACGACCCTTCCTACAGCGAACACATGCATGGGACAGCCACAGGATGCTACCCCATTGGAACGGCAAAAAACATGAAAAGCCACCTCATCTTCTCATATCCTGGTGCTCGGGTTCAAGCTTTCAGCCGCTTTTCTGAAAATATACCCAATTGGGGAAGTCAGCACTTTCAAAACACTCTTACTTATAACTTGGAATTGGTTCCATGGATGAACTACAATGGGGAAGAATAAGAGACGATGGCTATATATTTGGACAGGCACATGGCGCTCTAATTTCCAATGCTGAACAAGAATTGACCCAAGTCTAAGCTTGCTCTCGGAAGGAGAATTGGGCTTGAAAATTTCCTGCTGCTTTGGGACCAGTTCCGAGAGTGGGAAGTTGAGCCGGGGATCTCAGGGAGCCTATAATTCATGGCCCTGCAGGATGGTAAAAGGCACGTAATGTGGAAAAATGACTTGGGTTGAACCAGAGAAAAGAACTTGAGAGCAAGGCAGAATTGCAAAACTGGGATTTCAAGAGGGAGAAGCGTCTCGCCTGGTAAGAACCTAGGATGTGGCAGTACTTCTTCAAACATGCCTTTGTCGAAAAAGGGTGTATGCCTTTATCCTGAATATCTTTAGGATAAAGGCATACACCGTTTTTGGGCAACCAGGTAGGGGCTTGGTGCAAATCAACACTACATAATGCTATCACTTCCCATCAAAACAAAGGGTCATGTACGAAAAGTGTAAAGACCAGAAATGCAGGGTAACGTGGAGGTAAGTCGTACCCACATTTTGTGGATTGTGGGATGACCAATTGCAATCGGCACCCTGGCGAATTCTATGGTGTATTCGAAGATAAAGTAAGAAACAATGCTACAGCACATAGGACACTTCCATTCAAGGACGTATATTTTCAGGAAAACCAAAGAACCTCAGGTCACAGGCAACCCAACGTTTACTGCTGCTCTCTTTACAAAAGCCTCGACTAGGATACAATCTAAATTTCCTTGGACGGAAAACATGGATGAAGAATATGTGATTCTTATCTACAATGATATATTACAGAGCCAGGTAATCAATGAAATAACGTCACTCGGCGCCACCGGAGTGTTCTTAGTTACAATCATTCTCAGTGAATTTAGTCACATAGAAAAACGTGGTTTATCAAAGATATGAGGTACAGGTGGAATATAAAATTGCGTCCCTTGAACGAAATGGCAGACGACAGAGAGAATTACACATTTAGCGAACACACTTATGCCTGTATGAGCGCAAAGGTCACATGAGGTGAGGAAAAACCAGGTGTTTTCAATGAGCAAAGATACCATTCCATATAGACCAAGAAGGGAATGAGGACAACTTTCTCTAAACCTCAAAGGACTGAACTCAGCCCACTTTACACACCAGAAAAGATTATTGACAACTGGTCAGAATTTGAAAAACAATTTATCTATGTCTCTCTGGAAGAGAATCTAGTGGATGCACAGCAGCAAGCAACACAGCACGGAAAATCGGCTACACCCGGTGAGAAAAATAAACTGCAAAATAAAGGCAGTGAGTGACAGATAAATTCTTCGAGACTTTGTTCAGAGGCTGTGATTGGAGTTGTTTTCAGCATATATTCACACACAGAAAGATGGGACCTAAGGGAGGACAATCGTGGGTCTGAGTGTCTTCGTGAGCATGAGTCAGCAAATGCAGCCCTTGTAGAATAACACTGCCTTGCCCTGATTCCATTGACCCGAAATCTCGAAATGTAGACGACCCTTCTACAGCGAACACATGCATGGGTCATCCACAGGATGCTACCCCATTGGAAAGGGAGAAAACATGAAAAGGCACCTCATCTTCTCATATCCTGGTGCTCGGGTTCAAGCTTCCAGCCACGTTCCTGAAAATATCCCCACTTGGGGAAGTCAGCACTTTCAAAACCTTCTTTCTTATAGCTTTGAATTGGTTCCATGGATGAACTACAACGGGGAAGAATAAGACACGATGCCTATATATTTGGACAGGCATATGGTGCTCTAATTTCAACTGCTGTACAAGAATTGACCCAAGTCTAAGCTTGCTTTCAGAAGGAGAATAGGGCTTGAAAATTTCCCGCTGATTTGTGACCAGTTCACAAATTGGGATGTTGAGCAGGGGATCTCAGCGAGCCTATAATTCATGGGCCTGCAGGATGGTCAAAGACACCTAATGTGGACAAATGACTTGGGTTGAGCCAGAGAAAAGAACTTGAGAGCAAGGCAGAATTGCAAAAATGGGATTTCAAGAGGGAGACGCGTCTCGCCTGGTAAGAACCTAGAATGTGGCAGTACTTCTTCAACCATGCCTTTGTCGAAAAACGGTGTATGCCTTTATCCTGAATATATTCCGAATAAAGGCATACACCGTTTTTGGGCAACCAGGCAGGGGCTCGGTGCAAATCAACACTAAATAGTGCTATCACTTCCCATCTAAACAAAGTGTCATCTAGGAAAAGTGTGAAGACTAGAAATTCAGGGTAGCATGGAGGTAAATCGTACCCTCATTTTGTGGATTCCAGGATGAACAATGGCAATCGGCACCCTGGCGAAGTCTATGGTGTATTCAAAAATAATGTAAGAAACAAAGCTACAGCACATAGGACACTTCCACTCAAGGATGTATATTTTCAAGAAAATCAAAGAACCTCAGGTCATAGGCAACCCAACGTTTACTGCTGCTCTCTTTACAAAAGCCTCGATTAGGATACAATCTAAATTTCCTTGGACGGAAAACATGGATGGAGAATATGTGATTCTTATCTACAATGATATATTACTGAGCCAGGAAATCAATGAAGTAACGTCACTTGCCGCCAAAGGAGTGTTTGTAGTTACAATCATTCTCAGTAAATTTAGTCACATAGAAAAAAGTGGTTTATCAAAGATATGAGGTACAGGTGGAATACAAAATTGCGTCCCATGAATGAAATGGCAGACGAGAGAAAGCATCACACATTTAGCAAACACACTTATGCCTGTAGGAGCGCGAAGGTCACTTGAGGTGAGGAAAAACCAGGTGTTTTCAATGAGCACAGATACCATTCCATATAGACCAAAGAGGGCATCAAGACAACTTACTCTAAACCTCAAAGGACTGAACTCAGCCCACTTTACACACCAGAAAAGATTATTTACAACTGGTTAGAATTTGAAAAACAATTTATCGATGTCTCTCTGGAAGAGAATCAAGTGGATGCACAGCAGCAAGCAACACAGCACTGAAAATCGGCTACACCCCATGAGAAAAATAAAGTGAAAAATAAAGGCAGTGAGTGAGATATAAATTCTTCGAGACTTCGTTCAGGGGCTGTCATTGAAGTTGTTTTGAGCATATATTAACACACAGAAGGATCGGACCTAAGGGAGGACACTCGTGGGTCTGAGTGTCTTCGTGAGCATGAGTCAGCAAATGCAGCCCTTGTCGAATAACACTGCCTTTTCCTGATTCCATGGACCCGAAATCTCCAAATGCAGACGACCCTTCCTACAGCGAACACATGCAGGGGACAGCCACAGGATGCTACCCCATTGGAACGGCAAAAAACATGAAAAGCCACCTCATCTTCTCATATCCTGGTGCTCGAGTTCAAGCTTTCAGCCGCTTTTCTGAAAATATACCCAATTGGGGAAGTCAGCACTTTCAAAACACTCTTACTTATAACTTGGAATTGGTTCCATGGATGAACTACATCGGGGAAGAATAAGAGACGATGGCTATATATGTGGACAGGAACATGGCGCTCTAATATCCAATGCTGAACAAGAATTGACCCAAGTCTAAGCTTGCTCTCAGAAGGAGAATTGGGCTTAAAAATTTCCTGCTGCTTTGGGACCTGTTCCGACAGTGGGAAGTTGAGCCGGGGATCTCAGTGAGCCTATAATTCATGGCCCTGCAGGATGGTAAAAGGCACGTAATGTGGAAAAATGACTTGGGTTGAACCAGAGAAAAGAACTTGAGAGCAAGGCAGAATTGCAAAACTGGGATTTCAAGAGGGAGAAGCGTCTCGCCTGGTAAGAACCTAGGATGTGGCAGTACTTCTTCAAACATGCCTTTGTCGAAAAAGGGTGTATGCCTTTATCCTGAATATCTTTAGGATAAAGGCATACACCGTTTTTGGGGAACCAGGCAGGGGCTCGGTGCAAATCAACACTACATAATGCTATCACTTCCCATCAAAGCAAAGGGTCATGTACGAAAAGTGTAAAGACCAGAAATGCAGGGTAACGTGGAGGTAAATCGTACCTTCATTTTGTGGATTGTGGGATGACCAATTGCAATCAGCACCCTGGCGAATTCTATGGTGTATTCGAATATAAAGTAAGAAACAATGCTACAGCACATAGGACACTTCCATTCAAGGACGTATATTTTCAGGAAAACCAAAGAACCTCAGGTCACAGGCAACCCAACGTTTACTGCTGCTCTCTTTACAAAAGCCTCGACTAGGATACAATCTAAATTTCCTTGGACGGAATACATGGATGGAGAATATGTGATTCTTATCTACAATGATATATTACAGAGCCAGGAAATCAATGAAATAACGTCACTTGGCGCCACCGGAGTGTTCTTAGTTACAATCATTCTCAGTGAATTTAGTCACATAGAAAAAAGTGGTTTATTAAAGATATGAGGTACAGGTGGAATATAAAATTGCGTCCCTTGAATGAAATGGCAGACGACAGAGAGAATTACACATTTAGCAAACACACTTATGCCTGTAGGAGCGCAAAGGTCACATGAGGTGAGGAAAACCCAGGTGTTTTCAATGAGCACAGATACCATTCCATATAGACCAAGGAGGGAATCAAGACAACTTACTCTAAACCTCAAAGGACTGAACTCAGCCCACTTTACACACCAGAAAAGATTATTGACAACTGGTCAGAATTTGAAAAACTATTTATCTATGTCTCTCTGGAAGAGAATCTAGTGGATGCACAGCGGCAAGCAACACAGCACGGAAAATCGGCTACACCCGGTGAGAAAAATAAACTGCAAAATAAAGGCAGTGAGTGACAGATAAATTCTTCGAGACTTCGTTCAGGGGCTGTGATTGGAATTGT
The DNA here is from genome assembly GCF_026419965.1 of Kogia breviceps. Lineage (NCBI taxonomy): Eukaryota > Metazoa > Chordata > Mammalia > Artiodactyla > Physeteridae > Kogia > Kogia breviceps. The sequence continues at coordinate 37,489,136 of NC_081329.1, forward strand.
TTTCAGCATATATTCACACACAGAAAGATGGGACCTAAGGGAGGACAATCGTGGGTCTGAGTGTCTTCGTGAGCATGAGTCAGCAAATGCAGCCCTTGTAGAATAACACTGCCTTGCCCAGATTCCATTGACCCAAAATCTCCAAATGTAGACGACCCTTCTACAGCGAACACATGCATGGGTCAGCCACAGGATGCTATCCCATTGGAAAGGGAAAAAACATGAAAAGGCACCTCACCTTCTCATATCCTGGTGCTCGGATTCAAGCTTCCAGCCACTTTCCTGAAAATATCCCCACTTGGGGAAGTCAGCACTTTCAAAACCTTCTTTCTAATAGCTTGGAATTGGTTCCATGGATGAACTACAACGGGGAAGAATAAGACACGATGCCTATATATTTGGACAGACATATGGTGCTCTAATTTCAACTGCTGAACAAGAATTGACCCAAGTCTAAGCTTGCTCTCAGAAGGAGAATAGGGCTTGAAAATTTCCCGCTGATTTGTGACCAGTTCACAAATTGGGATGTTGAGCAGGGGATCTCAGCGAGCCTATAATTCATGGGCCTGCAGGATGGTCAAAGACACCTAATGTGGACAAATGACTTGGGTTGAGCCAGAGAAAAGAACTTGAGAGCAAGGCAGAATTGCAAAAATGGGATTTCAAGAGGGAGACGCGTCTCGCCTGGTAAGAACCTAGAATGTGGCAGTACTTCTTCAACCATGCCTTTGTCGAAAAACGGTGTATGCCTTTATCCTGAATATATTCCGAATAAAGGCATACACCGTTTTTGGGCAACCAGACAGGGGCTCGGTGCAAATCAACACTTCATAGTGCTATCACTTCCCATCTAAACAAAGGGTCATCTACGAAAAGTGTAAAGACTAGAAATTCAGGGTAGCATGCAGGTAAATCGTACCCACATTTTGTGGATTCCAGGATGAACAATGGCAATCGGTACCCTGGCGAAGTCTATGGTGTATTCAAAAATAATGTAAGACACAAAGCTACAGCACATAGGACACTTCCACTCAAGGACGTATATTTTCAAGAAAACCAAAGAACCTCAGGTCACAGGCAACCCAACGTTTTCTGCTGCTCTCTTTACAAAAGCCTCGACTAGGATACAATCTAAATTTCCTTGGACGGAAAACATGGATGGAGAATATGTGATTCTTATCTACAATGATATATTACTGAGCCAGGAAATCAATGAAATAACGTCACTTGCCGCCAAAGGAGTGTTCGTAGTTACAATCATTCTCAGTAAATTTAGTCACATAGAAAAAAGTGGTTTATCAAAGATATGAGATACAGGTGGAATACAAAATTGCGTCCCATGAATGAAATGGCAGATGAGCGAAAGCATCACACATTTAGCAAACACACTTATGCCTGTAGGAGCGCGAAGGTCACTTGAGGTGAGGAAAAACCAGGTGTTTTCAATGAGCACAGATACCATTCCATATAGACCAAAGAGGGCATCAAGACAACTTACTCTAAACCTCAAAGGACTGAACTCAGCCCACTTTACACACCAGAAAAGATTATTTACAACTGGTTAGAATTTGAAAAACAATTTATCGATGTCTCTCTGGAAGAGAATCAAGTGGATGCACAGCAGCAAGCAACACAGCACTCAAAATCGGCTACACCCCGTGAGAAAAATAAACTGCAAAATAAAGGCAGTGAGTGAGAGATAAATTCTTCGAGACTTCGTTCAGGGGCTGTCATTGAAGTTGTTTTGAGCATATATTAACACACAGAAGGATCGGACCTAAGGGAGGACACTCGTGGTTCTGAGTGTCTTCGTGAGCATGAGTCAGCAAATGCAGCCCTTGTCGAATAACACTGCCTTTTCCTGATTCCATGGACCCGAAATCTCCAAATGCAGACGACCCTTCCTACAGCGAACACATGCATGGGACAGCCACAGGATGCTACCCCATTGGAACGGCAAAAAAACATGAAAAGCCACCTCATCTTCTCATATCCTGGTGCTTGGGTTCAAGCTTTCAGCCGCTTTTCTGAAAATATACCCAATTGGGGAAGTCAGCACTTTCAAAACACTCTTACTTATAACTTGGAATTGGTTCCATGGATGAACTACAATGGGGAAGAAAAAGAGACGATGGCTATATATTTGGACAGGCACATGGCGCTCTAATTTCCAATGCTGAACAAGAATTGACCCAAGTCTAAGCTTGCTCTCGGAAGGAGAATTGGGCTTGAAAATTTCCTGCTGCTTTGGGACCAGTTCCGAAAGTGGGAAGTTGAGCCGGGGATCTCAGGGAGCCTATAATTCATGGCCCTGCAGGATGGTAAAAGGCACGTAATGTGGAAAAATGACTTGGGTTGAACCAGAGAAAAGAACTTGAGAGCAAGGCAGAATTGCAAAACTGGGATTTCAAGAGGTAGAAGCGTCTCGCCTGGTAAGAACCTAGGATGTGGCAGTACTTCTTCAAACATGCCTTTGTCGAAAAAGGGTGTATGCCTTTATCATGAATATCTTTAGGATAAAGGCATACACCGTTTTTGGGCAACCAGGCAGGGGCTCTGTGCAAATCAACACTACATAATGCTATCACTTCCCATCAAAACAAAGGGTCATGTACGAAAAGTGTAAAGACCAGAAATGCAGGGTAACGTGGAGGTAAGTCGTACCCACATTTTGTGGATTGTGGGATGACCAATTGCAATCGGCACCCTGGCGAATTCTATGGTGTATTCGAAGATAAAGTAAGAAACAATGCTACAGCACATAGGACACTTCCATTCAAGGACGTATATTTTCAGGAAAACCAAAGAACCTCAGGTCACAGGCAACCCAACGTTTACTGCTGCTCTCTTTACAAAAGCCTCGACTAGGATACAATCTGAATTTCCTTGGACGGAATACATGGATGGAGAATATGTGATTCTTATCTACAATGATATATTACAGAGCCAGGAAATCAATGAAATAACGTCACTTGGCGCCACCGGAGTGTTCTTAGTTACAGTCATTCTCAGTGAATTTAGTCACATAGAAAAAAGTGGTTTATCAAAGATATGAGGTACAGGTGGAATATAAAATTGCGTCCCTTGAACGAAATGGCAGACGACAGAGAGAATTACACATTTAGCAAACACACTTATGCCTGTAGGAGCGCAAAGGTCACATGAGGTGAGGAAAACCCAGGTGTTTTCAATGAGCACAGATACCATTCCATATAGACCAAGGAGGGAATCAAGACAACTTACTCTAAACCTCAAAGGACTGAACTCAGCCCACTTTACACACCAGAAAACATTATTGACAACTGGTCAGAATTTGAAAAACAATTTATCTATGTCTCTCTGGAAGAGAATCTAGTGGATGCACAGCAGCAAGCAACACAGCACGGAAAATCGGCTACACCTGGTGAGAAAAATAAACTGCAAAATAAAGGCAGTGAGTGACAGATAAATTCTTCGAGATTTCGTTCAGGGGCTGTGATTGGAGTTGTTTTCAGCATATATTCACACACAGAAAGATGGGACCTAAGGGAGGACAATCGTGGGTATGAGTGTCTTCGTGAGCATGAGTCAGCAAATGCAGCCCTTGTAGAATAACACTGCCTAGCCCTGATTCCATTGACCCAAAATCTCCAAATGTAGACGACCCTTCTACAGCGAACACATGCATGGGTCATCCACAGGATGCTATCCCATTGGAAAGGGAAAAAACATGAAAAGGCACCTCATCTTCTCATATCCTGGTGCTTGGATTCAAGCTTCCAGCCACTTTCCTGAAAATATCTCCACTTGGGGAAGTCAGCACTTTCAAAACCTTCTTTCTTATAGCTTTGAATTGGTTCCATGGATGAACTACAACGGGGAAGAATAAGACACGATGCCTATATATTTGGACAGACATATGGTGCTCTAATTTCAACTGCTGAACAAGAATTGACCCAACTGTAAGCTTGCTCTCAGAAGGAGAATAGGGCTTGAAAATTTCCCGCTGATTTGTGACCAGTTCCCAAAGTGGGATGTTGAGCAGGGGATCTCAGCGAGCCTATAATTCATGGGCCTGCAGGATGGTCAAAGACACCTAATGTGGACAAATGACTTGGGTTGAACCAGAGAAAAGAACTTGAGAGCAAGGCAGAATTGCAAAAATGGGATTTCAAGAGGGAGACGCGTCTCGCCTGGTAAGAACCTAGAATGTGGCAGTACTTCTTCAACCATGCCTTTGTCGAAAAACGGTGTATGCCTTTATCCTGAATATATTCCGAATAAAGGCATACACCGTTTTTGGGCAACCAGGCAGGGGCTCGGTGCAAATCAACACTACATAGTGCTATCACTTCCCATCTAAACAAAGGGTCATCTACGAAAAGTGTAAAGACTAGAAATTCAGGGTAGCATGGAGGTAAATCGTACCCACATTTTGTGGATTCCAGGATGAACAATGGCAATCGGTACCCTGGCGAAGTCTATGGTGTATTCAAAAATATTGTAAGACACAAAGCTACAGCACATAGGACACTTCCACTCAAGGACGTATATTTTCAAGAAAACCAAAGAACCTCAGGTCACAGGCAACCCAACGTTTACTGCTGCTCTCTTTACAAAAGCCTCGACTAGGATACAATCTAAATTTCCTTGGACGGAAAACATGGATGGAGAATATGTGATTCTTATCTACAATGATATATTACTGAGCCAGGAAATCAATGAAATAACGTCACTTGCCGCCAAAGGAGTGTTCGTAGTTACAATCATTCTCAGTAAATTTAGTCACATAGAAAAAAGTGGTTAATCAAAGATATGAGGTACAGGTGGAATACAAAATTGCGTCCCATGAATGAAATGGCAGACGAGACAAAACATCACACATTTAGCAAGCACACTTATGCCTGTAGGAGCGCGAAGGTCACTTGAGGTGAGGAAAAACCAGGTGTTTTCAATGAGCACAGATACCATTCCATATAGACCAAAGAGGGCATCAAGACAACTTACTCTAAACCTCAAAGGACTGAACTCAGCCCACTTTACACACCAGAAAAGATTATTTACAACTGGTTAGAATTTGAAAAACAATTTATCGATGTCTCTCTGGAAGAGAATCAAGTGGATGCACAGCAGCAAGCAACACAGCACTCAAAATCGGCTACACCCCGTGAGAAAAATAAACTGCAAAATAAAGGCAGTGAGTGAGAGATAAATTCTTTGAGACTTCGTTCAGGGGCTGTCATTGAAGTTGTTTTGAGCATATATTAACACACAGAAGGATCGGACCTAAGGGAGGACACTCGTGGGTCTGAGTGTCTTCCTGAGCATGAGTCAGCAAATGCAGCCCTTGTCGAATAACACTGCCTTTTCCTGATTCCATGGACCCGAAATCTCCAAATGCAGACGACCCTTCCTACAGCGAACACATGCATGGGACAGCCACAGGATGCTACCCCATTGGAACGGCAAAAAAACATGAAAAGCCACCTCATCTTCTCATATCCTGGTGCTTGGGTTCAAGCTTTCAGCCGCTTTTCTGAAAATATACCCAATTGGGGAAGTCAGCACTTTCAAAACACTCTTACTTATAACTTGGAATTGGTTCCATGGATGAACTACAATGGGGAAGAAAAAGAGACGATGGCTATATATTTGGACAGGCACATGGCGCTCTAATTTCCAATGCTGAACAAGAATTGACCCAAGTCTAAGCTTGCTCTCGGAAGGAGAATTGGGCTTGAAAATGTCCTGCTGCTTTGGGACCAGTTCCGAAAGTGGGAAGTTGAGCCGGGGATCTCAGTGAGCCTATAATTCATGGCCCTGCAGGATGGTAAAAGGCACGTAATGTGGAAAAATGACTTGGGTTGAACCAGAGAAAAGAACTTGAGAGCAAGGCAGAATTGCAAAACTGGGATTTCAAGAGGGAGAAGCGTCTCGCCTGGGAAGAACCTAGGATGTGGCAGTACTTCTTCAAACATGCCTTTGTCGAAAAAGGGTGTATGCCTTTATCCTGAATATCTTTAGGATAAAGGCATACACCGTTTTTGGGGAACCAGGCAGGGGCTCGGTGCAAATCAACACTACATAATGCTATCACTTCCCATCAAAACAAAGGGTCATGTACGTAAAGTGTAAAGACCAGAAATGCAGGGTAACGTGGAGGTAAATCGTACCCACATTTTGTGGATTGTGGGATGACCAATTGCAATCGGCACCCTGGCGAATTCTATGGTGTATTCGAAGATAAAGTAAGAAACAATGCTACAGCACATAGGACACTTCCATTCAAGGACGTATATTTTCAGGAAAACCAAAGAACCTCAGGTCACAGGCAACCCAACGTTTACTGCTGCTCTCTTTACAAAAGCCTCGACTAGGATACAATCTAAATTTCCTTGGACGGAATACATGGATGGAGAATATGTGATTCTTATCTACAATGATATATTACAGAGCCAGGAAATCAATGAAATAACGTCACTTGGTGCCACCGGAGTGTTCTTAGTAACAATCATTCTCAGTGAATGTAGTCACATAGAAAAAAGTGGTTTATCAAAGATATGAGGTACAGGTGGAATATAAAATTGCGTCCCTTGAACGAAATGGCAGACGACAGAGAGAATTACACATTTAGCAAACACACTTATGCCTGTAGGAGCGCGAAGGTCACTTGAGGTGAGGAAAAACGAGGTGTTTTCAATGAGCACAGATACCATTCCATATAGACCAAAGAGGGAATCAAGACAACTTACTCTAAACCTCAAAGGACTGTACTCAGCCCACTTTGCACATCAGAAAAGATTATTTACAACTGGTTAGAATTTGAAAAACAATTTATCGATGTCTCTCTGGAAGAGAATCTAGTGGATGCACAGCAGCAAGCAACACAGCACGGAAAATCGGCTACACTCGGTGAGAAAAATAAACTGCAAAATAAAGGCAGTGAGTGAGAGATAAATTCTTCGAGACTTCGTTCAGGGGCTGTGATTGGAGTTGTGTTCAGCATATATTCACACACAGAAAGATGGGACCTAAGGGAGGACAATCGTGGGTCTGAGTGTCTTCGTGAGCATGAGTCAGCAAATGCAGCCCTTGTAGAATAACACTGCCTTGCCCTGATTCCATTGACCCGTAATCTCCAAATATAGATGACCCTTCTACAGCGAACACATGCATGTGTCAGCCACAGGATGCTACCCCATTGGAATGGGAAAAAACATGAAAAGGCACCTCATCTTCTCATATCCTGGTGCTCGGGTTGAAGCTTCCAGCCACTTTCCTGAAAATATCCCCACTTGGGGAAGTCAGCACTTTCAAAACCTTCTTTCTTATAGCTTGGAATTGGTTCCATGGATGGACTACAACGGGGAAGAATAAGACACGATGCCTATATATTTGGACAGGCATATGGTGCTCTAATTTCAACTGCTGAACAAGAATTGACCCAACTGTAAGCTTGCTCTCAGAAGGAGAATAGGGCTTGAAAATTTCCCACTGATTTGTGACCATTTCCAAAAGTGGGAAGTTGAGCAAGGGATCTCAGCGAGCCTATAATTCATGGGCCTGCAGGATAGTCAAAGACACCTAATGTGGACAAATGACTTGGGTTGAGCCAGAGAAAAGAACTTGAGAGCAAGGCAGAATTGCAAAAATGGGATTTCAAGAGGGAGACGCGTCTCGCCTGGTAAGAAACTAGAATGTGGCAATACTTCTTCAACCATGCCTTTGTCGAAAAATGGTGTATGCCTTTATCCTGAATATATTCCGAATAAAGGCATACACCGTTTTTGGGCAACCAGGTAGGGGCTCGGTGCAAATCAACACTACATAGTGCTATCACTTCCCATCTAAACAAAGGGTCATCTACGAAAATTGTAAAGACTAGAAATTCAGGGTAGCATGGAGGTAAATCGTACCCACATTTTGTGGATTCCAGGATGAAAAATGGCAATCGGCACCCTGGCGAAGTCTCTGGTGTATTCAAAAATAATGTAAGAAACAAAGCTACAGCACATAGGACACTTCCACTCAAGGACGTATGTTTTCAAGAAAACCAAAGAACCTCAGGTCACAGGCAACCCAACGTTTCCTGCTGCTCTCTTTACAAAAGCCTCGACTAGGATACAATCTAAATTTCCTTGGACGGAAAACATGGATGGAGAATATGTGATTCTTATCTACAATGATATATTACAGAGCCAGGAAATCAATGAAATAACGCCACTTGCCGCCAAAGGAGTGTTCGTAGTTACAATCATTCTCAGTAAATTTAGTCACATAGAAAAAAGTGGTTTATCAAAGATATGAGGTACAGGTGGAATACAAAATTGCGTCCAATGCATGAAATGGCAGAGGAGAGAAAGCATCACACATTTAGCAAACACACTTATGCCTGTAGGAGCGCGAAGGTCACTTGAGGTGAGGAAAAACCAGGTGTTTTCAATGAGCACAGATACCATTCCATATAGACCAAAGAGGGAATGAGGACAACTTACTCTAAACCTCAAAGGACTGAACTCAGCCCACTTTACACACCAGAAAAGATTATTTACAACTGGTTAGAATTTGAAAAACAATTTATCGATGTCTCTCTGGAAGAGAATCAAGTGGATGCACAGCAGCAAGCAACACAGCACTGAAAATCGGCTACACCCCGTGAGAAAAATAAACTGCAAGATAAAGGCAGTGAGTGAGAGATAAATTCTTCGAGACTTCGTTCAGGGGCTGTCATTGAAGTTCTTTTGAGCATATATTAACACACAGAAGGATCAGACCTAAGGGAGGACACTCGTGGGTCTGAGTGTCTTCGTGAGCATGAGTCAGCAAATGCAGCCCTTGTAGAATAACACTGCCTTTTCCTGATTCCATGGACCCGAAATCTCCAAATGCAGACGACCCTTCCTACAACGAACACATGCATGGGACAGCCACAGGATGCTACCCCATTGGAACGGCAAAAAACATGAAAAGCCACCTCATCTTCTCATATCCTGGTGCTCGGGTTCAAGCTTTCAGCCGCTTTTCTGAAAATATACCCAATTGGGGAAGTCAGCACTTTCAAAACACTCTTACTTATAACTTGGAATTGGTTCCATGCATGAACTACAACGGGGAAGAATAAGAGACGATGGCTATATATTTGGACAGGCACATGGCGCTCTAATTTCCAATGCTGAACAAGAATTGACCCAAGTCTAAGCTTGCTCTCGGAAGGAGAATTGAGCTTGAAAATTCCCTGCTGCTTTGGGACCAGTTCCGAAAGTGGGAAGTTGAGCCGGGGATCTCAGGGAGCCTATAATTCATGGCCCTGCAGCATGGTAAAAGGCACGTAATGTGGAAAAATGACTTGGGTTGCACCAGAGAAAAGAACTTGAGAGCAAGGCAGAATTGCAAAACTGGGATTTCAAGAGGGAGAAGCGTCTCGCCTGGTAAGAACCTAGGATGCGGCAGTACTTCTCCAAACATGCCTTTGTCGAAAAAGGGTGTATGCCTTTATCCTGAATATCTTTAGGATAAAGGCATACACCGTTTTGGGGCAACCAGGCAGGGGCTCGGTGCAAATCAACACTACATAATGCTATCACTTCCCATCAAAACAAAGGGTCATGTACGAAAAGTGTAAAGACCAGAAATGCAGGGTAACGTGGAGGTAAATCGTACCCACATTTTGTGGATTGTGGGATGACCAATTGCAATCGGCACCCTGGCGAATTCTATGGTGTATTCGAAGATAAAGTAAGAAACAATGCTACAGCACATAGGACACTTCCATTCAAGGACGTATATTTTCAGGAAAACCAAAGAACCTCAGGTCACAGGCAACCCAACGTTTACTGCGGCTCTCTTTACAAAAGCCTCGACCAGGATACAATCTAAATTTCCTTGGATGGAATACATGGATGAAGAATATGTGATTCTTATCTACAATGATATATTACAGAGCCAGAAAATCAATGAAATAACGTCACTTGGCGCCACCGGTGTGTTCTTAGTTACAATCATTCTCAGTGAATTTAGTCAAATAGAAAAAAGGGGTTGATCAAATATATGAGGTACAGGTGGAATATAAAATTGCGTCCCTTGAACGAAATGGCAGACGACAGAGAGAATTACACATTTAGCAAACACACTTATGCCTGTAGGAGCGCAAAGGTCACATGAGGTGAGGAAAAACCAGGTGTTTTCAATGAGCACAGATACCATTCCATATAGACCAAGGAGGGAATCAAGACAACTTACTCTAAACCTCAAAGGACTGAACTCAGCCCACTTTACACATCAGAAAAGATTATTGACAACTGGTCAGAATTTGAAAAACAATTTATCTATGTCTCTCTGGAAGAGAATCTAGTGGATGCACAGCAGCAAGCAACACAGCACGGAAAATCGGCTACACCCGGTGAGAAAAATAAACTGCAAAATAAAGGCAGTGAGTGACAGATAAATTCTCGAGACTTCGTTCAGGGGCTGTGATTGGAGTTGTTTTCAGCATATATTCACACACAGAAAGATGGGACCTAAGGGAGGACAATCGTGGGTCTGAGTGTCTTCGTGAGCATGAGTCAGCAAATGCAGCCCTTGTAGAATAACACTGCCTTGCCCTGATTCCATTGACCCGAAATCTGCAAATGTAGACGACCCTTATACAGCGAACACATGCATGGGTCAGCCACAGGATGCTACCCCATTGGAACGGGAAAAACATGAAAAGGCACCTCATCTTCTCATATCCTGGTGCTCGGGTTCAAGCTTCCAGCCACTTTCCTGAAAATATCCCCACTTGGGGAAGTCAGCACTTTCAAAACCTTCTTTCTTATAGCTTGGAATTGGTTCCATGGATGAACTACAACGGGGAAGAATAAGACACGATGCCTATATATTTGGACAGGCATATGGTGCTCTAATTTCAACTGCTGAACAAGAATTGACCCAAGTCTAAGCTTGCTCTCAGAAGGAGAATAGGGCTTGAAAATTTCCCGCTGCTTTGTGACCAGTTCCGAAAGTGGGAAGTTGAGCAGGGGATCTCAGCGATCCTATAATTCATGGGCCTGCAGGATGGTCCAAGACACCTAATGAGGACAAATGACTTGGGTTGAGCCAGAGAAAAGAACTTAAAAGCAAGGCAGAATTGCAAAAATGGGATTTCAAGAGGGAGAAGCGTCTCGCCTGGTAAGAACCTAGAATGTGGCAGTACTTCTTCAACCATGCCTTTGTCGAAAAACGTTGTATGCCTTTATCCTGAATATATTCCGAATAAAGGCATACACCTTTTTTCGGCAACCGGGCAGGGGCTCGGTGCAAATCAACACTAAATAGTCCTATCACTTCCCATCTAAACAAAGTGTCATCTAGGAAAAGTGTGAAGACTAGAAATTCAGGGTAGCATGGAGGTAAATCGTACCCTCATTTGGTGGATTCCAGGATGAACAATGGCAATCGGCACCCTGGCGAAGTCTATGGTGTATTCAAAAATAATGTAAGAAACAAAGCTACAGCACATAGGACACTTCCACTCAAGGATGTATATTTTCAAGAAAATCAAAGAACCTCAGGTCATAGGCAACCCAACGTTTACTGCTGCTCTCTTTACAAAAGCCTCGACTAGGATACAATCTAAATTTCCTTGGAGGGAAAACATGGATGGAGAATATGTGATTCTTATCTACAATGATATATTACTGAGCCAGGAAATAAATGAAGTAACGTCACTTGCCGCCAAAGGAGTGTTCGTAGTTACAATCATTCTCAGTAAATTTAGTCACATAGAAAAAAGTGGTTTATCAAAGATATGAGGTACAGGTGGAATACAAAATTGCGTCCCATGAATGAAATGGCAGACGACAGAGAGAATCACACATTTAGCAAACACACTTATGCCTGTAGGAGCGCGAAGGTCACTTGAGGTGAGGAAAAACCAGGTGTTTTCAATGAGCACAGATACCATTCCTTATAGACCAAAGAGGGAATGAGGACAACTTACTCTAAACCTCAAAGGACTGAACTCAGTCCACTTTACACACCAGAAAAGATTATTTACAACTGGTTAGAATTTGAAAAACAATTTATCGATGTCTCTCTGGAAGAGAATCAAGTGGATGCACAGCAGCAACAACACAGCACTGAAAATCGGCTACACCCTGTGAGAAAAATAAACTGCAAAATAAAGGCAGTGAGTGAGAGATAAATTCTTCGAGACTTCGTTCAGGGGCTGTCATTGAAGTTCTTTTGAGCATATATTAACACACAGAAGGATCAGACCTAAGGGAGGACACTCGTGGGTCTGAGTGTCTTCGTGAGCATGAGTCAGCAAATGCAGCCCTTGTAGAATAACACTGCCTTTTCCTGATTCCATGGACCCGACATCTCCAAATGCAGACGACCCTTCCTACAGCGAACACATGCATGGGACAGCCACAGGATGCTACCCCATTGGAACGGCAAAAAACATGAAAAGCCACCTCATCTTCTCATATCCTGGTGCTCGGGTTCAAGCTTTCAGCCGCTTTTCTGAAAATATACCCAATTGGGGAAGTCAGCACTTTCAAAACACTCTTACTTATAACTTGGAATTGGTTCCATGGATGAACTACAATGGGGAAGAATAAGAGACGATGGCTATATATTTGGACAGGCACATGGCGCTCTAATTTCCAATGCTGAACAAGAATTGACCCAAGTCTAAGCTTGCTCTCGGAAGGAGAATTGAGCTTGAAAATTCCCTGCTGCTTTGGGACCAGTTCCGAAAGTGGGAAGTTGAGCCGGGGATCTCAGGGAGCCTATAATTCATGGCCCTGCAGCATGGTAAAAGGCACGTAATGTGGAAAAATGACTTGGGTTGCACCAGAGAAAAGAACTTGAGAGCAAGGCAGAATTGCAAAACTGGGATTTCAAGAGGGAGAAGCGTCTCGCCTGGTAAGAACCTAGGATGTGGCAGTACTTCTTCAAACATGCCTTTGTCGAAAAAGGGTGTATGCCTTTATCCTGAATATCTTTAGGATAAAGGCATACACCGTTTTGGGGCAACCAGGCAGGGGCTCGGTGCAAATCAACACTACATAATGCTATCACTTCCCATCAAAACAAAGGGTCATGTACGAAAAGTGTAAAGACCAGAAATGCAGGGTAACGTGGAGTTAATCGTACCCACATTTTGTGGATTCTGGGATGACCAATTGCAATCGGCACCCTGGCGAATTCTATGGTGTATTCGAAGATAAAGTAAGAAACAATGCTACAGCACATAGGACACTTCCATTCAAGGACGTATATTTTCAGGAAAACCAAAGAACCTCAGGTCACAGGCAACCCAACGTTTACTGCTGCTCTCTTTACAAAAACCTCGACTAGGATACAATCTAAATTTCCTTGGACGGAAAACATGGATGAAGAATATGTGATTCTTATCTACAATGATATATTACAGAGCCAGGTAATCAATGAAATAACGTCACTCGGCGCCACCGGAGTGTTCTTAGTTACAATCATTCTCAGTGAATTTAGTCACATAGAAAAAAGTGGTTTATCAAAGATATGAGGTACAGGTGGAATATAAAATTGCGTCCCTTGAACGAAATGGAAGACGACAGAGAGAATTACACATTTAGCGAACACACTTATGCCTGTAGGAGCGCAAAGGTCACATGAGGTGAGGAAAAACCAGGTGTTTTCAATGAGCAAAGATACCATTCCATATAGACCAAGAAGGGAATGAGGACAACTTTCTCTAAACCTCAAAGGACTGAACTCAGCCCACTTTACACACCAGAAAAGATTATTGACAACTGGTCAGAATTTGAAAAACAATTTATCTATGTCTCTCTGGAAGAGAATCTAGTGGATGCACAGCAGCAAGCAACACAGCACGGAAAATTGGCTACACCCGGTGAGAAAAATAAACTGCAAAATAAAGGCAGTGAGTGACAGATAAATTCTTCGAGACTTCGTTCAGGGGCTGTGATTGGAGTTGTTTTCAGCATATATTAACACACAGAAAGATGGGACCTAAGGGAGGACAATCGTGGGTCTGAGTGTCTTCGTGAGCATGAGTCAGCAAATGCAGCCCTTGTAGAATAACACTGCCTTGCCCTGATTCCATTGACCCGAAATCTCCAAATGTAGACGACCCTTCTACAGCGAACACATGCATGGGTCATCCACAGGATGCTACCCCATTGGAAAGGGAAAAAACACGAAAAGGCACCTCATCTTCTCATATCCTGGTGCTCGGGTTCAAGCTTCCAGCCACGTTCCTGAAAATATCCCCACTTGGGGAAGTCAGCACTTTCAAAACCTTCTTTCTTATAGCTTGGAATTGGTTCCATGGATGAACTACAACGGGGAAGAATAAGACACGATGCCTATATATTTGGACAGGCATATGGTGCTCTAATTTCAACTGCTGAACAAGAATTGACCCAAGTCTAAGCTTGCTCTCAGAAGGAGAATAGGGCTTGAAAATTTCCCGCTGATTTGTGACCAGTTCCAAAAGTGGGAAGTTGAGCAGGGGATCTCAGCGAGCCTATAATTCATGGGCCTGCAGGATGGGCCAAGACACCTAATGTGGACAAATGACTTGGGTTGAGCCAGAGAAAAGAACTTGAGAGCAAGGCAGAATTGCAAAAATGGGATTTCAAGAGGGAGACGCGTCTCGCCTGGTAAGAAACTAGAATGTGGCAATACTTCTTCAACCATGCCTTTGTCGAAAAATGGTGTATGCCTTTATCCTGAATATATTCCGAATAAAGGCGTACACCGTTTTTGGGCAACCAGGTAGGGGCTCGGTGCAAATCAACACTACATAGTGCTATCACTTCCCATCTAAACAAAGGGTCATCTACGAAAATTGTAAAGACTAGAAATTCAGGGTAGCATGGAGGTAAATCGTACCCACATTTTGTGGATTCCAGGATGAAAAATGGCAATCGGCACCCTGGCGAAGTCTATGGTGTATTCAAAAATAATGTAAGAAACAATGCTACAGCACATAGGACACTTCCATTCAAGGACGTATATTTTCAGGAAAACCAAAGAACCTCAGGTCACAGGCAACCCAACGTTCACTGCTGATCTCTTTACAAAAGCCTCGACTAGGATACAATCTAAATATCCTTGGACGGAAAACATGGATGGAGAATATGTGATTCTTATCTACAATGATATATTACTGAGCCAGGAAATCAATGAAATAATGTCACTTGCCGCCAAAGGAGTGTTCGTAGTTACAATCATTCTCAGTAAATTTAGTCACATAGAAAAAAGTGGTTTATCAAAGATATGAGGTACAGGTGGAATACAAAATTGCGTCCCATGAATGAAATGGCAGACGAGAGAAAGCATCACACATTTAGCAAACACACTTATGCCTGTAGGAGCGCGAAGGTCACTTGAGGTGAGGAAAAACCAGGTGTTTTCAATGAGCACAGATACCATTCCATATAGACCAAAGAGGGAATGAGGACAACTTACTCTAAACCTCAAAGGACTGAACTCAGCCCATTTTACACACCAGAAAAGATTATTTACAACTGGTTAGAATTTGAAAAACAATTTATCGATGTCTCTCTGGAAGAGAATCAAGTGGATGCACAGCAGCAAGCAACACAGCACTGAAAATCGGCTACACCCCGTGAGAAAAATAAACTGCAAAATAAAGGCAGTGAGTGACAGATAAATTCTTCGAGACTTCGTTCAGGGGCTGTCATTGAAGTTCTTTTGAGCATATATTAACACACAGAAGGATCAGACCTAAGGGAGGACACTCGTGGGTCTGAGTGTCTTCGTGAGCATGAGTCAGCAAATGCAGCCCTTGTAGAATAACACTGCCTTTTCCTGATTCCATGGACCCGACATCTCCAAATGCAGACGACCCTTCCTACAGCGAACACATGCATGGGACAGGCACAGGATGCTACCCCATTGGAACGGCAAAAAAATGAAAAGCCACCTCATCTTCTCATACCCTGGTGCTCGGGTTCAAGCTTTCAGCCGCTTTTCTGAAAATATACCCAATTGGGGAAGTCAGCACTTTCAAAACACTCTTACTTATAACTTGGAATTGGTTCCATGGATGAACTACAACGGGGAAGAATAAGAGACGATGGCTATATATTTGGACAGGCACATGGCGCTCTAATTTCCAATGCTGAACAAGAATTGACCCAAGTCTAAGCTTGCTCTCAGAAGGAGAATTGGGCTTGAAAATTTCCTGCTGCTTTGGGACCAGTTCCGAAAGTGGGAAGTTGAGCCGGGGATCTCAGGGAGCCTATAATTCATGGCCCTGCAGCATGGTAAAAGGCACGTAATGTGGAAAAATGACTTGGGTTGCACCAGAGAAAAGAACTTGAGAGCAAGGCAGAATTGCAAAACTGGGATTTCAAGAGGGAGAAGCGTCTCGCCTGGTAAGAACCTAGGATGTGGCAGTACTTCTTCAAACATGCCTTTGTCGAAAAAGGGTGTATGCCTTTATCCTGAATATCTTTAGGATAAAGGCATACACCGTTTTTGGGCAACCAGGCAGGGGCTCGGTGCAAATCAACACTACATAATGCTATCACTTCCCATCAAAACAAAGGGTCATGTACGAAAATTGTAAAGACCAGAAATGCAGGGTTATGTGGAGGTCAATCGTACCCACATTTTGTGGATTGTGGGATGACCAATTGCAATCGGCACCCTGGCGAATTCTATGGTGTATTCGAAGATAAAGTAAGAAACAATGCTACAGCACATAGGACACTTCCATTCAAGGACGTATATTTTCAGGAAAACCAAAGAACCACAGGTCACCGGCAACCCAACGTTTACTGCGGCTCTCTTTACAAAAGCCTCGACGAGGATACAATCTAAATTTCCTTGGACAGAAACATGGATGAAGAATATGTGATTCTTATCTACAATGATATATTACAGAGCCAGGAAATCAATGAAATAACGTCACTTGCGCAACCGGAGTGTTCTTAGTTACAATCATTCTCAGTGAATTTAGTCACATAGAAAAAAGTGGTTTATCAAAGATATGAGGTACAGGTGGAATATAAAATTGCGTCCCTTGAACGAAATGGCAGACGACAGAGAGAATTACACATTTAGCAAACACACTTATGCCTGTAGGAGCGCAAAGGTCACATGAGGTGAGGAAAAACCAGGTGTTTTCAATGAGCACAGATACCATTCCACATAGACCAAGGAGGGAATCAAGACAACTTACTCTAAACCTCAAAGGACTGAACTCAGCCCACTTTACACACCAGAAAAGATTATTGACAACTGGTCAGAATTTGAAAAACAATTTATCTATGTCTCTCTGGAAGAGAATCTAGTGGATGCACAGCAGCAAGCAACACAGCACGGAAAATCGGCTACACCCGGTGAGAAAAATACACTGCAAAATAAAGGCAGTGAGTGACAGATAAATTCTTCGAGACTTCGTTCAGGGGCTGTGATTGGAGTTGTTTTCAGCATATATTCACACACAGAAAGTTGGGACCTAAGGGAGGACAATCGTGGGTCTGAGTGTCTTCGTGAGCATGAGTCAGCAAATGCAGCCCTTGTAGAATAACACTGCCTTGCCCTGATTCCATTGACCCGAAATCTCCAAATGTAGATGACCCTTCTACAGCGAACACATGCATGTGTCAGCCACAGGATGCTACCCCATTGGAATGGGAAAAAACATGAAAAGGCACCTCATCTTCTCATATCCTGGTGCTCGGGTTCAAGCTTCCAGCCACGTTCCTGAAAATATCCCCACTTGGGGAAGTCAGCACTTTCAAAACCTTCTTTCTTATAGCTTGGAATTGGTTCCATGGATGAACTACAACGGGGAAGAATAAGAAACGATGCCTATATATTTGGACAGGCATATGGTGCTCTAATTTCAACTGCTGAACAAGAATTGACCCAAGTCTAAGCTTGCTCTCAGAAGGAGAATAGGGCTTGAAAATTTCCCGCTGCTTTGTGACCAGTTCCAAAAGTGGGAAGTTGAGCAGGGGATCTCAGGGAGCCTATAATTCATGGGCCTGCAGGATGGTCAAAGACACCTAATGTGGACAAATGACTTGGGTTGAGCCAGAGAAAAGAACTTGAGAGCAAGGCAGAATTGCAAAAATGGGATTTCAAGAGGGAGACGCGTCTCGCATGGTAAGAACCTAGAATGTGGCAGTACTTCTTCAACCATGCCTTTGTCGAAAAACGGTGTATGCCTTTATCCTGAATATATTCCGAATAAAGGCATACACTGTTTTTGGGGAACCAGGCAGGGGCTCGGTCCAAATCAACAGTACATAGTGCTATCACTTCCCATCTAAACAAAGGGTCTTCTACGAAAAGTGTAAAGACTAGAAATTCAGGGTAGCATGGAGGTAAATCGTACCCACATTTTGTGGATTGTGGGATGACGAATTGCAATCGGCACCCTGGCGAATTCTATGGTGTATTCGAAGATAAAGTAAGAAACAATGCTACAGCACATAGGACACTTCCATTCAAGGACATATATTTTCAGGAAAACAAAAGAACCTCAGGTCACAGGCAACCCAACGTTTCCTGCTGCTCTCTTTACAAAAGCCTCGACTAGGATACAATCTAAATTTCCTTGGACGGAAAACATGGATGGAGAATATGTGATTCTTATCTACAATGATATATTACTGAGCCAGGAAATCAATGAAATAACGTCACTTGCCGCCAAAGGAGTGTTCGTAGTTACAATCATTCTCAGTAAATTTAGTCACATAGAAAAAAGTGGTTTATCAAAGATATGAGGTACAGGTGGAATACAAAATTGCGTCCCATGAATGAAATGGCAGACGAGAGAAAGCATCACACATTTAGCAAACACACTTATGCCTGTAGGAGCGCGAAGGTCACTTGAGGTGAGGAAAAAACAGGTGTTTTCAATGAGCACAGATACCATTCCATATAGACCAAAGAGGGCATCAAGACAACTTACTCTAAACCTCAAAGGACTGAACTCAGCCCACTTTACACACCAGAAAAGATTATTTACAACTGGTTAGAATTTGAAAAACAATTTATCGATGTCTCTCTGGAAGAGAATCAAGTGGATGCACAGCAGCAAGCAACACAGCACTCAAAATCGGCTACACCCCGTGAGAAAAATAAACTGCAAAATAAAGGCAGTGAGTGAGAGATAAATTCTTCGAGACTTCGTTCAGGGGCTGTCATTGAAGTTGTTTTGAGCATATATTAACACACAGAAGGATCGGACCTAAGGGAGGACACTCGTGGGTCTGAGTGTCTTCGTGAGCATGAGTCAGCAAATGCAGCCCTTGTCGAATAACACTGCCTTTTCCTGATTCCATGGACCGGAAATCTCCAAATGCAGACGACCCTTCCTACAGCGAACACATGCATGGGACAGCCACAGGATGCTACCCCATTGGAACGGCAAAAAACATGAAAAGCCACCTCATCTTCTCATATCCTGGTGCTCGGGTTCAAGCTTTCAGCCGCTTTTCTGAAAATATACCCAATTGGGGAAGTCAGCACTTTCAAAACACTCTTACTTATAACTTGGAATTGGTTCCATGCATGAACTACAACGGGGAAGAATAAGAGACGATGGCTATATATTTGGACAGGCACATGGCGCTCTAATTTCCAATGCTGAACAAGAATTGACCCAAGTCTAAGCTTGCTCTCGGAAGGAGAATTGAGCTTGAAAATTCCCTGCTGCTTTGGGACCAGTTCCGAAAGTGGGAAGTTGAGCCGGGGATCTCAGGGAGCCTATAATTCATGGCCCTGCAGCATGGTAAAAGGCACGTAATGTGGAAAAATGACTTGGGTTGCACCAGAGAAAAGAACTTGAGAGCAAGGCAGAATTGCAAAACTGGGATTTCAAGAGGGAGAAGCGTCTCGCCTGGTAAGAACCTAGGATGCGGCAGTACTTCTCCAAACATGCCTTTGTCGAAAAAGGGTGTATGCCTTTATCCTGAATATCTTTAGGATAAAGGCATACACCGTTTTGGGGCAACCAGGCAGGGGCTCGGTGCAAATCAACACTACATAATGCTATCACTTCCCATCAAAACAAAGGGTCATGTACGAAAAGTGTAAAGACCAGAAATGCAGGGTAACGTGGAGGTAAATCGTACCCACATTTTGTGGATTGTGGGATGACCAATTGCAATCGGCACCCTGGCGAATTCTATGGTGTATTCGAAGATAAAGTAAGAAACAATGCTACAGCACATAGGACACTTCCATTCAAGGACGTATATTTTCAGGAAAACCAAAGAACCTCAGGTCACAGGCAACCCAACGTTTACTGCGGCTCTCTTTACAAAAGCCTCGACCAGGATACAATCTAAATTTCCTTGGATGGAATACATGGATGAAGAATATGTGATTCTTATCTACAATGATATATTACAGAGCCAGAAAATCAATGAAATAACGTCACTTGGCGCCACCGGTGTGTTCTTAGTTACAATCATTCTCAGTGAATTTAGTCAAATAGAAAAAAGGGGTTGATCAAATATATGAGGTACAGGTGGAATATAAAATTGCGTCCCTTGAACGAAATGGCAGACGACAGAGAGAATTACACATTTAGCAAACACACTTATGCCTGTAGGAGCGCAAAGGTCACATGAGGTGAGGAAAAACCAGGTGTTTTCAATGAGCACAGATACCATTCCATATAGACCAAGGAGGGAATCAAGACAACTTACTCTAAACCTCAAAGGACTGAACTCAGCCCACTTTACACATCAGAAAAGATTATTGACAACTGGTCAGAATTTGAAAAACAATTTATCTATGTCTCTCTGGAAGAGAATCTAGTGGATGCACAGCAGCAAGCAACACAGCACGGAAAATCGGCTACACCCGGTGAGAAAAATAAACTGCAAAATAAAGGCAGTGAGTGACAGATAAATTCTCGAGACTTCGTTCAGGGGCTGTGATTGGAGTTGTTTTCAGCATATATTCACACACAGAAAGATGGGACCTAAGGGAGGACAATCGTGGGTCTGAGTGTCTTCGTGAGCATGAGTCAGCAAATGCAGCCCTTGTAGAATAACACTGCCTTGCCCTGATTCCATTGACCCGAAATCTGCAAATGTAGACGACCCTTATACAGCGAACACATGCATGGGTCAGCCACAGGATGCTACCCCATTGGAACGGGAAAAACATGAAAAGGCACCTCATCTTCTCATATCCTGGTGCTCGGGTTCAAGCTTCCAGCCACTTTCCTGAAAATATCCCCACTTGGGGAAGTCAGCACTTTCAAAACCTTCTTTCTTATAGCTTGGAATTGGTTCCATGGATGAACTACAACGGGGAAGAATAAGACACGATGCCTATATATTTGGACAGGCATATGGTGCTCTAATTTCAACTGCTGAACAAGAATTGACCCAAGTCTAAGCTTGCTCTCAGAAGGAGAATAGGGCTTGAAAATTTCCCGCTGCTTTGTGACCAGTTCCGAAAGTGGGAAGTTGAGCAGGGGATCTCAGCGATCCTATAATTCATGGGCCTGCAGGATGGTCCAAGACACCTAATGAGGACAAATGACTTGGGTTGAGCCAGAGAAAAGAACTTAAAAGCAAGGCAGAATTGCAAAAATGGGATTTCAAGAGGGAGAAGCGTCTCGCCTGGTAAGAACCTAGAATGTGGCAGTACTTCTTCAACCATGCCTTTGTCGAAAAACGTTGTATGCCTTTATCCTGAATATATTCCGAATAAAGGCATACACCTTTTTTCGGCAACCGGGCAGGGGCTCGGTGCAAATCAACACTAAATAGTCCTATCACTTCCCATCTAAACAAAGTGTCATCTAGGAAAAGTGTGAAGACTAGAAATTCAGGGTAGCATGGAGGTAAATCGTACCCTCATTTGGTGGATTCCAGGATGAACAATGGCAATCGGCACCCTGGCGAAGTCTATGGTGTATTCAAAAATAATGTAAGAAACAAAGCTACAGCACATAGGACACTTCCACTCAAGGATGTATATTTTCAAGAAAATCAAAGAACCTCAGGTCATAGGCAACCCAACGTTTACTGCTGCTCTCTTTACAAAAGCCTCGACTAGGATACAATCTAAATTTCCTTGGAGGGAAAACATGGATGGAGAATATGTGATTCTTATCTACAATGATATATTACTGAGCCAGGAAATAAATGAAGTAACGTCACTTGCCGCCAAAGGAGTGTTCGTAGTTACAATCATTCTCAGTAAATTTAGTCACATAGAAAAAAGTGGTTTATCAAAGATATGAGGTACAGGTGGAATACAAAATTGCGTCCCATGAATGAAATGGCAGACGACAGAGAGAATCACACATTTAGCAAACACACTTATGCCTGTAGGAGCGCGAAGGTCACTTGAGGTGAGGAAAAACCAGGTGTTTTCAATGAGCACAGATACCATTCCTTATAGACCAAAGAGGGAATGAGGACAACTTACTCTAAACCTCAAAGGACTGAACTCAGTCCACTTTACACACCAGAAAAGATTATTTACAACTGGTTAGAATTTGAAAAACAATTTATCGATGTCTCTCTGGAAGAGAATCAAGTGGATGCACAGCAGCAACAACACAGCACTGAAAATCGGCTACACCCTGTGAGAAAAATAAACTGCAAAATAAAGGCAGTGAGTGAGAGATAAATTCTTCGAGACTTCGTTCAGGGGCTGTCATTGAAGTTCTTTTGAGCATATATTAACACACAGAAGGATCAGACCTAAGGGAGGACACTCGTGGGTCTGAGTGTCTTCGTGAGCATGAGTCAGCAAATGCAGCCCTTGTAGAATAACACTGCCTTTTCCTGATTCCATGGACCCGACATCTCCAAATGCAGACGACCCTTCCTACAGCGAACACATGCATGGGACAGCCACAGGATGCTACCCCATTGGAACGGCAAAAAACATGAAAAGCCACCTCATCTTCTCATATCCTGGTGCTCGGGTTCAAGCTTTCAGCCGCTTTTCTGAAAATATACCCAATTGGGGAAGTCAGCACTTTCAAAACACTCTTACTTATAACTTGGAATTGGTTCCATGGATGAACTACAATGGGGAAGAATAAGAGACGATGGCTATATATTTGGACAGGCACATGGCGCTCTAATTTCCAATGCTGAACAAGAATTGACCCAAGTCTAAGCTTGCTCTCGGAAGGAGAATTGAGCTTGAAAATTCCCTGCTGCTTTGGGACCAGTTCCGAAAGTGGGAAGTTGAGCCGGGGATCTCAGGGAGCCTATAATTCATGGCCCTGCAGCATGGTAAAAGGCACGTAATGTGGAAAAATGACTTGGGTTGCACCAGAGAAAAGAACTTGAGAGCAAGGCAGAATTGCAAAACTGGGATTTCAAGAGGGAGAAGCGTCTCGCCTGGTAAGAACCTAGGATGTGGCAGTACTTCTTCAAACATGCCTTTGTCGAAAAAGGGTGTATGCCTTTATCCTGAATATCTTTAGGATAAAGGCATACACCGTTTTGGGGCAACCAGGCAGGGGCTCGGTGCAAATCAACACTACATAATGCTATCACTTCCCATCAAAACAAAGGGTCATGTACGAAAAGTGTAAAGACCAGAAATGCAGGGTAACGTGGAGTTAATCGTACCCACATTTTGTGGATTCTGGGATGACCAATTGCAATCGGCACCCTGGCGAATTCTATGGTGTATTCGAAGATAAAGTAAGAAACAATGCTACAGCACATAGGACACTTCCATTCAAGGACGTATATTTTCAGGAAAACCAAAGAACCTCAGGTCACAGGCAACCCAACGTTTACTGCTGCTCTCTTTACAAAAACCTCGACTAGGATACAATCTAAATTTCCTTGGACGGAAAACATGGATGAAGAATATGTGATTCTTATCTACAATGATATATTACAGAGCCAGGTAATCAATGAAATAACGTCACTCGGCGCCACCGGAGTGTTCTTAGTTACAATCATTCTCAGTGAATTTAGTCACATAGAAAAAAGTGGTTTATCAAAGATATGAGGTACAGGTGGAATATAAAATTGCGTCCCTTGAACGAAATGGAAGACGACAGAGAGAATTACACATTTAGCGAACACACTTATGCCTGTAGGAGCGCAAAGGTCACATGAGGTGAGGAAAAACCAGGTGTTTTCAATGAGCAAAGATACCATTCCATATAGACCAAGAAGGGAATGAGGACAACTTTCTCTAAACCTCAAAGGACTGAACTCAGCCCACTTTACACACCAGAAAAGATTATTGACAACTGGTCAGAATTTGAAAAACAATTTATCTATGTCTCTCTGGAAGAGAATCTAGTGGATGCACAGCAGCAAGCAACACAGCACGGAAAATTGGCTACACCCGGTGAGAAAAATAAACTGCAAAATAAAGGCAGTGAGTGACAGATAAATTCTTCGAGACTTCGTTCAGGGGCTGTGATTGGAGTTGTTTTCAGCATATATTAACACACAGAAAGATGGGACCTAAGGGAGGACAATCGTGGGTCTGAGTGTCTTCGTGAGCATGAGTCAGCAAATGCAGCCCTTGTAGAATAACACTGCCTTGCCCTGATTCCATTGACCCGAAATCTCCAAATGTAGACGACCCTTCTACAGCGAACACATGCATGGGTCATCCACAGGATGCTACCCCATTGGAAAGGGAAAAAACACGAAAAGGCACCTCATCTTCTCATATCCTGGTGCTCGGGTTCAAGCTTCCAGCCACGTTCCTGAAAATATCCCCACTTGGGGAAGTCAGCACTTTCAAAACCTTCTTTCTTATAGCTTGGAATTGGTTCCATGGATGAACTACAACGGGGAAGAATAAGACACGATGCCTATATATTTGGACAGGCATATGGTGCTCTAATTTCAACTGCTGAACAAGAATTGACCCAAGTCTAAGCTTGCTCTCAGAAGGAGAATAGGGCTTGAAAATTTCCCGCTGATTTGTGACCAGTTCCAAAAGTGGGAAGTTGAGCAGGGGATCTCAGCGAGCCTATAATTCATGGGCCTGCAGGATGGGCCAAGACACCTAATGTGGACAAATGACTTGGGTTGAGCCAGAGAAAAGAACTTGAGAGCAAGGCAGAATTGCAAAAATGGGATTTCAAGAGGGAGACGCGTCTCGCCTGGTAAGAAACTAGAATGTGGCAATACTTCTTCAACCATGCCTTTGTCGAAAAATGGTGTATGCCTTTATCCTGAATATATTCCGAATAAAGGCGTACACCGTTTTTGGGCAACCAGGTAGGGGCTCGGTGCAAATCAACACTACATAGTGCTATCACTTCCCATCTAAACAAAGGGTCATCTACGAAAATTGTAAAGACTAGAAATTCAGGGTAGCATGGAGGTAAATCGTACCCACATTTTGTGGATTCCAGGATGAAAAATGGCAATCGGCACCCTGGCGAAGTCTATGGTGTATTCAAAAATAATGTAAGAAACAATGCTACAGCACATAGGACACTTCCATTCAAGGACGTATATTTTCAGGAAAACCAAAGAACCTCAGGTCACAGGCAACCCAACGTTCACTGCTGATCTCTTTACAAAAGCCTCGACTAGGATACAATCTAAATATCCTTGGACGGAAAACATGGATGGAGAATATGTGATTCTTATCTACAATGATATATTACTGAGCCAGGAAATCAATGAAATAACGTCACTTGCCGCCAAAGGAGTGTTCGTAGTTACAATCATTCTCAGTAAATTTAGTCACATAGAAAAAAGTGGTTTATCAAAGATATGAGGTACAGGTGGAATACAAAATTGCGTCCCATGAATGAAATGGCAGACGAGAGAAAGCATCACACATTTAGCAAACACACTTATGCCTGTAGGAGCGCGAAGGTCACTTGAGGTGAGGAAAAACCAGGTGTTTTCAATGAGCACAGATACCATTCCATATAGACCAAAGAGGGAATGAGGACAACTTACTCTAAACCTCAAAGGACTGAACTCAGCCCATTTTACACACCAGAAAAGATTATTTACAACTGGTTAGAATTTGAAAAACAATTTATCGATGTCTCTCTGGAAGAGAATCAAGTGGATGCACAGCAGCAAGCAACACAGCACTGAAAATCGGCTACACCCCGTGAGAAAAATAAACTGCAAAATAAAGGCAGTGAGTGACAGATAAATTCTTCGAGACTTCGTTCAGGGGCTGTCATTGAAGTTCTTTTGAGCATATATTAACACACAGAAGGATCAGACCTAAGGGAGGACACTCGTGGGTCTGAGTGTCTTCGTGAGCATGAGTCAGCAAATGCAGCCCTTGTAGAATAACACTGCCTTTTCCTGATTCCATGGACCCGACATCTCCAAATGCAGACGACCCTTCCTACAGCGAACACATGCATGGGACAGGCACAGGATGCTACCCCATTGGAACGGCAAAAAAATGAAAAGCCACCTCATCTTCTCATACCCTGGTGCTCGGGTTCAAGCTTTCAGCCGCTTTTCTGAAAATATACCCAATTGGGGAAGTCAGCACTTTCAAAACACTCTTACTTATAACTTGGAATTGGTTCCATGGATGAACTACAACGGGGAAGAATAAGAGACGATGGCTATATATTTGGACAGGCACATGGCGCTCTAATTTCCAATGCTGAACAAGAATTGACCCAAGTCTAAGCTTGCTCTCAGAAGGAGAATTGGGCTTGAAAATTTCCTGCTGCTTTGGGACCAGTTCCGAAAGTGGGAAGTTGAGCCGGGGATCTCAGGGAGCCTATAATTCATGGCCCTGCAGCATGGTAAAAGGCACGTAATGTGGAAAAATGACTTGGGTTGCACCAGAGAAAAGAACTTGAGAGCAAGGCAGAATTGCAAAACTGGGATTTCAAGAGGGAGAAGCGTCTCGCCTGGTAAGAACCTAGGATGTGGCAGTACTTCTTCAAACATGCCTTTGTCGAAAAAGGGTGTATGCCTTTATCCTGAATATCTTTAGGATAAAGGCATACACCGTTTTTGGGCAACCAGGCAGGGGCTCGGTGCAAATCAACACTACATAATGCTATCACTTCCCATCAAAACAAAGGGTCATGTACGAAAATTGTAAAGACCAGAAATGCAGGGTTATGTGGAGGTCAATCGTACCCACATTTTGTGGATTGTGGGATGACCAATTGCAATCGGCACCCTGGCGAATTCTATGGTGTATTCGAAGATAAAGTAAGAAACAATGCTACAGCACATAGGACACTTCCATTCAAGGACGTATATTTTCAGGAAAACCAAAGAACCACAGGTCACCGGCAACCCAACGTTTACTGCGGCTCTCTTTACAAAAGCCTCGACGAGGATACAATCTAAATTTCCTTGGACAGAAACATGGATGAAGAATATGTGATTCTTATCTACAATGATATATTACAGAGCCAGGAAATCAATGAAATAACGTCACTTGCGCAACCGGAGTGTTCTTAGTTACAATCATTCTCAGTGAATTTAGTCACATAGAAAAAAGTGGTTTATCAAAGATATGAGGTACAGGTGGAATATAAAATTGCGTCCCTTGAACGAAATGGCAGACGACAGAGAGAATTACACATTTAGCAAACACACTTATGCCTGTAGGAGCGCAAAGGTCACATGAGGTGAGGAAAAACCAGGTGTTTTCAATGAGCACAGATACCATTCCACATAGACCAAGGAGGGAATCAAGACAACTTACTCTAAACCTCAAAGGACTGAACTCAGCCCACTTTACACACCAGAAAAGATTATTGACAACTGGTCAGAATTTGAAAAACAATTTATCTATGTCTCTCTGGAAGAGAATCTAGTGGATGCACAGCAGCAAGCAACACAGCACGGAAAATCGGCTACACCCGGTGAGAAAAATACACTGCAAAATAAAGGCAGTGAGTGACAGATAAATTCTTCGAGACTTCGTTCAGGGGCTGTGATTGGAGTTGTTTTCAGCATATATTCACACACAGAAAGTTGGGACCTAAGGGAGGACAATCGTGGGTCTGAGTGTCTTCGTGAGCATGAGTCAGCAAATGCAGCCCTTGTAGAATAACACTGCCTTGCCCTGATTCCATTGACCCGAAATCTCCAAATGTAGATGACCCTTCTACAGCGAACACATGCATGTGTCAGCCACAGGATGCTACCCCATTGGAATGGGAAAAAACATGAAAAGGCACCTCATCTTCTCATATCCTGGTGCTCGGGTTCAAGCTTCCAGCCACGTTCCTGAAAATATCCCCACTTGGGGAAGTCAGCACTTTCAAAACCTTCTTTCTTATAGCTTGGAATTGGTTCCATGGATGAACTACAACGGGGAAGAATAAGAAACGATGCCTATATATTTGGACAGGCATATGGTGCTCTAATTTCAACTGCTGAACAAGAATTGACCCAAGTCTAAGCTTGCTCTCAGAAGGAGAATAGGGCTTGAAAATTTCCCGCTGCTTTGTGACCAGTTCCAAAAGTGGGAAGTTGAGCAGGGGATCTCAGGGAGCCTATAATTCATGGGCCTGCAGGATGGTCAAAGACACCTAATGTGGACAAATGACTTGGGTTGAGCCAGAGAAAAGAACTTGAGAGCAAGGCAGAATTGCAAAAATGGGATTTCAAGAGGGAGACGCGTCTCGCATGGTAAGAACCTAGAATGTGGCAGTACTTCTTCAACCATGCCTTTGTCGAAAAACGGTGTATGCCTTTATCCTGAATATATTCCGAATAAAGGCATACACTGTTTTTGGGGAACCAGGCAGGGGCTCGGTCCAAATCAACAGTACATAGTGCTATCACTTCCCATCTAAACAAAGGGTCTTCTACGAAAAGTGTAAAGACTAGAAATTCAGGGTAGCATGGAGGTAAATCGTACCCACATTTTGTGGATTGTGGGATGACGAATTGCAATCGGCACCCTGGCGAATTCTATGGTGTATTCGAAGATAAAGTAAGAAACAATGCTACAGCACATAGGACACTTCCATTCAAGGACATATATTTTCAGGAAAACAAAAGAACCTCAGGTCACAGGCAACCCAACGTTTCCTGCTGCTCTCTTTACAAAAGCCTCGACTAGGATACAATCTAAATTTCCTTGGACGGAAAACATGGATGGAGAATATGTGATTCTTATCTACAATGATATATTACTGAGCCAGGAAATCAATGAAATAACGTCACTTGCCGCCAAAGGAGTGTTCGTAGTTACAATCATTCTCAGTAAATTTAGTCACATAGAAAAAAGTGGTTTATCAAAGATATGAGGTACAGGTGGAATACAAAATTGCGTCCCATGAATGAAATGGCAGACGAGAGAAAGCATCACACATTTAGCAAACACACTTATGCCTGTAGGAGCGCGAAGGTCACTTGAGGTGAGGAAAAAACAGGTGTTTTCAATGAGCACAGATACCATTCCATATAGACCAAAGAGGGCATCAAGACAACTTACTCTAAACCTCAAAGGACTGAACTCAGCCCACTTTACACACCAGAAAAGATTATTTACAACTGGTTAGAATTTGAAAAACAATTTATCGATGTCTCTCTGGAAGAGAATCAAGTGGATGCACAGCAGCAAGCAACACAGCACTCAAAATCGGCTACACCCCGTGAGAAAAATAAACTGCAAAATAAAGGCAGTGAGTGAGAGATAAATTCTTCGAGACTTCGTTCAGGGGCTGTCATTGAAGTTGTTTTGAGCATATATTAACACACAGAAGGATCGGACCTAAGGGAGGACACTCGTGGGTCTGAGTGTCTTCGTGAGCATGAGTCAGCAAATGCAGCCCTTGTCGAATAACACTGCCTTTTCCTGATTCCATGGACCGGAAATCTCCAAATGCAGACGACCCTTCCTACAGCGAACACATGCATGGGACAGCCACAGGATGCTACCCCATTGGAACGGCAAAAAAACATTAAAAGCCACCTCATCTTCTCATACCCTGGTGCTCGGGTTCAAGCTTTCAGCCGCTTTTCTGAAAATATACCCAATTGGGGAAGTCAGCACTTTCAAAACACTCTTACTTATAACTTGGAATTGGTTCCATGGATGAACTACAATGGGGAAGAATAAGAGACGATGGCTATATATTTGGACAGGAACATGGCGCTCTAATTTCCAATGCTGAACAAGAATTGACGCAAGTCTAAGCTTGCTCTCGGAAGGAGAATTGGGCTTGAAAATGTCCTGCTGCTTTGGGACCAGTTCCGAAAGTGGGAAGTTGAGCCGGGGATCTCAGGGAGCCTATAATTCATGGCCCTGCAGGATGGTAAAAGGCACGTAATGTGGAAAAATGACTTGGGTTGAACCAGAGAAAAGAACTTGAGAGCAAGGCAGAATTGCAAAACTGGGATTTCAAGAGGGAGAAGCGTCTTGCCTGGTAAGAACCTAGGATGTGGCAGTACTTCTTCAACCATGCCTTTGTCGAAAAACGGTGTATGCCTTTATCCTGAATATCTTTAGGATAAAGGCATACACCGTTTTTGGGCAACCAGGCAGGGGCTCGGTGCAAATCAACACTACATAGTGCTATCACTTTCCATCTAAACAAAGGGTCATCTACGAAAAGTGTAAAGACTAGAAATTCAGGGTAGCATGGAGGTAAATCGTACCCACATTTTGTGGATTCCAGGATGAACAATGGCAATCGGCACCCTGGCGAAGGCTATGGTGTATTCAAAAATAATGTAAGAAACAAAGCTACAGCACATAGGACACTTCCACTCAAGGACGTATATTTTCAAGAAAACCAAAGAATCTCAGGTCACAGGCAACCCAACGTTTTCTGCTGCTCTCTTTACAAAAGCCTCGACTAGGATACAATCTAAATTTCCTTGGACGGAAAACATGGATGGAGAATATGTGATTCTTATCTACAATGATATATTACTGAGCCAGGAAATCAATGAAATAACGTCACTTGCCGCCAAAGGAGTGTTCGTAGTTACAATCATTCTCAGTAAATTTAGTCACATAGAAAATAGTGGTTTATCAAAGATATGAGGTACAGGTGGAATACAAAATTGCGTCCCATGAATGAAATGGCAGACGAGAGAAAGCATCACACATTTAGCAAACACACTTATGCCTGTAGGAGCGCGAAGGTCACTTGAGGTGAGGAAAAAACAGGTGTTTTCAATGAGCACAGATACCATTCCATATAGACCAAAGAGGGCATCAAGACAACTTACTCTAAACCTCAAAGGACTGAACTCAGCCCACTTTACACAGCAGAAAAGATTATTTACAACTGGTTAGAATTTGAAAAACAATTTATCGATGTCTCTCTGGAAGAGAATCAAGTGGATGCACAGCAGCAAGCAACACAGCACTGAAAATCGGCTACACCCCGTGAGAAAAATAAACTGCAAAATAAAGGCAGTGAGTGACAGATAAATTCTTCGAGACTTCGTTCAGGGGCTGTCATTGAAGTTGTTTTGAGCATATATTAACACACAGAAGGATCGGACCTAAGGGAGGACACTCGTGGGTCTGAGTGTCTTCGTGAGCATGAGTCAGCAAATGCAGCCCTTGTCGAATAACACTGCCTTTTCCTGATTCCATGGACCCGAAATCTCCAAATGCAGACGACCCTTCCTACAGCGAACTCATGCATGGGACAGCCACAGGATGCTACCCCATTGGAACGGCAAAAAACATGAAAAGCCACCTCATCTTCTCATATCCTGGTGCTCGGGTTCAAGCTTTCAGCCGCTTTTCTGAAAATATACCCAATTGGGGAAGTCAGCACTTTCAAAACACTCTTACTTATAACTTGGAATTGGTTCCATGGATGAACTACATCGGGGAAGAATAAGAGACGATGGCTATATATGTGGACAGGAACATGGCGCTCTAATTTCCAATGCTGAACAAGAATTGACCCAAGTCTAACCTTGCTCTCAGAAGGAGAATTGGGCTTGAAAATTTCCTGCTGCTTTGGGACCTGTTCCGACAGTGGGAAGTTGAGCCGGGGATCTCAGGGAGCCTATAATTCATGGCCCTACAGGATGGTAAAAGGCACGTAATGTGGAAAAATGACTTGGGTTGAACCAGAGAAAAGAACTTGAGAGCAAGGCAGAATTGCAAAACTGGGATTTCAAGAGGGAGAAGCGTCTCGCCTGGTAAGAACCTAGGATGTGGCAGTACTTCTTCAAACATGCCTTTGTCGAAAAAGGGTGTATGTCTTTATCCTGAATATCTTTAGGATAAAGGCATACACCGTTTTTGGGGAACCAGGCAGGGGCTCGGTGCAAATCAACACTACATAATGCTATCACTTCCCATCAAAACAAAGGGTCATGTACGAAAAGTGTAAAGACCAGAAATGCAGGGTAACGTGGAGGTAAATCGTACCCACATTTTGTGGACTGTGGGATGAACAATGGCAATCGGCACCCTGGCGAATTCTATGGTGTATTCGAAGATAAAGTAAGAAACAATGCTACAGCACATAGGACACTTCCACTCAAGGACGTATATTTTCAAGGAAACCAAAGAACCTCAGGTCACAGGCAACCCAACGTTTACTGCTGCTCTCTTTACAAAAGCCTCGACGAGGATACAATCTAAATTTCCTTGGACAGAAACATGGATGAAGAATATGTGATTCTTATCTACAATGATATATTACAGAGCCAGGAAATCAATGAAATAACGTCACTTGCGCCACCGGAGTGTTCTTAGTTACAATCATTCTCAGTGAATTTAGTCACATAGAAAAAAGTGGTTTATCAAAGATATGAGGTACAGGTGGAATATAAAATTGCGTCCCTTGAACGAAATGGCAGACGACAGAGAGAATTACACATTTAGCAAACACACTTATGCCTGTAGGAGCGCAAAGGTCACATGAGGTGAGGAAAAACCAGGTGTTTTCAATGAGCACAGATACCATTCCACATAGACCAAGGAGGGAATCAAGACAACTTACTCTAAACCTCAAAGGACTGAACTCAGCCCACTTTACACACCAGAAAAGATTATTGACAACTGGTCAGAATTTGAAAAACAATTTATCGATGTCTCTCTGGAAGAGAATCAAGTGGATGCACAGCAGCAAGCAACACAGCACTCAAAATCGGCTACACCAGGTGAGAAAAATAAACTGCAAAATAAAGGCAGTGAGTGAGAGATAAATTCTTCGAGACTTCGTTCAGGGGCTGTCATTGAAGTTGTTTTGAGCATATATTAACACACAGAAGGATCGGACCTAAGGGAGGACACTCGTGGGTCTGAGTGTCTTCGTGAGCATGAGTCAGCAAATGCAGCCCTTGTCGAATAACACTGCCTTTTCCTGATTCCATGGACCGGAAATCTCCAAATGCAGACGACCCTTCTTACAGCGAACACATGCATGGGACAGCCACAGGATGCTACCCCATTGGAACGGCAAAAAACATGAAAAGCCACCTCATCTTCTCATATCCTGGTGCTCGGGTTCAAGCTTTCAGCCGCTTTTCTGAAAATATACCCAATTGGGGAAGTCAGCACTTTCAAAACACTCTTATAACTTGGAATTGGTTCCATGGATGAACTACAATGGGGAAGAATAAGAGACGATGGCTATATATTTGGACAGGCACATGGCGCTCTAATTTCCAATGCTGAACAAGAATTGACCCAAGTCTAAGCTTGCTCTCGGAAGGAGAATTGAGCTTGAAAATTCCCTGCTGCTTTGGGACCAGTTCCGAAAGTGGGAAGTTGAGCAGGGGATCTCAGGGAGCCTATAATTCATGGCCCTGCAGCATGGTAAAAGGCACGTAATGTGGAAAAATGACTTGGGTTGCACCAGAGAAAAGAACTTGAGAGCAAGGCAGAATTGCAAAACTGGGATTTCAAGAGGGAGAAGCGTCTCGCCTGGTAAGAACCTAGGATGTGGCAGTACTTCTTCAAACATGCCTTTGTCGAAAAAGGGTGTATGCCTTTATCCTGAATATCTTTAGGATAAAGGCATACACCTTTTTTGGGCAACCAGGCAGGGGCTCGGTGCAAATCAACACTACATAATGCTATCACTTCCCATCAAAACAAAGGGTCATGTACGAAAAGTGTAAAGACCAGAAATGCAGGGTAACGTGGAGGTAAATCGTACCCACATTTTGTGGATTGTGGGATGACCAATTGCAATCGGCACCCTGGCGAATTCTATGGTGTATTCGAAGATAAAGTAAGAAACAATGCTACAGCACATAGGACACTTCCATTCAAGGATGTATATTTTCAGGAAAACCAAAGAACCTCAGGTCACAGGCAACCCAACGTTTACTGCTGCTCTCTTTACAAAAGCCTCGACTAGGATACAATCTAAATTTCCTTGGACGGAAAACATGGATGAAGAATATGTGATTGTTATCTACAATGATATATTACAGAGCCAGGTAATCAATGAAATAACGTCACTCGGCGCCACCGGAGTGTTCTTAGTTACAATCATTCTCAGTGAATTTAGTCACATAGAAAAACGTGGTTTATCAAAGATATGAGGTACAGGTGGAATATAAAATTGCGTCCCTTGAACGAAATGGCAGACGACAGAGAGAATTACATATTTAGCGAACACACTTATGCCTGTAGGAGCGCAAAGGTCACATGAGGTGAGGAAAAACCAGGTGTTTTCAATGAGCAAAGATACCATTCCATATAGACCAAGAAGGGAATGAGGACAACTTTCTCTAAACCTCAAAGGACTGAACTCAGCCCACTTTACACACCAGAAAAGATTATTGACAACTGGTCAGAATTTGAAAAACAATTTATCTATGTCTCTCTGGAAGAGAATCTAGTGGATGCACAGCAGCAAGCAACACAGCACGGAAAATCGGCTACACCCGGTGAGAAAAATAAACTGCAAAATAAAGGCAGTGAGTGACAGATAAATTCTTCGAGACTTCGTTCAGGGGCTGTCATTGAAGTTCTTTTGAGCATATATTAACACACAGAAGGATCAGACCTAAGGGAGGACACTCGTGGGTCTGAGTGTCTTCGTGAGCATGAGTCAGCAAATGCAGCCCTTGTAGAATAACACTGCCTTTTCCTGATTCCATGGACCCGACATCTCCAAATGCAGACGACCCTTCCTACAGCGAACACATGCATGGGACAGCCACAGGATGCTACCCCATTGGAACGGCAAAAAACATGAAAAGCCACCTCATCTTCTCATATCCTGGTGCTCGGGTTCAAGCTTTCAGCCGCTTTTCTGAAAATATACCCAATTGGGGAAGTCAGCACTTTCAAAACACTCTTACTTATAACTTGGAATTGGTTCCATGGATGAACTACAACGGGGAAGAATAAGAGACGATGGCTATATATTTGGACAGGCACATGGCGCTCTAATTTCCAATGCTGAACAAGAATTGACCCAAGTCTAAGCTTGCTCTCGGAAGGAGAATTGAGCTTGAAAATTCCCTGCTGCTTTGGGACCAGTTCCGAAAGTGGGAAGTTGAGCCGGGGATCTCAGGGAGCCTATAATTCATGGCCCTGCAGCATGGTAAAAGGCACGTAATGTGGAAAAATGACTTGGGTTGCACCAGAGAAAAGAACTTGAGAGCAAGGCAGAATTGCAAAACTGGGATTTCAAGAGGGAGAAGCGTCTCGCCTGGTAAGAACCTAGGAAGTGGCAGTACTTCTTCAAACATGCCTTTGTCGAAAAAGGGTGTATGCCTTTATCCTGAATATCTTTAGGATAAAGGCATACACCTTTTTTGGGCAACCAGGCAGGGGCTCGGTGCAAATCAACACTACATAATGCTATCACTTCCCATCAAAACAAAGGGTCATGTACGAAAAGTGTAAAGACCAGAAATGCAGGGTAACGTGGAGGTAAATCGTACCCACATTTTGTGGATTGTGGGATGACCAATTGCAATCGGCACCCTGGCGAATTCTATGGTGTATTCGAAGATAAAGTAAGAAACAATGCTACAGCACATAGGACACTTCCATTCAAGGACGTATATTTTCAGGAAAACCAAAGAACCTCAGGTCACAGGCAACCCAACGTTTACTGCTGCTCTCTTTACAAAAGCCTCGACTAGGATACAATCTAAATTTCCTTGGACGGAAAACATGGATGAAGAATATGTGATTGTTATCTACAATGATATATTACAGAGCCAGGTAATCAATGAAATAACGTCACTCGGCGCCACCGGAGTGTTCTTAGTTACAATCATTCTCAGTGAATTTAGTCACATAGAAAAACGTGGTTTATCAAAGATATGAGGTACAGGTGGAATATAAAATTGCGTCCCTTGAACGAAATGGCAGACGACAGAGAGAATTACATATTTAGCGAACACACTTATGCCTGTAGGAGCGCAAAGGTCACATGAGGTGAGGAAAAACCAGGTGTTTTCAATGAGCAAAGATACCATTCCATATAGACCAAGAAGGGAATGAGGACAACTTTCTCTAAACCTCAAAGGACTGAACTCAGCCCACTTTACACACCAGAAAAGATTATTGACAACTGGTCAGAATTTGAAAAACAATTTATCTATGTCTCTCTGGAAGAGAATCTAGTGGATGCACAGCAGCAAGCAACACAGCACGGAAAATCGGCTACACCCGGTGAGAAAAATAAACTGCAAAATAAAGGCAGTGAGTGACAGATAAATTCTTCGAGACTTCGTTCAGGGGCTGTGATTGGAGTTGTTTTCAGCATATATTAACACACAGAAAGATGGGACCTAAGGGAGGACAATCGTGGGTCTGAGTGTCTTCGTGAGCATGAGTCAGCAAATGCAGCCCTTGTAGAATAACACTGCCTTGCCCTGATTCCATTGACCCGAAATCTCCAAATGTAGACGACCCTTCTACAGCGAACACATGCATGGGTCATCCACAGGATGCTACCCCATTGGAAAGGGAAAAAACATGAAAAGCCACCTCATCTTCTCATATCCTGGTGCTCGGGTTCAAGCTTCCAGCCACGTTCCTGAAAATATCCCCACTTGGGGAAGTCAGCACTTTCAAAACCTTCTTTCTTATAGCTTGGAATTGGTTCCATGGATGAACTACAACGGGGAAGAATAAGACACGATGCCTATATATTTGGACAGGCATATGGTGCTCTAATTTCAACTGCTGAACAAGAATTGACCCAAGTCTAAGCTTGCTCTCAGAAGGAGAATAGGGCTTGAAAATTTCCCGCTGATTTGTGACCAGTTCCAAAAGTGGGAAGTTGAGCAGGGGATCTCAGCGAGCATATAATTCATGGGCCTGCAGGATGGGCCAAGACACCTAATGTGGACAAATGACTTGGGTTGAGCCAGAGAAAAGAACTTGAGAGCAAGGCAGAATTGCAAAAATGGGATTTCAAGAGGGAGACGCGTCTCGCCTGGTAAGAAACTAGAATGTGGCAATACTTCTTCAACCATGCCTTTGTCGAAAAACGGTGTATGCCTTTATCCTGAATATTTTCCGAATAAAGGCATACACCGTTTTTGGGCAACCAGGCAGGGGCTCGGTGCAAATCAACACTACATAGTGCTATCACTTCCCATCTAAACAAAGGGTCATCTACGAAAATTGTAAAGACTAGAAATTCAGGGTAGCATGGAGGTAAATCGTACCCACATTTGTGGATTGTGGGATGACCAATTGCAATCGGAACCCTGGCGAAGTCTATGGTGTATTCAAAAATAATGTAAGAAACAAAGCTACAGCACATAGGACACTTCCACTCAAGGACGTATATTTTCAAGAAAACCAAAGAACCTCAGGTCACAGGCATCCCAACGTTTCCTGCTGCTCTCTTTACAAAAGCCTCGACTAGGATACAATCTAAATTTCCTTGGACGGAAAACATGGATGGAGAATATGTGATTCTTATCTACAATGATATATTACAGAGCCAGGAAATCAATGAAATAACGCCACTTGCCGCCAAAGGAGTGTTTGTAGTTACAATAATTCTCAGTAAATTTAGTCACATAGAAAAAAGTGGTTTATCAAAGATATGAGGTACAGGTGGAATACAAAATTGCGTCCAATGCATGAAATGGCAGAGGAGAGAAAGCATCACACATTTAGCAAACACACTTATGCCTGTAGGAGCGCGAAGGTCACTTGAGGTGAGGAAAAACCAGGTGTTTTCAATGAGCACAGATACCATTCCATATAGACCAAAGAGGGAATGAGGACAACTTACTCTAAACCTCAAAGGACTGAACTCAGCCCACTTTACACACCAGAAAAGATTATTTACAACTGGTTAGAATTTGAAAAACAATTTATCGATGTCTCTCTGGAAGAGAATCAAGTGGATGCACAGCAGCAAGCAACACAGCACTCAAAATCGGCTACACCCCGTGAGAAAAATAAACTGCAAAATAAAGGCAGTGAGTGAGAGATAAATTCTTCGAGACTTCGTTCAGGGGCTGTCATTGAAGTTCTTTTGAGCATATATTAACACACAGAAGGATCAGACCTAAGGGAGGACACTCGTGGGTCTGAGTGTCTTCGTGAGCATGAGTCAGCAAATGCAGCCCTTGTAGAATAACACTGCCTTTTCCTGATTCCATGGACCCGACATCTCCAAATGCAGACGACCCTTCCTACAGCGAACACATGCATGGGACAGCCACAGGATGCTACCCCATTGGAACGGCAAAAAACATGAAAAGCCACCTCATCTTCTCATATCCTGGTGCTCGGGTTCAAGCTTTCAGCCGCTTTTCTGAAAATATACCCAATTGGGGAAGTCAGCACTTTCAAAACACTCTTACTTATAACTTGGAATTGGTTCCATGGATGAACTACAATGGGGAAGAATAAGAGACGATGGCTATATATTTGGACAGGCACATGGCGCTCTAATTTCCAATGCTGAACAAGAATTGACCCAAGTCTAAGCTTGCTCTCGGAAGGAGAATTGAGCTTGAAAATTCCCTGCTGCTTTGGGACCAGTTCCGAAAGTGGGAAGTTGAGCAGGGGATCTCAGGGAGCCTATAATTCATGGCCCTGCAGCATGGTAAAAGGCACGTAATGTGGAAAAATGACTTGGGTTGCACCAGAGAAAAGAACTTGAGAGCAAGGCAGAATTGCAAAACTGGGATTTCAAGAGGGAGAAGCGTCTCGCCTGGTAAGAACCTAGGATGTGGCAGTACTTCTTCAAACATGCCTTTGTCGAAAAAGGGTGTATGCCTTTATCCTGAATATCTTTAGGATAAAGGCATACACCTTTTTTGGGCAACCAGGCAGGGGCTCGGTGCAAATCAACACTACATAATGCTATCACTTCCCATCAAAACAAAGGGTCATGTACGAAAAGTGTAAAGACCAGAAATGCAGGGTAACGTGGAGGTAAATCGTACCCACATTTTGTGGATTGTGGGATGACCAATTGCAATCGGCACCCTGGCGAATTCTATGGTGTATTCGAAGATAAAGTAAGAAACAATGCTACAGCACATAGGACACTTCCATTCAAGGATGTATATTTTCAGGAAAACCAAAGAACCTCAGGTCACAGGCAACCCAACGTTTACTGCTGCTCTCTTTACAAAAGCCTCGACTAGGATACAATCTAAATTTCCTTGGACGGAAAACATGGATGAAGAATATGTGATTGTTATCTACAATGATATATTACAGAGCCAGGTAATCAATGAAATAACGTCACTCGGCGCCACCGGAGTGTTCTTAGTTACAATCATTCTCAGTGAATTTAGTCACATAGAAAAACGTGGTTTATCAAAGATATGAGGTACAGGTGGAATATAAAATTGCGTCCCTTGAACGAAATGGCAGACGACAGAGAGAATTACATATTTAGCGAACACACTTATGCCTGTAGGAGCGCAAAGGTCACATGAGGTGAGGAAAAACCAGGTGTTTTCAATGAGCAAAGATACCATTCCATATAGACCAAGAAGGGAATGAGGACAACTTTCTCTAAACCTCAAAGGACTGAACTCAGCCCACTTTACACACCAGAAAAGATTATTGACAACTGGTCAGAATTTGAAAAACAATTTATCTATGTCTCTCTGGAAGAGAATCTAGTGGATGCACAGCAGCAAGCAACACAGCACGGAAAATCGGCTACACCCGGTGAGAAAAATAAACTGCAAAATAAAGGCAGTGAGTGACAGATAAATTCTTCGAGACTTCGTTCAGGGGCTGTGATTGGAGTTCTTTTCAGCATATATTCACACACAGAAAGATGGGACCTAAGGGAGGACAATCGTGGGTCTGAGTGTCTTCGTGAGCATGAGTCAGCAAATGCAGCCCTTGTAGAATAACACTGCCTTGCCCTGATTCCATTGACCCGAAATCTCCAAATGTAGACGACCCTTCTACAGCGAACACATGCATGGGTCATCCACAGGATGCTACCCCATTGGAAAGGGAAAAAACATGAAAAGCCACCTCATCTTCTCATATCCTGGTGCTCGGGTTCAAGCTTCCAGCCACGTTCCTGAAAATATCCCCACTTGGGGAAGTCAGCACTTTCAAAACCTTCTTTCTTATAGCTTGGAATTGGTTCCATGGATGAACTACAACGGGGAAGAATAAGACACGATGCCTATATATTTGGACAGGCATATGGTGCTCTAATTTCAACTGCTGAACAAGAATTGACCCAAGTCTAAGCTTGCTCTCAGAAGGAGAATAGGGCTTGAAAATTTCCCGCTGATTTGTGACCAGTTCCAAAAGTGGGAAGTTGAGCAGGGGATCTCAGCGAGCATATAATTCATGGGCCTGCAGGATGGGCCAAGACACCTAATGTGGACAAATTACTTGGGTTGAGCCAGAGAAAAGAACTTGAGAGCAAGGCAGAATTGCAAAAATGGGATTTCAAGAGGGAGACGCGTCTCGCCTGGTAAGAAACTAGAATGTGGCAATACTTCTTCAACCATGCCTTTGTCGAAAAACGGTGTATGCCTTTATCCTGAATATTTTCCGAATAAAGGCATACACCGTTTTTGGGCAACCAGGCAGGGGCTCGGTGCAAATCAACACTACATAGTGCTATCACTTCCCATCTAAACAAAGGGTCATCTACGAAAATTGTAAAGACTAGAAATTCAGGGTAGCATGGAGGTAAATCGTACCCACATTTTGTGGATTCCAGGATGAAAAATGGCAATCGGCACCCTGGCGAAGTCTATGGTGTATTCAAAAATAATGTAAGAAACAAAGCTACAGCACATAGGACACTTCCACTCAAGGACGTATATTTTCAAGAAAACCAAAGAACCTCAGGTCACAGGCATCCCAACGTTTCCTGCTGCTCTCTTTACAAAAGCCTCGACTAGGATACAATCTAAATTTCCTTGGACGGAAAACATGGATGGAGAATATGTGATTCTTATCTACAATGATATATTACAGAGCCAGGAAATCAATGAAATAACGCCACTTGCCGCCAAAGGAGTGTTTGTAGTTACAATAATTCTCAGTAAATTTAGTCACATAGAAAAAAGTGGTTTATCAAAGATATGAGGTACAGGTGGAATACAAAATTGCGTCCAATGCATGAAATGGCAGAGGAGAGAAAGCATCACACATTTAGCAAACACACTTATGCCTGTAGGAGCGCGAAGGTCACTTGAGGTGAGGAAAAACCAGGTGTTTTCAATGAGCACAGATACCATTCCATATAGACCAAAGAGGGAATGAGGACTACTTACTCTAAACCTCAAAGGACTGAACTCAGCCCACTTTACACACCAGAAAAGATTATTTACAACTGGTTAGAATTTGAAAAACAATTTATCGATGTCTCTCTGGAAGAGAATCAAGTGGATGCACAGCAGCAAGCAACACAGCACTGAAAATCGGCTACACCCCGTGAGAAAAATAAACTGCAAAATAAAGGCAGTGAGTGAGAGATAAATTCTTCGAGACTTCGTTCAGGGGCTGTCATTGAAGTTCTTTTGAGCATATATTAACACACAGAAGGATCAGACCTAAGGGAGGACACTCGTGGGTCTGAGTGTCTTCGTGAGCATGAGTCAGCAAATGCAGCCCTTGTAGAATAACACTGCCTTTTCCTGATTCCATGGACCCGACATCTCCAAATGCAGACGACCCTTCCTACAGCGAACACATGCATGGGACAGCCACAGGATGCTACCCCATTGGAACGGCAAAAAACATGAAAAGCCACCTCATCTTCTCATATCCTGGTGCTCGGGTTCAAGCTTTCAGCCGCTTTTCTGAAAATATACCCAATTGGGGAAGTCAGCACTTTCAAAACACTCTTACTTATAACTTGGAATTGGTTCCATGGATGAACTACAATGGGGAAGAATAAGAGACGATGGCTATATATTTGGACAGGCACATGGCGCTCTAATTTCCAATGCTGAACAAGAATTGACCCAAGTCTAAGCTTGCTCTCGGAAGGAAAATTGAGCTTGAAAATTCCCTGCTGCTTTGGGACCAGTTCCGAAAGTGGGAAGTTGAGCAGGGGATCTCAGGGAGCCTATAATTCATGGCCCTGCAGCATGGTAAAAGGCACGTAATGTGGAAAAATGACTTGGGTTGCACCAGAGAAAAGAACTTGAGAGCAAGGCAGAATTGCAAAACTGGGATTTCAAGAGGGAGAAGCGTCTCGCCTGGTAAGAACCTAGGATGTGGCAGTACTTCTTCAAACATGCCTTTGTCGAAAAAGGGTGTATGCCTTTATCCTGAATATCTTTAGGATAAAGGCATACACCTTTTTTGGGCAACCAGGCAGGGGCTCGGTGCAAATCAACACTACATAATGCTTTCACTTCCCATCAAAACAAAGGGTCATGTACGAAAAGTGTAAAGACCAGAAATGCAGGGTAACGTGGAGGTAAATCGTACCCACATTTTGTGGATTGTGGGATGACCAATTGCAATCGGCACCCTGGCGAATTCTATGGTGTATTCGAAGATAAAGTAAGAAACAATGCTACAGCACATAGGACACTTCCATTCAAGGACGTATATTTTCAGGAAAACCAAAGAACCTCAGGTCACAGGCAACCCAACGTTTACTGCTGCTCTCTTTACAAAAGCCTCGACTAGGATACAATCTAAATTTCCTTGGACGGAAAACATGGATGAAGAATATGTGATTGTTATCTACAATGATATATTACAGAGCCAGGTAATCAATGAAATAACGTCACTCGGCGCCACCGGAGTGTTCTTAGTTACAATCATTCTCAGTGAATTTAGTCACATAGAAAAACGTGGTTTATCAAAGATATGAGGTACAGGTGGAATATAAAATTGCGTCCCTTGAACGAAATGGCAGACGACAGAGAGAATTACATATTTAGCGAACACACTTATGCCTGTAGGAGCGCAAAGGTCACATGAGGTGAGGAAAAACCAGGTGTTTTCAATGAGCAAAGATACCATTCCATATAGACCAAGAAGGGAATGAGGACAACTTTCTCTAAACCTCAAAGGACTGAACTCAGCCCACTTTACACACCAGAAAAGATTATTGACAACTGGTCAGAATTTGAAAAACAATTTATCTATGTCTCTCTGGAAGAGAATCTAGTGGATGCACAGCAGCAAGCAACACAGCACGGAAAATCGGCTACACCCGGTGAGAAAAATAAACTGCAAAATAAAGGCAGTGAGTGACAGATAAATTCTTCGAGACTTCGTTCAGGGGCTGTGATTGGAGTTCTTTTCAGCATATATTCACACACAGAAAGATGGGACCTAAGGGAGGACAATCGTGGGTCTGAGTGTCTTCGTGAGCATGAGTCAGCAAATGCAGCCCTTGTAGAATAACACTGCCTTGCCCTGATTCCATTGACCCGAAATCTCCAAATGTAGACGACCCTTCTACAGCGAACACATGCATGGGTCATCCACAGGATGTTACCCCATTGGAAAGGGAAAAAACATGAAAAGGCACCTCATCTTCTCATATCCTGGTGCTCGGGTTCAAGCTTCCAGCCACGTTCCTGAAAATATCCCCACTTGGGGAAGTCAGCACTTTCAAAACCTTCTTTCTTATAGCTTGGAATTGGTTCCATGGATGAACTACAACGGGGAAGAATAAGACACGATGCCTATATATTTGGACAGGCATATGGTGCTCTAATTTCAACTGCTGAACAAGAATTGACCCAAGTCTAAGCTTGCTCTCAGAAGGAGAATAGGGCTTGAAAATTTCCCGCTGATTTGTGACCAGTTCCAAAAGTGGGAAGTT
This sequence comes from Kogia breviceps, assembly GCF_026419965.1. Lineage (NCBI taxonomy): Eukaryota > Metazoa > Chordata > Mammalia > Artiodactyla > Physeteridae > Kogia > Kogia breviceps. Next base: position 37,533,237 of record NC_081329.1, read on the forward strand.
GAGCAGGGGATCTCAGCGAGCCTATAATTCATGGGCCTGCAGGATGGGCCAAGACACCTAATGTGGACAAATGACTTGGGTTGAGCCAGAGAAAAGAACTTGAGAGCAAGGCAGAATTGCAAAAATGGGATTTCAAGAGGGAGACGCGTCTCGCCTGGTAAGAAACTAGAATGTGGCAATACTTCTTCAACAATGCCTTTGTCGAAAAACGGTGTATGCCTTTATCCTGAATATATTCCGAATAAAGGCATACACCGTTTTTGGGCAACCAGGTAGGGGCTCGGTGCAAATCAACACTACATAGTGCTATCACTTCCCATCTAAACAAAGGGTCATCTACGAAAATTGTAAAGACTAGAAATTCTGGGTAGCATGGAGGTAAATCGTACCCACATTTTGTGGATTCCAGGATGAAAAATGGCAATCGGCACCCTGGCGAAGTCTATGGTGTATTCAAAAATAATGTAAGAAACAAAGCTACAGCACATAGGACACTTCCACTCAAGGACGTATATTTTCAAGAAAACCAAAGAACCTCAGGTCACAGGCATCCCATCGTTTCCTGCTGCTCTCTTTACAAAAGCCTCGACTAGGATACTATCTAAATTTCCTTGGACGGAAAACATGGATGGAGAATATGTGATTCTTATCTACAATGATATATTACAGAGCCAGGTAATCAATGAAATAACGCCACTTGCCGCCAAAGGAGTGTTTGTAGTTACAATCATTCTCAGTAAATTTAGTCACATAGAAAAAAGTGGTTTATCAAAGATATGAGGTACAGGTGGAATACAAAATTGCGTCCCATGCATGAAATGGCAGAGGAGAGAAATCATCACACATTTAGCAAACACACTTATGCCTGTAGGAGCGCGAAGGTCACTTGAGGTGAGGAAAAACCAGGTGTTTTCAATGAGCACAGATACCATTCCATATAGACCAAAGAGGGAATGAGGACAACTTACTCTAAACCTCAAAGGACTGAACTCAGCCCACTTTACACACCAGAAAAGATTATTGACAACTGGTTAGAATTTGAAAAACAATTTATCGATGTCTCTCTGGAAGAGAATCAAGTGGATGCACAGCAGCAAGCAACACAGCACTCAAAATCGGCTACACCCCGTGAGAAAAATAAACTGCAAAATAAAGGCAGTGAGTGAGAGATAAATTCTTCGAGACTTCGTTCAGGGGCTGTCATTGAAGTTCTTTTGAGCATATATTAACACACAGAAGGATCAGACCTAAGGGAGGACACTCGTGGGTCTGAGTGTCTTCGTGAGCATGAGTCAGCAAATGCAGCCCTTGTAGAATAACACTGCCTTTTCCTGATTCCATGGACCCGACATCTCCAAATGCAGACGACCCTTCCTACAGCGAACACATGCATGGGACAGCCACAGGATGCTACCCCATTGGAACGGCAAAAAACATGAAAAGCCACCTCATCTTCTCATATCCTGGTGCTCGGGTTCAAGCTTTCAGCCGCTTTTCTGAAAATATACCCAATTGGGGAAGTCAGCACTTTCAAAACACTCTTACTTATAACTTGGAATTGGTTCCATGGATGAACTACAATGGGGAAGAATAAGAGACGATGGCTATATATTTGGACAGGCACATGGCGCTCTAATTTCCAATGCTGAACAAGAATTGACCCAAGTCTAAGCTTGCTCTCGGAAGGAGAATTGAGCTTGAAAATTCCCTGCTGCTTTGGGACCAGTTCCGAAAGTGGGAAGTTGAGCCGGGGATCTCAGGGAGCCTATAATTCATGGCCCTGCAGCATGGTAAAAGGCACGTAATGTGGAAAAATGACTTGGGTTGCACCAGAGAAAAGAACTTGAGAGCAAGGCAGAATTGCAAAACTGGGATTTCAAGAGGGAGAAGCGTCTCGCCTGGTAAGAACCTAGGATGTGGCAGTACTTCTTCAAACATGCCTTTGTCGAAAAAGGGTGTATGCCTTTATCCTGAATATCTTTAGGATAAAGGCATACACCTTTTTTGGGCAACCAGGCAGGGGCTCGGTGCAAATCAACACTACATAATGCTATCACTTCCCATCAAAACAAAGGGTCATGTACGAAAAGTGTAAAGACCAGAAATGCAGGGTAACGTGGAGGTAAATCGTACCCACATTTTGTGGATTGTGGGATGACCAATTGCAATCGGCACCCTGGCGAATTCTATGGTGTATTCGAAGATAAAGTAAGAAACAATGCTACAGCACATAGGACACTTCCATTCAAGGACGTATATTTTCAGGAAAACCAAAGAACCTCAGGTCACAGGCAACCCAACATTTACTGCTGCTCTCTTTACAAAAGCCTCGACTAGGATACAATCTAAATTTCCTTGGACGGAAAACATGGATGAAGAATATGTGATTGTTATCTACAATGATATATTACAGAGCCAGGTAATCAATGAAATAACGTCACTCGGCGCCACCGGAGTGTTCTTAGTTACAATCATTCTCAGTGAATTTAGTCACATAGAAAAACGTGGTTTATCAAAGATATGAGGTACAGGTGGAATATAAAATTGCGTCCCTTGAACGAAATGGCAGACGACAGAGAGAATTACATATTTAGCGAACACACTTATGCCTGTAGGAGCGCAAAGGTCACATGAGGTGAGGAAAAACCAGGTGTTTTCAATGAGCAAAGATACCATTCCATATAGACCAAGAAGGGAATGAGGACAACTTTCTCTAAACCTCAAAGGACTGAACTCAGCCCACTTTACACACCAGAAAAGATTATTGACAACTGGTCAGAATTTGAAAAACAATTTATCTATGTCTCTCTGGAAGAGAATCTAGTGGATGCACAGCAGCAAGCAACACAGCACGGAAAATCGGCTACACCCGGTGAGAAAAATAAACTGCAAAATAAAGGCAGTGAGTGACAGATAAATTCTTCGAGACTTCGTTCAGGGGCTGTGATTGGAGTTGTTTTCAGCATATATTCACACACAGAAAGATGGGACCTAAGGGAGGACAATCGTGGGTCTGAGTGTCTTCGTGAGCATGAGTCAGCAAATGCAGCCCTTGTAGAATAACACTGCCTTGCCCTGATTCCATTGACCCGAAATCTCCAAATGTAGACGACCCTTCTACAGCGAACACATGCATGGGTCATCCACAGGATGTTACCCCATTGGAAAGGGAAAAAACATGAAAAGGCACCTCATCTTCTCATATCCTGGTGCTCGGGTTCAAGCTTCCAGCCACGTTCCTGAAAATATCCCCACTTGGGGAAGTCAGCACTTTCAAAACCTTCTTTCTTATAGCTTGGAATTGGTTCCATGGATGAACTACAACGGGGAAGAATAAGACACGATGCCTATATATTTGGACAGGCATATGGTGCTCTAATTTCAACTGCTGAACAAGAATTGACCCAAGTCTAAGCTTGCTCTCAGAAGGAGAATAGGGCTTGAAAATTTCCCGCTGATTTGTGACCAGTTCCAAAAGTGGGAAGTTGAGCAGGGGATCTCAGCGAGCCTATAATTCATGGGCCTGCAGGATGGGCCAAGACACCTAATGTGGACAAATGACTTGGGTTGAGCCAGAGAAAAGAACTTGAGAGCAAGGCAGAATTGCAAAAATGGGATTTCAAGAGGGAGACGCGTCTCGCCTGGTAAGAAACTAGAATGTGGCAATACTTCTTCAACAATGCCTTTGTCGAAAAACGGTGTATGCCTTTATCCTGAATATATTCCGAATAAAGGCATACACCGTTTTTGGGCAACCAGGTAGGGGCTCGGTGCAAATCAACACTACATAGTGCTATCACTTCCCATCTAAACAAAGGGTCATCTACGAAAATTGTAAAGACTAGAAATTCTGGGTAGCATGGAGGTAAATCGTACCCACATTTTGTGGATTCCAGGATGAAAAATGGCAATCGGCACCCTGGCGAAGTCTATGGTGTATTCAAAAATAATGTAAGAAACAAAGCTACAGCACATAGGACACTTCCACTCAAGGACGTATATTTTCAAGAAAACCAAAGAACCTCAGGTCACAGGCATCCCATCGTTTCCTGCTGCTCTCTTTACAAAAGCCTCGACTAGGATACTATCTAAATTTCCTTGGACGGAAAACATGGATGGAGAATATGTGATTCTTATCTACAATGATATATTACAGAGCCAGGTAATCAATGAAATAACGCCACTTGCCGCCAAAGGAGTGTTTGTAGTTACAATCATTCTCAGTAAATTTAGTCACATAGAAAAAAGTGGTTTATCAAAGATATGAGGTACAGGTGGAATACAAAATTGCGTCCCATGCATGAAATGGCAGAGGAGAGAAATCATCACACATTTAGCAAACACACTTATGCCTGTAGGAGCGCGAAGGTCACTTGAGGTGAGGAAAAACCAGGTGTTTTCAATGAGCACAGATACCATTCCATATAGACCAAAGAGGGAATGAGGACAACTTACTCTAAACCTCAAAGGACTGAACTCAGCCCACTTTACACACCAGAAAAGATTATTTACAACTGGTTAGAATTTGAAAAACAATTTATCGATGTCTCTCTGGAAGAGAATCAAGTGGATGCACAGCAGCAAGCAACACAGCACTCAAAATCGGCTACACCCCGTGAGAAAAATAAACTGCAAAATAAAGGCAGTGAGTGAGAGATAAATTCGTCGAGACTTCGTTCAGGGGCTGTCATTGAAGTTCTTTTGAGCCTATATTAACACACAGAAGGATCAGACCTAAGGGAGGACACTCGTGGGTCTGAGTGTCTTCGTGAGCATGAGTCAGCAAATGCAGCCCTTGTAGAATAACACTGCCTTTTCCTGATTCCATGGACCCGACATCTCCAAATGCAGACGACCCTTCCTACAGCGAACACATGCATGGGACAGCCACAGGATGCTACCCCATTGGAACGGCAAAAAACATGAAAAGCCACCTCATCTTCTCATATCCTGGTGCTCGGGTTCAAGCTTTCAGCCGCTTTTCTGAAAATATACCCAATTGGGGAAGTCAGCACTTTCAAAACACTCTTACTTATAACTTGGAATTGGTTCCATGGATGAACTACAACGGGGAAGAATAAGAGACGATGGCTATATATTTGGACAGGCACATGGCGCTCTAATTTCCAATGCTGAACAAGAATTGACCCAAGTCTAAGCTTGCTCTCGGAAGGAGAATTGAGCTTGAAAATTCCCTGCTGCTTTGGGACCAGTTCCGAAAGTGGGAAGTTGAGCCGGGGATCTCAGGGAGCCTATAATTCATGGCCCTGCAGCATGGTAAAAGGCACGTAATGTGGAAAAATGACTTGGGTTGCACCAGAGAAAAGAACTTGAGAGCAAGGCAGAATTGCAAAACTGGGATTTCAAGAGGGAGAAGCGTCTCGCCTGGTAAGAACCTAGGATGTGGCAGTACTTCTTCAAACATGCCTTTGTCGAAAAAGGGTGTATGCCTTTATCCTGAATATCTTTAGGATAAAGGCATACACCGTTTTTGGGCAACCAGGCAGGGGCTCGGTGCAAATCAACACTACATAATGCTATCACTTCCCATCAAAACAAAGGGTCATGTACGAAAAGTGTAAAGACCAGAAATGCAGGGTAACGTGGAGGTAAATCGTACCCACATTTTGTGGATTGTGGGATGACCAATTGCAATCGGCACCCTGGCGAATTCTATGGTGTATTCGAAGGTAAAGTAAGAAACAATGCTACAGCACATAGGACACTTCCATTCAAGGACGTATATTTTCAGGAAAAACAAAGAACCTCAGGTCACAGGCAACCCAACGTTTACTGCTGCTCTCTTTACAAAAGCCTCGACTAGGATACAATCTAAATTTCCTTGGACGGAAAACATGGATGAAGAATATGTGATTGTTATCTACAATGATATATTACAGAGCCAGGTAATCAATGAAATAACGTCACTCGGCGCCACCGGAGTGTTCTTAGTTACAATCATTCTCAGTGAATTTAGTCACATAGAAAAACGTGGTTTATCAAAGATATGAGGTACAGGTGGAATATAAAATTGCGTCCCTTGAACGAAATGGCAGACGACAGAGAGAATTACATATTTAGCGAACACACTTATGCCTGTAGGAGCGCAAAGGTCACATGAGGTGAGGAAAAACCAGGTGTTTTCAATGAGCAAAGATACCATTCCATATAGACCAAGAAGGGAATGAGGACAACTTTCTCTAAACCTCAAAGGACTGAACTCAGCCCACTTTACACACCAGAAAAGATTATTGACAACTGGTCAGAATTTGAAAAACAATTTATCTATGTCTCTCTGGAAGAGAATCTAGTGGATGCACAGCAGCAAGCAACACAGCACGGAAAATCGGCTACACCCGGTGAGAAAAATAAACTGCAAAATAAAGGCAGTGAGTGACAGATAAATTCTTCGAGACTTCGTTCAGGGGCTGTGATTGGAGTTGTTTTCAGCATATATTCACACACAGAAAGATGGGACCTAAGGGAGGACAATCGTGGGTCTGAGTGTCTTCGTGAGCATGAGTCAGCAAATGCAGCCCTTGTAGAATAACACTGCCTTGCCCTGATTCCATTGACCCGAAATCTCCAAATGTAGACGACCCTTCTACAGCGAACACATGCATGGGTCATCCACAGGATGTTACCCCATTGGAAAGGGAAAAAACATGAAAAGGCACCTCATCTTCTCATATCCTGGTGCTCGGGTTCAAGCTTCCAGCCACGTTCCTGAAAATATCCCCACTTGGGGAAGTCAGCACTTTCAAAACCTTCTTTCTTATAGCTTGGAATTGGTTCCATGGATGAACTACAACGGGGAAGAATAAGACACGATGCCTATATATTTGGACAGGCATATGGTGCTCTAATTTCAACTGCTGAACAAGAATTGACCCAAGTCTAAGCTTGCTCTCAGAAGGAGAATAGGGCTTGAAAATTTCCCGCTGATTTGTGACCAGTTCCAAAAGTGGGAAGTTGAGCAGGGGATCTCAGCGAGCCTATAATTCATGGGCCTGCAGGATGGGCCAAGACACCTAATGTGGACAAATGACTTGGGTTGAGCCAGAGAAAAGAACTTGAGAGCAAGGCAGAATTGCAAAAATGGGATTTCAAGAGGGAGACGCGTCTCGCCTGGTAAGAAACTAGAATGTGGCAATACTTCTTCAACAATGCCTTTGTCGAAAAACGGTGTATGCCTTTATCCTGAATATATTCCGAATAAAGGCATACACCATTTTTGGGCAACCAGGTAGGGGCTCGGTGCAAATCAACACTACATAGTGCTATCACTTCCCATCTAAACAAAGGGTCATCTACGAAAATTGTAAAGACTAGAAATTCTGGGTAGCATGGAGGTAAATCGTACCCACATTTTGTGGATTCCAGGATGAAAAATGGCAATCGGCACCCTGGCGAAGTCTATGGTGTATTCAAAAATAATGTAAGAAACAAAGCTACAGCACATAGGACACTTCCACTCAAGGACGTATATTTTCAAGAAAACCAAAGAACCTCAGGTCACAGGCATCCCATCGTTTCCTGCTGCTCTCTTTACAAAAGCCTCGACTAGGATACTATCTAAATTTCCTTGGACGGAAAACATGGATGGAGAATATGTGATTCTTATCTACAATGATATATTACAGAGCCAGGTAATCAATGAAATAACGCCACTTGCCGCCAAAGGAGTGTTTGTAGTTACAATCATTCTCAGTAAATTTAGTCACATAGAAAAAAGTGGTTTATCAAAGATATGAGGTACAGGTGGAATACAAAATTGCGTCCCATGCATGAAATGGCAGAGGAGAGAAATCATCACACATTTAGCAAACACACTTATGCCTGTAGGAGCGCGAAGGTCACTTGAGGTGAGGAAAAACCAGGTGTTTTCAATGAGCACAGATACCATTCCATATAGACCAAAGAGGGAATGAGGACAACTTACTCTAAACCTCAAAGGACTGAACTCAGCCCACTTTACACACCAGAAAAGATTATTTACAACTGGTTAGAATTTGAAAAACAATTTATCGATGTCTCTCTGGAAGAGAATCAAGTGGATGCACAGCAGCAAGCAACACAGCACTCAAAATCGGCTACACCCCGTGAGAAAAATAAACTGCAAAATAAAGGCAGTGAGTGAGAGATAAATTCTTCGAGACTTCGTTCAGGGGCTGTCATTGAAGTTCTTTTGAGCATATATTAACACACAGAAGGATCAGACCTAAGGGAGGACACTCGTGGGTCTGAGTGTCTTCGTGAGCATGAGTCAGCAAATGCAGCCCTTGTAGAATAACACTGCCTTTTCCTGATTCCATGGACCCGACATCTCCAAATGCAGACGACCCTTCCTACAGCGAACACATGCATGGGACAGCCACAGGATGCTACCCCATTGGAACGGCAAAAAACATGAAAAGCCACCTCATCTTCTCATATCCTGGTGCTCGGGTTCAAGCTTTCAGCCGCTTTTCTGAAAATATACCCAATTGGGGAAGTCAGCACTTTCAAAACACTCTTACTTATAACTTGGAATTGGTTCCATGGATGAACTACAACGGGGAAGAATAAGAGACGATGGCTATATATTTGGACAGGCACATGGCGCTCTAATTTCCAATGCTGAACAAGAATTGACCCAAGTCTAAGCTTGCTCTCGGAAGGAGAATTGAGCTTGAAAATTCCCTGCTGCTTTGGGACCAGTTCCGAAAGTGGGAAGTTGAGCCGGGGATCTCAGGGAGCCTATAATTCATGGCCCTGCAGCATGGTAAAAGGCACGTAATGTGGAAAAATGACTTGGGTTGCACCAGAGAAAAGAACTTGAGAGCAAGGCAGAATTGCAAAACTGGGATTTCAAGAGGGAGAAGCGTCTCGCCTGGTAAGAACCTAGGATGTGGCAGTACTTCTTCAAACATGCCTTTGTCGAAAAAGGGTGTATGCCTTTATCCTGAATATCTTTAGGATAAAGGCATACACCGTTTTTGGGCAACCAGGCAGGGGCTCGGTGCAAATCAACACTACATAATTCTATCACTTCCCATCAAAACAAAGGGTCATGTACGAAAAGTGTAAAGACCAGAAATGCAGGGTAACGTGGAGGTAAATCGTACCCACATTTTGTGGATTGTGGGATGACTAATTGCAATCGGCACCCTGGCGAATTCTATGGTGTATTCGAAGATAAAGTAAGAAACAATGCTACAGCACATAGGACACTTCCATTCAAGGACGTATATTTTCAGGAAAAACAAAGAACCTCAGGTCACAGGCAACCCAACGTTTACTGCTGCTCTCTTTACAAAAGCCTCGACTAGGATACAATCTAAATTTCCTTGGACGGAAAACATGGATGAAGAATATGTGATTGTTATCTACAATGATATATTACAGAGCCAGGTAATCAATGAAATAACGTCACTCGGCGTCACCGGAGTGTTCTTAGTTACAATCATTCTCAGTGAATTTAGTCACATAGAAAAACGTGGTTTATCAAAGATATGAGGTACAGGTGGAATATAAAATTGCGTTCCTTGAACGAAATGGCAGACGACAGAGAGAATTACATATTTAGCGAACACACTTATGCCTGTAGGAGCGCAAAGGTCACATGAGGTGAGGAAAAACCAGGTGTTTTCAATGAGCAAAGATACCATTCCATATAGACCAAGAAGGGAATGAGGACAACTTTCTCTAAACCTCAAAGGACTGAACTCAGCCCACTTTACACACCAGAAAAGATTATTGACAACTGGTCAGAATTTGAAAAACAATTTATCTATGTCTCTCTGGAAGAGAATCTAGTGGATGCACAGCAGCAAGCAACACAGCACGGAAAATCGGCTACACCCGGTGAGAAAAATAAACTGCAAAATAAAGGCAGTGAGTGACAGATAAATTCTTCGAGACTTCGTTCAGGGGCTGTGATTGGAGGTGTTTTCAGCATATATTAACACACAGAAAGATGGGACCTAAGGGAGGACAATCGTGGGTCTGAGTGTCTTTGTGAGCATGAGTCAGCAAATGCAGCCCTTGTAGAATAACACTGCCTTGCCCTGATTCCATTGACCCGAAATCTCCAAATGTAGACGACCCTTCTACAGCGAACACATGCATGGGTCATCCACAGGATGCTACCCCATTGGAAAGGGAAAAAACATGAAAAGGCACCTCATCTTCTCATATCCTGGTGCTCGGGTTCAAGCTTCCAGCCACGTTCCTGAAAATATCCCCACTTGGGGAAGTCAGCACTTTCAAAATCTTCTTTCTTATAGCTTGGAATTGGTTCCATGTATGAACTACAACGGGGAAGAATAAGACACGATGCCTATATATTTGGACAGGCATATGGTGCTCTAATTTCAACTGCTGAACAAGAATTGACCCAAGTCTAAGCTTGCTCTCAGAAGGAGAATAGGGCTTGAAAATTTCCCGCTGATTTGTGACCAGTTCCAAAAGTGGAAAGTTGAGCAGGGGATCTCAGCGAGCCTATAATTCATGGGCCTGCAGGATGGGCCAAGACACCTAATGTGGACAAATGACTTGGGTTGAGCCAGAGAAAAGAACTTGAGAGCAAGGCAGAATTGCAAAAATGGGATTTCAAGAGGGAGACGCGTCTCGCCTGGTAAGAAACTAGAATGTGGCAATACTTCTTCAACAATGCCTTTGTCGAAAAACGGTGTATGCCTTTATCCTGAATATATTCCGAATAAAGGCATACACCGTTTTTGGGCAACCAGGTAGGGGCTCGGTGCAAATCAACACTACATAGTGCTATCACTTCCCATCTAAACAAAGGGTCATCTACGAAAATTGTAAAGACTAGAAATTCTGGGTAGCATGGAGGTAAATCGTACCCACATTTTGTGGATTCCAGGGTGAACAATGGCAATCGGCACCCTGGCGAAGTCTATGGTGTATTCAAAAATAATGTAAGAAACAAAGCTACAGCACATAGGACACTTCCACTCAAGGACGTATATTTTCAAGAAAACCAAAGAACCTCAGGTCACAGGCATCCCATCGTTTCCTGCTGCTCTCTTTACAAAAGCCTCGACTAGGATACTATCTAAATTTCCTTGGACGGAAAACATGGATGGAGAATATGTGATTCTTATCTACAATGATATATTACAGAGCCAGGTAATCAATGAAATAACGCCACTTGCCGCCAAAGGAGTGTTTGTAGTTACAATCATTCTCAGTAAATTTAGTCACATAGAAAAAAGTGGTTTATCAAAGATATGAGGTACAGGTGGAATACAAAATTGCGTCCCATGCATGAAATGGCAGAGGAGAGAAATCATCACACATTTAGCAAACACACTTATGCCTGTAGGAGCGCGAAGGTCACTTGAGGTGAGGAAAAACCAGGTGTTTTCAATGAGCACAGATACCATTCCATATAGACCAAAGAGGGAATGAGGACAACTTACTCTAAACCTCAAAGGACTGAACTCAGCCCACTTTACACACCAGAAAAGATTATTTACAACTGGTTAGAATTTGAAAAACAATTTATCGATGTCTCTCTGGAAGAGAATCAAGTGGATGCACAGCAGCAAGCAACACAGCACTCAAAATCGGCTACACCCCGTGAGAAAAATAAACTGCAAAATAAAGGCAGTGAGTGAGAGATAAATTCTTCGAGACTTCGTTCAGGGGCTGTCATTGAAGTTCTTTTGAGCATATATTAACACACAGAAGGATCAGACCTAAGGGAGGACACTCGTGGGTCTGAGTGTCTTCGTGAGCATGAGTCAGCAAATGCAGCCCTTGTAGAATAACACTGCCTTTTCCTGATTCCATGGACCCGACATCTCCAAATGCAGACGACCCTTCCTACAGCGAACACATGCATGGGACAGCCACAGGATGCTACCCCATTGGAACGGCAAAAAACATGAAAAGCCACCTCATCTTCTCATATCCTGGTGCTCGGGTTCAAGCTTTCAGCCGCTTTTCTGAAAATATACCCAATTGGGGAAGTCAGCACTTTCAAAACACTCTTACTTATAACTTGGAATTGGTTCCATGGATGAACTACAACGGGGAAGAATAAGAGACGATGGCTATATATTTGGACAGGCACATGGCGCTCTAATTTCCAATGCTGAACAAGAATTGACCCAAGTCTAAGCTTGCTCTCGGAAGGAGAATTGAGCTTGAAAATTCCCTGCTGCTTTGGGACCAGTTCCGAAAGTGGGAAGTTGAGCCGGGGATCTCAGGGAGCCTATAATTCATGGCCCTGCAGCATGGTAAAAGGCACGTAATGTGGAAAAATGACTTGGGTTGCACCAGAGAAAAGAACTTGAGAGCAAGGCAGAATTGCAAAACTGGGATTTCAAGAGGGAGAAGCGTCTCGCCTGGTAAGAACCTAGGATGTGGCAGTACTTCTTCAAACATGCCTTTGTCGAAAAAGGGTGTATGCCTTTATCCTGAATATCTTTAGGATAAAGGCATACACCGTTTTTGGGCAACCAGGCAGGGGCTCGGTGCAAATCAACACTACATAATTCTATCACTTCCCATCAAAACAAAGGGTCATGTACGAAAAGTGTAAAGACCAGAAATGCAGGGTAACGTGGAGGTAAATCGTACCCACATTTTGTGGATTGTGGGATGACTAATTGCAATCGGCACCCTGGCGAATTCTATGGTGTATTCGAAGATAAAGTAAGAAACAATGCTACAGCACATAGGACACTTCCATTCAAGGACGTATATTTTCAGGAAAAACAAAGAACCTCAGGTCACAGGCAACCCAACGTTTACTGCTGCTCTCTTTACAAAAGCCTCGACTAGGATACAATCTAAATTTCCTTGGACGGAAAACATGGATGAAGAATATGTGATTGTTATCTACAATGATATATTACAGAGCCAGGTAATCAATGAAATAACGTCACTCGGCGTCACCGGAGTGTTCTTAGTTACAATCATTCTCAGTGAATTTAGTCACATAGAAAAACGTGGTTTATCAAAGATATGAGGTACAGGTGGAATATAAAATTGCGTTCCTTGAACGAAATGGCAGACGACAGAGAGAATTACATATTTAGCGAACACACTTATGCCTGTAGGAGCGCAAAGGTCACATGAGGTGAGGAAAAACCAGGTGTTTTCAATGAGCAAAGATACCATTCCATATAGACCAAGAAGGGAATGAGGACAACTTTCTCTAAACCTCAAAGGACTGAACTCAGCCCACTTTACACACCAGAAAAGATTATTGACAACTGGTCAGAATTTGAAAAACAATTTATCTATGTCTCTCTGGAAGAGAATCTAGTGGATGCACAGCAGCAAGCAACACAGCACGGAAAATCGGCTACACCCGGTGAGAAAAATAAACTGCAAAATAAAGGCAGTGAGTGACAGATAAATTCTTCGAGACTTCGTTCAGGGGCTGTGATTGGAGGTGTTTTCAGCATATATTAACACACAGAAAGATGGGACCTAAGGGAGGACAATCGTGGGTCTGAGTGTCTTTGTGAGCATGAGTCAGCAAATGCAGCCCTTGTAGAATAACACTGCCTTGCCCTGATTCCATTGACCCGAAATCTCCAAATGTAGACGACCCTTCTACAGCGAACACATGCATGGGTCATCCACAGGATGCTACCCCATTGGAAAGGGAAAAAACATGAAAAGGCACCTCATCTTCTCATATCCTGGTGCTCGGGTTCAAGCTTCCAGCCACGTTCCTGAAAATATCCCCACTTGGGGAAGTCAGCACTTTCAAAATCTTCTTTCTTATAGCTTGGAATTGGTTCCATGTATGAACTACAACGGGGAAGAATAAGACACGATGCCTATATATTTGGACAGGCATATGGTGCTCTAATTTCAACTGCTGAACAAGAATTGACCCAAGTCTAAGCTTGCTCTCAGAAGGAGAATAGGGCTTGAAAATTTCCCGCTGATTTGTGACCAGTTCCAAAAGTGGAAAGTTGAGCAGGGGATCTCAGCGAGCCTATAATTCATGGGCCTGCAGGATGGGCCAAGACACCTAATGTGGACAAATGACTTGGGTTGAGCCAGAGAAAAGAACTTGAGAGCAAGGCAGAATTGCAAAAATGGGATTTCAAGAGGGAGACGCGTCTCGCCTGGTAAGAAACTAGAATGTGGCAATACTTCTTCAACAATGCCTTTGTCGAAAAACGGTGTATGCCTTTATCCTGAATATATTCCGAATAAAGGCATACACCGTTTTTGGGCAACCAGGTAGGGGCTCGGTGCAAATCAACACTACATAGTGCTATCACTTCCCATCTAAACAAAGGGTCATCTACGAAAATTGTAAAGACTAGAAATTCTGGGTAGCATGGAGGTAAATCGTACCCACATTTTGTGGATTCCAGGATGAAAAATGGCAATCGGCACCCTGGCGAAGTCTATGGTGTATTCAAAAATAATGTAAGAAACAAAGCTACAGCACATAGGACACTTCCACTCAAGGACGTATATTTTCAAGAAAACCAAAGAACCTCAGGTCACAGGCATCCCAACGTTTCCTGCTGCTCTCTTTACAAAAGCCTCGACTAGGATACAATCTAAATTTACTTGGACGGAAAACATGGATGGAGAATATGTGATTCTTATCTACAATGATATATTACAAAGCCAGGAAATCAATGAAATAACGCCACTTGCCGCCAAAGGAGTGTTTGTAGTTACAATCATTCTCAGTAAATTTAGTCACATAGAAAAAAGTGGTTTATCAAAGATATGAGGTACAGGTGGAATACAAAATTGCGTCCAATGCATGAAATGGCAGAGGAGAGAAAGCATCACACATTTAGCAAACACACTTATGCCTGTAGGAGCGTGAAGGTCACTTGAGGTGAGGAAAAACCAGGTGTTTTCAATGAGCACAGATACCATTCCATATAGACCAAAGAGGGAATGAGGACAACTTACTCTAAACCTCAAAGGACTGAACTCAGCCCACTTTACACACCAGAAAAGATTATTTACAACTGGTTAGAATTTGAAAAACAATTTATCGATGTCTCTCTGGAAGAGAATCAAGTGGATGCACAGCAGCAAGCAACACAGCACTGAAAATAGGCTACACCCCGTGAGAAAAATAAACTGCAAAATAAAGGCAGTGAGTGAGAGATAAATTCTTCGAGACTTCGTTCAGGGGCTGTCATTGAAGTTCTTTTGAGCATATATTAACACACAGAAGGATCAGACCTAAGGGAGGACACTCGTGGGTCTGAGTGTCTTCGTGAGCATGAGTCAGCAAATGCAGCCCTTGTAGAATAACACTGCCTTTTCCTGATTCCATGGACCCGAAATCTCCAAATGCAGACGACCCTTCCTACAGCGAACACATGCATGGGACAGCCACAGGATGCTACCCCATTGGAACGGCAAAAAAACATGAAAAGCCACCTCATCTTCTCATATCCTGGTGCTCGGGTTCAAGCTTTCAGCCGCTTTTCTGAAAATATACCCAATTGGGGAAGTCAGCACTTTCAAAACACTCTTACTTATAACTTGGAATTGGTTCCATGGATGAACTACAACGGGGAAGAATAAGAGACGATGGCTATATATTTGGACAGGCACATGGCGCTCTAATTTCCAATGCTGAACAAGAATTGACCCAAGTCTAAGCTTGCTCTCAGAAGGAGAATTGAGCTTGAAAATTCCCTGCTGCTTTGGGACCAGTTCCGAAAGTGGGAAGTTGAGCCGGGGATCTCAGGGAGCCTATAATTCATGGCCCTGCAGCATGGTAAAAGGCACGTAATGTGGAAAAATGACTTGGGTTGAACCAGAGAAAAGAACTTGAGAGCAAGGCAGAATTGCAAAACTGGGATTTCAAGAGGGAGACGCGTCTCGCCTGGTAAGAACCTAGGATGTGGCAGTTCTTCTTCAAACATGCCTTTGTCGAAAAAGGGTGTATGCCTTTATCCTGAATATCTTTAGGATAAAGGCATACACCGTTTTTGGGCAACCAGGCAGGGGCTCGGTGCAAATCAACACTACATAATGCTATCACTTCCCATCAAAACAAAGGGTCATGTACGAAAAGTGTAAAGACCAGAAATGCAGGGTAACGTGGAGGTAAATCGTACCCACATTTTGTGGATTGTGGGATGACCAATTGCAATCGGCACCCTGGCGAATTCTATGGTGTATTCGAAGATAAAGTAAGAAACAATGCTACAGCACATAGGACACTTCCATTCAAGGACGTATATTTTCAGGAAAACCAAAGAACCTCAGGTCACAGGCAACCCAACGTTTACTGCTGCTCTCTTTACAAAAGCCTCGACTAGGATACAATCTAAATTTCCTTGGACGGAAAACATGGATGAAGAATATGTGATTCTTATCTACAATGATATATTACAGAGCCAGGTAATCAATGAAATAACGTCACTCGGTGCCACCGGAGTGTTCTTAGTTACAATCATTCTCAGTGAATTTAGTCACATAGAAAAAAGTGGTTTATCAAAGATATGAGGTACAGGTGGAATATAAAATTGCGTCCCTTGAACGAAATGGCAGACGACAGAGAGAATTACATATTTAGCGAACACACTTATGCCTGTAGGAGCGCAAAGGTCACATGAGGTGAGGAAAAACCAGGTGTTTTCAATGAGCACAGATACCATTCCATATAGACCAAGGAGGGAATCAAGACAACTTACTCTAAACCTCAAAGGACTGAACTCAGCCCACTTTACACACCAGAAAAGATTATTGACAACTGGTCAGAATTTGAAAAACAATTTATCTATGTCTCTCTGGAAGAGAATCTAGTGGATGCACAGCAGCAAGCAACACAGCACGGAAAATCGGCTACACCCGGTGAGAAAAATAAACTGCAAAATAAAGGCAGTGAGTGACAGATAAATTCTTCGAGACTTCGTTCAGGGGCTGTGATTGGAGTTGTTTTCAGCATATATTAACACACAGAAAGATGGGACCTAAGGGAGGACAATCGTGGGTCTGAGTGTCTTTGTGAGCATGAGTCAGCAAATGCAGCCCTTGTAGAATAACACTGCCTTGCCCTGATTCCATTGACCCGAAATCTCCAAATGTAGATGACCCTTCTACAGCGAACACATGCATGTGTCAGCCACAGGATGCTACCCCATTGGAATGGGAAAAAACATGAAAAGGCACCTCATCTTCTCATATCCTGGTGCTCGGGTTCAAGCTTCCAGCCACGTTCCTGAAAATATCCCCACTTCGGGAAGTCAGCATTTTCAAAACCTTCTTTCTTATAGCTTGGAATTGGTTCCATGGATGAACTACAACGGGGAAGAATAAGAAACGATGCCTATATATTTGGACAGGCATATGGTGCTCTAATTTCAACTGCTGAACAAGAATTGACCCAAGTCTAAGCTTGCTCTCAGAAGGAGAATAGGGCTTGAAAATTTCCCACTGATTTGTGACCAGTTCCAAAAGTGGGAAGTTGAGCAGGGGATGTCAGGGAGCCTATAATTCATGGGCCTGCAGGATGGTCAAAGACACCTAATGTGGACAAATGACTTGGGTTGAGCCAGAGAAAAGAACTTGAGAGCAAGGCAGAATTGCAAAAATGGGATTTCAAGAGGGAGACGCGTCTCGCCTGGTAAGAACCTAGAATGTGGCAGTACTTCTTCAACCATGCCTTTGTCGAAAAACGGTGTATGCATTTATCCTGAATATATTCCGAATAAAGGCATACACCGTTTTTGGGCAACCAGGCAGGGGTTCGGTCCAAATCAACAGTACATAGTGCTATCACTTCCCATCTAAACAAAGGGTCTTCTATGAAAAGTGTAAAGACTAGAAATTCAGGGTAGCATGGAGGTAAATCGTACCCACATTTTGTGGATTGTGGGATGACCAATTGCAATCGGCACCCTGGCGAATTCTATGGTGTATTCGAAGATAAAGTAAGAAACAATGCTACAGCACATAGGACACTTCCATTCAAGGACATATATTTTCAGGAAAACCAAAGAACCTCAGGTCACAGGCAACCTTACGTTTACTGCTGCTCTCTTTACAAAAGCCTCGACTAGGATACAATCTAAATTTCCTTGGACGGAAAACATGGATGGAGAATATGTGATTCTTATCTACAATGATATATTACTGAGCCAGGAAATCAATGAAATAACGTCACTTGCCGCCAAAGGAGTGTTCGTAGTTACAATCATTCTCAGTAAATTTAGTCACAATGAAAAAAGTGGTTTATCAAAGATATGAGGTACAGGTGGAATACAAAATTGCTTCCAATGAATGAAATGGCAGAAGAGAGAAAGCATCACACATTTAGCAAACACACTTATGCCTGTAGGAGCGCGAAGGTCACTTGAGGTGAGGAAAAACCAGGTGTTTTCAATGAGCACAGATACCATTCCATATAGACCAAAGAGGGAATCAAGACAACTTACTCTAAACCTCAAAGGACTGAACTCAGCCCACTTTACACACCAGAAAAGATTATTGACAACTGGTCAGAATTTGAAAAACAATTTATCTATGTCTCTCTGGAAGAGAATCTAGTGGATGCACAGCAGCAAGCAACACAGCACGGAAAATCGGCTACACCCGGTGAGAAAAATAAACTGCAAAATAAAGGCAGTGAGTGACAGATAAATTCTTCGAGACTTCGTTCAGGGGCTGTGATTGGAGTTGTTTTCAGCATATATTCACACACAGAAAGATGGGACCTAAGGGAGGACAATCGTGGGTCTGAGTGTCTTCGTGAGCATGAGTCAGCAAATGCAGCCCTTGTAGAATAACACTGCCTTGCCCTGATTCCATTGACCCGAAATCTCCAAATATAGATGACCGTTCTACAGCGAACACATGCATGTGTCAGCCACAGGATGCTACCCCATTGGAATGGGAAAAAACATGAAAAGGCACCTCATATTCTCATATCCTGGTGCTCGGGTTCAAGCTTCCAGCCACTTTCCTGAAAATATCCCCACTTGGGGAAGTCAGCACTTTCAAAACCTTCTTTCTTATAGCTTGGAATTGGTTCCATGGATGGACTACAACGGGGAAGAATAAGACACGATGCCTATATATTTGGTCAGGCATATGGTGCTCTAATTTCAACTGCTGAACAAGAATTGACCCAACTGTAAGCTTGCTCTCAGAAGGAGAATAGGGCTTGAAAATTTCCCACTGATTTGTGACCATTTCCAAAAGTGGGAAGTTGAGCAGGGGATCTCAGCGAGCCTATAATTCATGGGCCTGCAGGATGGTCAAAGACACCTAATGTGGACAAATGACATGGGTTGAGCCAGAGAAAAGAACTTGAGAGCAAGGCAGAATTGCAAAAATGGGATTTCAAGAGGGAGACGCTTCTCGCCTGGTAAGAACCTAGAATGTGGCAGTACTTCTTCAACCATGCCTTTGTCGAAAAACGGTGTATGCCTTTATCCTGAATATATTCCGAATAAAGGCATACACCGTTTTTGGGCAACCAGGCAGGGGCTCGGTGCAAATCAACACTACATAGTGCTATCACATCCCATCTAAACAAAGGGTCATCTACGAAAAGTGTAAAGACTAGAAATTCAGGGTAGCATGGAGGTAAATCGTACCCACATTTTGTGGATTCCAGGATGAACAATGGCAATCGGCACCCTGGCGAAGTCCATGGTGTATTCAAAAATAATGTAAGAAACAAAGGTACAGCACATAGGACACTTCCACTCAAGGACGTATATTTTCAAGAAAACCAAAGAACCTCAGGTCACAGGCAACCCAACGTTTACTGCTTCTCTCTTTACAAAAGCCTCGACTAGGATACAATCTAAATTTCCTTGGATGGAAAACATGGATGGAGAATATGTGATTCTTATCTACAATGATATATAACTGAGCCAGGAAATCAATGATGTAACGTCACTTGCCGCCAAAGGAGTGTTCGTAGTTACAATCATTCTCAGTAAATTTAGTCACATAGAAAAAAGTGGTTTATCAAAGATATGAGGTACAGGTGGAATACAAAATTGGGTCCCATGAATGAAATGGCAGAGGAGAGAAAGCATCACACATTTAGCAAACACACTTATGCCTGTAGGAGCGCGAAGGTCACTTGAGGTGAGGAAAAACCAGGTGTTTTCAATGAGCACAGATACCATTCCATATAGACCAAAGAGGGAATCAAGACAACTTACTCTAAACCTCAAAGGACTGAACTCAGCCCACTTTACACACCAGAAAAGATTATTGACAACTGGTCAGAATTTGAAAAACAATTTATCGATGTCTCTCTGGAAGAGAATCAAGTGGATGCACAGCAGCAAGCAACACAGCACTGAAAATCGGCTACACCCCGTGAGAAAAATAAACTGCAAAATAAAGGCAGTGAGTGAGAGATAAATTCTTCGAGACTTCGTTCAGGGGCTGACATTGAAGTTCTTTTGAGCATATATTAACACACAGAAGGATCAGACCTAAGGGAGGACACTCGTGGGTCTGAGTGTCTTCGTGAGGAAGAGTCAGCAAATGCAGCCCTTGTCGAATAACACTGCCTTTTCGTGATTCCATGGACCCGAAATCTCCAAATGTAGACGACCCTTCTACAGCGAACACATGCATGGGTCATCCACAGGATGCTACCCCATTGGAAAGGGAAAAAACATGAAAAGGCCCCTCATCTTCTCATATCCTGGTGCTCGGGTTCAAGCTTCCAGCCACTTTCCTGAAAATATCCCCACTTGGGGAAGTCAGCACTTTCAAAACCTTCTTTCTTATAGCTTGGAATTGGTTCCATGGATGAACTACAATGGGGAAGAATAAGACACGATGCCTATATATTTGGACAGGCATATCGTGCTCTAATTTCAACTACTGAACAAGAATTGACCCAAGTCTAAGCTTGCTCTCAGAAGGAGAATAGGGCTTGAAAATTTCCCGCTGATTTGTGACCAGTTCCAAAAGTGGGAAGTGGAGCAGGGGATCTCAGCGAGTATATAATTCATGGGCCTGCAGGATGGGCCAAGACACCTAATGTGGACAAATGACTTGGGTTGAGCCAGAGAAAAGAACTTGAGAGCAAGGCAGAATTGCAAAAATGGGATTTCAAGAGGGAGACGCGTCTCGCCTGGTAAGAAACTAGAATGTGGCAATACTTCTTCAACCATGCCTTTGTCGAAAAACGGTGTATGCCTTTATCCTGAATATATTCCGAATAAAGGCATACACCGTTTTTGGGCAACCAGGCAGGGGCTCGGTGCAAATCAACACTACATAGTGCTATCACTTCCCATCTAAACAAAGGGTCAACTACGAAAATTGTAAAGACTAGAAATTCAGGGTAGCATGGAGGTAAATTGTACCCACATTTTGTGGATTCCAGGATGAAAAATGGCAATCGGCACCCTGGCGAAGTCTATGGTGTATTCAAAAATAATGTAAGAAACAAAGCTACAGCACATAGGACACTTCCACTCAAGGACGTATATTTTCAAGAAAACCAAAGAACCTCAGGTCACAGGCATCCCAACGTTTCCTGCTGCTCTCTTTACAAAAGCCTCGACTAGGATACAATCTAAATTTCCTTGGACGGAAAACATGGATGGAGAATATGTGATTCTTATCTACAATGATATATTACAGAGCCAGGAAATCAATGAAATAACGCCACTTGCCGCCATAGGAGTGTTTGTAGTTACAATCATTCTCAGTAAATTTAGTCACATAGAAAAAAGTGGTTTATCAAAGATATGAGGTACAGGTGGAATACAAAATTGCGTCCAATGCATGAAATGGCAGAGGAGAGAAAGCATCACACATTTAGCAAACACACTTATGCCTGTAGGAGCGCGAAGGTCACTTGAGGTGAGGAAAAACCAGGTGTTTTCAATGAGCACAGATACCATTCCATATAGACCAAAGAGGGCATCAAGACAACTTACTCTAAACCTCAAAGGACTGAACTCAGCCCACTTTACACACCAGAAAAGATTATTTACAACTGGTTAGAATTTGAAAAACAATTTATCGATGTCTCTCTGGAAGAGAATCAAGTGGATGCACAGCAGCAAGCAACACAGCACTGAAAATCGGCTACACCCCGTGAGAAAAATAAACTGCAAAATAAAGGCAGTGAGTGAGAGATAAATTATTCGAGACTTTGTTCAGGGGCTGTCATTGAAGTTCTTTTGAGCATATATTAACACACAGAAGGATCGGACCTAAGGGAGGAAACTCGTGGGTCTGAGTGTCTTCGTGAGCATGAGTCAGCAAATGCAGCCCTTGTAGAATAACACTGCCTTTTCCTGATTCCATGGACCCGAAATCTCCAAATGCAGACGACCCTTCCTACAGCGAACACATGCATGGGACAGCCACAGGATGCTACCCCATTGGAACGGCAAAAAACATGAAAAGCCACCTCATCTTCTCATATCCTGGTGCTCGGGTTCAAGCTTTCAGCCGCTTTTCTGAAAATATACCCAATTGGGGAAGTCAGCACTTTCAAAACACTCTTACTTATAACTTGGAATTGGTTCCATGGATGAACTACAATGGGGAAGAATAAGAGACGATGGCTATATATTTGGACAGGCACATGGCGCTCTAATTTCCAATGCTGAACAAGAATTGACCCAAGTCTAAGCTTGCTCTCGGAAGGAGAATTGGGCTTGAAAATTTCCTGCTGCTTTGGGACCAGTTCCGAGAGTGGGAAGTTGAGCCGGGGATCTCAGGGAGCCTATAATTCATGGCCCTGCAGGATGGTAAAAGGCACGTAATGTGGAAAAATGACTTGGGTTGAACCAGAGAAAAGAACTTGAGAGCAAGGCAGAATTGCAAAACTGGGATTTCAAGAGGGAGAAGCGTCTCGCCTGGTAAGAACCTAGGATGTGGCAGTACTTCTTCAAACATGCCTTTGTCGAAAAAGGGTGTATGCCTTTATCCTGAATATCTTTAGGATAAAGGCATACACCGTTTTTGGGCAACCAGGTAGGGGCTTGGTGCAAATCAACACTACATAATGCTATCACTTCCCATCAAAACAAAGGGTCATGTACGAAAAGTGTAAAGACCAGAAATGCAGGGTAACGTGGAGGTAAGTCGTACCCACATTTTGTGGATTGTGGGATGACCAATTGCAATCGGCACCCTGGCGAATTCTATGGTGTATTCGAAGATAAAGTAAGAAACAATGCTACAGCACATAGGACACTTCCATTCAAGGACGTATATTTTCAGGAAAACCAAAGAACCTCAGGTCACAGGCAACCCAACGTTTACTGCTGCTCTCTTTACAAAAGCCTCGACTAGGATACAATCTAAATTTCCTTGGACGGAAAACATGGATGAAGAATATGTGATTCTTATCTACAATGATATATTACAGAGCCAGGTAATCAATGAAATAACGTCACTCGGCGCCACCGGAGTGTTCTTAGTTACAATCATTCTCAGTGAATTTAGTCACATAGAAAAACGTGGTTTATCAAAGATATGAGGTACAGGTGGAATATAAAATTGCGTCCCTTGAACGAAATGGCAGACGACAGAGAGAATTACACATTTAGCGAACACACTTATGCCTGTATGAGCGCAAAGGTCACATGAGGTGAGGAAAAACCAGGTGTTTTCAATGAGCAAAGATACCATTCCATATAGACCAAGAAGGGAATGAGGACAACTTTCTCTAAACCTCAAAGGACTGAACTCAGCCCACTTTACACACCAGAAAAGATTATTGACAACTGGTCAGAATTTGAAAAACAATTTATCTATGTCTCTCTGGAAGAGAATCTAGTGGATGCACAGCAGCAAGCAACACAGCACGGAAAATCGGCTACACCCGGTGAGAAAAATAAACTGCAAAATAAAGGCAGTGAGTGACAGATAAATTCTTCGAGACTTTGTTCAGAGGCTGTGATTGGAGTTGTTTTCAGCATATATTCACACACAGAAAGATGGGACCTAAGGGAGGACAATCGTGGGTCTGAGTGTCTTCGTGAGCATGAGTCAGCAAATGCAGCCCTTGTAGAATAACACTGCCTTGCCCTGATTCCATTGACCCGAAATCTCGAAATGTAGACGACCCTTCTACAGCGAACACATGCATGGGTCATCCACAGGATGCTACCCCATTGGAAAGGGAGAAAACATGAAAAGGCACCTCATCTTCTCATATCCTGGTGCTCGGGTTCAAGCTTCCAGCCACGTTCCTGAAAATATCCCCACTTGGGGAAGTCAGCACTTTCAAAACCTTCTTTCTTATAGCTTTGAATTGGTTCCATGGATGAACTACAACGGGGAAGAATAAGACACGATGCCTATATATTTGGACAGGCATATGGTGCTCTAATTTCAACTGCTGTACAAGAATTGACCCAAGTCTAAGCTTGCTTTCAGAAGGAGAATAGGGCTTGAAAATTTCCCGCTGATTTGTGACCAGTTCACAAATTGGGATGTTGAGCAGGGGATCTCAGCGAGCCTATAATTCATGGGCCTGCAGGATGGTCAAAGACACCTAATGTGGACAAATGACTTGGGTTGAGCCAGAGAAAAGAACTTGAGAGCAAGGCAGAATTGCAAAAATGGGATTTCAAGAGGGAGACGCGTCTCGCCTGGTAAGAACCTAGAATGTGGCAGTACTTCTTCAACCATGCCTTTGTCGAAAAACGGTGTATGCCTTTATCCTGAATATATTCCGAATAAAGGCATACACCGTTTTTGGGCAACCAGGCAGGGGCTCGGTGCAAATCAACACTAAATAGTGCTATCACTTCCCATCTAAACAAAGTGTCATCTAGGAAAAGTGTGAAGACTAGAAATTCAGGGTAGCATGGAGGTAAATCGTACCCTCATTTTGTGGATTCCAGGATGAACAATGGCAATCGGCACCCTGGCGAAGTCTATGGTGTATTCAAAAATAATGTAAGAAACAAAGCTACAGCACATAGGACACTTCCACTCAAGGATGTATATTTTCAAGAAAATCAAAGAACCTCAGGTCATAGGCAACCCAACGTTTACTGCTGCTCTCTTTACAAAAGCCTCGATTAGGATACAATCTAAATTTCCTTGGACGGAAAACATGGATGGAGAATATGTGATTCTTATCTACAATGATATATTACTGAGCCAGGAAATCAATGAAGTAACGTCACTTGCCGCCAAAGGAGTGTTTGTAGTTACAATCATTCTCAGTAAATTTAGTCACATAGAAAAAAGTGGTTTATCAAAGATATGAGGTACAGGTGGAATACAAAATTGCGTCCCATGAATGAAATGGCAGACGAGAGAAAGCATCACACATTTAGCAAACACACTTATGCCTGTAGGAGCGCGAAGGTCACTTGAGGTGAGGAAAAACCAGGTGTTTTCAATGAGCACAGATACCATTCCATATAGACCAAAGAGGGCATCAAGACAACTTACTCTAAACCTCAAAGGACTGAACTCAGCCCACTTTACACACCAGAAAAGATTATTTACAACTGGTTAGAATTTGAAAAACAATTTATCGATGTCTCTCTGGAAGAGAATCAAGTGGATGCACAGCAGCAAGCAACACAGCACTGAAAATCGGCTACACCCCATGAGAAAAATAAAGTGAAAAATAAAGGCAGTGAGTGAGATATAAATTCTTCGAGACTTCGTTCAGGGGCTGTCATTGAAGTTGTTTTGAGCATATATTAACACACAGAAGGATCGGACCTAAGGGAGGACACTCGTGGGTCTGAGTGTCTTCGTGAGCATGAGTCAGCAAATGCAGCCCTTGTCGAATAACACTGCCTTTTCCTGATTCCATGGACCCGAAATCTCCAAATGCAGACGACCCTTCCTACAGCGAACACATGCAGGGGACAGCCACAGGATGCTACCCCATTGGAACGGCAAAAAACATGAAAAGCCACCTCATCTTCTCATATCCTGGTGCTCGAGTTCAAGCTTTCAGCCGCTTTTCTGAAAATAAACCCAATTGGGGAAGTCAGCACTTTCAAAACACTCTTACTTATAACTTGGAATTGGTTCCATGGATGAACTACATCGGGGAAGAATAAGAGACGATGGCTATATATGTGGACAGGAACATGGCGCTCTAATTTCCAATGCTGAACAAGAATTGACCCAAGTCTAAGCTTGCTCTCAGAAGGAGAATTGGGCTTAAAAATTTCCTGCTGCTTTGGGACCTGTTCCGACAGTGGGAAGTTGAGCCGGGGATCTCAGTGAGCCTATAATTCATGGCCCTGCAGGATGGTAAAAGGCACGTAATGTGGAAAAATGACTTGGGTTGAACCAGAGAAAAGAACTTGAGAGCAAGGCAGAATTGCAAAACTGGGATTTCAAGAGGGAGAAGCGTCTCGCCTGGTAAGAACCTAGGATGTGGCAGTACTTCTTCAAACATGCCTTTGTCGAAAAAGGGTGTATGCCTTTATCCTGAATATCTTTAGGATAAAGGCATACACCGTTTTTGGGGAACCAGGCAGGGGCTCGGTGCAAATCAACACTACATAATGCTATCACTTCCCATCAAAGCAAAGGGTCATGTACGAAAAGTGTAAAGACCAGAAATGCAGGGTAACGTGGAGGTAAATCGTACCTTCATTTTGTGGATTGTGGGATGACCAATTGCAATCAGCACCCTGGCGAATTCTATGGTGTATTCGAATATAAAGTAAGAAACAATGCTACAGCACATAGGACACTTCCATTCAAGGACGTATATTTTCAGGAAAACCAAAGAACCTCAGGTCACAGGCAACCCAACGTTTACTGCTGCTCTCTTTACAAAAGCCTCGACTAGGATACAATCTAAATTTCCTTGGACGGAATACATGGATGGAGAATATGTGATTCTTATCTACAATGATATATTACAGAGCCAGGAAATCAATGAAATAACGTCACTTGGCGCCACCGGAGTGTTCTTAGTTACAATCATTCTCAGTGAATTTAGTCACATAGAAAAAAGTGGTTTATTAAAGATATGAGGTACAGGTGGAATATAAAATTGCGTCCCTTGAATGAAATGGCAGACGACAGAGAGAATTACACATTTAGCAAACACACTTATGCCTGTAGGAGCGCAAAGGTCACATGAGGTGAGGAAAACCCAGGTGTTTTCAATGAGCACAGATACCATTCCATATAGACCAAGGAGGGAATCAAGACAACTTACTCTAAACCTCAAAGGACTGAACTCAGCCCACTTTACACACCAGAAAAGATTATTGACAACTGGTCAGAATTTGAAAAACTATTTATCTATGTCTCTCTGGAAGAGAATCTAGTGGATGCACAGCGGCAAGCAACACAGCACGGAAAATCGGCTACACCCGGTGAGAAAAATAAACTGCAAAATAAAGGCAGTGAGTGACAGATAAATTCTTCGAGACTTCGTTCAGGGGCTGTGATTGGAATTGTTTTCAGCATATATTCACACACAGAAAGATGGGACCTAAGGGAGGACAATCGTGGGTCTGAGTGTCTTCGTGAGCATGAGTCAGCAAATGCAGCCCTTGTAGAATAACACTGCCTTGCCCAGATTCCATTGACCCAAAATCTCCAAATGTAGACGACCCTTCTACAGCGAACACATGCATGGGTCAGCCACAGGATGCTATCCCATTGGAAAGGGAAAAAACATGAAAAGGCACCTCACCTTCTCATATCCTGGTGCTCGGATTCAAGCTTCCAGCCACTTTCCTGAAAATATCCCCACTTGGGGAAGTCAGCACTTTCAAAACCTTCTTTCTAATAGCTTGGAATTGGTTCCATGGATGAACTACAACGGGGAAGAATAAGACACGATGCCTATATATTTGGACAGACATATGGTGCTCTAATTTCAACTGCTGAACAAGAATTGACCCAAGTCTAAGCTTGCTCTCAGAAGGAGAATAGGGCTTGAAAATTTCCCGCTGATTTGTGACCAGTTCACAAATTGGGATGTTGAGCAGGGGATCTCAGCGAGCCTATAATTCATGGGCCTGCAGGATGGTCAAAGACACCTAATGTGGACAAATGACTTGGGTTGAGCCAGAGAAAAGAACTTGAGAGCAAGGCAGAATTGCAAAAATGGGATTTCAAGAGGGAGACGCGTCTCGCCTGGTAAGAACCTAGAATGTGGCAGTACTTCTTCAACCATGCCTTTGTCGAAAAACGGTGTATGCCTTTATCCTGAATATATTCCGAATAAAGGCATACACCGTTTTTGGGCAACCAGACAGGGGCTCGGTGCAAATCAACACTTCATAGTGCTATCACTTCCCATCTAAACAAAGGGTCATCTACGAAAAGTGTAAAGACTAGAAATTCAGGGTAGCATGCAGGTAAATCGTACCCACATTTTGTGGATTCCAGGATGAACAATGGCAATCGGTACCCTGGCGAAGTCTATGGTGTATTCAAAAATAATGTAAGACACAAAGCTACAGCACATAGGACACTTCCACTCAAGGACGTATATTTTCAAGAAAACCAAAGAACCTCAGGTCACAGGCAACCCAACGTTTTCTGCTGCTCTCTTTACAAAAGCCTCGACTAGGATACAATCTAAATTTCCTTGGACGGAAAACATGGATGGAGAATATGTGATTCTTATCTACAATGATATATTACTGAGCCAGGAAATCAATGAAATAACGTCACTTGCCGCCAAAGGAGTGTTCGTAGTTACAATCATTCTCAGTAAATTTAGTCACATAGAAAAAAGTGGTTTATCAAAGATATGAGGTACAGGTGGAATACAAAATTGCGTCCCATGAATGAAATGGCAGATGAGCGAAAGCATCACACATTTAGCAAACACACTTATGCCTGTAGGAGCGCGAAGGTCACTTGAGGTGAGGAAAAACCAGGTGTTTTCAATGAGCACAGATACCATTCCATATAGACCAAAGAGGGCATCAAGACAACTTACTCTAAACCTCAAAGGACTGAACTCAGCCCACTTTACACACCAGAAAAGATTATTTACAACTGGTTAGAATTTGAAAAACAATTTATCGATGTCTCTCTGGAAGAGAATCAAGTGGATGCACAGCAGCAAGCAACACAGCACTCAAAATCGGCTACACCCCGTGAGAAAAATAAACTGCAAAATAAAGGCAGTGAGTGAGAGATAAATTCTTCGAGACTTCGTTCAGGGGCTGTCATTGAAGTTGTTTTGAGCATATATTAACACACAGAAGGATCGGACCTAAGGGAGGACACTCGTGGTTCTGAGTGTCTTCGTGAGCATGAGTCAGCAAATGCAGCCCTTGTCGAATAACACTGCCTTTTCCTGATTCCATGGACCCGAAATCTCCAAATGCAGACGACCCTTCCTACAGCGAACACATGCATGGGACAGCCACAGGATGCTACCCCATTGGAACGGCAAAAAAACATGAAAAGCCACCTCATCTTCTCATATCCTGGTGCTTGGGTTCAAGCTTTCAGCCGCTTTTCTGAAAATATACCCAATTGGGGAAGTCAGCACTTTCAAAACACTCTTACTTATAACTTGGAATTGGTTCCATGGATGAACTACAATGGGGAAGAAAAAGAGACGATGGCTATATATTTGGACAGGCACATGGCGCTCTAATTTCCAATGCTGAACAAGAATTGACCCAAGTCTAAGCTTGCTCTCGGAAGGAGAATTGGGCTTGAAAATTTCCTGCTGCTTTGGGACCAGTTCCGAAAGTGGGAAGTTGAGCCGGGGATCTCAGGGAGCCTATAATTCATGGCTCTGCAGGATGGTAAAAGGCACGTAATGTGGAAAAATGACTTGGGTTGAACCAGAGAAAAGAACTTGAGAGCAAGGCAGAATTGCAAAACTGGGATTTCAAGAGGTAGAAGCGTCTCGCCTGGTAAGAACCTAGGATGTGGCAGTACTTCTTCAAACATGCCTTTGTCGAAAAAGGGTGTATGCCTTTATCATGAATATCTTTAGGATAAAGGCATACACCGTTTTTGGGCAACCAGGCAGGGGCTCTGTGCAAATCAACACTACATAATGCTATCACTTCCCATCAAAACAAAGGGTCATGTACGAAAAGTGTAAAGACCAGAAATGCAGGGTAACGTGGAGGTAAGTCGTACCCACATTTTGTGGATTGTGGGATGACCAATTGCAATCGGCACCCTGGCGAATTCTATGGTGTATTCGAAGATAAAGTAAGAAACAATGCTACAGCACATAGGACACTTCCATTCAAGGACGTATATTTTCAGGAAAACCAAAGAACCTCAGGTCACAGGCAACCCAACGTTTACTGCTGCTCTCTTTACAAAAGCCTCGACTAGGATACAATCTGAATTTCCTTGGACGGAATACATGGATGGAGAATATGTGATTCTTATCTACAATGATATATTACAGAGCCAGGAAATCAATGAAATAACGTCACTTGGCGCCACCGGAGTGTTCTTAGTTACAGTCATTCTCAGTGAATTTAGTCACATAGAAAAAAGTGGTTTATCAAAGATATGAGGTACAGGTGGAATATAAAATTGCGTCCCTTGAACGAAATGGCAGACGACAGAGAGAATTACACATTTAGCAAACACACTTATGCCTGTAGGAGCGCAAAGGTCACATGAGGTGAGGAAAACCCAGGTGTTTTCAATGAGCACAGATACCATTCCATATAGACCAAGGAGGGAATCAAGACAACTTACTCTAAACCTCAAAGGACTGAACTCAGCCCACTTTACACACCAGAAAACATTATTGACAACTGGTCAGAATTTGAAAAACAATTTATCTATGTCTCTCTGGAAGAGAATCTAGTGGATGCACAGCAGCAAGCAACACAGCACGGAAAATCGGCTACACCTGGTGAGAAAAATAAACTGCAAAATAAAGGCAGTGAGTGACAGATAAATTCTTCGAGATTTCGTTCAGGGGCTGTGATTGGAGTTGTTTTCAGCATATATTCACACACAGAAAGATGGGACCTAAGGGAGGACAATCGTGGGTATGAGTGTCTTCGTGAGCATGAGTCAGCAAATGCAGCCCTTGTAGAATAACACTGCCTAGCCCTGATTCCATTGACCCAAAATCTCCAAATGTAGACGACCCTTCTACAGCGAACACATGCATGGGTCATCCACAGGATGCTATCCCATTGGAAAGGGAAAAAACATGAAAAGGCACCTCATCTTCTCATATCCTGGTGCTTGGATTCAAGCTTCCAGCCACTTTCCTGAAAATATCTCCACTTGGGGAAGTCAGCACTTTCAAAACCTTCTTTCTTATAGCTTTGAATTGGTTCCATGGATGAACTACAACGGGGAAGAATAAGACACGATGCCTATATATTTGGACAGACATATGGTGCTCTAATTTCAACTGCTGAACAAGAATTGACCCAACTGTAAGCTTGCTCTCAGAAGGAGAATAGGGCTTGAAAATTTCCCGCTGATTTGTGACCAGTTCCCAAAGTGGGATGTTGAGCAGGGGATCTCAGCGAGCCTATAATTCATGGGCCTGCAGGATGGTCAAAGACACCTAATGTGGACAAATGACTTGGGTTGAACCAGAGAAAAGAACTTGAGAGCAAGGCAGAATTGCAAAAATGGGATTTCAAGAGGGAGACGCGTCTGGCCTGGTAAGAACCTAGAATGTGGCAGTACTTCTTCAACCATGCCTTTGTCGAAAAACGGTGTATGCCTTTATCCTGAATATATTCCGAATAAAGGCATACACCGTTTTTGGGCAACCAGGCAGGGGCTCGGTGCAAATCAACACTACATAGTGCTATCACTTCCCATCTAAACAAAGGGTCATCTACGAAAAGTGTAAAGACTAGAAATTCAGGGTAGCATGGAGGTAAATCGTACCCACATTTTGTGGATTCCAGGATGAACAATGGCAATCGGTACCCTGGCGAAGTCTATGGTGTATTCAAAAATATTGTAAGACACAAAGCTACAGCACATAGGACACTTCCACTCAAGGACGTATATTTTCAAGAAAACCAAAGAACCTCAGGTCACAGGCAACCCAACGTTTACTGCTGCTCTCTTTACAAAAGCCTCGACTAGGATACAATCTAAATTTCCTTGGACGGAAAACATGGATGGAGAATATGTGATTCTTATCTACAATGATATATTACTGAGCCAGGAAATCAATGAAATAACGTCACTTGCCGCCAAAGGAGTGTTCGTAGTTACAATCATTCTCAGTAAATTTAGTCACATAGAAAAAAGTGGTTAATCAAAGATATGAGGTACAGGTGGAATACAAAATTGCGTCCCATGAATGAAATGGCAGACGAGACAAAACATCACACATTTAGCAAGCACACTTATGCCTGTAGGAGCGCGAAGGTCACTTGAGGTGAGGAAAAACCAGGTGTTTTCAATGAGCACAGATACCATTCCATATAGACCAAAGAGGGCATCAAGACAACTTACTCTAAACCTCAAAGGACTGAACTCAGCCCACTTTACACACCAGAAAAGATTATTTACAACTGGTTAGAATTTGAAAAACAATTTATCGATGTCTCTCTGGAAGAGAATCAAGTGGATGCACAGCAGCAAGCAACACAGCACTCAAAATCGGCTACACCCCGTGAGAAAAATAAACTGCAAAATAAAGGCAGTGAGTGAGAGATAAATTCTTTGAGACTTCGTTCAGGGGCTGTCATTGAAGTTGTTTTGAGCATATATTAACACACAGAAGGATCGGACCTAAGGGAGGACACTCGTGGGTCTGAGTGTCTTCCTGAGCATGAGTCAGCAAATGCAGCCCTTGTCGAATAACACTGCCTTTTCCTGATTCCATGGACCCGAAATCTCCAAATGCAGACGACCCTTCCTACAGCGAACACATGCATGGGACAGCCACAGGATGCTACCCCATTGGAACGGCAAAAAAACATGAAAAGCCACCTCATCTTCTCATATCCTGGTGCTTGGGTTAAAGCTTTCAGCCGCTTTTCTGAAAATATACCCAATTGGGGAAGTCAGCACTTTCAAAACACTCTTACTTATAACTTGGAATTGGTTCCATGGATGAACTACAATGGGGAAGAAAAAGAGACGATGGCTATATATTTGGACAGGCACATGGCGCTCTAATTTCCAATGCTGAACAAGAATTGACCCAAGTCTAAGCTTGCTCTCGGAAGGAGAATTGGGCTTGAAAATGTCCTGCTGCTTTGGGACCAGTTCCGAAAGTGGGAAGTTGAGCCGGGGATCTCAGTGAGCCTATAATTCATGGCCCTGCAGGATGGTAAAAGGCACGTAATGTGGAAAAATGACTTGGGTTGAACCAGAGAAAAGAACTTGAGAGCAAGGCAGAATTGCAAAACTGGGATTTCAAGAGGGAGAAGCGTCTCGCCTGGGAAGAACCTAGGATGTGGCAGTACTTCTTCAAACATGCCTTTGTCGAAAAAGGGTGTATGCCTTTATCCTGAATATCTTTAGGATAAAGGCATACACCGTTTTTGGGGAACCAGGCAGGGGCTCGGTGCAAATCAACACTACATAATGCTATCACTTCCCATCAAAACAAAGGGTCATGTACGTAAAGTGTAAAGACCAGAAATGCAGGGTAACGTGGAGGTAAATCGTACCCACATTTTGTGGATTGTGGGATGACCAATTGCAATCGGCACCCTGGCGAATTCTATGGTGTATTCGAAGATAAAGTAAGAAACAATGCTACAGCACATAGGACACTTCCATTCAAGGACGTATATTTTCAGGAAAACCAAAGAACCTCAGGTCACAGGCAACCCAACGTTTACTGCTGCTCTCTTTACAAAAGCCTCGACTAGGATACAATCTAAATTTCCTTGGACGGAATACATGGATGGAGAATATGTGATTCTTATCTACAATGATATATTACAGAGCCAGGAAATCAATGAAATAACGTCACTTGGTGCCACCGGAGTGTTCTTAGTAACAATCATTCTCAGTGAATGTAGTCACATAGAAAAAAGTGGTTTATCAAAGATATGAGGTACAGGTGGAATATAAAATTGCGTCCCTTGAACGAAATGGCAGACGACAGAGAGAATTACACATTTAGCAAACACACTTATGCCTGTAGGAGCGCGAAGGTCACTTGAGGTGAGGAAAAACGAGGTGTTTTCAATGAGCACAGATACCATTCCATATAGACCAAAGAGGGAATCAAGACAACTTACTCTAAACCTCAAAGGACTGTACTCAGCCCACTTTGCACATCAGAAAAGATTATTTACAACTGGTTAGAATTTGAAAAACAATTTATCGATGTCTCTCTGGAAGAGAATCTAGTGGATGCACAGCAGCAAGCAACACAGCACGGAAAATCGGCTACACTCGGTGAGAAAAATAAACTGCAAAATAAAGGCAGTGAGTGAGAGATAAATTCTTCGAGACTTCGTTCAGGGGCTGTGATTGGAGTTGTGTTCAGCATATATTCACACACAGAAAGATGGGACCTAAGGGAGGACAATCGTGGGTCTGAGTGTCTTCGTGAGCATGAGTCAGCAAATGCAGCCCTTGTAGAATAACACTGCCTTGCCCTGATTCCATTGACCCGTAATCTCCAAATATAGATGACCCTTCTACAGCGAACACATGCATGTGTCAGCCACAGGATGCTACCCCATTGGAATGGGAAAAAACATGAAAAGGCACCTCATCTTCTCATATCCTGGTGCTCGGGTTGAAGCTTCCAGCCACTTTCCTGAAAATATCCCCACTTGGGGAAGTCAGCACTTTCAAAACCTTCTTTCTTATAGCTTGGAATTGGTTCCATGGATGGACTACAACGGGGAAGAATAAGACACGATGCCTATATATTTGGACAGGCATATGGTGCTCTAATTTCAACTGCTGAACAAGAATTGACCCAACTGTAAGCTTGCTCTCAGAAGGAGAATAGGGCTTGAAAATTTCCCACTGATTTGTGACCATTTCCAAAAGTGGGAAGTTGAGCAAGGGATCTCAGCGAGCCTATAATTCATGGGCCTGCAGGATAGTCAAAGACACCTAATGTGGACAAATGACTTGGGTTGAGCCAGAGAAAAGAACTTGAGAGCAAGGCAGAATTGCAAAAATGGGATTTCAAGAGGGAGACGCGTCTCGCCTGGTAAGAAACTAGAATGTGGCAATACTTCTTCAACCATGCCTTTGTCGAAAAATGGTGTATGCCTTTATCCTGAATATATTCCGAATAAAGGCATACACCGTTTTTGGGCAACCAGGTAGGGGCTCGGTGCAAATCAACACTACATAGTGCTATCACTTCCCATCTAAACAAAGGGTCATCTACGAAAATTGTAAAGACTAGAAATTCAGGGTAGCATGGAGGTAAATCGTACCCACATTTTGTGGATTCCAGGATGAAAAATGGCAATCGGCACCCTGGCGAAGTCTCTGGTGTATTCAAAAATAATGTAAGAAACAAAGCTACAGCACATAGGACACTTCCACTCAAGGACGTATGTTTTCAAGAAAACCAAAGAACCTCAGGTCACAGGCAACCCAACGTTTCCTGCTGCTCTCTTTACAAAAGCCTCGACTAGGATACAATCTAAATTTCCTTGGACGGAAAACATGGATGGAGAATATGTGATTCTTATCTACAATGATATATTACAGAGCCAGGAAATCAATGAAATAACGCCACTTGCCGCCAAAGGAGTGTTCGTAGTTACAATCATTCTCAGTAAATTTAGTCACATAGAAAAAAGTGGTTTATCAAAGATATGAGGTACAGGTGGAATACAAAATTGCGTCCAATGCATGAAATGGCAGAGGAGAGAAAGCATCACACATTTAGCAAACACACTTATGCCTGTAGGAGCGCGAAGGTCACTTGAGGTGAGGAAAAACCAGGTGTTTTCAATGAGCACAGATACCATTCCATATAGACCAAAGAGGGAATGAGGACAACTTACTCTAAACCTCAAAGGACTGAACTCAGCCCACTTTACACACCAGAAAAGATTATTTACAACTGGTTAGAATTTGAAAAACAATTTATCGATGTCTCTCTGGAAGAGAATCAAGTGGATGCACAGCAGCAAGCAACACAGCACTGAAAATCGGCTACACCCCGTGAGAAAAATAAACTGCAAGATAAAGGCAGTGAGTGAGAGATAAATTCTTCGAGACTTCGTTCAGGGGCTGTCATTGAAGTTCTTTTGAGCATATATTAACACACAGAAGGATCAGACCTAAGGGAGGACACTCGTGGGTCTGAGTGTCTTCGTGAGCATGAGTCAGCAAATGCAGCCCTTGTAGAATAACACTGCCTTTTCCTGATTCCATGGACCCGAAATCTCCAAATGCAGACGACCCTTCCTACAACGAACACATGCATGGGACAGCCACAGGATGCTACCCCATTGGAACGGCAAAAAACATGAAAAGCCACCTCATCTTCTCATATCCTGGTGCTCGGGTTCAAGCTTTCAGCCGCTTTTCTGAAAATATACCCAATTGGGGAAGTCAGCACTTTCAAAACACTCTTACTTATAACTTGGAATTGGTTCCATGCATGAACTACAACGGGGAAGAATAAGAGACGATGGCTATATATTTGGACAGGCACATGGCGCTCTAATTTCCAATGCTGAACAAGAATTGACCCAAGTCTAAGCTTGCTCTCGGAAGGAGAATTGAGCTTGAAAATTCCCTGCTGCTTTGGGACCAGTTCCGAAAGTGGGAAGTTGAGCCGGGGATCTCAGGGAGCCTATAATTCATGGCCCTGCAGCATGGTAAAAGGCACGTAATGTGGAAAAATGACTTGGGTTGCACCAGAGAAAAGAACTTGAGAGCAAGGCAGAATTGCAAAACTGGGATTTCAAGAGGGAGAAGCGTCTCGCCTGGTAAGAACCTAGGATGCGGCAGTACTTCTCCAAACATGCCTTTGTCGAAAAAGGGTGTATGCCTTTATCCTGAATATCTTTAGGATAAAGGCATACACCGTTTTGGGGCAACCAGGCAGGGGCTCGGTGCAAATCAACACTACATAATGCTATCACTTCCCATCAAAACAAAGGGTCATGTACGAAAAGTGTAAAGACCAGAAATGCAGGGTAACGTGGAGGTAAATCGTACCCACATTTTGTGGATTGTGGGATGACCAATTGCAATCGGCACCCTGGCGAATTCTATGGTGTATTCGAAGATAAAGTAAGAAACAATGCTACAGCACATAGGACACTTCCATTCAAGGACGTATATTTTCAGGAAAACCAAAGAACCTCAGGTCACAGGCAACCCAACGTTTACTGCGGCTCTCTTTACAAAAGCCTCGACCAGGATACAATCTAAATTTCCTTGGATGGAATACATGGATGAAGAATATGTGATTCTTATCTACAATGATATATTACAGAGCCAGAAAATCAATGAAATAACGTCACTTGGCGCCACCGGTGTGTTCTTAGTTACAATCATTCTCAGTGAATTTAGTCAAATAGAAAAAAGGGGTTGATCAAATATATGAGGTACAGGTGGAATATAAAATTGCGTCCCTTGAACGAAATGGCAGACGACAGAGAGAATTACACATTTAGCAAACACACTTATGCCTGTAGGAGCGCAAAGGTCACATGAGGTGAGGAAAAACCAGGTGTTTTCAATGAGCACAGATACCATTCCATATAGACCAAGGAGGGAATCAAGACAACTTACTCTAAACCTCAAAGGACTGAACTCAGCCCACTTTACACATCAGAAAAGATTATTGACAACTGGTCAGAATTTGAAAAACAATTTATCTATGTCTCTCTGGAAGAGAATCTAGTGGATGCACAGCAGCAAGCAACACAGCACGGAAAATCGGCTACACCCGGTGAGAAAAATAAACTGCAAAATAAAGGCAGTGAGTGACAGATAAATTCTCGAGACTTCGTTCAGGGGCTGTGATTGGAGTTGTTTTCAGCATATATTCACACACAGAAAGATGGGACCTAAGGGAGGACAATCGTGGGTCTGAGTGTCTTCGTGAGCATGAGTCAGCAAATGCAGCCCTTGTAGAATAACACTGCCTTGCCCTGATTCCATTGACCCGTAATCTCCAAATATAGATGACCCTTCTACAGCGAACACATGCATGTGTCAGCCACAGGATGCTACCCCATTGGAATGGGAAAAAACATGAAAAGGCACCTCATCTTCTCATATCCTGGTGCTCGGGTTGAAGCTTCCAGCCACTTTCCTGAAAATATCCCCACTTGGGGAAGTCAGCACTTTCAAAACCTTCTTTCTTATAGCTTGGAATTGGTTCCATGGATGGACTACAACGGGGAAGAATAAGACACGATGCCTATATATTTGGACAGGCATATGGTGCTCTAATTTCAACTGCTGAACAAGAATTGACCCAACTGTAAGCTTGCTCTCAGAAGGAGAATAGGGCTTGAAAATTTCCCACTGATTTGTGACCATTTCCAAAAGTGGGAAGTTGAGCAAGGGATCTCAGCGAGCCTATAATTCATGGGCCTGCAGGATAGTCAAAGACACCTAATGTGGACAAATGACTTGGGTTGAGCCAGAGAAAAGAACTTGAGAGCAAGGCAGAATTGCAAAAATGGGATTTCAAGAGGGAGACGCGTCTCGCCTGGTAAGAAACTAGAATGTGGCAATACTTCTTCAACCATGCCTTTGTCGAAAAATGGTGTATGCCTTTATCCTGAATATATTCCGAATAAAGGCATACACCGTTTTTGGGCAACCAGGTAGGGGCTCGGTGCAAATCAACACTACATAGTGCTATCACTTCCCATCTAAACAAAGGGTCATCTACGAAAATTGTAAAGACTAGAAATTCAGGGTAGCATGGAGGTAAATCGTACCCACATTTTGTGGATTCCAGGATGAAAAATGGCAATCGGCACCCTGGCGAAGTCTCTGGTGTATTCAAAAATAATGTAAGAAACAAAGCTACAGCACATAGGACACTTCCACTCAAGGACGTATGTTTTCAAGAAAACCAAAGAACCTCAGGTCACAGGCAACCCAACGTTTCCTGCTGCTCTCTTTACAAAAGCCTCGACTAGGATACAATCTAAATTTCCTTGGACGGAAAACATGGATGGAGAATATGTGATTCTTATCTACAATGATATATTACAGAGCCAGGAAATCAATGAAATAACGCCACTTGCCGCCAAAGGAGTGTTCGTAGTTACAATCATTCTCAGTAAATTTAGTCACATAGAAAAAAGTGGTTTATCAAAGATATGAGGTACAGGTGGAATACAAAATTGCGTCCAATGCATGAAATGGCAGAGGAGAGAAAGCATCACACATTTAGCAAACACACTTATGCCTGTAGGAGCGCGAAGGTCACTTGAGGTGAGGAAAAACCAGGTGTTTTCAATGAGCACAGATACCATTCCATATAGACCAAAGAGGGAATGAGGACAACTTACTCTAAACCTCAAAGGACTGAACTCAGCCCACTTTACACACCAGAAAAGATTATTTACAACTGGTTAGAATTTGAAAAACAATTTATCGATGTCTCTCTGGAAGAGAATCAAGTGGATGCACAGCAGCAAGCAACACAGCACTGAAAATCGGCTACACCCCGTGAGAAAAATAAACTGCAAGATAAAGGCAGTGAGTGAGAGATAAATTCTTCGAGACTTCGTTCAGGGGCTGTCATTGAAGTTCTTTTGAGCATATATTAACACACAGAAGGATCAGACCTAAGGGAGGACACTCGTGGGTCTGAGTGTCTTCGTGAGCATGAGTCAGCAAATGCAGCCCTTGTAGAATAACACTGCCTTTTCCTGATTCCATGGACCCGAAATCTCCAAATGCAGACGACCCTTCCTACAACGAACACATGCATGGGACAGCCACAGGATGCTACCCCATTGGAACGGCAAAAAACATGAAAAGCCACCTCATCTTCTCATATCCTGGTGCTCGGGTTCAAGCTTTCAGCCGCTTTTCTGAAAATATACCCAATTGGGGAAGTCAGCACTTTCAAAACACTCTTACTTATAACTTGGAATTGGTTCCATGCATGAACTACAACGGGGAAGAATAAGAGACGATGGCTATATATTTGGACAGGCACATGGCGCTCTAATTTCCAATGCTGAACAAGAATTGACCCAAGTCTAAGCTTGCTCTCGGAAGGAGAATTGAGCTTGAAAATTCCCTGCTGCTTTGGGACCAGTTCCGAAAGTGGGAAGTTGAGCCGGGGATCTCAGGGAGCCTATAATTCATGGCCCTGCAGCATGGTAAAAGGCACGTAATGTGGAAAAATGACTTGGGTTGCACCAGAGAAAAGAACTTGAGAGCAAGGCAGAATTGCAAAACTGGGATTTCAAGAGGGAGAAGCGTCTCGCCTGGTAAGAACCTAGGATGCGGCAGTACTTCTCCAAACATGCCTTTGTCGAAAAAGGGTGTATGCCTTTATCCTGAATATCTTTAGGATAAAGGCATACACCGTTTTGGGGCAACCAGGCAGGGGCTCGGTGCAAATCAACACTACATAATGCTATCACTTCCCATCAAAACAAAGGGTCATGTACGAAAAGTGTAAAGACCAGAAATGCAGGGTAACGTGGAGGTAAATCGTACCCACATTTTGTGGATTGTGGGATGACCAATTGCAATCGGCACCCTGGCGAATTCTATGGTGTATTCGAAGATAAAGTAAGAAACAATGCTACAGCACATAGGACACTTCCATTCAAGGACGTATATTTTCAGGAAAACCAAAGAACCTCAGGTCACAGGCAACCCAACGTTTACTGCGGCTCTCTTTACAAAAGCCTCGACCAGGATACAATCTAAATTTCCTTGGATGGAATACATGGATGAAGAATATGTGATTCTTATCTACAATGATATATTACAGAGCCAGAAAATCAATGAAATAACGTCACTTGGCGCCACCGGTGTGTTCTTAGTTACAATCATTCTCAGTGAATTTAGTCAAATAGAAAAAAGGGGTTGATCAAATATATGAGGTACAGGTGGAATATAAAATTGCGTCCCTTGAACGAAATGGCAGACGACAGAGAGAATTACACATTTAGCAAACACACTTATGCCTGTAGGAGCGCAAAGGTCACATGAGGTGAGGAAAAACCAGGTGTTTTCAATGAGCACAGATACCATTCCATATAGACCAAGGAGGGAATCAAGACAACTTACTCTAAACCTCAAAGGACTGAACTCAGCCCACTTTACACATCAGAAAAGATTATTGACAACTGGTCAGAATTTGAAAAACAATTTATCTATGTCTCTCTGGAAGAGAATCTAGTGGATGCACAGCAGCAAGCAACACAGCACGGAAAATCGGCTACACCCGGTGAGAAAAATAAACTGCAAAATAAAGGCAGTGAGTGACAGATAAATTCTCGAGACTTCGTTCAGGGGCTGTGATTGGAGTTGTTTTCAGCATATATTCACACACAGAAAGATGGGACCTAAGGGAGGACAATCGTGGGTCTGAGTGTCTTCGTGAGCATGAGTCAGCAAATGCAGCCCTTGTAGAATAACACTGCCTTGC
Organism: Kogia breviceps; assembly: GCF_026419965.1. NCBI lineage: Eukaryota > Metazoa > Chordata > Mammalia > Artiodactyla > Physeteridae > Kogia > Kogia breviceps. Next base: position 37,574,668 of record NC_081329.1, read on the forward strand.
CCTGATTCCATTGACCCGAAATCTGCAAATGTAGACGACCCTTATACAGCGAACACATGCGTGGGTCAGCCACAGGATGCTACCCCATTGGAACGGGAAAAACATGAAAAGGCACCTCATCTTCTCATATCCTGGTGCTCGGGTTCAAGCTTCCAGCCACTTTCCTGAAAATATCCCCACTTGGGGAAGTCAGCACTTTCAAAACCTTCTTTCTTATAGCTTGGAATTGGTTCCATGGATGAACTACAACGGGGAAGAATAAGACACGATGCCTATATATTTGGACAGGCATATGGTGCTCTAATTTCAACTGCTGAACAAGAATTGACCCAAGTCTAAGCTTGCTCTCAGAAGGAGAATAGGGCTTGAAAATTTCCCGCTGCTTTGTGACCAGTTCCGAAAGTGGGAAGTTGAGCAGGGGATCTCAGCGATCCTATAATTCATGGGCCTGCAGGATGGTCCAAGACACCTAATGAGGACAAATGACTTGGGTTGAGCCAGAGAAAAGAACTTAAAAGCAAGGCAGAATTGCAAAAATGGGATTTCAAGAGGGAGAAGCGTCTCGCCTGGTAAGAACCTAGAATGTGGCAGTACTTCTTCAACCATGCCTTTGTCGAAAAACGTTGTATGCCTTTATCCTGAATATATTCCGAATAAAGGCATACACCTTTTTTCGGCAACCGGGCAGGGGCTCGGTGCAAATCAACACTAAATAGTCCTATCACTTCCCATCTAAACAAAGTGTCATCTAGGAAAAGTGTGAAGACTAGAAATTCAGGGTAGCATGGAGGTAAATCGTACCCTCATTTGGTGGATTCCAGGATGAACAATGGCAATCGGCACCCTGGCGAAGTCTATGGTGTATTCAAAAATAATGTAAGAAACAAAGCTACAGCACATAGGACACTTCCACTCAAGGATGTATATTTTCAAGAAAATCAAAGAACCTCAGGTCATAGGCAACCCAACGTTTACTGCTGCTCTCTTTACAAAAGCCTCGACTAGGATACAATCTAAATTTCCTTGGAGGGAAAACATGGATGGAGAATATGTGATTCTTATCTACAATGATATATTACTGAGCCAGGAAATAAATGAAGTAACGTCACTTGCCGCCAAAGGAGTGTTCGTAGTTACAATCATTCTCAGTAAATTTAGTCACATAGAAAAAAGTGGTTTATCAAAGATATGAGGTACAGGTGGAATACAAAATTGCGTCCCATGAATGAAATGGCAGACGACAGAGAGAATCACACATTTAGCAAACACACTTATGCCTGTAGGAGCGCGAAGGTCACTTGAGGTGAGGAAAAACCAGGTGTTTTCAATGAGCACAGATACCATTCCTTATAGACCAAAGAGGGAATGAGGACAACTTACTCTAAACCTCAAAGGACTGAACTCAGTCCACTTTACACACCAGAAAAGATTATTTACAACTGGTTAGAATTTGAAAAACAATTTATCGATGTCTCTCTGGAAGAGAATCAAGTGGATGCACAGCAGCAACAACACAGCACTGAAAATCGGCTACACCCTGTGAGAAAAATAAACTGCAAAATAAAGGCAGTGAGTGAGAGATAAATTCTTCGAGACTTCGTTCAGGGGCTGTCATTGAAGTTCTTTTGAGCATATATTAACACACAGAAGGATCAGACCTAAGGGAGGACACTCGTGGGTCTGAGTGTCTTCGTGAGCATGAGTCAGCAAATGCAGCCCTTGTAGAATAACACTGCCTTTTCCTGATTCCATGGACCCGACATCTCCAAATGCAGACGACCCTTCCTACAGCGAACACATGCATGGGACAGCCACAGGATGCTACCCCATTGGAACGGCAAAAAACATGAAAAGCCACCTCATCTTCTCATATCCTGGTGCTCGGGTTCAAGCTTTCAGCCGCTTTTCTGAAAATATACCCAATTGGGGAAGTCAGCACTTTCAAAACACTCTTACTTATAACTTGGAATTGGTTCCATGGATGAACTACAACGGGGAAGAATAAGAGACGATGGCTATATATTTGGACAGGCACATGGCGCTCTAATTTCCAATGCTGAACAAGAATTGACCCAAGTCTAAGCTTGCTCTCGGAAGGAGAATTGAGCTTGAAAATTCCCTGCTGCTTTGGGACCAGTTCCGAAAGTGGGAAGTTGAGCCGGGGATCTCAGGGAGCCTATAATTCATGGCCCTGCAGCATGGTAAAAGGCACGTAATGTGGAAAAATGACTTGGGTTGCACCAGAGAAAAGAACTTGAGAGCAAGGCAGAATTGCAAAACTGGGATTTCAAGAGGGAGAAGCGTCTCGCCTGGTAAGAACCTAGGATGTGGCAGTACTTCTTCAAACATGCCTTTGTCGAAAAAGGGTGTATGCCTTTATCCTGAATATCTTTAGGATAAAGGCATACACCGTTTTGGGGCAACCAGGCAGGGGCTCGGTGCAAATCAACACTACATAATGCTATCACTTCCCATCAAAACAAAGGGTCATGTACGAAAAGTGTAAAGACCAGAAATGCAGGGTAACGTGGAGTTAATCGTACCCACATTTTGTGGATTCTGGGATGACCAATTGCAATCGGCACCCTGGCGAATTCTATGGTGTATTCGAAGATAAAGTAAGAAACAATGCTACAGCACATAGGACACTTCCATTCAAGGACGTATATTTTCAGGAAAACCAAAGAACCTCAGGTCACAGGCAACCCAACGTTTACTGCTGCTCTCTTTACAAAAACCTCGACTAGGATACAATCTAAATTTCCTTGGACGGAAAACATGGATGAAGAATATGTGATTCTTATCTACAATGATATATTACAGAGCCAGGTAATCAATGAAATAACGTCACTCGGCGCCACCGGAGTGTTCTTAGTTACAATCATTCTCAGTGAGTTTAGTCACATAGAAAAAAGTGGTTTATCAAAGATATGAGGTACAGGTGGAATATAAAATTGCGTCCCTTGAACGAAATGGAAGACGACAGAGAGAATTACACATTTAGCGAACACACTTATGCCTGTAGGAGCGCAAAGGTCACATGAGGTGAGGAAAAACCAGGTGTTTTCAATGAGCAAAGATACCATTCCATATAGACCAAGAAGGGAATGAGGACAACTTTCTCTAAACCTCAAAGGACTGAACTCAGCCCACTTTACACACCAGAAAAGATTATTGACAACTGGTCAGAATTTGAAAAACAATTTATCTATGTCTCTCTGGAAGAGAATCTAGTGGATGCACAGCAGCAAGCAACACAGCACGGAAAATTGGCTACACCCGGTGAGAAAAATAAACTGCAAAATAAAGGCAGTGAGTGACAGATAAATTCTTCGAGACTTCGTTCAGGGGCTGTGATTGGAGTTGTTTTCAGCATATATTAACACACAGAAAGATGGGACCTAAGGGAGGACAATCGTGGGTCTGAGTGTCTTCGTGAGCATGAGTCAGCAAATGCAGCCCTTGTAGAATAACACTGCCTTGCCCTGATTCCATTGACCCGAAATCTCCAAATGTAGACGACCCTTCTACAGCGAACACATGCATGGGTCATCCACAGGATGCTACCCCATTGGAAAGGGAAAAAACACGAAAAGGCACCTCATCTTCTCATATCCTGGTGCTCGGGTTCAAGCTTCCAGCCACGTTCCTGAAAATATCCCCACTTGGGGAAGTCAGCACTTTCAAAACCTTCTTTCTTATAGCTTGGAATTGGTTCCATGGATGAACTACAACGGGGAAGAATAAGACACGATGCCTATATATTTGGACAGGCATATGGTGCTCTAATTTCAACTGCTGAACAAGAATTGACCCAAGTCTAAGCTTGCTCTCAGAAGGAGAATAGGGCTTGAAAATTTCCCGCTGATTTGTGACCAGTTCCAAAAGTGGGAAGTTGAGCAGGGGATCTCAGCGAGCCTATAATTCATGGGCCTGCAGGATGGGCCAAGACACCTAATGTGGACAAATGACTTGGGTTGAGCCAGAGAAAAGAACTTGAGAGCAAGGCAGAATTGCAAAAATGGGATTTCAAGAGGGAGACGCGTCTCGCCTGGTAAGAAACTAGAATGTGGCAATACTTCTTCAACCATGCCTTTGTCGAAAAATGGTGTATGCCTTTATCCTGAATATATTCCGAATAAAGGCGTACACCGTTTTTGGGCAACCAGGTAGGGGCTCGGTGCAAATCAACACTACATAGTGCTATCACTTCCCATCTAAACAAAGGGTCATCTACGAAAATTGTAAAGACTAGAAATTCAGGGTAGCATGGAGGTAAATCGTACCCACATTTTGTGGATTCCAGGATGAAAAATGGCAATCGGCACCCTGGCGAAGTCTATGGTGTATTCAAAAATAATGTAAGAAACAATGCTACAGCACATAGGACACTTCCATTCAAGGACGTATATTTTCAGGAAAACCAAAGAACCTCAGGTCACAGGCAACCCAACGTTCACTGCTGATCTCTTTACAAAAGCCTCGACTAGGATACAATCTAAATATCCTTGGACGGAAAACATGGATGGAGAATATGTGATTCTTATCTACAATGATATATTACTGAGCCAGGAAATCAATGAAATAATGTCACTTGCCGCCAAAGGAGTGTTCGTAGTTACAATCATTCTCAGTAAATTTAGTCACATAGAAAAAAGTGGTTTATCAAAGATATGAGGTACAGGTGGAATACAAAATTGCGTCCCATGAATGAAATGGCAGACGAGAGAAAGCATCACACATTTAGCAAACACACTTATGCCTGTAGGAGCGCGAAGGTCACTTGAGGTGAGGAAAAACCAGGTGTTTTCAATGAGCACAGATACCATTCCATATAGACCAAAGAGGGAATGAGGACAACTTACTCTAAACCTCAAAGGACTGAACTCAGCCCATTTTACACACCAGAAAAGATTATTTACAACTGGTTAGAATTTGAAAAACAATTTATCGATGTCTCTCTGGAAGAGAATCAAGTGGATGCACAGCAGCAAGCAACACAGCACTGAAAATCGGCTACACCCCGTGAGAAAAATAAACTGCAAAATAAAGGCAGTGAGTGACAGATAAATTCTTCGAGACTTCGTTCAGGGGCTGTCATTGAAGTTCTTTTGAGCATATATTAACACACAGAAGGATCAGACCTAAGGGAGGACACTCGTGGGTCTGAGTGTCTTCGTGAGCATGAGTCAGCAAATGCAGCCCTTGTAGAATAACACTGCCTTTTCCTGATTCCATGGACCCGACATCTCCAAATGCAGACGACCCTTCCTACAGCGAACACATGCATGGGACAGGCACAGGATGCTACCCCATTGGAACGGCAAAAAAATGAAAAGCCACCTCATCTTCTCATACCCTGGTGCTCGGGTTCAAGCTTTCAGCCGCTTTTCTGAAAATATACCCAATTGGGGAAGTCAGCACTTTCAAAACACTCTTACTTATAACTTGGAATTGGTTCCATGGATGAACTACAACGGGGAAGAATAAGAGACGATGGCTATATATTTGGACAGGCACATGGCGCTCTAATTTCCAATGCTGAACAAGAATTGCCCCAAGTCTAAGCTTGCTCTCAGAAGGAGAATTGGGCTTGAAAATTTCCTGCTGCTTTGGGACCAGTTCCGAAAGTGGGAAGTTGAGCCGGGGATCTCAGGGAGCCTATAATTCATGGCCCTGCAGCATGGTAAAAGGCACGTAATGTGGAAAAATGACTTGGGTTGCACCAGAGAAAAGAACTTGAGAGCAAGGCAGAATTGCAAAACTGGGATTTCAAGAGGGAGAAGCGTCTCGCCTGGTAAGAACCTAGGATGTGGCAGTACTTCTTCAAACATGCCTTTGTCGAAAAAGGGTGTATGCCTTTATCCTGAATATCTTTAGGATAAAGGCATACACCGTTTTTGGGCAACCAGGCAGGGGCTCGGTGCAAATCAACACTACATAATGCTATCACTTCCCATCAAAACAAAGGGTCATGTACGAAAATTGTAAAGACCAGAAATGCAGGGTTATGTGGAGGTCAATCGTACCCACATTTTGTGGATTGTGGGATGACCAATTGCAATCGGCACCCTGGCGAATTCTATGGTGTATTCGAAGATAAAGTAAGAAACAATGCTACAGCACATAGGACACTTCCATTCAAGGACGTATATTTTCAGGAAAACCAAAGAACCACAGGTCACCGGCAACCCAACGTTTACTGCGGCTCTCTTTACAAAAGCCTCGACGAGGATACAATCTAAATTTCCTTGGACAGAAACATGGATGAAGAATATGTGATTCTTATCTACAATGATATATTACAGAGCCAGGAAATCAATGAAATAACGTCACTTGCGCAACCGGAGTGTTCTTAGTTACAATCATTCTCAGTGAATTTAGTCACATAGAAAAAAGTGGTTTATCAAAGATATGAGGTACAGGTGGAATATAAAATTGCGTCCCTTGAACGAAATGGCAGACGACAGAGAGAATTACACATTTAGCAAACACACTTATGCCTGTAGGAGCGCAAAGGTCACATGAGGTGAGGAAAAACCAGGTGTTTTCAATGAGCACAGATACCATTCCACATAGACCAAGGAGGGAATCAAGACAACTTACTCTAAACCTCAAAGGACTGAACTCAGCCCACTTTACACACCAGAAAAGATTATTGACAACTGGTCAGAATTTGAAAAACAATTTATCTATGTCTCTCTGGAAGAGAATCTAGTGGATGCACAGCAGCAAGCAACACAGCACGGAAAATCGGCTACACCCGGTGAGAAAAATACACTGCAAAATAAAGGCAGTGAGTGACAGATAAATTCTTCGAGACTTCGTTCAGGGGCTGTGATTGGAGTTGTTTTCAGCATATATTCACACACAGAAAGTTGGGACCTAAGGGAGGACAATCGTGGGTCTGAGTGTCTTCGTGAGCATGAGTCAGCAAATGCAGCCCTTGTAGAATAACACTGCCTTGCCCTGATTCCATTGACCCGAAATCTCCAAATGTAGATGACCCTTCTACAGCGAACACATGCATGTGTCAGCCACAGGATGCTACCCCATTGGAATGGGAAAAAACATGAAAAGGCACCTCATCTTCTCATATCCTGGTGCTCGGGTTCAAGCTTCCAGCCACGTTCCTGAAAATATCCCCACTTGGGGAAGTCAGCACTTTCAAAACCTTCTTTCTTATAGCTTGGAATTGGTTCCATGGATGAACTACAACGGGGAAGAATAAGAAACGATGCCTATATATTTGGACAGGCATATGGTGCTCTAATTTCAACTGCTGAACAAGAATTGACCCAAGTCTAAGCTTGCTCTCAGAAGGAGAATAGGGCTTGAAAATTTCCCGCTGCTTTGTGACCAGTTCCAAAAGTGGGAAGTTGAGCAGGGGATCTCAGGGAGCCTATAATTCATGGGCCTGCAGGATGGTCAAAGACACCTAATGTGGACAAATGACTTGGGTTGAGCCAGAGAAAAGAACTTGAGAGCAAGGCAGAATTGCAAAAATGGGATTTCAAGAGGGAGACGCGTCTCGCATGGTAAGAACCTAGAATGTGGCAGTACTTCTTCAACCATGCCTTTGTCGAAAAACGGTGTATGCCTTTATCCTGAATATATTCCGAATAAAGGCATACACTGTTTTTGGGGAACCAGGCAGGGGCTCGGTCCAAATCAACAGTACATAGTGCTATCACTTCCCATCTAAACAAAGGGTCTTCTACGAAAAGTGTAAAGACTAGAAATTCAGGGTAGCATGGAGGTAAATCGTACCCACATTTTGTGGATTGTGGGATGACGAATTGCAATCGGCACCCTGGCGAATTCTATGGTGTATTCGAAGATAAAGTAAGAAACAATGCTACAGCACATAGGACACTTCCATTCAAGGACATATATTTTCAGGAAAACAAAAGAACCTCAGGTCACAGGCAACCCAACGTTTCCTGCTGCTCTCTTTACAAAAGCCTCGACTAGGATACAATCTAAATTTCCTTGGACGGAAAACATGGATGGAGAATATGTGATTCTTATCTACAATGATATATTACTGAGCCAGGAAATCAATGAAATAACGTCACTTGCCGCCAAAGGAGTGTTCGTAGTTACAATCATTCTCAGTAAATTTAGTCACATAGAAAAAAGTGGTTTATCAAAGATATGAGGTACAGGTGGAATACAAAATTGCGTCCCATGAATGAAATGGCAGACGAGAGAAAGCATCACACATTTAGCAAACACACTTATGCCTGTAGGAGCGCGAAGGTCACTTGAGGTGAGGAAAAAACAGGTGTTTTCAATGAGCACAGATACCATTCCATATAGACCAAAGAGGGCATCAAGACAACTTACTCTAAACCTCAAAGGACTGAACTCAGCCCACTTTACACACCAGAAAAGATTATTTACAACTGGTTAGAATTTGAAAAACAATTTATCGATGTCTCTCTGGAAGAGAATCAAGTGGATGCACAGCAGCAAGCAACACAGCACTCAAAATCGGCTACACCCCGTGAGAAAAATAAACTGCAAAATAAAGGCAGTGAGTGAGAGATAAATTCTTCGAGACTTCGTTCAGGGGCTGTCATTGAAGTTGTTTTGAGCATATATTAACACACAGAAGGATCGGACCTAAGGGAGGACACTCGTGGGTCTGAGTGTCTTCGTGAGCATGAGTCAGCAAATGCAGCCCTTGTCGAATAACACTGCCTTTTCCTGATTCCATGGACCGGAAATCTCCAAATGCAGACGACCCTTCCTACAGCGAACACATGCATGGGACAGCCACAGGATGCTACCCCATTGGAACGGCAAAAAAACATTAAAAGCCACCTCATCTTCTCATACCCTGGTGCTCGGGTTCAAGCTTTCAGCCGCTTTTCTGAAAATATACCCAATTGGGGAAGTCAGCACTTTCAAAACACTCTTACTTATAACTTGGAATTGGTTCCATGGATGAACTACAATGGGGAAGAATAAGAGACGATGGCTATATATTTGGACAGGAACATGGCGCTCTAATTTCCAATGCTGAACAAGAATTGACGCAAGTCTAAGCTTGCTCTCGGAAGGAGAATTGGGCTTGAAAATGTCCTGCTGCTTTGGGACCAGTTCCGAAAGTGGGAAGTTGAGCCGGGGATCTCAGGGAGCCTATAATTCATGGCCCTGCAGGATGGTAAAAGGCACGTAATGTGGAAAAATGACTTGGGTTGAACCAGAGAAAAGAACTTGAGAGCAAGGCAGAATTGCAAAACTGGGATTTCAAGAGGGAGAAGCGTCTTGCCTGGTAAGAACCTAGGATGTGGCAGTACTTCTTCAACCATGCCTTTGTCGAAAAACGGTGTATGCCTTTATCCTGAATATCTTTAGGATAAAGGCATACACCGTTTTTGGGCAACCAGGCAGGGGCTCGGTGCAAATCAACACTACATAGTGCTATCACTTTCCATCTAAACAAAGGGTCATCTACGAAAAGTGTAAAGACTAGAAATTCAGGGTAGCATGGAGGTAAATCGTACCCACATTTTGTGGATTCCAGGATGAACAATGGCAATCGGCACCCTGGCGAAGGCTATGGTGTATTCAAAAATAATGTAAGAAACAAAGCTACAGCACATAGGACACTTCCACTCAAGGACGTATATTTTCAAGAAAACCAAAGAATCTCAGGTCACAGGCAACCCAACGTTTTCTGCTGCTCTCTTTACAAAAGCCTCGACTAGGATACAATCTAAATTTCCTTGGACGGAAAACATGGATGGAGAATATGTGATTCTTATCTACAATGATATATTACTGAGCCAGGAAATCAATGAAATAACGTCACTTGCCGCCAAAGGAGTGTTCGTAGTTACAATCATTCTCAGTAAATTTAGTCACATAGAAAATAGTGGTTTATCAAAGATATGAGGTACAGGTGGAATACAAAATTGCGTCCCATGAATGAAATGGCAGACGAGAGAAAGCATCACACATTTAGCAAACACACTTATGCCTGTAGGAGCGCGAAGGTCACTTGAGGTGAGGAAAAAACAGGTGTTTTCAATGAGCACAGATACCATTCCATATAGACCAAAGAGGGCATCAAGACAACTTACTCTAAACCTCAAAGGACTGAACTCAGCCCACTTTACACAGCAGAAAAGATTATTTACAACTGGTTAGAATTTGAAAAACAATTTATCGATGTCTCTCTGGAAGAGAATCAAGTGGATGCACAGCAGCAAGCAACACAGCACTGAAAATCGGCTACACCCCGTGAGAAAAATAAACTGCAAAATAAAGGCAGTGAGTGACAGATAAATTCTTCGAGACTTCGTTCAGGGGCTGTCATTGAAGTTGTTTTGAGCATATATTAACACACAGAAGGATCGGACCTAAGGGAGGACACTCGTGGGTCTGAGTGTCTTCGTGAGCATGAGTCAGCAAATGCAGCCCTTGTCGAATAACACTGCCTTTTCCTGATTCCATGGACCCGAAATCTCCAAATGCAGACGACCCTTCCTACAGCGAACTCATGCATGGGACAGCCACAGGATGCTACCCCATTGGAACGGCAAAAAACATGAAAAGCCACCTCATCTTCTCATATCCTGGTGCTCGGGTTCAAGCTTTCAGCCGCTTTTCTGAAAATATACCCAATTGGGGAAGTCAGCACTTTCAAAACACTCTTACTTATAACTTGGAATTGGTTCCATGGATGAACTACATCGGGGAAGAATAAGAGACGATGGCTATATATGTGGACAGGAACATGGCGCTCTAATTTCCAATGCTGAACAAGAATTGACCCAAGTCTAACCTTGCTCTCAGAAGGAGAATTGGGCTTGAAAATTTCCTGCTGCTTTGGGACCTGTTCCGACAGTGGGAAGTTGAGCCGGGGATCTCAGGGAGCCTATAATTCATGGCCCTACAGGATGGTAAAAGGCACGTAATGTGGAAAAATGACTTGGGTTGAACCAGAGAAAAGAACTTGAGAGCAAGGCAGAATTGCAAAACTGGGATTTCAAGAGGGAGAAGCGTCTCGCCTGGTAAGAACCTAGGATGTGGCAGTACTTCTTCAAACATGCCTTTGTCGAAAAAGGGTGTATGTCTTTATCCTGAATATCTTTAGGATAAAGGCATACACCGTTTTTGGGGAACCAGGCAGGGGCTCGGTGCAAATCAACACTACATAATGCTATCACTTCCCATCAAAACAAAGGGTCATGTACGAAAAGTGTAAAGACCAGAAATGCAGGGTAACGTGGAGGTAAATCGTACCCACATTTTGTGGACTGTGGGATGAACAATGGCAATCGGCACCCTGGCGAATTCTATGGTGTATTCGAAGATAAAGTAAGAAACAATGCTACAGCACATAGGACACTTCCACTCAAGGACGTATATTTTCAAGGAAACCAAAGAACCTCAGGTCACAGGCAACCCAACGTTTACTGCTGCTCTCTTTACAAAAGCCTCGACGAGGATACAATCTAAATTTCCTTGGACAGAAACATGGATGAAGAATATGTGATTCTTATCTACAATGATATATTACAGAGCCAGGAAATCAATGAAATAACGTCACTTGCGCCACCGGAGTGTTCTTAGTTACAATCATTCTCAGTGAATTTAGTCACATAGAAAAAAGTGGTTTATCAAAGATATGAGGTACAGGTGGAATATAAAATTGCGTCCCTTGAACGAAATGGCAGACGACAGAGAGAATTACACATTTAGCAAACACACTTATGCCTGTAGGAGCGCAAAGGTCACATGAGGTGAGGAAAAACCAGGTGTTTTCAATGAGCACAGATACCATTCCACATAGACCAAGGAGGGAATCAAGACAACTTACTCTAAACCTCAAAGGACTGAACTCAGCCCACTTTACACACCAGAAAAGATTATTGACAACTGGTCAGAATTTGAAAAACAATTTATCGATGTCTCTCTGGAAGAGAATCAAGTGGATGCACAGCAGCAAGCAACACAGCACTCAAAATCGGCTACACCAGGTGAGAAAAATAAACTGCAAAATAAAGGCAGTGAGTGAGAGATAAATTCTTCGAGACTTCGTTCAGGGGCTGTCATTGAAGTTGTTTTGAGCATATATTAACACACAGAAGGATCGGACCTAAGGGAGGACACTCGTGGGTCTGAGTGTCTTCGTGAGCATGAGTCAGCAAATGCAGCCCTTGTCGAATAACACTGCCTTTTCCTGATTCCATGGACCGGAAATCTCCAAATGCAGACGACCCTTCTTACAGCGAACACATGCATGGGACAGCCACAGGATGCTACCCCATTGGAACGGCAAAAAAACATGAAAAGCCACCTCATCTTCTCATACCCTGGTGCTCGGGTTCAAGCTTTCAGCCGCTTTTCTGAAAATATACCCAATTGGGGAAGTCAGCACTTTCAAAACACTCTTACTTATAACTTGGAATTGGTTCCATGGATGAACTACAATGGGGAAGAATAAGAGACGATGGCTATATATTTGGACAGGCACATGGCGCTCTAATTTCCAATGCTGAACAAGAATTGACCCAAGTCTAAGCTTGCTCTCGGAAGGAGAATTGGGCTTGAAAATGTCCTGCTGCTTCGGGACCAGTTCCGAAAGTGGGAAGTTGAGCCGGGGATCTCAGGGAGCCTATAATTCATGGCCCTGCAGGATGGTAAAAGGCACGTAATGTGGAAAAATGACTTGGGTTGAACCAGAGAAAAGAACTTGAGAGCAAGGCAGAGTTGCAAAACTGGGATTTCAAGAGGGAGAAGCGTCTTGCCTTGTAAGAACCTAGGATGTGGCAGTACTTCTTCAACCATGCCTTTCTCGAAAAACGGTGTATGCCTTTATCCTGAATATCTTTAGGATAAAGGCATACACCGTTTTTGGGCAACCAGGCAGGGGCTCGGTGCAAATCAACACTACATAGTGCTATCACTTTCCATCTAAACAAAGGGTCATCTACGAAAAGTGTAAAGATTAGAAATTCAGGGTAGCATGGAGGTAAATCGTACCCACATTTTGTGGATTCCAGGATGAACAATGGCAATCGGCACCCTGGCGAAGTCTATGGTGTATTCAAAAATAATGTAAGAAACAAAGCTACAGCACATAGGACACTTCCACACAAGGACGTATATTTTCAAGAAAACCAAAGAACCTCAGGTCACAGGCAACCCAACGTTTTCTGCTGCTCTCTTTACAAAAGCCTCGACTAGGATACAATCTAAATTTCCTTGGACGGAAAACATGGATGGAGAATATGTGATTCTTATCTACAATGATATATTACTGAGCCAGGAAATCAATGAAATAACGTCACTTGCCGCCAAAGGAGTGTTCGTAGTTACAATCATTCTCAGTAAATTTAGTCACATAGAAAAAAGTGGTTTATCAAAGATATGAGGTACAGGTGGAATACAAAATTGCGTCCCATTAATGAAATGGCAGACGAGAGAAAGCATCACACATTTAGCAAACATACTTATGCCTGTAGGAGCGCGAAGGTCACTTGAGGTGAGGAAAAAACAGGTGTTTTCAATGAGCACAGATACCATTCCATATAGACCAAAGAGGGCATCAAGACAACTTACTCTAAACCTCAAAGGACTGAACTCAGCCCACTTTACACACCAGAAAAGATTATTTACAACTGGTTAGAATTTGAAAAACAATTTATCGATGTCTCTCTGGAAGAGAATCAAGTGGATGCACAGCAGCAAGCAACACAGCACTGAAAATCGGCTACACCCCGTGAGAAAAATAAACTGCAAAATAAAGGCAGTGAGTGAGAGATAAATTCTTCGAGACTTCGTTCAGGGGCTGTCATTGAAGTTGTTTTGAGCATATATTAACACACAGAAGGATCGGACCTAAGGGAGGACACTCGTGGGTCTGAGTGTCTTCGTGAGCATGAGTCAGCAAATGCAGCCCTTGTCGAATAACACTGCCTTTTCCTGATTCCATGGACCCGAAATCTCCAAATGCAGACGACCCTTCCTACAGCGAACACATGCATGGGACAGCCACAGGATGCTACCCCATTGGAACGGCAAAAAACATGAAAAGCCACCTCATCTTCTCATATCCTGGTGCTCGGGTTCAAGCTTTCAGCCGCTTTTCTGAAAATATACCCAATTGGGGAAGTCAGCACTTTCAAAACACTCTTACTTATAACTTGGAATTGGTTCCATGGATGAACTACATCGGGGAAGAATAAGAGACGATGGCTATATATGTGGACAGGAACATGGCGCTCTAATTTCCAATGCTGAACAAGAATTGACCCAAGTCTAAGCTTGCTCTCAGAAGGAGAATTGGGCTTGAAAATTTCCTGCTGCTTTGGGACCTGTTCCGAAAGTGGGAAGTTGAGCCGGGGATCTCAGGGAGCCTATAATTCATGGCCCTACAGGATGGTAAAAGGCACGTAATGTGGAAAAATGACTTGGGTTGAACCAGAGAAAAGAACTTGAGAGCAAGGCAGAATTGCAAAACTGGGATTTCAAGAGGGAGAAGCGTCTCGCCTGGTAAGAACCTAGGATGTGGCAGTACTTCTTCAAACATGCCTTTGTCGAAAAACGGTGTATGTCTTTATCCTGAATATCTTTAGGATAAAGGCATACACCGTTTTTGGGGAACCAGGCAGGGGCTCGGTGCAAATAAACACTACATAATGCTATCACTTCCCATCAAAACAAAGGGTCATGTACGAAAAGTGTAAAGACCAGAAATGCAGGGTAACGTGGAGGTAAATCGTACCCACATTTTGTGGATTGTGGGATGAACAATGGCAATCGGCACCCTGGCGAATTCTATGGTGTATTCGAAGATAAAGTAAGAAACAATGCTACAGCACATAGGACTCTTCCACTCAAGGACGTATATTTTCAAGGAAACCAAAGAACCTCAGGTCACAGGCAACCCAACGTTTACTGCTGCTCTCTTTACAAAAGCCTCGACGAGGATACAATCTAAATTTCCTTGGACAGAAACATGGATGAAGAATATGTGATTCTTATCTACAATGATATATTACAGAGCCAGGAAATCAATGAAATAACGTCACTTGCGCCACCGGAGTGTTCTTAGTTACAATCATTCTCAGTGAATTTAGTCACATAGAATAAAGTGGTTTATCAAAGATATGAGGTACAGGTGGAATATAAAATTGCGTCCCTTGAACGAAATGGCAGACGACAGAGAGAATTACACATTTAGCAAACACACTTATGCCTGTAGGAGCGCAAAGGTCACATGAGGTGAGGAAAAACCAGGTGTTTTCAATGAGCACAGATACCATTCCACATAGACCAAGGAGGGAATCAAGACAACTTACTCTAAACCTCAAAGGACTGAACTCAGCCCACTTTACACACCAGAAAAGATTATTGACAACTGGTCAGAATTTGAAAAACAATTTATCTATGTCTCTCTGGAAGAGAATCTAGTGGATGCACAGCAGCAAGCAACACAGCACGGAAAATCGGCTACACCCGGTGAGAAAAATAAACTGCAAAATAAAGGCAGTGAGTGACAGATAAATTCTTCGAGACTTCGTTCAGGGGCTGTGATTGGAGTTGTTTTCAGCATATATTCACACACAGAAAGATGGGACCTAAGGGAGGACAATCGTGGGTCTGAGTGTCTTCGTGAGCATGAGTCAGCAAATGCAGCCCTTGTAGAATAACACTGCCTTGCCCTGATTCCATTGACCCGAAATCTCCAAATGTAGATGACCCTTCTACAGCGAACACATGCATGTGTCAGCCACAGGATGCTACCCCATTGGAATGGGATAAAACATGAAAAGGCACCTCATCTTCTCATATCCTGGTGCTCGGGTTCAAGCTTCCAGCCACTTTCCTGAAAATATCCCCACTTGGGGAAGTCAGCACTTTCAAAACCTTCTTTCTTATAGCTTGGAATTGGTTCCATGGATGAACTACAACGGGGAAGAATAAGACACGATGCCTATATATTTGGACAGGCATATGGTGCTCTAATTTCAACTGCTGAACAAGAATTGACCCAAGTCTAAGCTTGCTCTCAGAAGGAGAATAGGGCTTGAAAATTTCCCGCTGCTTTGTGACCAGTTCCAAAAGTGGGAAGTTGAGCAGGGGATCTCAGGGAGCCTATAATTCATGGGCCTGCAGGATGGTCAAAGACACCTAATGTGGACAAATGACTTGGGTTGAGCCAGAGAAAAGAACTTGAGAGCAAGGCAGAATTGCCAAAACGGGATTTCAAGAGGGAGACGCGTCTCGCCTGGTAAGAACCTAGAATGTGGCAGTACTTCTTCAACCATGCCTTTGTCGAAAAACGGTGTATGCCTTTATCCTGAATATATTCCGAATAAAGGCATACACCGTTTTTGGGCAACCAGGCACGGGCTCGGTCCAAATCAACACTACATAGTGCTATCACTTCCCATCTAAACAAAGGGTCTTCTACGAAAAGTGTAAAGACTAGAAATTCAGGGTAGCATGGAGGTAAATCGTACCCACATTTTGTGGATTGTGGGATGACCAATTGCAATCGGCACCCTGGCGAATTCTATGGTGTATTCGAAGATAAAGTAAGAAACAATGCTACAGCACATAGGACACTTCCATTCAAGGACATATATTTTCAGGAAAACCAAAGAACCTCAGGTCACAGGCAACCCAACGTTTACTGCTGCTCTCTTTACAAAAGCCTCGACTAGGATACAATCTAAATTTCCTTGGACGGAAAACATGGATGGAGAATATGTGATTCTTATCTACAATGATATATTACTGAGCCAGGAAATCAATGAAATAACGTCACTTGCCGCCAAAGGAGTGTTCGTAGTTACAATCATTCTCAGTAAATTTAGTCACATAGAAAATAGTGGTTTATCAAAGATATGAGGTACAGGTGGAATACAAAATTGCGTCCCATGAATGAAATGGCAGACGAGAGAAAGCATCACACATTTAGCAAACACACTTATGCCTGTAGGAGCGCGAAGGTCACTTGAGGTGAGGAAAAAACAGGTGTTTTCAATGAGCACAGATACCATTCCATATAGACCAAAGAGGGCATCAAGACAACTTACTCTAAACCTCAAAGGACTGAACTCAGCCCACTTTACACACCAGAAAAGATTATTTACAACTGGTTAGAATTTGAAAAACAATTTATCGATGTCTCTCTGGAAGAGAATCAAGTGGATGCACAGCAGCAAGCAACACAGCACTCAAAATCGGCTACACCCCGTGAGAAAAATAAACTGCAAAATAAAGGCAGTGAGTGAGAGATAAATTCTTCGAGACTTCGTTCAGGGGCTGTCATTGAAGTTGTTTTGAGCATATATTAACACACAGAAGGATCGGACCTAAGGGAGGACACTCGTGGGTCTGAGTGTCTTCGTGAGCATGAGTCAGCAAATGCAGCCCTTGTCGAATAACACTGCCTTTTCCTGATTCCATGGACCGGAAATCTCCAAATGCAGACGACCCTTCCTACAGCGAACACATGCATGGGACAGCCACAGGATGCTACCCCATTGGAACGGCAAAAAAACATGAAAAGCCACCTCATCTTCTCATACCCTGGTGCTCGGGTTCAAGCTTTCAGCCGCTTTTCTGAAAATATACCCAATTGGGGAAGTCAGCACTTTCAAAACACTCTTACTTATAACTTGGAATTGGTTCCATGGATGAACTACAATGGGGAAGAATAAGAGACGATGGCTATATATTTGGACAGGAACATGGCGCTCTAATTTCCAATGCTGAACAAGAATTGACCCAAGTCTAAGCTTGCTCTCGGAAGGAGAATTGGGCTTGAAAATGTCCTGCTGCTTTGGGACCAGTTCCGAAAGTGGGAAGTTGAGCCGGGGATCTCAGGGAGCCTATAATTCATGGCCCTGCAGGATGGTAAAAGGCACGTAATGTGGAAAAATGACTTGGGTTGAACCAGAGAAAAGAACTTGAGAGCAAGGCAGAATTGCAAAACTGGGATTTCAAGAGGGAGAAGCGTCTTGCCTGGTAAGAACCTAGGATGTGGCAGTACTTCTTCAACCATGCCTTTGTCGAAAAACGGTGTATGCCTTTATCCTGAATATCTTTAGGATAAAGGCATACACCGTTTTTGGGCAACCAGGCAGGGGCTCGGTGCAAATCAACACTACATAGTGCTATCACTTTCCATCTAAACAAAGGGTCATCTACGAAAAGTGTAAAGACTAGAAATTCAGGGTAGCATGGAGGTAAATCGTACCCACATTTTGTGGATTCCAGGATGAACAATGGCAATCGGCACCCTGGCGAAGTCTATGGTGTATTCAAAAATAATGTAAGAAACAAAGCTACAGCACATAGGACACTTCCACTCAAGGACGTATATTTTCAAGGAAACCAAAGAACCTCAGGTCACAGGCAACCCAACGTTTACTGCTGCTCTCTTTACAAAAGCCTCGACGAGGATACAATCTAAATTTCCTTGAACAGAAACATGGATGAAGAATATGTGATTCTTATCTACAATGATATATTACTGAGCCAGGAAATCAATGAAATAACGTCACTTGCCGCCAAAGGAGTGTTCGTAGTTACAATCATTCTCAGTAAATTTAGTCACATAGAAAATAGTGGTTTATCAAAGATATGAGGTACAGGTGGAATACAAAATTGCGTCCCATGAATGAAATGGCAGACGAGAGAAAGCATCACACATTTAGCAAACACACTTATGCCTGTAGGAGCGCGAAGGTCACTTGAGGTGAGGAAAAAACAGGTGTTTTCAATGAGCACAGATACCATTCCATATAGACCAAAGAGGGCATCAAGACAACTTACTCTAAACCTCAAAGGACTGAACTCAGCCCACTTTACACACCAGAAAAGATTATTTACAACTGGTTAGAATTTGAAAAACAATTTATCGATGTCTCTCTGGAAGAGAATCAAGTGGATGCACAGCAGCAAGCAACACAGCACTGAAAATCGGCTACACCCCGTGAGAAAAATAAACTGCAAAATAAAGGCAGTGAGTGAGAGATAAATTCTTCGAGACTTCGTTCAGGGGCTGTCATTGAAGTTGTTTTGAGCATATATTAACACACAGAAGGATCGGACCTAAGGGAGGACACTCGTGGGTCTGAGTGTCTTCGTGAGCATGAGTCAGCAAATGCAGCCCTTGTCGAATAACACTGCCTTTTCCTGATTCCATGGACCCGAAATCTCCAAATGCAGACGACCCTTCCTACAGCGAACACATGCATGGGACAGCCACAGGATGCTACCCCATTGGAACGGCAAAAAACATGAAAAGCCACCTCATCTTCTCATATCCTGGTGCTCGGGTTCAAGCTTTCAGCCGCTTTTCTGAAAATATACCCAATTGGGGAAGTCAGCACTTTCAAAACACTCTTACTTATAACTTGGAATTGGTTCCATGGATGAACTACATCGGGGAAGAATAAGAGACGATGGCTATATATGTGGACAGGAACATGGCGCTCTAATTTCCAATGCTGAACAAGAATTGACCCAAGTCTAAGCTTGCTCTCAGAAGGAGAATTGGGCTTGAAAATTTCCTGCTGCTTTGGGACCTGTTCCGACAGTGGGAAGTTGAGCCGGGGATCTCAGGGAGCCTATAATTCATGGCCCTACAGGATGGTAAAAGGCACGTAATGTGGAAAAATGACTTGGGTTGAACCAGAGAAAAGAACTTGAGAGCAAGGCAGAATTGCAAAACTGGGATTTCAAGAGGGAGAAGCGTCTCGCCTGGTAAGAACCTAGGATGTGGCAGTACTTCTTCAAACATGCCTTTGTCGAAAAAGGGTGTATGTCTTTATCCTGAATATCTTTAGGATAAAGGCATACACCGTTTTTGGGGAACCAGGCAGGGGCTCGGTGCAAATCAACACTACATAATGCTATCACTTCCCATCAAAACAAAGGGTCATGTACGAAAAGTGTAAAGACCAGAAATGCAGGGTAACGTGGAGGTAAATCGTACCCACATTTTGTGGACTGTGGGATGAACAATGGCAATCGGCACCCTGGCGAATTCTATGGTGTATTCGAAGATAAAGTAAGAAACAATGCTACAGCACATAGGACACTTCCACTCAAGGACGTATATTTTCAAGGAAACCAAAGAACCTCAGGTCACAGGCAACCCAACGTTTACTGCTGCTCTCTTTACAAAAGCCTCGACGAGGATACAATCTAAATTTTCTTGGACAGAAACATGGATGAAGAATATGTGATTCTTATCTACAATGATATATTACAGAGCCAGGAAATCAATGAAATAACGTCACTTGCACCACCGGAGTGTTCTTAGTTACAATCATTCTCAGTGAATTTAGTCACATAGAAAAAAGTGGTTTATCAAAGATATGAGGTACAGGTGGAATATAAAATTGCGTCCCTTGAACGAAATGGCAGACGACAGAGAGAATTACACATTTAGCAAACACACTTATGCCTGTAGGAGCGCAAAGGTCACATGAGGTGAGGAAAAACCAGGTGTTTTCAATGAGCACAGATACCATTCCACATAGACCAAGGAGGGAATCAAGACAACTTACTCTAAACCTCAAAGGACTGAACTCAGCCCACTTTACACACCAGAAAAGATTATTGACAACTGGTCAGAATTTGAAAAACAATTTATCTATGTCTCTCTGGAAGAGAATCTAGTGGATGCACAGCAGCAAGCAACACAGCACGGAAAATCGGCTACACCCGGTGAGAAAAATAAACTGCAAAATAAAGGCAGTGAGTGACAGATAAATTCTTCGAGACTTCGTTCAGGGGCTGTGATTGGAGTTGTTTTCAGCATATATTCACACACAGAAAGATGGGACCTAAGGGAGGACAATCGTGGGTCTGAGTGTCTTCGTGAGCATGAGTCAGCAAATGCAGCCCTTGTAGAATAACACTGCCTTGCCCTGATTCCATTGACCCGAAATCTCCAAATGTAGATGACCCTTCTACAGCGAACACATGCATGTGTCAGCCACAGGATGCTACCCCATTGGAATGGGATAAAACATGAAAAGGCACCTCATCTTCTCATATCCTGGTGCTCGGGTTCAAGCTTCCAGCCACTTTCCTGAAAATATCCCCACTTGGGGAAGTCAGCACTTTCAAAACCTTCTTTCTTATAGCTTGGAATTGGTTCCATGGATGAACTACAACGGGGAAGAATAAGACACGATGCCTATATATTTGGACAGGCATATGGTGCTCTAATTTCAACTGCTGAACAAGAATTGACCCAAGTCTAAGCTTGCTCTCAGAAGGAGAATAGGGCTTGAAAATTTCCCGCTGCTTTGTGACCAGTTCCAAAAGTGGGAAGTTGAGCAGGGGATCTCAGGGAGCCTATAATTCATGGGCCTGCAGGATGGTCAAAGACACCTAATGTGGACAAATGACTTGGGTTGAGCCAGAGAAAAGAACTTGAGAGCAAGGCAGAATTGCAAAAACGGGATTTCAAGAGGGAGACGCGTCTCGCCTGGTAAGAACCTAGAATGTGGCAGTACTTCTTCAACCATGCCTTTGTCGAAAAACGGTGTATGCCTTTATCCTGAATATATTCCGAATAAAGGCATACACCGTTTTTGGGCAACCAGGCACGGGCTCGGTCCAAATCAACACTACATAGTGCTATCACTTCCCATCTAAACAAAGGGTCTTCTACGAAAAGTGTAAAGACTAGAAATTCAGGGTAGCATGGAGGTAAATCGTACCCACATTTTGTGGATTGTGGGATGACCAATTGCAATCGGCACCCTGGCGAATTCTATGGTGTATTCGAAGATAAAGTAAGAAACAATGCTACAGCACATAGGACACTTCCATTCAAGGACATATATTTTCAGGAAAACCAAAGAACCTCAGGTCACAGGCAACCCAACGTTTACTGCTGCTCTCTTTACAAAAGCCTCGACTAGGATACAATCTAAATTTCCTTGGACGGAAAACATGGATGGAGAATATGTGATTCTTATCTACAATGATATATTACTGAGCCAGGAAATCAATGAAATAACGTCACTTGCCGCCAAAGGAGTGTTCGTAGTTACAATCATTCTCAGTAAATTTAGTCACATAGAAAAAAGTGGTTTATCAAAGATATGAGGTACAGGTGGAATACAAAATTGCGTCCCATGAATGAAATGGCAGACGAGAGAAAGCATCACACATTTAGCAAACACACTTATGCCTGTAGGAGCGCGAAGGTCACTTGAGGTGAGGAAAAAACAGGTGTTTTCAATGAGCACAGATACCATTCCATATAGACCAAAGAGGGCATCAAGACAACTTACTCTAAACCTCAAAGGACTGAACTCAGCCCACTTTACACACCAGAAAAGATTATTTACAACTGGTTAGAATTTGAAAAACAATTTATCGATGTCTCTCTGGAAGAGAATCAAGTGGATGCACAGCAGCAAGCAACACAGCACTCAAAATCGGCTACACCCCGTGAGAAAAATAAACTGCAAAATAAAGGCAGTGAGTGAGAGATAAATTCTTCGAGACTTCGTTCAGGGGCTGTCATTGAAGTTGTTTTGAGCATATATTAACACACAGAAGGATCGGACCTAAGGGAGGACACTCGTGGGTCTGAGTGTCTTCGTGAGCATGAGTCAGCAAATGCAGCCCTTGTCGAATAACACTGCCTTTTCCTGATTCCATGGACCGGAAATCTCCAAATGCAGACGACCCTTCCTACAGCGAACACATGCATGGGACAGCCACAGGATGCTACCCCATTGGAACGGCAAAAAAACATGAAAAGCCACCTCATCTTCTCATACCCTGGTGCTCGGGTTCAAGCTTTCAGCCGCTTTTCTGAAAATATACCCAATTGGGGAAGTCAGCACTTTCAAAACACTCTTACTTATAACTTGGAATTGGTTCCATGGATGAACTACAATGGGGAAGAATAAGAGACGATGGCTATATATTTGGACAGGAACATGGCGCTCTAATTTCCAATGCTGAACAAGAATTGACCCAAGTCTAAGCTTGCTCTCGGAAGGAGAATTGGGCTTGAAAATGTCCTGCTGCTTTGGGACCAGTTCCGAAAGTGGGAAGTTGAGCCGGGGATCTCAGGGAGCCTATAATTCATGGCCCTGCAGGATGGTAAAAGGCACGTAATGTGGAAAAATGACTTGGGTTGAACCAGAGAAAAGAACTTGAGAGCAAGGCAGAATTGCAAAACTGGGATTTCAAGAGGGAGAAGCGTCTTGCCTGGTAAGAACCTAGGATGTGGCAGTACTTCTTCAACCATGCCTTTGTCGAAAAACGGTGTATGCCTTTATCCTGAATATCTTTAGGATAAAGGCATACAACGTTTTTGGGCAACCAGGCAGGGGCTCGGTGCAAATCAACACTACATAGTGCTATCACTTTCCATCTAAACAAAGGGTCATCTACGAAAAGTGTAAAGACTAGAAATTCAGGGTAGCATGGAGGTAAATCGTACCCACATTTTGTGGATTCCAGGATGAACAATGGCAATCGGCACCCTGGCGAAGTCTATGGTGTATTCAAAAATAATGTAAGAAACAAAGCTACAGCACATAGGACACTTCCACTCAAGGACGTATATTTTCAAGGAAACCAAAGAACCTCAGGTCACAGGCAACCCAACGTTTACTGCTGCTCTCTTTACAAAAGCCTCGACGAGGATACAATCTAAATTTCCTTGAACAGAAACATGGATGAAGAATATGTGATTCTTATCTACAATGATATATTACTGAGCCAGGAAATCAATGAAATAACGTCACTTGCCGCCAAAGGAGTGTTCGTAGTTACAATCATTCTCAGTAAATTTAGTCACATAGAAAATAGTGGTTTATCAAAGATATGAGGTACAGGTGGAATACAAAATTGCGTCCCATGAATGAAATGGCAGACGAGAGAAAGCATCACACATTTAGCAAACACACTTATGCCTGTAGGAGCGCGAAGGTCACTTGAGGTGAGGAAAAAACAGGTGTTTTCAATGAGCACAGATACCATTCCATATAGACCAAAGAGGGCATCAAGACAACTTACTCTAAACCTCAAAGGACTGAACTCAGCCCACTTTACACACCAGAAAAGATTATTTACAACTGGTTAGAATTTGAAAAACAATTTATCGATGTCTCTCTGGAAGAGAATCAAGTGGATGCACAGCAGCAAGCAACACAGCACTGAAAATCGGCTACACCCCGTGAGAAAAATAAACTGCAAAATAAAGGTAGTGAGTGACAGATAAATTCTTCGAGACTTCGTTCAGGGGCTGTCATTGAAGTTGTTTTGAGCATATATTAACACACAGAAGGATCGGACCTAAGGGAGGACACTCGTGGGTCTGAGTGTCTTCGTGAGCATGAGTCAGCAAATGCAGCCCTTGTCGAATAACACTGCCTTTTCCTGATTCCATGGACCCGAAATCTCCAAATGCAGACGACCCTTCCTACAGCGAACACATGCATGGGACAGCCACAGGATGCTACCCCATTGGAACGGCAAAAAACATGAAAAGCCACCTCATCTTCTCATATCCTGGTGCTCGGGTTCAAGCTTTCAGCCGCTTTTCTGAAAATATACCCAATTGGGGAAGTCAGCACTTTCAAAACACTCTTACTTATAACTTGGAATTGGTTCCATGGATGAACTACATCGGGGAAGAATAAGAGACGATGGCTATATATGTGGACAGGAACATGGCGCTCTAATTTCCAATGCTGAACAAGAATTGACCCAAGTCTAAGCTTGCTCTCAGAAGGAGAATTGGGCTTGAAAATTTCCTGCTGCTTTGGGACCTGTTCCGACAGTGGGAAGTTGAGCCGGGGATCTCAGGGAGCCTATAATTCATGGCCCTACAGGATGGTAAAAGGCACGTAATGTGGAAAAATGACTTGGGTTGAACCAGAGAAAAGAACTTGAGAGCAAGGCAGAATTGCAAAACTGGGATTTCAAGAGGGAGAAGCGTCTCGCCTGGTAAGAACCTAGGATGTGGCAGTACTTCTTCAAACATGCCTTTGTCGAAAAAGGGTGTATGTCTTTATCCTGAATATCTTTAGGATAAAGGCATACACCGTTTTTGGGGAACCAGGCAGGGGCTCGGTGCAAATCAACACTACATAATGCTATCACTTCCCATCAAAACAAAGGGTCATGTACGAAAAGTGTAAAGACCAGAAATGCAGGGTAACGTGGAGGTAAATCGTACCCACATTTTGTGGACTGTGGGATGAACAATGGCAATCGGCACCCTGGCGAATTCTATGGTGTATTCGAAGATAAAGTAAGAAACAATGCTACAGCACATAGGACACTTCCACTCAAGGACGTATATTTTCAAGGAAACCAAAGAACCTCAGGTCACAGGCAACCCAACGTTTACTGCTGCTCTCTTTACAAAAGCCTCGACGAGGATACAATCTAAATTTCCTTGGACAGAAACATGGATGAAGAATATGTGATTCTTATCTACAATGATATATTACAGAGCCAGGAAATCAATGAAATAACGTCACTTGCACCACCGGAGTGTTCTTAGTTACAATCATTCTCAGTGAATTTAGTCACATAGAAAAAAGTGGTTTATCAAAGATATGAGGTACAGGTGGAATATAAAATTGCGTCCCTTGAACGAAATGGCAGACGACAGAGAGAATTACACATTTAGCAAACACACTTATGCCTGTAGGAGCGCAAAGGTCACATGAGGTGAGGAAAAACCAGGTGTTTTCAATGAGCACAGATACCATTCCACATAGACCAAGGAGGGAATCAAGACAACTTACTCTAAACCTCAAAGGACTGAACTCAGCCCACTTTACACACCAGAAAAGATTATTGACAACTGGTCAGAATTTGAAAAACAATTTATCTATGTCTCTCTGGAAGAGAATCTAGTGGATGCACAGCAGCAAGCAACACAGCACGGAAAATCGGCTACACCCGGTGAGAAAAATAAACTGCAAAATAAAGGCAGTGAGTGACAGATAAATTCTTCGAGACTTCGTTCAGGGGCTGTGATTGGAGTTGTTTTCAGCATATATTCACACACAGAAAGATGGGACCTAAGGGAGGACAATCGTGGGTCTGAGTGTCTTCGTGAGCATGAGTCAGCAAATGCAGCCCTTGTAGAATAACACTGCCTTGCCCTGATTCCATTGACCCGAAATCTCCAAATGTAGATGACCCTTCTACAGCGAACACATGCATGTGTCAGCCACAGGATGCTACCCCATTGGAATGGGATAAAACATGAAAAGGCACCTCATCTTCTCATATCCTGGTGCTCGGGTTCAAGCTTCCAGCCACTTTCCTGAAAATATCCCCACTTGGGGAAGTCAGCACTTTCAAAACCTTCTTTCTTATAGCTTGGAATTGGTTCCATGGATGAACTACAACGGGGAAGAATAAGACACGATGCCTATATATTTGGACAGGCATATGGTGCTCTAATTTCAACTGCTGAACAAGAATTGACCCAAGTCTAAGCTTGCTCTCAGAAGGAGAATAGGGCTTGAAAATTTCCCGCTGCTTTGTGACCAGTTCCAAAAGTGGGAAGTTGAGCAGGGGATCTCAGGGAGCCTATAATTCATGGGCCTGCAGGATGGTCAAAGACACCTAATGTGGACAAATGACTTGGGTTGAGCCAGAGAAAAGAACTTGAGAGCAAGGCAGAATTGCAAAAATGGGATTTCAAGAGGGAGACGCGTCTCGCCTGGTAAGAACCTAGAATGTGGCAGTACTTCTTCAACCATGCCTTTGTCGAAAAACAGTGTATGCCTTTATCCTGAATATATTCCGAATAAAGGCATACACCGTTTTTGGGCAACCAGGCAGGGGCTCGGTCCAAATCAACACTACATAGTGCTATCACTTCCCATCTAAACAAAGGGTGTTGACGAAAAGTGTAAAGACTAGAAATTCAGGGTAGCATGGAGGTAAATCGTACCCACATTTTGTGGATTGTGGGATGACCAATTGCAATCGGCACCCTGGCGAATTCTATGGTGTATTCGAAGATAAAGTAAGAAACAATGCTACAGCACATAGGACACTTCCATTCAAGGACATATATTTTCACGAAAACCAAAGAACCTCAGGTCACAGGCAACCCAACGTTTACTGCTGCTCTCTTTACAAAAGCCTCGACTAGGATACAATCTAAATTTCCTTGGATGGAAAACATGGATGGAGAATATGTGATTCTTATCTGCAATGATATATTACTGAGCCAGGAAATCAATGAAATAACGTCACTTGCCGCCAAAGGAGTGTTCGTAGTTACAATCATTCTCAGTAAATTTAGTCACATAGAAAAACGTGGTTTATCAAAGATATGAGGTACAGGTGGAATACAAAATTGCGTCCCATGAATGAAATGGCAGACGAGAGAAAGCATCACACATTTAGCAAACACACTTATGCCTGTAGGAGCGCGAAGGTCACTTGAGGTGAGGAAAAAACAGGTGTTTTCAATGAGCACAGATACCATTCCATATAGACCAAAGAGGGCATCAAGACAACTTACTCTAAACCTCAAAGGACTGAACTCAGCCCACTTTACACACCAGAAAAGATTATTTACAACTGGTTAGAATTTGAAAAACAATTTATCGATGTCTCTCTGGAAGAGAATCAAGTGGATGCACAGCAGCAAGCAACACAGCACTCAAAATCGGCTACACCCCGTGAGAAAAATAAACTGCAAAATAAAGGCAGTGAGTGAGAGATAAATTCTTCGAGACTTCGTTCAGGGGCTGTCATTGAAGTTGTTTTGAGCATATATTAACACACAGAAGGATCGGACCTAAGGGAGGACACTCGTGGGTCTGAGTGTCTTCGTGAGCATGAGTCAGCAAATGCAGCCCTTGTCGAATAACACTGCCTTTTCCTGATTCCATGGACCGGAAATCTCCAAATGCAGACGACCCTTCCTACAGCGAACACATGCATGGGACAGCCACAGGATGCTACCCCATTGGAACGGCAAAAAAACATGAAAAGCCACCTCATCTTCTCATACCCTGGTGCTCGGGTTCAAGCTTTCAGCCGCTTTTCTGAAAATATACCCAATTGGGGAAGTCAGCACTTTCAAAACACTCTTACTTATAACTTGGAATTGGTTCCATGGATGAACTACAATGGGGAAGAATAAGAGACGATGGCTATATATTTGGACAGGAACATGGCGCTCTAATTTCCAATGCTGAACAAGAATTGACCCAAGTCTAAGCTTGCTCTCGGAAGGAGAATTGGGCTTGAAAATGTCCTGCTGCTTTGGGACCAGTTCCGAAAGTGGGAAGTTGAGCCGGGGATCTCAGGGAGCCTATAATTCATGGCCCTGCAGGATGGTAAAAGGCACGTAATGTGGAAAAATGACTTGGGTTGAACCAGAGAAAAGAACTTGAGAGCAAGGCAGAATTGCAAAACTGGGATTTCAAGAGGGAGAAGCGTCTTGCCTGGTAAGAACCTAGGATGTGGCAGTACTTCTTCAACCATGCCTTTGTCGAAAAACGGTGTATGCCTTTATCCTGAATATCTTTAGGATAAAGGCATACACCGTTTTTGGGCAACCAGGCAGGGGCTCGGTGCAAATCAACACTACATAGTGCTATCACTTTCCATCTAAACAAAGGGTCATCTACGAAAAGTGTAAAGACTAGAAATTCAGGGTAGCATGGAGGTAAATCGTACCCACATTTTGTGGATTCCAGGATGAACAATGGCAATCGGCACCCTGGCGAAGTCTATGGTGTATTCAAAAATAATGTAAGAAACAAAGCTACAGCACATAGGACACTTCCACTCAAGGACGTATATTTTCAAGGAAACCAAAGAACCTCAGGTCACAGGCAACCCAACGTTTACTGCTGCTCTCTTTACAAAAGCCTCGACGAGGATACAATCTAAATTTCCTTGAACAGAAACATGGATGAAGAATATGTGATTCTTATCTACAATGATATATTACTGAGCCAGGAAATCAATGAAATAACGTTACTTGCCGCCAAAGGAGTGTTCGTAGTTACAATCATTCTCAGTAAATTTAGTCACATAGAAAATAGTGGTTTATCAAAGATATGAGGTACAGGTGGAATACAAAATTGCGTCCCATGAATGAAATGGCAGACGAGAGAAAGCATCACACATTTAGCAAACACACTTATGCCTGTAGGAGCGCGAAGGTCACTTGAGGTGAGGAAAAAACAGGTGTTTTCAATGAGCACAGATACCATTCCATATAGACCAAAGAGGGCATCAAGACAACTTACTCTAAACCTCAAAGGACTGAACTCAGCCCACTTTACACACCAGAAAAGATTATTTACAACTGGTTAGAATTTGAAAAACAATTTATCGATGTCTCTCTGGAAGAGAATCAAGTGGATGCACAGCAGCAAGCAACACAGCACTGAAAATCGGCTACACCCCGTGAGAAAAATAAACTGCAAAATAAAGGCAGTGAGTGACAGATAAATTCTTCGAGACTTCGTTCAGGGGCTGTCATTGAAGTTGTTTTGAGCATATATTAACACACAGAAGGATCGGACCTAAGGGAGGACACTCGTGGGTCTGAGTGTCTTCGTGAGCATGAGTCAGCAAATGCAGCCCTTGTCGAATAACACTGCCTTTTCCTGATTCCATGGACCCGAAATCTCCAAATGCAGACGACCCTTCCTACAGCGAACACATGCATGGGACAGCCACAGGATGCTACCCCATTGGAACGGCAAAAAACATGAAAAGCCACCTCATCTTCTCATATCCTGGTGCTCGGGTTCAAGCTTTCAGCCGCTTTTCTGAAAATATACCCAATTGGGGAAGTCAGCACTTTCAAAACACTCTTACTTATAACTTGGAATTGGTTCCATGGATGAACTACATCGGGGAAGAATAAGAGACGATGGCTATATATGTGGACAGGAACATGGCGCTCTAATTTCCAATGCTGAACAAGAATTGACCCAAGTCTAAGCTTGCTCTCAGAAGGAGAATTGGGCTTGAAAATTTCCTGCTGCTTTGGGACCTGTTCCGACAGTGGGAAGTTGAGCCGGGGATCTCAGGGAGCCTATAATTCATGGCCCTACAGGATGGTAAAAGGCACGTAATGTGGAAAAATGACTTGGGTTGAACCAGAGAAAAGAACTTGAGAGCAAGGCAGAATTGCAAAACTGGGATTTCAAGAGGGAGAAGCGTCTCGCCTGGTAAGAACCTAGGATGTGGCAGTACTTCTTCAAACATGCCTTTGTCGAAAAAGGGTGTATGTCTTTATCCTGAATATCTTTAGGATAAAGGCATACACCGTTTTGGGGGAACCAGGCAGGGGCTCGGTGCAAATCAACACTACATAATGCTATCACTTCCCATCAAAACAAAGGGTCATGTACGAAAAGTGTAAAGACCAGAAATGCAGGGTAACGTGGAGGTAAATCGTACCCACATTTTGTGGATTGTGGGATGAACAATGGCAATCGGCACCCTGGCGAATTCTATGGTGTATTCGAAGATAAAGTAAGAAACAATGCTACAGCACATAGGACACTTCCACTCAAGGACGTATATTTTCAAGGAAACCAAAGAACCTCAGGTCACAGGCAACCCAACGTTTACTGCTGCTCTCTTTACAAAAGCCTCGACGAGGATACAATCTAAATTTCCTTGGACAGAAACATGGATGAAGAATATGTGATTCTTATCTACAATGATATATTACAGAGCCAGGAAATCAATGAAATAACGTCACTTGCGCCACCGGAGTGTTCTTAGTTACAATCATTCTCAGTGAATTTAGTCACATAGAAAAAAGTGGTTTATCAAAGATATGAGGTACAGGTGGAATATAAAATTGCGTCCCTTGAACGAAATGGCAGACGACAGAGAGAATTACACATTTAGCAAACACACTTATGCCTGTAGGAGCGCAAAGGTCACATGAGGTGAGGAAAAACCAGGTGTTTTCAATGAGCACAGATACCATTCCACATAGACCAAGGAGGGAATCAAGACAACTTACTCTAAACCTCAAAGGACTGAACTCAGCCCACTTTACACACCAGAAAAGATTATTGACAACTGGTCAGAATTTGAAAAACAATTTATCTATGTCTCTCTGGAAGAGAATCTAGTGGATGCACAGCAGCAAGCAACACAGCACGGAAAATCGGCTACACCCGGTGAGAAAAATACACTGCAAAATAAAGGCAGTGAGTGACAGATAAATTCTTCGAGACTTCGTTCAGGGGCAGTGATTGGAGTTGTTTTCAGCATATATTAACACACAGAAAGATGGGACCTAAGGGAGGACAATCGTGGGTCTGAGTGTCTTCGTGAGCATGAGTCAGCAAATGCAGCCCTTGTAGAATAACACTGCCTTGCCCTGATTCCATTGACCCGAAATCTCCAAATGTAGATGACCCTTCTACAGCGAACACATGCATGTGTCAGCCACAGGATGCTACCCCAATGGAATGGGAAAAAACATGAAAAGGCACCTCATCTTCTCATATCCTGGTGCTCGGGTTCAAGCTTCCAGCCACTTTCCTGAAAATATCCCCACTTGGGGAAGTCAGCACTTTCAAAACCTTCTTTCTTACAGCTTGGAATTGGTTCCATGGATGAACTACAACGGGGAAGAATAAGAAACGATGCCTATATATTTGGACAGGCATATGGTGCTCTAATTTCAACTGCTGAACAAGAATTGACCCAAGTCCAAGCTTGCTCTCAGAAG
The DNA here is from genome assembly GCF_026419965.1 of Kogia breviceps. Taxonomy (NCBI): domain Eukaryota; kingdom Metazoa; phylum Chordata; class Mammalia; order Artiodactyla; family Physeteridae; genus Kogia; species Kogia breviceps. The sequence continues at coordinate 37,606,394 of NC_081329.1, forward strand.
GAGAATAGGGCTTGAAAATTTCCCGCTGCTTTGTGACCAGTTCCAAAAGTGGGAAGTTGAGCAGGGGATCTCAGGGAGCCTATAATTCATGGGCCTGCAGGATGGTCAAAGACACCTAATGTGGACAAATGACTTGGGTTGAGCCAGAGAAAAGAACTTGAGAGCAAGGCAGAATTGCAAAAATGGGATTTCAAGAGGGAGACGCGTCTCGCCTGGTAAGAACCTAGAATGTGGCATTACTTCTTCAAGCATGCCTTTGTCGAAAAACGGTGTATGCCTCTATCCTGAATATATTCCGAATAAAGGCATACACTGTTTTTGGGGAACCAGGCAGGGGCTCGGTCCAAATCAACAGTACATAGTGCTATCACTTCCCATCTAAACAAAGGGTCTTCTACGAAAAGTGTAAAGACTAGAAATTCAGGGTAGCATGGAGGTAAATCGTACCCACATTTTGTGGATTGTGGGATGACCAATTGCAATCGGCACCCTGGCGAATTCTATGGTGTATTCGAAGATAAAGTAAGAAACAATGCTACAGCACATAGGACACTTCCATTCAAGGACATATATTTTCAGGAAAACCAAAGAACCTCAGGTCACAGGCAACCCAACGTTTACTGCTGCTCTCTTTACAAAAGCCTCGACTAGGATACAATCTAAATTTCCTTGGACGGAAAGCATGGATGGAGAATATGTGATTCTTATCTACAATGATATATTACTGAGCCAGGAAATCAATGAAATAACGTCACTTGCCGCCAAAGGAGTGTTCGTAGTTACAATCATTCTCAGTAAATTTAGTCACATAGAAAAAAGTGGTTTATCAAAGATATGAGGTACAGGTGGAATACAAAATTGCGTCCCATGAATGAAATGGCAGACGAGAGAAAGCATCACACATTTAGCAAACACACTTATGCCTGTAGGAGCGCGAAGGTCACTTGAGGTGAGGAAAAACCAGGTGATTTCAATGAGCACAGATACCATTCCATATAGACCAAAGAGGGCATCAAGACAACTTACTCTAAACCTCAAAGGACTGAACTCAGCCCACTTTACACACCAGAAAAGATTATTTACAACTGGTTAGAATTTGAAAAACAATTTATCGATGTCTCTCTGGAAGAGAATCAAGTGGATGCACAGCAGCAAGCAACACAGCACTGAAAATCGGCTACACCCCGTGAGAAAAATAAACTGCAAAATAAAGGCAGTGAGTGAGAGATAAATTCTTCGAGACTTCGTTCAGGGGCTGTCATTGAAGTTGTTTTGAGCATATATTAACACACAGAAGGATCGGACCTAAGGGAGGACACTCGTGGGTCTGAGTGTCTTCGTGAGCATGAGTCAGCAAATGCAGCCCTTGTCGAATAACACTGCCTTTTCCTGATTCAATGGACCCGAAATCTCCAAATGCAGACGACCCTTCCTACAGCGAACACATGCATGGGACAGCCACAGGATGCTACCCCATTGGAACGGCAAAAAAACATGAAAAGCCACCTCATCTTCTCATACCCTGGTGCTCGGGTTCAAGCTTTCAGCCGCTTTTCTGAAAATATACCCAATTGGGGAAGTCAGCACTTTCAAAACACTCTTACTTATAACTTGGAATTGGTTCCATGGATGAACTACAATGGGGAAGAATAAGAGACGATGGCTATATATTTGGACAGGCACATGGCGCTCTAATTTCCAATGCTGAACAAGAATTGACCCAAGTCTAAGCTTGCTCTCGGAAGGAGAATTGGGCTTGAAAATGTCCTGCTGCTTTGGGACCAGTTCCGAAAGTGGGAAGTTGAGCCGGGGATCTCAGGGAGCCTATAATTCATGGCCCTGCAGGATGGTAAAAGGCACGTAATGTGGAAAAATGACTTGGGTTGAACCAGAGAAAAGAACTTGAGAGCAAGGCAGAATTGCAAAACTGGGATTTCAAGAGGGAGAAGCGTCTCCCTGGTAAGAACCTAGGATGTGGCAGTACTTCTTCAAACATGCCTTTGTCGAAAAAGGGTGTATGCCTTTATCCTGAATATCTTTAGGATAAAGGCATACACCGTTTTTGGGCAACCAGCCAGGGGCTCGGTGCAAATCAACACTACATAGTGCTATCACTTCCCATCTAAACAAAGGGTCATCTACGAAAAGTGTAAAGACTAGAAATTCAGGGTAGCATGGAGGTAAATCGTACCCACATTTTGTGGATTCCAGGATGAACAATGGCAATCGGCACCCTGGCGAAGTCTATGGTGTATTCAAAAATAATGTAAGAAACAAAGCTACAGCACATAGGACACTTCCACTCAAGGACGTATATTTTCAAGAAAACCAAAGAACCTCAGGTCACAGGCAACCCAACGTTTTCTGCTGCTCTCTTTACAAAAGCCTCGACTAGGATACAATCTAAATTTCCTTGGATGGAAAACATGGATGGAGAATATGTGATTCTTATCTACAATGATATATTACAGAGCCAGGAAATCAATGAAATAACGTCACTCGGCGCCACCGGAGTGTTCTTAGTTACAATCATTCTCAGTAAATTTAGTCACATAGAAAAAAGTGGTTTATCAAAGATATGAGGTACAGGTGGAATACAAAATTGCGTCCCATGAATGAAATGGCAGACGAGAGAAAGCATCACACATTTAGCAAACACACTTATGCCTGTAGGAGCGCGAAGGTCACTTGAGGTGAGGAAAAACCAGGTGTTTTCAATGAGCACAGATACCATTCCATATAGACCAAAGAGGGCATCAAGACAACTTACTCTACACCTCAAAGGACTGAACTCAGCCCACTTTACACACCAGAAAAGATTATTTACAACTGGTTAGAATTTGAAAAACAATTTATCGATGTCTCTCTGGAAGAGAATCAAGTGGATGCACAGCAGCAAGCAACACAGCACTGAAAATCGGCTACACCCCGTGAGAAAAATAAACTGCAAAATAAAGGCAGTGAGTGAGAGATAAATTCTTCGAGACTTCGTTCAGGGGCTGTCATTGAAGTTGTTTTGAGCATATATTAACACACAGAAGGATCGGACCTAAGGGAGGACACTCGTGGGTCTGAGTGTCTTCGTGAGCATGAGTCAGCAAATGCAGCCCTTGTCGAATAACACTGCCTTTTCCTGATTCCATGGACCCGAAATCTCCAAATGCAGACGACCCTTCCTACAGCGAACACGTGCATGGGACAGCCACAGGATGCTACCCCATTGGAACGGCAAAAAAACATGAAAAGCCACCTCATCTTCTCATACCCTGGTGCTCGGGTTCAAGCTTTCAGCCGCTTTTCTGAAAATATACCCAATTGGGGAAGTCAGCACTTTCAAAACACTCTTACTTATAACTTGGAATTGGTTCCATGGATGAACTACAATGGGGAAGAATAAGAGACGATGGCTATATATTTGGACAGGCACATGGCGCTCTAATTTCCAATGCTGAACAAGAATTGACCCAAGTCTAAGCTTGCTCTCGGAAGGAGAATTGGGCTTGAAAATGTCCTGCTGCTTTGGGACCAGTTCCGAAAGTGGGAAGTTGAGCCGGGGATCTCAGGGAGCCTATAATTCATGGCCCTGCAGGATGGTAAAAGGCACGTAATGTGGAAAAATGACTTGGGTTGAACCAGAGAAAAGAACTTGAGAGCAAGGCAGAATTGCAAAACTGGGATTTCAAGAGGGAGAAGCGTCTCGCCTGGTAAGAACCTAGGATGTGGCAGTACTTCTTCAAACATGCCTTTGTCGAAAAAGGGTGTATGCCTTTATCCTGAATATCTTTAGGATAAAGGCATACACCGTTTTTGGGCAACCAGCCAGGGGCTCGGTGCAAATCAACACTACATAGTGCTATCACTTCCCATCTAAACAAAGGGTCATCTACGAAAAGTGTAAAGACTAGAAATTCAGGGTAGCATGGAGGTAAATCGTACCCACATTTTGTGGATTCCAGGATGAACAATGGCAATCGGCACCCTGGCGAAGTCTATGGTGTATTCAAAAATAATGTAAGAAACAAAGCTACAGCACATAGGACACTTCCACTCAAGGACGTATATTTTCAAGAAAACCAAAGAACCTCAGGTCACAGGCAACCCAACGTTTTCTGCTGCTCTCTTTACAAAAGCCTCGACTAGGATACAATCTAAATTTCCTTGGACGGAAAACATGGATGGAGAATATGTGATTCTTATCTACAATGATATATTACAGAGCCAGGAAATCAATGAAATAACGTCACTCGTCGCCACCGGAGTGTTCTTAGTTACAATCATTCTCAGTAAATTTAGTCACATAGAAAAAAGTGGTTTATCAAAGATATGAGGTACAGGTGGAATACAAAATTGCGTCCCATGAATGAAATGGCAGACGAGAGAAAGCATCACACATTTAGCAAACACACTTATGCCTGTAGGAGCGCGAAGGTCACTTGAGGTGAGGAAAAACCAGGTGTTTTCAATGAGCACAGATACCATTCCATATAGACCAAAGAGGGCATCAAGACAACTTACTCTACACCTCAAAGGACTGAACTCAGCCCACTTTACACACCAGAAAAGATTATTTACAACTGGTTAGAATTTGAAAAACAATTTATCGATGTCTCTCTGGAAGAGAATCAAGTGGATGCACAGCAGCAAGCAACACAGCACTGAAAATCGGCTACACCCCGTGAGAAAAATAAACTGCAAAATAAAGGCAGTGAGTGAGAGATAAATTCTTCGAGACTTCGTTCAGGGGCTGTCATTGAAGTTGTTTTGAGCATATATTAACACACAGAAGGATCGGACCTAAGGGAGGACACTCGTGGGTCTGAGTGTCTTCGTGAGCATGAGTCAGCAAATGCAGCCCTTGTCGAATAACACTGCCTTTTCCTGATTCCATGGACCCGAAATCTCCAAATGCAGACGACCCTTCCTACAGCGAACACATGCATGGGACAGCCACAGGATGCTACCCCATTGGAACGGCAAAAAAACATGAAAAGCCACCTCATCTTCTCATACCCTGGTGCTCGGGTTCAAGCTTTCAGCCGCTTTTCTGAAAATATACCCAATTGGGGAAGTCAGCACTTTCAAAACACTCTTACTTATAACTTGGAATTGGTTCCATGGATGAACTACAATGGGGAAGAATAAGAGACGATGGCTATATATTTGGACAGGCACATGGCGCTCTAATTTCCAATGCTGAACAAGAATTGACCCAAGTCTAAGCTTGCTCTCGGAAGGAGAATTGGGCTTGAAAATGTCCTGCTGCTTTGGGACCAGTTCCGAAAGTGGGAAGTTGAGCCGGGGATCTCAGGGAGCCTATAATTCATGGCCCTGCAGGATGGTAAAAGGCACGTAATGTGGAAAAATGACTTGGGTTGAACCAGAGAAAAGAACTTGAGAGCAAGGCAAAATTGCAAAACTGGGATTTCAAGAGGGAGAAGCGTCTCGCCTGGTAAGAACCTAGGATGTGGCAGTACTTCTTCAAACATGCCTTTGTCGAAAAAGGGTGTATGCCTTTATCCTGAATATCTTTAGGATAAAGGCATACACCGTTTTTGGGCAACCAGCCAGGGGCTCGGTGCAAATCAACACTACATAGTGCTATCACTTCCCATCTAAACAAAGGGTCATCTACGAAAAGTGTAAAGACTAGAAATTCAGGGTAGCATGGAGGTAAATCGTACCCACATTTTGTGGATTCCAGGATGAACAATGGCAATCGGCACCCTGGCGAAGTCTATGGTGTATTCAAAAATAATGTAAGAAACAAAGCTACAGCACATAGGACACTTCCACTCAAGGACGTATATTTTCAAGAAAACCAAAGAACCTCACGTCACAGGCAACCCAACGTTTTCTGCTGCTCTCTTTACAAAAGCCTCGACTAGGATACAATCTAAATTTCCTTGGACGGAAAACATGGATGGAGAATATGTGATTCTTATCTACAATGATATATTACTGAGCCAGGAAATCAATGAAATAACATCACTTGCCGCCAAAGGAGTGTTCGTAGTTACAATCATTCTCAGTAAATTTAGTCACATAGAAAAAAGTGGTTAATCAAAGATATGAGGTACAGGTGGAATACAAAATTGCGTCCCATGAATGAAATGGCAGACGAGAGAAAGCATCACACATTTAGCAAACACACTTATGCCTGTAGGAGCGCGAAGGTCACTTGAGGTGAGGAAAAACCAGGTGTTTTCAATGAGCACAGATACCATTCCATATAGACCAAAGAGGGCATCAAGACAACTTACTCTACACCTCAAAGGACTGAACTCAGCCCACTTTACACACCAGAAAAGATTATTTACAACTGGTTAGAATTTGAAAAACAATTTATCGATGTCTCTCTGGAAGAGAATCAAGTGGATGCACAGCAGCAAGCAACACAGCACTGAAAATCGGCTACACACCGTGAGAAAAATAAACTGCAAAATAAAGGCAGTGAGTGAGAGATAAATTCTTCGAGACTTCGTTCAGGGGCTGTCATTGAAGTTGTTTTGAGCATATATTAACACACAGAAGGATCGGACCTAAGGGAGGACACTCGTGGGTCTGAGTGCCTTCGTGAGCATGAGTCAGCAAATGCAGCCCTTGTCGAATAACACTGCCTTTTCCTGATTCCATGGACCCGAAATCTCCAAATGCAGACGACCCTTCCTACAGCGAACACATGCATGGGACAGCCACAGGATGCTACCCCATTGGAACGGCAAAAAAACATGAAAAGCCACCTCATCTTCTCTTATCCTGATGCTCGAGTTCAAGCTTCCAGCCACTTTCCTGAAAATATTCCGGCTTTGGGAAGTCAGCAATTTCAAAACCTTCTTTCTTATAGCTTGGAATTGGTTCCATGGATGAACTACAACGGGGAAGAATAAGACACGATGCCTATATATTTGGACAGGCATATGGTACTCTAATTTCAACTGCTGAACAAGAATTGACCGAAGTCTAAGCTTGCTCTCAGAAGGAGAATAGGGCTTGAAAATTTCCCGCTGCTTTTTGACCAGTTCCAAAAGTGGGAAGTTGAGCAGGGGATCTCAGGGAGCCTATAATTCATGGGCCTGCAGGATGGTCAAAGACACCTAATGTGGACAAATGACTTGGGTTGAGCCAGAGAAAAGAACTTGAGAGCAAGGCAGAATTGCAAAAATGGGATTTCAAGAGGGAGACGCGTCTCGCCTGGTAAGAACCTAGAATGTGGCAGTACTTCTTCAACCATGCCTTTGTCGAAAAACGGTGTAGGCCTTTATCCTGAATATATTCCGAATAAAGGCATACACCGTTTTTGGGCAACCAGGCAGGGGCTCGGTCCAAATCAACACTACATAGTGCTATCACTTCCCATCTAAACAAAGGGTCATCTACGAAAAGTGTAAAGACTAGAAATTCAGGGTAGCATGGAGGTAAATCGTACCCACATTTTGTGGATTGTGGGATGACCAATTGCAATCGGCACCCTGGCGAATTCTATGGTGTATTTGAAGATAAAGTAAGAAACAATGCTACAGCACATAGGACACTTCCATTCAAGGACGTATATTTTCAGGAAAAACAAAGAACCTCAGGTCACAGGCAACCCAACATTTACTGCTGCTCTCTTTACAAAAGCCTCGACTAGGATACAATCTAAATTTCCTTGGACGGAAAACATGGATGGAGAATATGTGATTCTTATCTACAATGATATATTACTGAGCCAGGAAATCAATGAAATAACGTCACTTGCCGCCAAAGGAGTGTTCGTAGTTACAATCATTCTCAGTAAATTTAGTCACATAGAAAAAAGTGGTTTATCAAAGATATGAGGTACAGGTGGAATACAAAATTGCATCCCATGAATGAAATGGCAGACGAGAGAAAGCATCACACATTTAGCAAACACACTTATGCCTGTAGGAGCGCGAAGGTCACTTGAGGTGAGGAAGAAACAGGTGTTTTCAATGAGCACAGATACCATTCCATATAGACCAAAGAGGGCATCAAGACAACTTACTCTAAACCTCAAAGGACTGAACTCAGCCCACTTTACACGCCAGAAAAGATTATTTACAACTGGTTAGAATTTGAAAAACAATTTATCGATGTCTCTCTGGAAGAGAATCAAGTGGATGCACAGCAGCAAGCAACACAGCACTGAAAATCGGCTACACCCCGTGAGAAAAATAAACTGCAAAATAAAGGCAGTGAGTGAGAGATAAATTCTTCGAGACTTCATTCAGGGGCTGTCATTGAAGTTGTTTTGAGCATATATTAACACACAGAAGGATCGGACCTAAGGGAGGACACTCGTGGGTCTGAGTGTCTTCGTGAGCATGAGTCAGCAAATGCAGCCCTTGTCGAATAACACTGCCTTTTCCTGATTCCATGGACCCGAAATCTCCAAATGCAGACGACCCTTCCTACAGCGAACACATGCATGGGACAGCCACAGGATGCTACCCCATTGGAAGGGCAAAAAAACATGAAAAGCCACCTCATCTTCTCATATCCTGGTGCTCGGGTTCAAGCTTTCAGCCGCTTTTCTGAAAATATACCCAATTGGGGAAGTCAGCACTTTCAAAACACTCTTACTTATAACTTGGAATTGGTTCCATGGATGAACTACAATGGGGAATAATAAGAGACGATGGCTATATATTTGGACAGGCACATGGCGCTCTAATTTCCAATGCTGAACAAGAATTGACCCAAGTCTAAGCTTGCTCTCGGAAGGAGAATTGGGCTTGAAAATGTCCTGTTGCTTTGGGACCAGTTCCGAAAGTGGGAAGTTGAGCCGGGGATCTCAGGGAGCCTATAATTCATGGCCCTGCAGGATGGTAAAAGGCACGTAATGTGGAAAAATGACTTGGGTTGAACCAGAGAAAAGAACTTGAGAGCAAGGCAGAATTGCAAAACTGGGATTTCAAGAGGGAGAAGCGTCTCGCCTGGTAAGAACCTAGGATGTGGCAGTACTTCTTCAAACATGCCTTTGTCGAAAAACGGTGTATGCCTTTATCCTGAATATATTCCGAATAAAGGCATACACCGTTTTTGGGCAACCAGGCAGGGGCTCGGTGCAAATCAACACTACATAGTGCTATCACTTCCCATCTAAACAAAGGGTCATCTACGAAAAGTGTAAAGACTAGAAATTCAGGGTAGCATGGAGGTAAATCGTACCCACATTTTGTGGATTCCAGGATGAACAATGGCAATCGGCACCCTGGTGAAGTCTATGGTGTATTCAAAAATAATGTAAGAAACAAAGCTACAGCACATAGGACACTTCCACTCAAGGACGTATATTTTCAAAAAAACCAAAGAACCTCAGGTCACAGGCAAACCAACGTTTACTGCTGCTCTCTTTACAAAAGCCTCGACTAGGATACAATCTAAATTTCCTTGGACGGAAAACATGGATGGAGAATATGTGATTCTTATCTACAATGATATATTACTGAGCCAGGAAATCAATGAAATAACGTCACTTGCCGCCAAAGGAGTGTTCGTAGTTACAATCATTCTCAGTAAATTTAGTCACATAGAAAAAAGGGGTTTATCAAAGATATGAGGTACAGGTGGAATACAAAATTGCGTCCCATGAATGAAATGGCAGACGAGAGAAAGCATCACACATTTAGCAAACACACTTATGCCTGTAGGAGCGCGAAGGTCACTTGAGGTGAGGAAGAAACAGGTGTTTTCAATGAGCACAGATACCATTCCATATAGACCAAAGAGGGAATCAAGACAACTTACTCTAAACCTCAAAGGACTGAACTCAGCCCACTTTACACACCAGAAAAGATTATTTACAACTGGTTAGAATTTGAAAAACAATTTATCGATGTCTCTCTGGAAGAGAATCAAGTGGATGCACAGCAGCAAGCAACACAGCACTGAAAATCGGCTACACCCCGTGAGAAAAATAAACTGCAAAATAAAGGCAGTGAGTGAGAGATAAATTCTTCGAGACTTCGTTCAGGGGCTGTCATTGAAGTTGTTTTGAGCATATATTAACACACAGAAGGATCGGACCTAAGGGAGGACACTCGTGGGTCTGAGTGTCTTCGTGAGCATGAGTCAGCAAATGCAGCCCTTGTCGAATAACACTGCCTTTTCCTGATTCCATGGACCCGAAATCTCCAAATGTAGACGACCCTTCCTACAGCGAACACATGCATGGGACAGCCACAGGATGCTACCCCATTGGAACGGCAAAAAACATGAAAAGCCACCTCATCTTCTCATATCCTGGTGCTCGGTTTCAAGCTTTCACCCGCTTTTCTGAAAATATACCCAATTGGGGAAGTCAGCACTTTCAAAACACTCTTACTTATAACTTGGAATTGGTTCCATGGATGAACTACAACGGGGAAGAATAATAGACGATGGCTATATATTTGGACAGGAACATGGCGCTCTAATTTCCAATGCTGAACAAGAATTGACCCAAGTCTAAGCTTGCTCTCGGAAGGAGAATTGGGCTTGAAAATTTCCTGCTGCTTTGGGACCAGTTCCGAAAGTGGGAAGTTGAGCCGGGGATCTCAGGGAACCTATAATTCATGGCCCTGCAGGATGGTAAAAGGCACGTAATGTGGAAAAATGACTTGGGTTGAACCAGAGAAAAGAACTTGAGAGCAAGGCAGAATTGCAAAACTGGAATTTCAAGAGGGAGAAGCGTCTCGCCTGGTAAGAACCTAGGATGTGGCAGTACTTCTTCAAACATGCCTTTGTCGAAAAAGGGTGTATGCCTTTATCCTGAATATATTTAGGATAAAGGCATACACCGATTTTGGGGAACCAGGCAGGGGCTCGGTGCAAATCAACACTACATAATGCTATCACTTCCCGTCAAAACAAAGGGTCATGTACGAAAAGTGTAAAGACCAGAAATGCAGGGTAACGTGGAGGTAAATCGTACCCACATTTTGTGGATTGTGGGATGACCAATTGCAATCGGCACCCTGGCAAATTCTCTGGTGTATTCGAAGATAAAGTAAGACACAATGATACAGCACATAGGACACTTCCACTCAAGGACGTATATTTTCAAGGAAACCAAAGAACCTTAGGTCACAGGCAACCCAACGTTTACTGCTGCTCTCTTTACAAAAGCCTCGACTAGGATACAATCTAAATTTCCTTGGACGGAAACATGGATGAAGAATATGTGATTCTTATCTACAATGATATATTACAGAGCAAGGAAATCAATGAAATAACGTCACTTGGCGCCACCGGAGTGTTCTTAGTTACAGTCATTCTCAGTGAATATAGTCACATAGAAAAAAGTGGTTTATCAAAGATATGAGGTACAGGTGGAATATAAAATTGCGTCCCTTGAACGAAATGGCAGACGACAGAGAGAATTACACATTTATCGAACACACTTATGCCTGTAGGAACGCAAAGGTCACATGAGGTGAGGAAAAACCAGGTGTTTTCAATGAGCACAGATACCATTCCGTATAGACCAAGGAGGGAATCAAGACAACTTACTCTAAACCTCAAAAGACAGAACGCAGCCCACTTTACACACCAGAAAAGATTATTGACAACTGGTCAGAATTTGAAAAACAATTTATCTATGTCTCTCTGGAAGAGAATCTAGTGGATGCACAGCAGCAAGCAACACAGCACGGAAAATCGGCTACACCCGGTGAGAAAAATAAACTGCAAAATAAAGGCAGTGAGTGACAGATAAATTTTTCAAGACTTCGTTCAGGGGCTGTGATTGGAGTTGTTTTCAGCATATATTCACACTCAGAAAGATGGGACCTAAGGGAGGACAATCGTGGGTCTGAGTGTCTTCGTGAGCATGAGTCAGCAAATGCAGCCCTTGTCGAATAACACTGCCTTTTCCTGATTCCATGGACCCGAAATTTCCAAATGCAGACGACCCTTCTACAGCGAACACATGCATGGGACAGCCACAGGATGCTACCCCATTGGAACGGCAAAAAAACATGAAAAGCCACCTCATCTTCTCATATCCTGGTGCTCGGGTTCAAGCTTTCAGCCGCTTTTCTGAAAATATACCCAATTGGGGAAGTCAGCACTTTCAAAACACTCTTACTTATAACTTGGAATTGGTTCCATGGATGAACTACAATGGGGAAGAATAAGAGACGATGGCTGTATATTTGGACAGGCACATGGCGCTCTAATTTCCAATGCTGAACAAGAATTGACCCAAGTCTAAGCTTGCTCTCGGAAGGAGAATTGGGCTTGAAAATTTCCTGCTGCTTTGGGACCAGTTCCGAAAGTGGGAAGTTGAGCCGGGGATCTCAGGGAGCCTATAATTCATGGCCCTGCAGGATGGTAAAAGACACCTAATGTGGACAAATGACTTGGGTTGAGCCAGAGAAAAGAACTTGAGAGCAAGGCAGAATTGCAAAAATGGGATTTCAAGAGGGAGACGCGTCTCGCCTGGTAAGAACCTAGGATGTGGCAGTACTTCTTCAAACATGCCTTTGTCGAAAAAGGGTGTATGCCTTTATCCTGAATATCTTTAGGATAAAGGCATACACCGTTTTTGGGCAACCAGGCAGGGGCTCTGTGCAAATCAACACTACATAATGCTATCACTTCCCATCCAAACAAAGGGTCATGTACGAAAAGTGTAAAGACCAGAAATGCAGGGTAACGTGGAGGTAAATCGTACCCACATTTTGTGGATTGTGGGATGACCAATTGCAATCGGCACCCTTGCGAATTCTATGGTGTATTCGAAGATAAAGTAAGAAACAATGCTACAGCACATAGGACACTTCCATTCAAGGACGTATATTTTCAGGAAAACCAAAGAACCTCAGGTCACAGGCAACCCAACGTTTACTGCTGCTCTCTTTACAAAAGCCTCGACTAGGATACAATCTAAATTTCCTTGGACGGAAAACATGGATGGAGAATATGTGATTCTTATCTACAATGATATATTACAGAGCCAGGAAATCAATGAAATAACGTCATTTGGCGCCACCGGAGTGTTCTTAGTTACAATCATTCTCAGTGAATTTAGTCACATAGAAAAAAGTGGTTTATCAAAGATATGAGGTACAGGTGGAATATAAAATTGCGTCCCTTGAACGAAATGGCAGACGACAGAGAGAATTACACATTTAGCAAACACACTTATGCCTGTAGGAGCGCAAAGGTCTCATGAGGTGAGGAAAAACCAGGTGTTTTCAATGAGCACAGATACCATTCCATATAGACCAAGGAGGGAATCAAGACAACTTACTCTAAACCTCAAAGGACTGAACTCAGCCCACTTTACACACCAGAAAAGATTATTGACAACTGGTCAGAATTTGAAAAACAATTTATCTATGTCTCTCTGGAAGAGAATCTAGTGGATGCACAGCAGCAAGCAACACAGCACGGAAAATCGGCTACACCCGGTGAGAAAAATAAACTGCAAAATAAAGGCAGTGAGTGAAAGATAAATTTTTCAAGACTTCGTTCAGGGGCTGTGATTGGAGTTGTTTTCAGCATATATTCACACACAGAAAGATGGGACCTAAGGGAGGACAATGGTGGGTCTGAGTGTCTTCGAGAGCATGAGTCAGCAAATGCAGCCCTTGTAGAATAACACTGCCTTGCCCTGATTCCATTGACCCGAAATCTCCAAATGTAGACAACCCTTCTACAGCAAACACATGCATGGGTCAGCCACAGGATGCTACCCCATTGGAACGGCAAAAAACATGAAAAGGCACCTCATCTTCTCATATCCTGGTACTCGGGTTCAAGCTTCCAGCCACTTTCCTGAAAATATCCCCACTTGGGGAAGTCAGCACTTTCAAAACCTTCTTTCTTATAGCTTGGAATTGGTTCCATGGATGAACTACAACGGGGAAGAATAAGACACGATGCCTATATATTTGGACAGGCATATGGTGCTCTAATTTCAACTGCTGAACAAGAATTGACCCAAGTCTAAGCTTGCTCTCAGAAGGAGAATAGGGCTTGAAAATTTCCCGCTGATTTGTGACCAGTTCCAAAAGTGGGAAGTTGAGCAGGGGATCTCAGGGAGCCTATAATTCATGGCCCTGCAGGATGGTCAAAGGCACATAATGTGGACAAATGACTTGGGTTGAGCCAGAGAAAAGAACTTGAGAGCAAGGCAGAATTGCAAAAATGGGATTTCAAGAGGGAGACGCGTCTCGCCTGGTAAGAACCTAGAATGTGGCAGTACTTCTTCAACCATGCCTTTGTCGAAAAACGGTGTATGCCTTTATCCGGAATATATTCCGAATAAAGGCATACACCGTTTTTGGGCAACCAGGCAGGGGCTCGGTGCAAATCAACACTACATAGTGCTATCACTTCCCATCTAAACAAAGGGTCATCTACGAAAAGTGTAAAGACTAGAAATTCAGGGTAGCATGGAGGTAAATCGTACCCACATTTTGTGGATTCCAGGATGAACAATGGCAATCGGCACCCTGGCGAAGTCTATAGTGTATTCGAAGATAAAGTAAGAAACAATGCTACAGCACATAGGACACTTCCACTCAAGGATGTATATTTTCAAGAAAACCAAAGAACCTCAGGTCACAGGCAACCCAACGTTTACTGCTTCTCTCTTTACAAAAGCCTCGACTAGGATACAATCTAAATTTCCTTGGACGGAAAACATGGATGGAGAATATGTGATTCTTATCTACAATGATATATTACTGAGCCAGGAAATCAATGAAATAACGTCACTTGCCGCCAAAGGAATGGTCGTAGTTACAATCATTCTCAGTAAATTTAGTCACATAGAAAAAAGTGGTTTATCAAAGATATGAGGTACAGGTGGAATACAAAATTGCGTCCCATGAATGAAATGGCAGACGACAGAAAGCATCACACATTTAGCAAACACACTTATGCCTGTAGGAGCGCGAAGGTCACTTGAGGTGAGGAAAAACCAGGTGTTTTCAATGAGCACAGATACCATTCCATATAGACCAAAGAGGGCATCAAGACAACTTACTCTAAACCTCAAAGGACTGAACTCAGCCCACTTTACACACCAGAAAAGATTATTTACAACTGGTTAGAATTTGAAAAACAATTTATCGATGTCTCTCTGGAAGAGAATCAAGTGGATGCACAGCAGCAAGCAACACAGCACTCAAAATCGGCTACACCCCGTGAGAAAAATAAACTGCAAAATAAAGGCAGTGAGTGAGAGATAAATTCTTTGAGACTTCGTTCAGGGGCTGTCATTGAAGTTGTTTTGAGCATATATTAACACACAGAATGATCGGACCTAAGGAAGGACACTCGTGGGTCTGAGTGTCTTCGTGAGCACGAGTCAGCAAATGTAGCCCTTGTCGAATAACACTGCCTTTTCCTGATTCCATGGACCCGAAATTTCCAAATGCAAACGACCCTTCCTACAGCGAACACATGCATGGGACAGCCACAGGATGCTACCCCATTGGAACGGCAAAAAAACATGAAAATCCACCTCATCTTCTCATATCCTGGTGCTCGGGTTCAAGCTTTCAGCCGCTTTTCTGAAAATATACCCAATTGGGGAAGTCAGCACTTTCAAAACACTCTTACTTATAAATTGGAATTGGTTCCATGGATGAACTACAATGGGGAAGAATAAGAGATGATGGCTATATATTTGGACAGGCACATGGCGCTCTAATTTCCAATGCTGAACAAGAATTGACCCAAGTCTAAGCTTGCTCTCGGAAGGAGAATTGGGCTTGAAAATGTCCTGCTGCTTTGGGACCAGTTCCGAAAGTGGGAAGTTGAGCCGGGGATCTCAGGGAGCCTATAATTCATGGCCCTGCAGGATGGTAAAAGGCACTTAATGTGGAAAAATGACTTGGGTTGAACCAGAGAAAAGAAGTTGAGAGCAAGGCAGAATTGCAAAAATGGGATTTCAAGAGGGAGACGCGTCTCGCCTGGTAAGAACCTAGAATGTGGCAGTACTTCTTCAACCACGCCTTTGTCGAAAAACGGTGAATGCCTTTATCCTGAATATATTCCGAATAAAGGCATACACCGTTTTTGGGCAACCAGGCAGGGGCTCGGTGCAAATCAACACTACATAGTGCTATCACTTCCCATCTAAACAAAGGGTCATCTACAAAAAGTGTAAAGACTAGAAATTCAGGGTAGCATGGAGGTAAATCGTACCCACATTTTGTGGATTGTGGGATGACCAATTGCAATCGGAAACCTGGCGAATTCTATTGTGTATTCAAAAATAATGTAAGAAACAAAGCTACAGCACATAGGACACTTCCACTCAAGGACGTATATTTTCAAGAAAACCAAAGAACCTCACGTCACAGGCAACCCAACGTTTTCTGCTGCTCTCTTTACAAAAGCCTCGACTAGGATACAATCTAAATTTCCTTGGACGGAAAACATGGATGGAGAATATGTGATTCTTATCTACAATGATATATTACAGAGCCAGGAAATCAATGAAATAACGTCACTTGGCGCCACCGGAGTGTTCTTAGTTACAATCATTCTCAGTTAATTTAGTCACATAGAAAAAAGTGGTTTATCAAAGATATGAGGTACAGGTGGAATATAAAATTGCGTCCCTTGAACGAAATGGCAGACGACAGAGAGAATTACACATTTAGCAAACACACTTATGCCTGTAGGAGCGCAAAGGTCACATGATGTGAGGAAAAACCAGGTGTTTTCAATGAGCACAGATACCATTCCACATAGACCAAGGAGGGAATCAAGACAACTTACTCTAAACCTAAAAGGACTGAACTCAGCCCACTTTACACACCAGAAAAGATTATTGACAACTGGTTAGAATTTGAAAAACAATTTATCTATGTCACTCTGGAAGAGAATCTAGTGGATGCACAGCAGCAAGCAACACAGCACGGAAAATCGGCTACACCCGGTGAGAAAAATAAACTGCAAAATAAAGGCAGTGAGTGAGAGATAAATTCTTCGAGACTTCGTTCAGGGGCTGTGATTGGAATTGTTTTCAGCATATATTCACACACAGAAAGATGGGACCTAAGGGAGGACAATCGTGGGTCTGAGTGTCTTCGTGAGCATGAGTCAGCAAATGCAGCCCTTGTAGAATAACACTGCCTTGCCCTGATTCCATTGACCCGAAATCTCCAAATGTAGACGACCCTTATACAGCGAACACATGCATGGGTCAGCCACAGGATGCTACCCCATTGGAACGGGAAAAAACATGAAAAGGCACCTCATCTTCTCATATCCTGGTGCTCGGGTTCAAGCTTCCAGCCACTTTCCTGAAAATATCCCCACTTGGGGAAGTCAGCACTTTCAAAACCTTCTTTCTTATAGCTTGGAATTGGTTCCATGGATGAACTACAACGGGGAAGAATAAGAAACGATGCCTATATATTTGGACAGGCATATGGTGCTCTAATTTCAACTGCTGAACAAGAATTGACCCAAGTCTAAGCTTGCTCTCAGAAGGAGAATAGGGCTTGAAAATTTCCCGCTGATTTGTGACCAGTTCCAAAAGTGGGAAGTTGAGCAGGGGATCTCAGCGAGCCTATAATTCATGGGCCTGCAGGATGGTGAAAGACACCTAATGTGGACAAATGACTTGGGTTGAGCCAGAGAAAAGAACTTGAGAGCAAGGCAGAATTGCAAAAATGGGATTTCAAGAGGGAGACGCGTCTCGCCTGGTAAGAACATAGAATGTGGCAGTACTTCTTCAACCATGCCTTTGTCGAAAAACGGTGAATGCCTTTATCTTGAATATATTCCGAATAAAGGCATACACCGTTTTTGGGCAACCAGGCAGGGGCTCGGTGCAAATCAACACTACATAGTGCTATCACTTCCCATCTAAACAAAGGGTCATCTACAAAAAGTGTAAAGACTAGAAATTCAGGGTAGCATGGAGGTAAATCGTACCCACATTTTGTGGATTGTGGGATGACCAATTGCAATCGGAACCCTGGCGAATTGTATTGTGTATTCAAAAATAATGTAAGAAACAAAGCTACAGCACATAGGACACTTCCACTCAAGGACGTATATTTTCAAGAAAACCAAAGAACCTCAGGTCACAGGCAACCCAACGTTTACTGCTGCTCTCTTTACAAAAGCCTCGACTAGGATACAATCTAAATTTCCTTGGACGGAAAACATGGATGGAGAATATGTGATTCTTATCTACAATGATATATTACTGAGCCAGGAAATCAATGAAATAACGTTACTTGCCGCCAAAGGGGTGTTCGTAGTTACAATCATTCTCAGTAAATTTAGTCACATAGAAAAAAGTGGTTTATCAAAGATATGAGGTACAGGTGGAATACAAAATTGCGTCCCATGAATGAAATGGCAGACGAGAGAAAGCATCACACATTTAGCAAACACACTTATGCCTGTAGGAGCGCGAAGGTCACTTGAGGTGAGGAGAAACCAGGTGTTTTCAATGAGCACAGATACCATTCCATATAGACCAAAGAGGGCATCAAGACAACTTACTCTAAACCTCAAAGGACTGAACTCAGCCCACTTTACACACCAGAAAAGATTATTTACAACTGGTTAGAATTTGAAAAACAATTTATCGATGTCTCTCTGGAAGAGAATCAAGTGGATGCACAGCAGCAAGCAACACAGCACTCAAAATCGGCTACACCCCGTGAGAAAAGTAAACTCCAAATTAAAGGCAGTGAGTGAGAGATAAATTCTTCGAGACTTCGTTCAGGGGCTGTCATTGAAGTTGTTTTGAGCATATATTAACACACAGAAGGATCGACCTAAGGGAGGACACTCGTGGGTCTGAGTGTCTTCGTGAGCATGAGTCAGCAAATGCAGCCCTTGTCGAATAACACTGCCTTTTCCTGATTCCATGGACCCGAAATCTCCAAATGCAGACGACCCTTCCTACAGCGAACACATGCATGGGACAGCCACAGGATGCTACCCCATTGGAACGGCAAAAAAACATGAAAAGCCACCTCATCTTCTCATATCCTGGTGCTCGGGTTCAAGCTTTCAGCCGCTTTTCTGAAAATATACCCAATTGGGGAAGTCAGCACTTTCAAAACACTTTTACTTATAACTTGGAATTGGTTCCATGGATGAACTACAATGGGGAGGAATAAGAGACGATGGCTATATATTTGCACAGGCACATGGCGCTCTAATTTCCAATGCTGAACAAGAATTGACCCAAGTCTAAGCTTGCTCTCGGAAGGAGAATTGGGCTTGAAAATGTCCTGCTGCTTTGGGACCAGTTCCGAAAGTGGGAAGTTGAGCAGGGGATCTCAGGGAGCCTATAATTCATGGCCCTGCAGGATGGTAAAAGGCACGTAATGTGGAAAAATGACTTGGGTTGAACCAGAGAAAAGAACTTGAGAGCAAGGCAGAATTGCAAAACTGGGATTCCAAGAGGGAGAAGCGTCTCGCCTGGTAAGAACCTAGGATGTGGCAGTACTTCTTCAAACATGCCTTTGTCGAAAAAGGGTGTATGCCTTTATCCTGAATATCTTTAGGATAAAGGCATACACCGTTTTTGGGGAACCAGGCAGGGGCTCTGTGCAAATCAACACTACATAATGCTATCACTTCCCATCCAAACAAAGGGTCATGTACGAAAAGTGTAAAGACCAGAAATGCAGGGTAACGTGGAGGTAAATCGTACCCACATTTTGTGGATTGTGGGATGACCAATGGCAATCGGCACCCTGGCGAATTCTATGGTGTATTCGAAGATAAAGTAAGAAACAATGCTACAGCACATAGGACACTTCCATTCAAGGACGTATATTTTCAGGAAAACCAAAGAACATCAGGTCACAGGCAACCCAACGTTTACTGCTGCTCTCTTTACAAAACCCTCGACTAGGATACAATCTAAATTTCCTTGGACGGAATACATGGATGGAGAGTATGTGATTCTTATCTACAATGATATATTACAGAGCCAGGAAATCAATGAAATAACGTCACTTGGCGCCACCGGAGTGTTCTTAGTTACAATCATTCTCAGTGAATTTAGTCACATAGAAAAAAGTGGTTTATCAAAGATATGAGGTACAGGTGGAATATAAAATTGCATCCCTTGAACGAAATGGCAGACGACAGAGAGAATTACACATTTAGCAAACACACTTATGCCTGTTGGAGCGCAAAGGTCACATGAGGTGAGGAAAAACTAGGTGTTTTCAATGAGCACAGATACCATTCCATATAGACCAAGGAGGGAATCAAGACAACTTACTCTAAACCTCAAAGGACTGAACTCAGCCCACTTTACACACCAGAAAAGATTATTGACAACTGGTCAGAATTTGAAAAACAATTTATCTATGTCTCTCTGGAAGAGAATCTAGTGGATGCACAGCAGCAAGCAACACAGCACGGAAAATCGGCTACACCCGGTGAGAAAAATAAACTGTAAAATAAAGGCAGTGAGTGACAGATAAATTCTTCGAGACTTCATTCAGGGGCTGTGATTGGAGTTGTTTTCAGCATATATTCACACACAGAAAGATGGGACCTAAGGGAGGACAATCGTGGGTCTGAGTGTCTTCGTGAGCATGAGTCAGCAAATGCAGCCCTTGTAGAATAACACTGCCTTGCCCAGATTCCATTGACCCGAAATCTCCAAATGTAGACGACCCTTCTACAGCGAACACATGCATGGGTCAGCCACAGGATGCTACCCCATTGGAACGGGAAAAAACATGAAAAGGCACCTCATCTTCTCATATCCTGGTGCTCGGGTTCAAGCTTCCAGCCACTTTCCTGAAAATATCCCCACTTGGGGAAGTCAGCACTTTCAAAACCTTCTTTCTTATAGCTTGGAATTGGTTCCATGGATGAACTACAATGGGGAAGAATAAGACACGATGCCTATATATTTGGACAGGCATATGGTGCTCTAATTTCAACTGCTGAACAAGAATTGACCCAAGTCTAAGCTTGCTCTCAGAAGGAGAATAGGGCTTGAAAATTTCCCGCTGATTTGTGACCAGTTCCAAAGGTGGGAAGTTGAGCAGGGGATCTCAGCGAGCCTATAATTCATGGGCCTCCAGGATGGTCAAAGACACCTAATGTGGACAAATGACTTGGGTTGAGCCAGAGAAAAGAACTTGAGAGCAAGGCAGAATTGCAAAAATGGGATTTCAAGAGGGAGACGCGTCTCGCCTGGTAAGAACCTAGAATGTGGCAGTACTTCTTCAACCATGCCTTTGTCGAAAAATGGTGTATGCCTTTATCCTGAATATATTCCGAATAAAGGCATACACCGTTTTTGGGCAACCAGGCAGGGGCTCGGTGCAAATCAACACTACATAGTGCTATCACTTCCCATCTAAACAAAGGGTCATCTACGAAAAGTGTAAAGACTAGAAATTCAGGGTAGCATGGAGGTAAATCGTACCCACATTTTGTGGATTCCAGGATGAACAATGGCAATCGGCACCATGGCGAAGTCTATGGTGTATTCAAAAATAATGTAAGAAACAAAGCTACAGCACATAGGACACTTCCACTCAAGGACGTATATTTTCAAGAAAACCAAAGAACCTCACGTCACAGGCAACCCAACGTTTTCTGCTGCTCTCTTTACAAAAGCCTCGACTAGGATACAATCTAAATTTCCTTGGACGGAAAACATGGATGGAGAATATGTGATTCTTATCTACAATGATATATTACTGAGCCAGGAAATCAATGAAATAACGTCACTTGCCGCCAAAGGAGTGTTCGTAGTTACAATCATTCTCAGTAAATTTAGTCACATAGAAAAAAGTGGTTTATCAAAGATATGAGGTACAGGTGGAATACAAAATTGCGTCCCATGAATGAAATGGCAGACGAGAGAAAGCATCACACATTTAGCAAACACACTTATGCCTGTAGGAGCGCGAAGGTCACTTGAGGTGAGGAAAAAACAGGTGTTTTCAATGAGCACAGATACCATTCCATATAGACCAAAGAGGGCATCAAGACAACTTACTCTAAACCTCAAAGGACTGAACTCAGCCCACTTTACACACCAGAAAAGATTATTTACAACTGGTTAGAATTTGAAAAACAATTTATCGATGTCTCTCTTTAAGAGAATCAAGTGGATGCACAGCCGCAAGCAACACAGCACTGAAAATCGGCTACACCCCGTGAGAAAAATAAACTGCAAAATAAAGGCAGTGAGTGAGAGATAAATTCTTCGAGACTTCGTTCAGGGGCTGTCATTGAAGTTGTTTTGAGCATATATTAACACACAGAAGGATCGGACCTAAGGGAGGACACTCGTGGGTCTGAGTGTCTTCGTGAGCATGAGTCAGCAAATGCAGCCCTTGTCGAATAACACTGCCTTTTCCTGATTCCATGGACCCGAAATCTCCAAATGCAGACGACCCTTCCTACAGCGAACACATGCATGGGACAGCCACAGGATGCTACCCCATTGGAACGGCAAAAAAACATGAAAAGCCACCTCATCTTCTCATATCCTGGTGCTCGGGTTCAAGCTTTCAGCCGCTTTTCTGAAAATATACCCATTTGGGGAAGTCAGCACTTTCAAAACACTCTTACTTATAACTTGGAATTGGTTCCATGGATGAACTACAACGGGGAAGAATAAGAGACGATGGCTATATATTTGGACAGGCACATGGCGCTCTAATTTCCAATGCTGAACAAGAATTGACCCAAGTCTAAGCTTGCTCTCGGAAGGAGAATTGGGCTTGAAAATGTCCTGCTGCTTTGGGACCAGTTCCGAAAGTGGGAAGTTGAGCCGGGGATCTCAGGGAGCCTATAATTCATGGCCCTGCAGGATGGTAAAAGGCACGTAATGTGGAAAAATGACTTGGGTTGAACCAGAGAAAAGAACTTGAGAGCAAGGCAGAATTGCAAAAGTGGGATTTCAAGAGGGAGAAGCGTCTCGCCTGGTAAGAACCTAGGATGTGGCAGTACTTCTTCAAACATGCCTTTGTCGAAAAAGGGTGTATGTCTTTATCCTGAATATCTTTAGGATAAAGGCATACACCGTTTTTGGGGAACCAGGCAGGGGCTCAGTGCAAATCAACACTACATAATGCTATCACTTCCCATCAAAACAAAGGGTCATGTACGAAAAGTGTAAAGACCAGAAATGCAGGGTAACGTGGAGGTAAATCGTACCCACATTTTGTGGATTGTGGGATGAACAATGGCAATCGGCACCCTGGCGAATTCTATGGTGTATTCGAAGATAAAGTAAGAAACAATGCTACAGCACATAGGACACTTCCACTCAAGGACGTATATTTTCAAGGAAACCAAAGAACCTCAGGTCACAGGCAACCCAACGTTTACTGCTGCTCTCTTTACAAAAGCCTCGACGAGGATACAATCTAAATTTCCTTGGACAGAAACATGGATGAAGAATATGTGATTCTTATCTACAATGATATATTACAGAGCCAGGAAATCAATGAAATAACGTCACTTGCGCCACCGGAGTGTTCTTAGTTACAATCATTCTCAGTGAATTTAGTCACATAGAAAAAAGTGGTTTATCAAAGATATGAGGTAGAGGTGGAATATAAAATTGCGTCCATTGAACGAAATGGCAGACGACAGAGAGAATTACACATTTAGCAAACACACTTATGCCTGTAGGAGCGCAAAGGTCACATGAGGTGAGGAAAAACCAGGTGTTTTCAATGAGCACAGATACCATTCCATATAGACCAAGGAGGGAATCAAGACAACTTACTCTAACCCTCAAAGGACTGAACGCAGCCTACTTTACACACCAGAAAAGATTATTGACAACTGGTCAGAATTTGAAAAACAATTTATCTATGTCTCTCTGGAAGAGAATCTAGTGGATGCACAGCAGCAAGCAACACAGCACGGAAAATCGGCTACACCCAGTGAGAAAAATAAACTGCAAAATAAAGGCAGTGAGTGACAGATAAATTCTTCGAGACTTCATTCAGGGGCTGTGATTGGAGTTGTTTTCAGCATATATTCACACACAGAAAGATGGGACCTAAGGGAGGACAATCGTGGGTCTGAGTGTCTTCGTGAGCATGAGTCAGCAAATGCAGCCCTTGTAGAATAACACTGCCTTGCCCTGATTCCATTGACCCGAAATCTCCAAATGTAGATGACCCTTCTACAGCGAACACATGCATGTGTCAGCCACAGGATGCTACCCCATTGGAATGGGATAAAACATGAAAAGGCACCTCATCTTCTCATATCCTGGTGCTCGGGTTCAAGCTTCCAGCCACTTTCCTGAAAATATCCCCACTTGGGGAAGTCAGCACTTTCAAAACCTTCTTTCTTATAGCTTGGAATTGGTTCCAGGGATGAACTACAACGGGGAAGAATAAGACACGATGCCTATATATTTGGATAGGCATATGGTGCTCTAATTTCAACTGCTGAACAATAATTGACCCAAGTCTAAGCTTGCTCTCAGAAGGAGAATAGGGCTTGAAAATTTCCCGCTGCTTTGTGACCACTTCCAAACGTGGGAAGTTGAGCAGGGGATCTCAGAGAGCCTATAATTCATGGGCCTGCAGGATGGTCAAAGACACCTAATGTGGACAAATGACTTGGGTTGAGCCAGAGAAAAGAACTTGAGAGCAAGGCAGAATTGCAAAAATGGGATTTCAAGAGGGAGACGCGTCTCGCCTGGTAAGAACCTAGAATGTGGCAGTACTTCTTCAACCATGCCTTTGTCGAAAAATGGTGTATGCCTTTATCCTGAATATATTCCGAATAAAGGCATACACCGTTTTTGGGCAACCAGGCAGGGGCTCGGTGCAAATCAACACTACATAGTGCTATCACTTCCCATCGAAACAAAGGGTCATCTACGAAAAGTGTAAAGACTAGAAATTCAGGGTAGCATGGAGGTAAATCGTACCCACACTTTGTGGATTCCAGGATGAACAATGGCAATCGGCACCCTGGCGAAGTCTATGGTGTATTCAAAAATAATGTAAGAAACAAAGCTACAGCACTTAGGACACTTCCACTCAAGGACGTATATTTTCAAGAAAACCAAAGAACCTCAGGTCACAGGCAACCCAACGTTTTCTGCTGGTCTCTTTACAAAAGCCTCGACTAGGATACAATCTAAATTTCCTTGGACGGAAAACATGGATGGAGAATATGTGATTCTTATCTACAATGATATATTACTGAGCCAGGAAATCAATGAAATAACGTCACTTGCCGCCAAAGGACTGTTCGTAGTTACAATCATTCTCAGTAAATTTAGTCACATAGAAAAAAGTGGTTTATCAAAGATATGAGGTACAGGTGGAATACAAAATTGCGTCCCATGAATGAAATGGCAGACGAGAGAAAGCATCACACATTTAGCAAACACACTTATGCCTGTAGGAGCGCGAAGGTCACTTGAGGTGAGGAAAAAACAGGTGTTTTCAATGAGCACAGATACCATTCCATATAGACCAAAGAGGGCATCAAGACAACTTACTCTAAACCTCAAAGGACTGAACTCAGCCCACTTTACACGCCAGAAAAGATTATTTACAACTGGTTAGAATTTGATAAACAATTTATCGATGTCTCTCTTTAAGAGAATCAAGTGGATGCACAGCCACAAGCAACACAGCACTGAAAATCGGCTACACCCCGTGAGAAAAATAAACTGCAAAATAAAGGCAGTGAGTGAGAGATAAATTCTTCGAGACTTCGTTCAGGGGCTGTCATTGAAGTTGTTTTGAGCATATATTAACACACAGAAGGATCGGACCTAAGGGAGGACACTCGTGGGTCTGAGTGTCTTCGTGAGCATGAGTCAGCAAATGCAGCCCTTGTCGAATAACACTGCCTTTTCCTGATTCCATGGACCCGAAATCTCCAAATGCAGACCACCCTTCCTACAGCGAACACATGCATGGGACAGCCACAGGATGCTACCCCATTGGAACGGCAAAAAAACATGAAAAGCCACCTCATCTTCTCATACCCTGGTGCTCGGGTTCAACCTTTCAGCCGCTTTTCTGAAAATATACCCAATTGGGGAAGTCAGCAATTTCAAAACACTCTTACTTATAACTTGGAATTGGTTCCATGGATGAACTACAATGGGGAAGAATAAGAGACGATGGCTATATATTTGGACAGGCACATGGCGCTCTAATTTCCAATGCTTAACAAGAATTGACCCAAGTCTAAGCTTGCTCTCGGAAGGAGAATTGGGCTTGAAAATTTCCTGCTGCTTTGGGACCAGTTCCGAAAGTGGCAAGTTGAGCAGGGGATCTCAGGGAGCCTATAATTCATGGCCCTGCAGGATGGTAAAAGGCACGTAATGTGGAAAAATGACTTGGGTTGAACCAGAGAAAAGAACTTGAGAGCAAGGCAGAATTGCAAAACTGGGATTTCAAGAGGGAGAAGCGTCTCGCCTGGTAAGAACCTAGGATGTGGCAGTACTTCTTCAAACATGCCTTTGTCGAAAAAGGGTGTATGCCTTTATCCTGAATATATTCCGAATAAAGGCATACACCGTTTTTGGGCAACCAGGCAGGGGCTCGGTGCAAATCAACACTACATAGTGCTATCACTTCCCATCTAAACAAAGGGTCATCTACGAAAAGTGTAAAGACTAGAAATTCAGGGTAGCATGGAGGTAAATCGTACCCACATTTTGTGGATTGTGGGATGACCAATTGCAATCGGCACCCTGGCAAATTCTCTGGTGTATTCGAAGATAAAGTAAGACACAATGATACAGCACATAGGACACTTCCACTCAAGGACGTATATTTTCAAGGAAACCAAAGAACCTTAGGTCACAGGCAACCCAACGTTTACTGCTGCTCTCTTTACAAAAGCCTCGACTAGGATACAATCTAAATTTCCTTGGACGGAAAACATGGATGGAGAATATGTGATTCTTATCTACAATGATATATTACTGAGCCAGGAAATCAATGAAATAACGTCACTTGCCGCCAAAGGAGTGTTCGTAGTTACAATCATTCTCAGTAAATTTAGTCACATAGAAAAAAGTGGTTTATCAAAGATATGAGGTACAGGTGGAATACAAAATTGCGTCCCATGAATGAAATGGCAGACGAGAGAAAGCATCACACATTTAGCAAACACACTTATGCCTGTAGGAGCGCGAAGGTCACTTGAGGTGAGGAAAAAACAGGTGTTTTCAATGAGCACAAATACCATTCCATATAGACCAAAGAGGGCATCAAGACAACTTACTCTAAACCTCAAAGGACTGAACTCAGCCCACTTTACACACCAGAAAAGATTATTTACAACTGGTTAGAATTTGAAAAACAATTTATCGATGTCTCTCTTTAAGAGAATCAAGTGGATGCACAGCCGCAAGCAACACAGCACTGAAAATCGGCTACACCCCGTGAGAAAAATAAACTGCAAAATAAAGGCAGTGAGTGAGAGATAAATTCTTCGAGACTTCGTTCAGGGGCTGTCATTGAAGTTGTTTTGAGCATATATTAACACACAGAAGGATCGGACCTAAGGGAGGACACTCGTGGGTCTGAGTGTCTTCGTGAGCATGAGTCAGCAAATGCAGCCCTTGTCGAATAACACTGCCTTTTCCTGATTCCATGGACCCGAAATCTCTAAATGCAGACGACCCTTCCTACAGCGAACACATGCATGGGACAGCCACAGGATGCTACCCCATTGGAACGGCAAAAAAACATGAAAAGCCACCTCATCTTCTCATATCCTGGTGCTCGGGTTCAAACTTTCAGCCGCTTTTCTGAAAATATACCCATTTGGGGAAGTCAGCACTTTCAAAACACTCTTACTTATAACTTGGAATTGGTTCCATGGATGAACTACAACGGGGAAGAATAAGAGACGATGGCTATATATTTGGACAGGCACATGGCGCTCTAATTTCCAATGCTGAACAAGAATTGACCCAAGTCTAAGCTTGCTCTCGGAAGGAGAATTGGGCTTGAAAATGTCCTGCTGCTTTGGGACCAGTTCCGAAAGTGGGAAGTTGAGCCGGGGATCTCAGGGAGCCTATAATTCATGGCCCTGCAGGATGGTAAAAGGCACGTAATGTGGAAAAATGACTTGGGTTGAACCAGAGAAAAGAACTTGAGAGCAAGGCAGAATTGCAAAAGTGGGATTTCAAGAGGGAGAAGCGTCTCGCCTGGTAAGAACCTAGGATGTGGCAGTACTTCTTCAAACATGCCTTTGTCGAAAAAGGGTGTATGTCTTTATCCTGAATATCTTTAGGATAAAGGCATACACCGTTTTTGGGGAACCAGGCAGGGGCTCAGTGCAAATCAACACTACATAATGCTATCACTTCCCATCAAAACAAAGGGTCATGTACGAAAAGTGTAAAGACCAGAAATGCAGGGTAACGTGGAGGTAAATCGTACCCACATTTTGTGGATTGTGGGATGAACAATGGCAATCGGCACCCTGGCGAATTCTATGGTGTATTCGAAGATAAAGTAAGAAACAATGCTACAGCACATAGGACACTTCCACTCAAGGACGTATATTTTCAAGGAAACCAAAGAACCTCAGGTCACAGGCAACCCAACGTTTACTGCTGCTCTCTTTACAAAAGCCTCGACGAGGATACAATCTAAATTTCCTTGGACAGAAACATGGATGAAGAATATGTGATTCTTATCTACAATGATATATTACAGAGCCAGGAAATCAATGAAATAACGTCACTTGCGCCACCGGAGTGTTCTTAGTTACAATCATTCTCAGTGAATTTAGTCACATAGAAAAAAGTGGTTTATCAAAGATATGAGGTAGAGGTGGAATATAAAATTGCGTCCCTTGAACGAAATGGCAGACGACAGAGAGAATTACACATTTAGCAAACACACTTATGCCTGTAGGAGCGCAAAGGTCACATGAGGTGAGGAAAAACCAGGTGTTTTCAATGAGCACAGATACCATTCCATATAGACCAAGGAGGGAATCAAGACAACTTACTCTAACCCTCAAAGGACTGAACGCAGCCTACTTTACACACCAGAAAAGATTATTGACAACTGGTCAGAATTTGAAAAACAATTTATCTATGTCTCTCTGGAAGAGAATCTAGTGGATGCACAGCAGCAAGCAACACAGCACGGAAAATCGGCTACACCCGGTGAGAAAAATAAACTGCAAAATAAAGGCAGTGAGTGACAGATAAATTCTTCGAGACTTCATTCAGGGGCTGTGATTGGAGTTGTTTTCAGCATATATTCACACACAGAAAGATGGGACCTAAGGGAGGACAATCGTGGGTCTGAGTGTCTTCGTGAGCATGAGTCAGCAAATGCAGCCCTTGTAGAATAACACTGCCTTGCCCTGATTCCATTGACCCGAAATCTCCAAATGTAGATGACCCTTCTACAGCGAACACATGCATGTGTCAGCCACAGGATGCTACCCCATTGGAATGGGATAAAACATGAAAAGGCACCTCATCTTCTCATATCCTGGTGCTCGGGTTCAAGCTTCCAGCCACTTTCCTGAAAATATCCCCACTTGGGGAAGTCAGCACTTTCAAAACCTTCTTTCTTATAGCTTGGAATTGGTTCCAGGGATGAACTACAACGGGGAAGAATAAGACACGATGCCTATATATTTGGATAGGCATATGGTGCTCTAATTTCAACTGCTGAACAATAATTGACCCAAGTCTAAGCTTGCTCTCAGAAGGAGAATAGGGCTTGAAAATTTCCCGCTGCTTTGTGACCACTTCCAAAAGTGGGAAGTTGAGCAGGGGATCTCAGAGAGCCTATAATTCATGGGCCTGCAGGATGGTCAAAGACACCTAATGTGGACAAATGACTTGGGTTGAGCCAGAGAAAAGAACTTGAGAGCAAGGCAGAATTGCAAAAATCGGATTTCAAGAGGGAGACGCGTCTCGCCTGGTAAGAACCTAGAATGTGGCAGTAATTCTTCAACCATGCCTTTGTCGAAAAACGGTGTATGCCTTTATCCTGAATATATTCCGAATAAAGGCATACACCGTTTTTGGGCAACCAGGCAGGGGCTCGGTCCAAATCAACACTACATAGTGCTATCACTTCCCATCTAAACAAAGGGTCATCTACGAAAAGTGTAAAGACTAGAAATTCAGCGTAGCATGGAGGTAAATCGTACCCACATTTTGTGGATTGTGGGATGACCAATTGCAATCGGCACCCTGGCGAATTCTATGGTGTATTCGAAGATAAAGTAAGAAACAATGCTACAGCACATAGGACACTTCCATTCAAGGACGTATATTTTCAGGAAAACCAAAGAACCTCACGTCACAGGCAACCCAACGTTTACTGCTGCTCTCTTTACAAAAGCCTCGACTAGGATACAATCTAAATTTCCTTGGACGGAAAACATGGATGGAGAATATGTGATTCTTATCTACAATGATATATTACTGAGCCAGGAAATCAATGAAATAACGTCACTTGCCGCCAAAGGAGTGTTCGTAGTTACAATCATTCTCAGTAAATTTAGTCACATAGAAAAAAGTGGTTTATCAAAGATATGAGGTACAGGTGGAATACAAAATTGCATCCCATGAATGAAATGGCAGACGAGAGAAAGCATCACACATTTAGCAAACACACTTATGCCTGTAGGAGCGCGAAGGTCACGTGAGGTGAGGAAAAACCAGGTGTTTCCAATGAGCACAGATACCATTCCATATAGACCAAAGAGGGAATCAAGACAACTTACTCTAAACCTCAAAGGACTGAACTCAGCCCACTTTACACACCAGAAAAGATTATTTACAACTGGTTAGAATTTGAAAAACAATTTATCGATGTCTCTCTGGAAGAGAATCAAGTGGATGCACAGCAGCAAGCAACACAGCACTCAAAATCGGCTACACCCCGTGAGAAAAATAAACTGCAAAATAAAGGTAGTGAGTGAGAGATAAATTCTTCGTGACTTCATTCAGGGGCTGTCATTGAAGTTGTTTTGAGCATATATTAACACAAAGAAGGATCGGACCTAAGGGAGGACACTCGTGGGTCTGAGTGTCTTCGTGAGCATGAGTCAGCAAATGCAGCCCTTGTCGAATAACACTGCCTTTTCCTGATTCCATGGACCCGAAATCTCCAAATGCAGACGACCCTTCCTACAGCGAACACATGCATGGGACAGCCACAGGATGCTACCCCATTGGAACGGCAAAAAAACATGAAAAGCCACCTCATCTTCTCATACCCTGGTGCTCGGGTTCAAGCTTTCAGCCGCTTTTCTGAAAATATACCCAATTGGGGAAGTCAGCACTTTCAAAACACTCTTACTTATAACTTGGAATTGGTTCCATGGATGAACTACAATGGGGAAGAATAAGAGACGATGGCTATATATTTGGACAGGCACATGGCGCTCTAATTTCCAATGCTGAACAAGAATTGACCCAAGTCTAAGCTTGCTCTCGGAAGGAGAATTGGGCTTGAAAATGTCCTGCTGCTTTGGGACCAGTTCCGAAAGTGGGAAGTTGAGCCGGGGATCTCAGGGAGCCTATAATTCATGGCCCTGCAGGATGGTAAAAGGCACGTAATGTGGAAAAATGACTTGGGTTGAACCAGAGAAAAGAACTTGAGAGCAAGGCAAAATTGCAAAACTGGGATTTCAAGAGGGAGAAGCGTCTCGCCTGGTAAGAACCTAGGATGTGGCAGTACTTCTTCAAACATGCCTTTGTCGAAAAAGGGTGTATGCCTTTATCCTGAATATCTTTAGGATAAAGGCATACACCGTTTTTGGGCAACCAGCCAGGGGCTCGGTGCAAATCAACACTACATAGTGCTATCACTTCCCATCTAAACAAAGGGTCATCTACGAAAAGTGTAAAGACTAGAAATTCAGGGTAGCATGGAGGTAAATCGTACCCACATTTTGTGGATTCCAGGATGAACAATGGCAATCGGCACCCTGGCGAAGTCTATGGTGTATTCAAAAATAATGTAAGAAACAAAGCTACAGCACATAGGACACTTCCACTCAAGGACGTATATTTTCAAGAAAACCAAAGAACCTCACGTCACAGGCAACCCAACGTTTTCTGCTGCTCTCTTTACAAAAGCCTCGACTAGGATACAATCTAAATTTCCTTGGACGGAAAACATGGATGGAGAATATGTGATTCTTATCTACAATGATATATTACAGAGCCAGGAAATCAATGAAATAACGTCACTTGGCGCCACCGGAGTGTTCTTAGTTACAATCATTCTCAGTTAATTTAGTCACATAGAAAAAAGTGGTTTATCAAAGATATGAGGTACAGGTGGAATATAAAATTGCGTCCCTTGAACGAAATGGCAGACGACAGAGAGAATTACACATTTAGCAAACACACTTATGCCTGTAGGAGCGCAAAGGTCACATGATGTGAGGAAAAACCAGGTGTTTTCAATGAGCACAGATACCATTCCACATAGACCAAGGAGGGAATCAAGACAACTTACTCTAAACCTAAAAGGACTGAACTCAGCCCACTTTACACACCAGAAAAGATTATTGACAACTGGTTAGAATTTGAAAAACAATTTATCTATGTCACTCTGGAAGAGAATCTAGTGGATGCACAGCAGCAAGCAACACAGCACGGAAAATCGGCTACACCCGGTGAGAAAAATAAACTGCAAAATAAAGGCAGTGAGTGAGAGATAAATTCTTCGAGACTTCGTTCAGGGGCTGTGATTGGAATTGTTTTCAGCATATATTCACACACAGAAAGATGGGACCTAAGGGAGGACAATCGTGGGTCTGAGTGTCTTCGTGAGCATGAGTCAGCAAATGCAGCCCTTGTAGAATAACACTGCCTTGCCCTGATTCCATTGACCCGAAATCTCCAAATGTAGACGACCCTTATACAGCGAACACATGCATGGGTCAGCCACAGGATGCTACCCCATTGGAACGGGAAAAAACATGAAAAGGCACCTCATCTTCTCATATCCTGGTGCTCGGGTTCAAGCTTCCAGCCACTTTCCTGAAAATATCCCCACTTGGGGAAGTCAGCACTTTCAAAACCTTCTTTCTTATAGCTTGGAATTGGTTCCATGGATGAACTACAACGGGGAAGAATAAGAAACGATGCCTATATATTTGGACAGGCATATGGTGCTCTAATTTCAACTGCTGAACAAGAATTGACCCAAGTCTAAGCTTGCTCTCAGAAGGAGAATAGGGCTTGAAAATTTCCCGCTGATTTGTGACCAGTTCCAAAAGTGGGAAGTTGAGCAGGGGATCTCAGCGAGCCTATAATTCATGGGCCTGCAGGATGGTGAAAGACACCTAATGTGGACAAATGACTTGGGTTGAGCCAGAGAAAAGAACTTGAGAGCAAGGCAGAATTGCAAAAATGGGATTTCAAGAGGGAGACGCGTCTCGCCTGGTAAGAACCTAGAATGTGGCAGTACTTCTTCAACCATGCCTTTGTCGAAAAACGGTGAATGCCTTTATCTTGAATATATTCCGAATAAAGGCATACACCGTTTTTGGGCAACCAGGCAGGGGCTCGGTGCAAATCAACACTACATAGTGCTATCACTTCCCATCTAAACAAAGGGTCATCTACAAAAAGTGTAAAGACTAGAAATTCAGGGTAGCATGGAGGTAAATCGTACCCACATTTTGTGGATTGTGGGATGACCAATTGCAATCGGAACCCTGGAGAATTGTATTGTGTATTCAAAAATAATGTAAGAAACAAAGCTACAGCACATAGGACACTTCCACTCAAGGACGTATATTTTCAAGAAAACCAAAGAACCTCAGGTCACAGGCAACCCAACGTTTACTGCTGCTCTCTTTACAAAAGCCTCGACTAGGATACAATCTAAATTTCCTTGGACGGAAAACATGGATGGAGAATATGTGATTCTTATCTACAATGATATATTACTGAGCCAGGAAATCAATGAAATAACGTTACTTGCCGCCAAAGGGGTGTTCGTAGTTACAATCATTCTCAGTAAATTTAGTCACATAGAAAAAAGTGGTTTATCAAAGATATGAGGTACAGGTGGAATACAAAATTGCGTCCCATGAATGAAATGGCAGACGAGAGAAAGCATCACACATTTAGCAAACACACTTATGCCTGTAGGAGCGCGAAGGTCACTTGAGGTGAGGAGAAACCAGGTGTTTTCAATGAGCACAGATACCATTCCATATAGACCAAAGAGGGCATCAAGACAACTTACTCTAAACCTCAAAGGACTGAACTCAGCCCACTTTACACACCAGAAAAGATTATTTACAACTGGTTAGAATTTGAAAAACAATTTATCGATGTCTCTCTGGAAGAGAATCAAGTGGATGCACAGCAGCAAGCAACACAGCACTCAAAATCGGCTACACCCCGTGAGAAAAGTAAACTCCAAATTAAAGGCAGTGAGTGAGAGATAAATTCTTCGAGACTTCGTTCAGGGGCTGTCATTGAAGTTGTTTTGAGCATATATTAACACACAGAAGGATCGGACCTAAGGGAGGACACTCGTGGGTCTGAGTGTCTTCGTGAGCATGAGTCAGCAAATGCAGCCCTTGTCGAATAACACTGCCTTTTCCTGATTCCATGGACCCGAAATCTCCAAATGCAGACGACCCTTCCTACAGCGAACACATGCATGGGACAGCCACAGGATGCTACCCCATTGGAACGGCAAAAAAACATGAAAAGCCACCTCATCTTCTCATATCCTGGTGCTCGGGTTCAAGCTTTCAGCCGCTTTTCTGAAAATATACCCATTTGGGGAAGTCAGCACTTTCAAAACACTCTTACTTATAACTTGGAATTGGTTCCATGGATGAACTACAACGGGGAAGAATAAGAGACGATGGCTATATATTTGGACAGGCACATGGCGCTCTAATTTCCAATGCTGAACAAGAATTGAC
The DNA here is from genome assembly GCF_026419965.1 of Kogia breviceps. Lineage (NCBI taxonomy): Eukaryota > Metazoa > Chordata > Mammalia > Artiodactyla > Physeteridae > Kogia > Kogia breviceps. The sequence continues at coordinate 37,641,248 of NC_081329.1, forward strand.
CCAAGTCTAAGCTTGCTCTCGGAAGGAGAATTGGGCTTGAAAATGTCCTGCTGCTTTGGGACCAGTTCCGAAAGTGGGAAGTTGAGCCGGGGATCTCAGGGAGCCTATAATTCATGGCCCTGCAGGATGGTAAAAGGCACGTAATGTGGAAAAATGACTTGGGTTGAACCAGAGAAAAGAACTTGAGAGCAAGGCAGAATTGCAAAAGTGGGATTTCAAGAGGGAGAAGCGTCTCGCCTGGTAAGAACCTAGGATGTGGCAGTACTTCTTCAAACATGCCTTTGTCGAAAAAGGGTGTATGTCTTTATCCTGAATATCTTTAGGATAAAGGCATACACCGTTTTTGGGGAACCAGGCAGGGGCTCAGTGCAAATCAACACTACATAATGCTATCACTTCCCATCAAAACAAAGGGTCATGTACGAAAAGTGTAAAGACCAGAAATGCAGGGTAACGTGGAGGTAAATCGTACCCACATTTTGTGGATTGTGGGATGAACAATGGCAATCGGCACCCTGGCGAATTCTATGGTGTATTCGAAGATAAAGTAAGAAACAATGCTACAGCACATAGGACACTTCCACTCAAGGACGTATATTTTCAAGGAAACCAAAGAACCTCAGGTCACAGGCAACCCAACGTTTACTGCTGCTCTCTTTACAAAAGCCTCGACGAGGATACAATCTAAATTTCCTTGGACAGAAACATGGATGAAGAATATGTGATTCTTATCTACAATGATATATTACAGAGCCAGGAAATCAATGAAATAACGTCACTTGCGCCACCGGAGTGTTCTTAGTTACAATCATTCTCAGTGAATTTAGTCACATAGAAAAAAGTGGTTTATCAAAGATATGAGGTAGAGGTGGAATATAAAATTGCGTCCATTGAACGAAATGGCAGACGACAGAGAGAATTACACATTTAGCAAACACACTTATGCCTGTAGGAGCGCAAAGGTCACATGAGGTGAGGAAAAACCAGGTGTTTTCAATGAGCACAGATACCATTCCATATAGACCAAGGAGGGAATCAAGACAACTTACTCTAACCCTCAAAGGACTGAACGCAGCCTACTTTACACACCAGAAAAGATTATTGACAACTGGTCAGAATTTGAAAAACAATTTATCTATGTCTCTCTGGAAGAGAATCTAGTGGATGCACAGCAGCAAGCAACACAGCACGGAAAATCGGCTACACCCGGTGAGAAAAATAAACTGCAAAATAAAGGCAGTGAGTGACAGATAAATTCTTCGAGACTTCATTCAGGGGCTGTGATTGGAGTTGTTTTCAGCATATATTCACACACAGAAAGATGGGACCTAAGGGAGGACAATCGTGGGTCTGAGTGTCTTCGTGAGCATGAGTCAGCAAATGCAGCCCTTGTAGAATAACACTGCCTTGCCCTGATTCCATTGACCCGAAATCTCCAAATGTAGATGACCCTTCTACAGCGAACACATGCATGTGTCAGCCACAGGATGCTACCCCATTGGAATGGGATAAAACATGAAAAGGCACCTCATCTTCTCATATCCTGGTGCTCGGGTTCAAGCTTCCAGCCACTTTCCTGAAAATATCCCCACTTGGGGAAGTCACCACTTTCAAAACCTTCTTTCTTATAGCTTGGAATTGGTTCCAGGGATGAACTACAACGGGGAAGAATAAGACACGATGCCTATATATTTGGATAGGCATATGGTGCTCTAATTTCAACTGCTGAACAATAATTGACCCAAGTCTAAGCTTGCTCTCAGAAGGAGAATAGGGCTTGAAAATTTCCCGCTGCTTTGTGACCACTTCCAAAAGTGGGAAGTTGAGCAGGGGATCTCAGAGAGCCTATAATTCATGGGCCTGCAGGATGGTCAAAGACACCTAATGTGGACAAATGACTTGGGTTGAGCCAGAGAAAAGAACTTGAGAGCAAGGCAGAATTGCAAAAATCGGATTTCAAGAGGGAGACGCGTCTCGCCTGGTAAGAACCTAGAATGTGGCAGTAATTCTTCAACCATGCCTTTGTCGAAAAACAGTGTATGCCTTTATCCTGAATATATTCCGAATAAAGGCATACACCGTTTTTGGGCAACCAGGCAGGGGCTCGGTCCAAATCAACACTACATAGTGCTATCACTTCCCATCTAAACAAAGGGTCATCTACGAAAAGTGTAAAGACTAGAAATTCAGGGTAGCATGGAGGTAAATCGTACCCACATTTTGTGGATTGTGGGATGACCAATTGCAATCGGCACCCTGGCGAATTCTATGGTGTATTCGAAGATAAAGTAAGAAACAATGCTACAGCACATAGGACACTTCCATTCAAGGACGTATATTTTCAGGAAAACCAAAGAACCTCACGTCACAGGCAACCCAACGTTTACTGCTGCTCTCTTTACAAAAGCCTCGACTAGGATACAATCTAAATTTCCTTGGACGGAAAACATGGATGGAGAATATGTGATTCTTATCTACAATGATATATTACTGAGCCAGGAAATCAATGAAATAACGTCACTTGCCGCCAAAGGAGTGTTCGTAGTTACAATCATTCTCAGTAAATTTAGTCACATAGAAAAAAGTGGTTTATCAAAGATATGAGGTACAGGTGGAATACAAAATTGCATCCCATGAATGAAATGGCAGACGAGAGAAAGCATCACACATTTAGCAAACACACTTATGCCTGTAGGAGCGCGAAGGTCACGTGAGGTGAGGAAAAACCAGGTGTTTCCAATGAGCACAGATACCATTCCATATAGACCAAAGAGGGAATCAAGACAACTTACTCTAAACCTCAAAGGACTGAACTCAGCCCACTTTACACACCAGAAAAGATTATTTACAACTGGTTAGAATTTGAAAAACAATTTATCGATGTCTCTCTGGAAGAGAATCAAGTGGATGCACAGCAGCAAGCAACACAGCACTCAAAATCGGCTACACCCCGTGAGAAAAATAAACTGCAAAATAAAGGTAGTGAGTGAGAGATAAATTCTTCGTGACTTCATTCAGGGGCTGTCATTGAAGTTGTTTTGAGCATATATTAACACAAAGAAGGATCGGACCTAAGGGAGGACACTCGTGGGTCTGAGTGTCTTCCTGAGCATGAGTCAGCAAATGCAGCCCTTGTCGAATAACACTGCCTTTTCCTTATGCCATGGACCCGAAATCTCCAAATGCAGACGACCCTTCCTACAGCGAACACATGCATGGGACAGCCACAGGATGCTACCCCATTGGAACGGCAAAAAAACATGAAAAGCCACCTCATCTTCTCATACCCTGGTGCTCGGGTTCAAGCTTTCAGCCGCTTTTCTGAAAATATACCCAATTGGGGAAGTCAGCACTTTCAAAACACTCTTACTTATAACTTGGAATTGGTTCCATGGATTAACTAAAATGGGGAAGAATAAGAGACGATGGCTATATATTTGGACAGGCACATGGAGCTCTAATTTCCAATGCTGAACAAGAATTGACCCAAGTCTAAGCTTGCTCTCGGAAGGAGAATTGGGCTTGAAAATGTCCTGCTGCTTTGGGACCAGTTCCGAAAGTGGGAAGTTGAGCCGGGGATCTCAGGGAGCCTATAATTCATGGCCCTGCAGGATGGTAAAAGGCACGTAATGTGGAAAAATGACTTGGGTTGAACCAGAGAAAAGAACTTGAGAGCAAGGCAGAATTGCAAAACTGGGATTTCAAGAGGGAGAAGCGTCTCGCCTGGTAAGAACCTAGGATGTGGCAGTACTTCTTCAAACATGCCTTTGTCGAAAAAGGGTGTATGCCTTTATCCTGAATATATTCCGAATAAAGGCATACACCGTTTTTGGGCAACCAGGCAGGGGGTCGGTGCAAATCAACATTACATAGTGCTATCACTTCCCATCTAAACAAAGGGTCATCTACGAAAAGTGTAAAGACTAGAAATTCAGGGTAGCATGGAGGTAAATCGTACCCACATTTTGTGGATTCCAGGATGAACAATGGCAATCGGCACCCTGGCGAAGTCTATGGTGTATTCAAAAATAATGTAAGAAACAAAGCTACAGCACATAGGACACTTCCACTCAAGGACGTATATTTTCAAGAAAACCAAAGAACCTCAGGTCACAGGCAACACAACGTTTACTGCTGCTCTCTTTACAAAAGCCTCGACTAGGATACAATCTAAATTTCCTTGGATGGAAAACATGGATGGAGAATATGTGATTCTTATCTACAATGATATATTACTGAGCCAGGAAATCAATGAAATAACGTCACTTGCCGCCAAAGGAGTGTTCGTAGTTACAATCATTCTCAGTAAATTTAGTCACATAGAAAAAAGTGGTTTATCAAAGATATGAGGCACAGGTGGAATACAAAATTGCGTCCCATGAATGAAATGGCAGACGAGAGAAAGCATCACACATTTAGCAAACACACTTATGCCTGTAGGAGCGCGAAGGTCACTTGAGGTGAGGAAAAAACAGGTGTTTTCAATGAGCACAGATACCATTCCATATAGACCAAAGAGGGCATCAAGACAACTTACTCTAAACCTAAAAGGACTGAACTCAGCCCACTTTACACACCAGAAAAGATTATTTACAACTGGTTAGAATTTGAAAAACAATTTATCGATGTCTCTCTGGAAGAGAATCAAGTGGATGCACAGCAGCAAGCAACACAGCACTGAAAATCGGCTACACAAGGTGAGAAAAATAAACTGCAAAATAAAGGCAGTGAGTGAGAGATAAACTCTTCGAGACTTCGTTCAGGGGCTGTCATTGAAGTTGTTTTGAGCATATATTAACACACAGAAGGATCGGACCTAAGGGAGGACACTCGTGGGTCTGAGTGTCTTCGTGAGCATGAGTCAGCAAATGCAGCCCTTGTCGAATAACACTGCCTTTTCCTGATTCCATGGACCCGAAATCTCCAAATGCAGACGACCCTTCCTACAGCGAACACATGCATGGGACAGCCACAGGATGCTACCCCATTGGAACGGCAAAAAACATGAAAAGCCACCTCATCTTCTCATATCCTGGTGCTCGGGTTCAAGCTTTCAGCCGCTTTTCTGAAAATATACCCAATTGGGGAAGTCAGCACTTTCAAAACACTCTTACTTATAACTTGGAATTGGTTCCATGGATGAACTACATCGGGGAAGAATAAGAGACGATGGCTATATATGTGGACAGGAACATGGCGCTCTAATTTCCAATGCTGAACAAGAATTGACCCAAGTCTAAGCTTGCTCTCAGAAGGAGAATTGGGCTTGAAAATTTCCTGCTGCTTTGGGACCTGTTCCGAAAGTGGGAAGTTGAGCCGGGGATCTCAGGGAGCCTTTAATTCATGGCCCTACAGGATGGTAAAAGGCACGTAATGTGGAAAAATGACTTGGGTTGAACCAGAGAAAAGAACTTGAGAGCAAGGCAGAATTGCAAAACTGGGATTTCAAGAGGGAGAAGCGTCTCGCCTGGTAAGAACCTAGGATGTGGCAGTACTTCTTCAAACATGCCTTTGTCGAAAAAGGGTGTATGTCTTTATCCTGAATATCTTTAGGATAAAGGCATACACCGTTTTTGGGGAACCAGGCAGGGGCTCGGTGCAAATCAACACTACATAATGCTATCACTTCCCATCAAAACAAAGGGTCATGTACGAAAAGTGTAAAGACCAGAAATGCAGGGTAACGTGGAGGTAAATCGTACCCACATTTTGTGGATTGTGGGATGAACAATGGCAATCGGCACCCTGGCGAATTCTATGGTGTATTCGAAGATAAAGTAAGAAACAATGCTACAGCACATAGGACACTTCCACTCAAGGACGTATATTTTCAAGGAAACCAAAGAACCTCAGGTCACAGGCAACCCAACGTTTACTGCTGCTCTCTTTACAAAAGCCTCGAAGAGGATACAATCTAAATTTCCTTGAACAGAAACATGGATGAAGAATATGTGATTCTTATCTACAATGATATATTACAGAGCCAGGAAATCAATGAAATAACGTCACTTGCGCCACCGGAGTGTTCTTAGTTACAATCATTCTCAGTGAATTTAGTCACATAGAAAAAAGTGGTTTATCAAAGATATGAGGTACAGGTGGAATATAAAATTGCGTCCCTTGAACGAAATGGCAGACGACAGAGGGAATTACACATTTAGCAAAACACTTATGCCTGTAGGAGCGCAAAGGTCAAATGAGGTGAGGAAAAACCAGGTGTTTTCAATGAGCACAGATACCATTCCATATAGACCAAAGAGGGAATCAAGACAACTTACTCTAAACCTCAAAGGACTGAACTCAGCCCACTTTACACACCAGAAAAGATTATTGACAACTGGTCAGAATTTGAAAAACAATTTATCTATGTCTCTCTGGAAGAGAATCTAGTGGATGCACAGCAGCAAGCAACACAGCACGGAAAATCGGCTACACCCGGTGAGAAAAATAAACTGCAAAATAAAGGCAGTGAGTGACAGATAAATTCTTCGAGACTTCGTTCAGGGGCTGTGATTGGAGTTGTTTTCAGCATATATTCACACACAGAAAGATGGGACTTAATGGAGGACAATCGTGGGTCTGAGTGTCTTCGTGAGCATGAGTCAGCAAATGCAGCCCTTGTAGAATAACACTGCCTTGCCCTGATTCCATTGACCCGAAATCTCCAAATGTAGACGACCCTTCTACAGCGAACACATGCATGTGTCAGCCACAGGATGCTACCCCATTGGAATGGGAAAAAAAAAGAAAAGGCACCTCATCTTCTCATATCCTGGTGCTCGGGTTCAAGCTTCCAGCCACTTTCCTGAAAATATCCCCACTTGGGGAAGTCAGCACTTTCAAAACCTTCTTTCTTATAGCTTGGAATTGGTTCCATGGATGAACTACAACGGGGAAGAATAAGAAACGATGCCTATATATTTGGACAGGCATGTGGTTCTCTAATTTCAACTGCTGAACAAGAATTGACCCAAGTCTAAGCTTGCTCTCAGAAGGAGAATAGGGCTTGAAAATTTCCCGCTGCTTTGTGACCAGTTCCAAAAGTGGGAAGTTGAGCAGGGGATCTCAGGGAGCCTATAATTCATGGGCCTGCAGGATGGTCAAAGACACCTAATGTGGACAAATGACTTGGGTTGAGCCAGAGAAAAAAACTTGAGAGCAAGGCAGAATTGCAACAATGGGACTTCAAGAGGGAGACGCGTCTCGCCTGGTAAGAACATAGAATGTGGCAGTACTTCTTCAACCATGCCTTTGTCGAAAAACGGTGTATGCCTTTATCCTGAATATATTCCGAATAAAGGCATACACCGTTTTTGGGCAACCAGGCAGGGGCTCTGTCCAAATCAACACTACATAGTGCTATCACTTCCCATCTAAACAAAGGGTCATCTACGAAAAGTGTAAAGACTAGAAATTCAGGGTAGCATGGAGGTAAATCGTACCCACATTTTGTGGATTGTGGGATGACCAATGGCAATCGGCACCCTGGCGAATTCTATGGTGTATTCGAAGATAAAGTAAGAAACAATGCTACAGCACATAGGACACTTCCATTCAAGGACGTATATTTTCAGGAAAACCAAAGAACCTCAGGTCACAGGCAACCCAATGTTTATTGCTGCTCTCTTTACAAAAGCCTCGACTAGGATACAATCTAAATTTCCTTGGACGGAAAACATGGATGGAGAATATGTGATTCTTATCTACAATGATATATTACTGAGCCAGGAAATCAATGAAATAACGTCACTTGCCGCCAAAGGAGTGTTCGTAATTACAATCATTCTCAGTAAATTTAGTCACATAGAAAAAAGTGGTTTATCAAAGATATGAGGTACAGGTGGAATACAAAATTGCGTCCCATGAATGAAATGGCAGACGAGAGAAAGCATCACACATTTAGCAAACACACTTATGCCTGTAGGAGCGCGAAGGTCACTTGAGGTGAGGAAAAAACAGGTGTTTTCAATGAGCACAGATACCATTCCATATAGACCAAAGAGGGCATCAAGACAACTTACTCTAAACCTCAAAGGACTGAACTCAGCCCACTTTACACACCAGAAAAGATTATTTACAACTGGTTAGAATTTGAAAAACAATTTATCGATGTCTCTCTGGAAGAGAATCAAGTGGATGCACAGCAGCAAGCAACACAGCACTCAAAATCGGCTACACCCCGTGAGAAAAATAAACTGCAAAATAAAGGTAGTGAGTGAGAGATAAATTCTTCGTGACTTCATTCAGGGGCTGTCATTGAAGTTGTTTTGAGCATATATTAACACAAAGAAGGATCGGACCTAAGGGAGGACACTCGTGGGTCTGAGTGTCTTCGTGAGCATGAGTCAGCAAATGCAGCCCTTGTCGAATAACACTGCCTTTTCCTTATGCCATGGACCCGAAATCTCCAAATGCAGACGACCCTTCCTACAGCGAACACATGCATGGGACAGCCACAGGATGCTACCCCATTGGAACGGCAAAAAAACATGAAAAGCCACCTCATCTTCTCATACCCTGGTGCTCGGGTTCAAGCTTTCAGCCGCTTTTCTGAAAATATACCCAATTGGGGAAGTCAGCACTTTCAAAACACTCTTACTTATAACTTGGAATTGGTTCCATGGATTAACTAAAATGGGGAAGAATAAGAGACGATGGCTATATATTTGGACAGGCACATGGAGCTCTAATTTCCAATGCTGAACAAGAATTGACCCAAGTCTAAGCTTGCTCTCGGAAGGAGAATTGGGCTTGAAAATGTCCTGCTGCTTTGGGACCAGTTCCGAAAGTGGGAAGTTGAGCCGGGGATCTCAGGGAGCCTATAATTCATGGCCCTGCAGGATGGTAAAAGGCACGTAATGTGGAAAAATGACTTGGGTTGAACCAGAGAAAAGAACTTGAGAGCAAGGCAGAATTGCAAAACTGGGATTTCAAGAGGGAGAAGCGTCTCGCCTGGTAAGAACCTAGGATGTGGCAGTACTTCTTCAAACATGCCTTTGTCGAAAAAGGGTGTATGCCTTTATCCTGAATATATTCCGAATAAAGGCATACACCGTTTTTGGGCAACCAGGCAGGGGGTCGGTGCAAATCAACACTACATAGTGCTATCACTTCCCATCTAAACAAAGGGTCATCTACGAAAAGTGTAAAGACTAGAAATTCAGGGTAGCATGGAGGTAAATCGTACCCACATTTTGTGGATTCCAGGATGAACAATGGCAATCGGCACCCTGGCGAAGTCTATGGTGTATTCAAAAATAATGTAAGAAACAAAGCTACAGCACATAGGACACTTCCACTCAAGGACGTATATTTTCAAGAAAACCAAAGAACCTCAGGTCACAGGCAACCCAACGTTTCCTGCTGCTCTCTTTACAAAAGCCTCGACTAGGATACAATCTAAATTTCCTTGGACGGAAAACATGGATGGAGAATATGTGATTCTTATCTACAATGATATATTACTGAGCCAGGAAATCAATGAAATAACGTCACTTGCCGCCAAAGGAGTGTTCGTAGTTACAATCATTCTCAGTAAATTTAGTCACATAGAAAAAAGTGGTTTATCAAAGATATGAGGCACAGGTGGAATACAAAATTGCGTCCCTTGAATGAAATGGCAGACGAGAGAAAGCATCACACATTTAGCAAACACACTTATGCCTGTAGGAGAGCGAAGGTCACTTGAGGTGAGGAAAAAACAGGTGTTTTCAATGAGCACAGATACCATTCCATATAGACCAAAGAGGGCATCAAGACAACTTACTCTAAACCTAAAAGGACTGAACTCAGCCCACTTTACACACCAGAAAAGATTATTTACAACTGGTTAGAATTTGAAAAACAATTTATCGATGTCTCTCTGGAAGAGAATCAAGTGGATGCACAGCAGCAAGCAACACAGCACTGAAAATCGGCTACACAAGGTGAGAAAAATAAACTGCAAAATAAAGGCAGTGAGTGAGAGATAAACTCTTCGAGACTTCGTTCAGGGGCTGTCATTGAAGTTGTTTTGAGCATATATTAACACACAGAAGGATCGGACCTAAGGGAGGACACTCGTGGGTCTGAGTGTCTTCGTGAGCATGAGTCAGCAAATGCAGCCCTTGTCGAATAACACTGCCTTTTCCTGATTCCATGGACCCGAAATCTCCAAATGCAGACGACCCTTCCTACAGCGAACACATGCATGGGACAGCCACAGGATGCTACCCCATTGGAACGGCAAAAAACATGAAAAGCCACCTCATCTTCTCATATCCTGGTGCTCGGGTTCAAGCTTTCAGCCGCTTTTCTGAAAATATACCCAATTGGGGAAGTCAGCACTTTCAAAACACTCTTACTTATAACTTGGAATTGGTTCCATGGATGAACTACTACGGGGAAGAATAAGAGACGATGGCTATATATGTGGACATGCACATGGCGCTCTAATTTCCAATGCTGAACAAGAATTGACCCAAGTCTAAGCTTGCTCTCAGAAGGAGAATTGGGCTTGAAAATTTCCTGCTGCTTTGGGACCTGTTCCGAAAGTGGGAAGTTGAGCCGGGGATCTCAGGGAGCCTTTAATTCATGGCCCTACAGGATGGTAAAAGGAACGTAATGTGGAAAAATGACTTGGGTTGAACCAGAGAAAAGAACTTGAGAGCAAGGCAGAATTGCAAAACTGGGATTTCAAGAGGGAGAAGCGTCTCGCCTGGTAAGAACCTAGGATGTGGCAGTACTTCTTCAAACATGCCTTTGTCGAAAAAGGGTGTATGTCTTTATCCTGAATATCTTTAGGATAAAGGCATACACCGTTTTTGGGGAACCAGGCAGGGGCTCGGTGCAAATCAACACTACATAATGCTATCACTTCCCATCAAAACAAAGGGTCATGTACGAAAAGTGTAAAGACCAGAAATGCAGGGTAACGTGGAGGTAAATCGTACCCACATTTTGTGGATTGTGGGATGAACAATGGCAAGCGGCACCCTGGCGAATTCTATGGTGTATTCGAAGATAAAGTAAGAAACAATGCTACAGCACATAGGACACTTCCACTCAAGGACATATATTTTCAAGGAAACCAAAGAACCTCAGGTCACAGGCAACACAACGTTTACTGCTGCTCTCTTTACAAAAGCCTCGAAGAGGATACAATCTAAATTTCCTTGAACAGAAACATGGATGAAGAATATGTGATTCTTATCTACAATGATATATTACAGAGCCAGGAAATCAATGAAATAACGTCACTTGCGCCACCGGAGTGTTCTTAGTTACAATCATTCTCAGTGAATTTAGTCACATAGAAAAAAGTGGTTTATCAAAGATATGAGGTACAGGTGGAATATAAAATTGCGTCCCTTGAACGAAATGGCAGACGACAGAGGGAATTACACATTTAGCAAAACACTTATGCCTGTAGGAGCGCAAAGGTCAAATGAGGTGAGGAAAAACCAGGTGTTTTCAATGAGCACAGATACCATTCCATATAGACCAAAGAGGGAATCAAGACAACTTACTCTAAACCTCAAAGGACTGAACTCAGCCCACTTTACACACCAGAAAAGATTATTGACAACTGGTCAGAATTTGAAAAACAATTTATCTATGTCTCTCTGGAAGAGAATCTAGTGGATGCACAGCAGCAAGCAACACAGCACGGAAAATCGGCTACACCCGGTGAGAAAAATAAACTGCAAAATAAAGGCAGTGAGTGACAGATAAATTCTTCGAGACTTCGTTCAGGGGCTGTGATTGGAGTTGTTTTCAGCATATATTCACACACAGAAAGATGGGACTTAAGGGAGGACAATCGTGGGTCTGAGTGTCTTCGTGAGCATGAGTCAGCAAATGCAGCCCTTGTAGAATAACACTGCCTTGCCCTGATTCCATTGACCCGAAATCTCCAAATGTAGACGACCCTTCTACAGCGAACACATGCATGTGTCAGCCACAGGATGCTACCCCATTGGAATGGGAAAAAACAAGAAAAGGCACCTCATCTTCTCATATCCTGGTGCTCGGGTTCAAGCTTCCAGCCACTTTCCTGAAAATATCCCCACTTGGGGAAGTCAGCACTTTCAAAACCTTCTTTCTTATAGCTTGGAATTGGTTCCATGGATGAACTACAACGGGGAAGAATAAGAAACGATGCCTATATATTTGGACAAGCATATGGTGCTCTAATTTCAACTGCTGAACAAGAATTGACCCAAGTCTAAGCTTGCTCTCAGAAGGAGAATAGGGCTTGAAAATTTCCCGCTGCTTTGTGACCAGTTCCAAAAGTGGGAAGTTGAGCAGGGGATCTCAGGGAGCCTATAATTCATGGGCCTGCAGGATGGTCAAAGACACCTAATGTGGACAAATGACTTGGGTTGAGCCAGAGAAAAGAACTTGAGAGCAAGGCAGAATTGCAACAATGGGATTTCAAGAGGGAGACGCGTCTCGCCTGGTAAGAACATAGAATGGGGCAGTACTTCTTCAAACATGCCTTTGTCGAAAAACGGTGTATGCCTTTATCCTGAATATATTCCGAATAAAGGCATACACCGTTTTTGGGCAACCTCGCAGGGGCTCGGTCCAAATCAACAGTACATAGTGCTATCACTTCCCATCTAAACAAAGGGTCTTCTACGAAAAGTGTAAAGACTAGAAATTCAGGGTAGCATGGAGGTAAATCGTACCCACATTTTGTGGATTGTGGGATGACCAATGGCAATCGGCACCCTGGCGAATTCTATGGTGTATTCGAAGATAAAGTAAGAAACAATGCTACAGCACATAGGACACTTCCATTCAAGGACGTATATTTTCAGGAAAACCAAAGAACCTCAGGTCACAGGCAACCCAACGTTTTCTGCTGCTCTCTTTACAAAAGCCTCGACTAGGATACAATCTAAATTTCCTTGGACGGAAAACATGGATGGAGAATATGTGATTCTTATCTACAATGATATATTACTGAGCCAGGAAATCAATGAAATAACGTCACTTGCCGCCAAAGGAGTGTTCGTAGTTACAATCATTCTCAGTAAATTTAGTCACATAGAAAAAAGTGGTTTATCAAAGATATGAGGTACAGGTGGAATACAAAATTGCGTCCCATGAATGAAATGGCAGACGAGAGAAAGCATCACACATTTAGCAAACACACTTATGCCTGTAGGAGCGCGAAGGTCACTTGAGGTGAGGAAAAACCAGGTGTTTTCAATGAGCACAGATACCATTCCATATAGACCAAAGAGGGCATCAAGACAACTTACTCTAAACCTCAAAGGACTGAACTCAGCCCACTTTACACACCAGAAAAGATTATTTACAACTGGTTAGAATTAAAAAACAATTTATCGATGTCTCTCTGGAAGAGAATCAAGTGGATGCACAGCAGCAAGCAACACAGCACTCAAAATCGGCTACACCCCGTGAGAAAAATAAACTGCAAAATAAAGGCAGTGAGTGAGAGATAAATTCTTTGAGACTTCATTCAGGGGCTGTCATTGAAGTTGTTTTGAGCATATATTAACACACAGAAGGATCGGACCTAAGGGAGGACACTCGTGGGTCTGAGTGTCTTCGTGAGCATGAGTCAGCAAATGCAGCCCTTGTCGAATAACACTGCCGTTTCCTTATTCCATGGACCCGAAATCTCCAAATGCAGACGACCCTTCCTACAGCGAACACATGCATGGGACAGCCACAGGATGCTACCCCATTGGAACGGCAAAAAAACATGAAAAGCCACCTCATCTTCTCATACCCTTGTGCTCGGGTTCAAGCTTTCAGCCGCTTTTCTGAAAATATACCCAACTGGGGAAGTCAGCACTTTCAAAACACTCTTACTTATAACTTGGAATTGGTTCCATGGATGAACTACAATGGGGAAGAATAAGAGACGATGGCTATATATTTGGACAGGCACATGGCGCTCTAATTTCCAATGCTGAACAAGAATTGACCCAAGTCTAAGCTTGCTCTCGGAAGGAGAATTGGGCTTGAAAATTTCCTGCTGCTTTGGGACCAGTTCCGAAAGTGGGAAGTTGAGCCGGCGATCTCAGGGAGCCTATAATTCATGGCCCTGCAGGATGGTAAAAGGCACGTAATGTGGAAAAATGACTTGGGTTGAACCAGAGAAAAGAACTTGAGAGCAAGGCAGAATTGCAAAACTGGGATTTCAAGAGGGAGAAGCGTCTCGCCTGGTAAGAACCTAGGATGTGGCAGTACTTCTTCAAACATGCCTTTGTCGAAAAAGGGTGTATGTCTTTATCCTGAATATCTTTAGGATAAAGGCATACACCGTTTTTGGGGAACCAGGCAGGGGCTCGGTGCAAATCAACACTACATAATGCTATCAGTTCCCATCAAAACAAAGAGTCATGTACGAAAAGTGTAAAGACCAGAAATGCAGGGTAACGTGGAGGTAAATCGTACCCACATTTTGTGGATTGTGGGATGAACAATGGCAATCGGCACCCTGGCGAATTCTATGGTGTATTCGAAGGTAAAGTAAGAAACAATGCTATAGCACATAGGACACTTCCACTCAAGGACGTATATTTTCAAGGAAACCAAAGAACCTCAGGTCACAGGCAACCCAACGTTTACTGCTGCTCTCTTTACAAAAGCCTCGACGAGGATACAATCTAAATTTCCTTGGACAGAAACATGGATGAAGAATATGTGATTCTTATCTACAATTATATATTACAGAGCCAGGAAATCAATGAAATAACGTCACTTGCGCCACCGGAGTGTTCTTAGTTACAATCATTCTCAGTGAATTTAGTCACATAGAAAAAAGTGGTTTATCAAAGATATGAGGTAAAGGTGGAATATAAAATTGCGTCCCTTGAACGGAATGGCAGACGACAGAGAGAATTACACATTTAGCAAACACACTTATGCCTGTAGGAGCGCAAAGGTCACATGAGGTGAGGAAAAACCAGGTGTTTTCAATGAGCACAGATACCATTCCATATAGACCAAGGAGGGAATCAAGACAACTTACTCTAAACCTCAAAGGACTGAACTCAGCCCACTTTACACACCAGAAAAGATTATTGACAACTGGTCAGAATTTGAAAAACAATTTATCTATGTCTCTCTGGAAGAGAATCTAGTGGATGCACAGCAGCAAGCAACACAGCACGGAAAATCGGCTACACCCGGTGAGAAAAATAAACTGCAAAATAAAGGCAGTGAGTGACAGATAAATTCTTCGAGACTTCGTTCAGGGGCTGTGATTGGAGTTGTTTTCAGCATATATTCACACACAGAAAGATGGGACCTAAGGGAGGACAATCGTGGGTCTGAGTGTCTTCGTGAGCATGAGTCAGCAAATGCAGCCCTTGTAGAATAACACTGCCTTGCCCTGATTCCATTGACCCGAAATCTCCAAATGTAGATGACCCTTCTACAGCGAACACATGCATGTGTCAGCCACAGGATGCTACCCCATTGGAATGGGAAAAAACATGAAAAGGCACCTCATCTTCTCATATCCTGGTGCTCGGGTTCAAGCTTCCAGCCACTTTCCTGAAAATATCCCCACTTGGGGAAGTCAGCACTTTCAAAACCTTCTTTCTTATAGCTTGGAATTGGTTCCATGGATGAACTACAACGGGGAAGAATAAGAAACGATGCCTATATATTTGGACAGGCATATGGTGCTCTAATTTCAACTGCTGAACAAGAATTGACCCAAGTCTAAGCTTGCTCTCAGAAGGAGAATAGGGCTTGAAAATTTCCCGCTGCTTTGTGACCAGTTCCAAAAGTGGGAAGTTGAGCAGGGGATCTCAGGGAGCCTATAATTCATGGGCCTGCAGGATGGTCAAAGACACCTAATGTGGACAAATGACTTGGGTTGAGCCAGAGAAAAGAACTTGAGAGCAAGGCAGAATTGCAAAAATGGGATTTCAAGAGGGAGACGCGTCTTGCCTGGTAAGAACCTAGAATGGGGCAGTACTTCTTCAACCATGCCTTTGTCGAAAAACGGTGTATGCCTTTATCCTGAATATATTCCGAATAAAGGCATACACCGTTTTTGGGCAACCTGGCAGGGGCTCGGTCCAAATCAACAGTACATACTGCTATCACTTCCCATCTAAACAAAGGGTCTTCTACGAAAAGTGTAAAGACTAGAAATTCAGGGTAGCATGGAGGTAAATCGTACCCACATTTTGTGGATTGTGGGATGACCAATTGCATTCGGCACCCTGGCGAATTCTATGGTGTATTCGAAGATAAAGTAAGAAACAATGCTACAGCACATAGGACACTTCCATTCAAGGACATATATTTTAAGGAAAACCAAAGAACCTCAGGTCACAGGCAACCCAACGTTTACTGCTGCTCTCTTTACAAAAGCCTCGACTAGGATACAATCTAAATTTCCTTGGACGGAAAACATGGATGGAGAATATGTGATTCTTATCTACAATGATATATTACTGAGCCAGGAAATCAATGAAATAACGTCACTTGCCGCCAAAGGAGTGTTCGTAGTTACAATCATTCTCAGTAAATTTAGTCACATAGAAAAAAGTGGTTTATCAAAGATATGAGGTACAGGTGGAATACAAAATTGCGTCCCATGAATGAAATGGCAGACGAGAGAAAGCATCACACCTTTAGCAAACACACTTATGCCTGTAGGAGCGCGAAGGTCACTTGAGGTGAGGAAAAACCAGGTGTTTTCAATGAGCACAGATACCATTCCATATAGACCAAAGAGGGCATCAAGACAACTTACTCTAAACCTCAAAGGACTGAACTCAGCCCACTTTCCACACCAGAAAAGATTATTTACAACTGGTTAGAATTAAAAAACAATTTATCGATGTCTCTCTGGAAGAGAATCAAGTGGATGCACAGCAGCAAGCAACACAGCACTCAAAATCGGCTACACCCCGTGAGAAAAATAAACTGCAAAATAAAGGCAGTGAGTGAGAGATAAATTCTTTGAGACTTCATTCAGGGGCTGTCATTGAAGTTGTTTTGAGCATATATTAACACACAGAAGGATCGGACCTAAGGGAGGACACTCGTGGGTCTGAGTGTCTTCGTGAGCATGAGTCAGCAAATGCAGCCCTTGTCGAATAACACTGCCTTTTCCTGATTCCATGGACCCGACATCTCCAAATGCAGACGACCCTTCCTACAGCGAACACATGCATGGGACAGCCACAGGATGCTACCCCATTGGAATGGCAAAAAAACATGAAAAGCCACCTCATCTTCTCATACCCTGGTGCTCGGGTTCAAGCTTTCAGCCGCTTTTCTGAAAATATACCCAACTGGGGAAGTCAGCACTTTCAAAACACTCTTACTTATAACTTGGAATTGGTTCCATGGATGAACTACAATGGGGAAGAATAAGAGACGATGGCTATATATTTGGACAGGCACATGGCGCTCTAATTTCCAATGCTGAACAAGAATTGACCCAAGTCTAAGCTTGCTCTCGGAAGGAGAATTGGGCTTGAAAATTTCCCGCTGCTTTGGGACCAGTTCCGAAAGTGGGAAGTTGAGCCGGGGATCTCAGGGAGCCTATAATTCATGGCCCTGCAGGATGGTAAAAGGCACGTAATGTGGAAAAATGACTTGGGTTGAACCAGAGAAAAGAACTTGAGAGCAAGGCAGAATTGCAAAACTGGGATTTCAAGAGGGAGAAGCGTCTCGCCTGGTAAGAACCTAGGATGTGGCAGTACTTCTTCAAACATGCCTTTGTCAAAAAATGGTGTATGCCTTTATCCTGAATATATTCCGAATAAAGGCATACACCGTTTTTGGGCAACCAGGCAGGGGCTCGGTGCAAATCAAAACTACATAGTGCTATCACTTCCCAACTAAACAAAGGGTCATCTACGAAAAGTGTAAAGACTAGAAATTCAGGGTAGCATGGAGGTAAATCGTACCCACATTTTGTGGATTCCAGAATGAACAATGGCAATCGGCACCCTGGCGAAGTCTATGGTGTATTCAAAAATAATGTAAGAAACAAAGCTACAGCACATAGGACACTTCCACTCAAGGACGTATATTTTCAAGAAAACCAAAGAACCTCAGGTCACAGGCAACCCAACGTTTTCTGCTGCTCTCTTTACAAAAGCCTCGACTAGGATACAATCTAAATTTCCTTGGACGGAAAACATGGATGGAGAATATGTGATTCTTATCTACAATGATATATTACTGAGCCAGGAAATCAATGAAATAACGTCACTTGCCGCCAAAGGAGTGTTCGTAGTTACAATCATTCTCAGTAAATTTAGTCACATAGAAAAAAGTGGTTTATCAAAGATATGAGGTACAGGTGGAATACAAAATTGCGTCCCATGAATGAAATGGCAGACGAGAGAAAGCATCACACATTTAGCAAACACACTTATGCCTGTAGGAGCGCGAAGGTCACTTGAGGTGAGGAAAAAACAGGTGTTTTCAATGAGCACAGATACCATTCCATATAGACCAAAGAGGGCATCAAGACAACTTACTCTAAACCTCAAAGGACTGAACTCAGCCCACTTTACACACCAGAAAAGATTATTTACAACTGGTTAGAATTTGAAAAACAATTTATCGATGTCTCTCTGGAAGAGAATCAAGTGGATGCACAGCAGCAAGCAACACAGCACTGAAAATCGGCTACACCCCGTGAGAAAAATAAACTGCAAAATAAAGGCAGTGAGTGAGAGATAAATTCTTCGAGACTTCGTTCAGGGGCTGTCATTGAAGTTGTTTTGAGCATATATTAACACACAGAAGGATCGGACCTAAGGGAGGACACTCGTGGGTCTGAGTGTCTTCGTGAGCATGAGTCAGCAAATGCAGCCCTTGTCGAATAACACTGCCTTTTCCTGATTCCATGGACCCGACATCTCCAAATGCAGACGACCCTTCCTACAGCGAACACATGCATGGGACAGCCACAGGATGCTACCCCATTGGAACGGAAAAAACATGAAAAGCCACCTCATCTTCTCATATCCTGGTGCTCGGGTTCAAGCTTTCAGCCGCTTTTCTGAAAATATACCTAATTGGGGAAGTCAGCACTTTCAAAACACTCTTACTTATAACTTGGAATTGGTTCCATGGATGAACTACATCGGGGAAGAATAAGAGACGATGGCTATATATGTGGACAGGAACATGGCGCTCTAATTTCCAATGCTGAACAAGAATTGACCCAAGTCTAAGCTTGCTCTCAGAAGGAGAATTGGGCTTGAAAATTTCCTGCTGCTTTGGGACCAGTTCCGAAAGTGGGAAGTTGAGCCGGCGATCTCAGGGAGCCTATAATTCATGGCCCTACAGGATGGTAAAAGGCACGTAATGTGGAAAAATGACTTGGGTTGAACCAGAGAAAAGAACTTGAGAGCAAGGCAGAATTGCAAAACTGGGATTTCAAGAGGGAGAAGCGTCTCGCCTGGTAAGAACCTAGGATGTGGCAGTACTTCTTCAAACATGCCTTTGTCGAAAAAGGGTGTATGCCTTTATCCTGAATATCTTTAGGATAAAGGCATACACCGTTTTTGGGGAACCAGGCAGGGGCTCGGTGCAAATCAACACTACATAATGCTATCACTTCCCATCAAAACAAAGAGTAATGTACGAACAGTGTAAAGACCAGAAATGCAGGGTAACGTGGAGGTAAATCGTACCCACATTTTGTGGATTGTGGGATGAACAATGGCAATCGGCACCCTGGCGAATTCTATGGTGTATTCGAAGATAAAGTAAGAAACAATGCTACAGCACATAGGACACTTCCACTCAAGGACGTATATTTTCAAGGAAACCAAAGAACCTCAGGTCACAGGCAACCCAACGTTTACTGCTGCTCTCTTTAGAAAAGCCTCGACGAGGATACAATCTAAATTTCCTTGGACAGAAACATGGATGAAGAATATGTGATTCTTATCTACAATGATATATTACAGAGCCAGGAAATCAATGAAATAACGTCACTTGCGCCACCGGAGTGTTCTTAGTTACAATCATTCTCAGTGAATTTAGTCACATAGAAAAAAGTGGTTTATCAAAGATATGAGGTACAGGTGGAATATAAAATTGCGTCCCTTGAACGGAATGGCAGACGACAGAGAGAATTACACATTTAGCAAACACACTTATGCCTGTAGGAGCGCAAAGGTCACATGAGGTGAGGAAAAACCAGGTGTTTTCAATGAGCACAGATACCATTCCATATAGACCAAGGAGGGAATCAAGACAACTTACTCTAAACCTCAAAGGACTGAACTCAGCCCACTTTACACACCAGAAAAGATTATTGACAACTGGTCAGAATTTGAAAAACAATTTATCTATGTCTCTCTGGAAGAGAATCTAGTGGATGCACAGCAGCAAGCAACACAGCACGGAAAATCGGCTACACCCGGTGAGAAAAATAAACTGCAAAATAAAGGCAGTGAGTGACAGATAAATTCTTCGAGACTTCGTTCAGGGGCTGTGATTGGAGTTGTTTTCAGCATATATTCACACACAGAAAGATGGGACCTAAGGGAGGACAATCGTGGGTCTGAGTGTCTTCGTGAGCATGAGTCAGCAAATGCAGCCCTTGTAGAATAACACTGCCTTGCCCAGATTCCATTGACACGAAATCTCCAAATGTAGATGACCCTTCTACAGCGAACACATGCATGTGTCAGCCACAGGATGCTACCCCATTGGAATGGGAAAAAACATGAAAAGGCACCTCATCTTCTCATATCCTGGTGCTCGGGTTCAAGGTTCCAGCCACTTTCCTGAAAATATCCCCACTTGGGGAAGTCAGCACTTTCAAAACCTTCTTTCTTATAGCTTGGAATTGGTTCCATGGATGAACTACAATGGGGAAGAATAAGAAACGATGCCTATATATTTGGACAGGCATATGGTGCTCTAATTTCAACTGCTGAACAAGAATTGACCCAAGTCTAAGCTTGCTCTCAGAAGGAGAATAGGGCTTGAAAATTTCCCGCTGCTTTGTGACCAGTTCCAAAAGTGGGAAGTTGAGCAGGGGATCTCAGGGAGCCTATAATTCATGGGCCTGCAGGGTGGTCAAAGACACCTAATGTGGACAAATGACTTGGGTTGAGCCAGAGAAAAGAACTTGAGAGCAAGGCAGAATTGCAAAAATGGGATTTCAAGAGGGAGACGCGTCTCGCCTGGTAAGAACCTAGAATGTGGCAGTACTTCTTCAACCATGCCTTTGTCGAAAAACGGTGTATGCCTTTATCCTGAATATATTCCGAATAAAGGCATACACCGTTTTTGGGCAACCAGGCAGGGGCTCTGTCCAAATCAACACTACATAGTGCTATCACTTCCCATCGAAACAAAGGGTCATCTACGAAAAGTGTAAAGACTAGAAATTCAGGGTAGCATGGAGGTAAATCGTACCCACATTTTGTGGATTGTGGGATGACCAATGCCAATCGGCACCCTGGCGAATTCTATGGTGTATTCGAAGATAAAGTAAGAAACAATGCTACAGCACATAGGACACTTCCATTCAAGGACGTATATTTTCAGGAAAACCAAAGAACCTCAGGTCACAGGCAACCCAACGTTTACTGCTGCTCTCTTTACAAAAGCCTCGACTAGGATACAATCTAAATTTCCTTGGACGGAAAACATGGATGGAGAATATGTGATTCTTATCTACAATGATATATTACTGAGCCAGGAAATCAATGAAATAACGTCACTTGCCGCCAAAGGAGTGTTCGTAGTTACAATCATTCTCAGTAAATTTAGTCACATAGAAAAAAGTGGTTTATCAAAGATATGAGGTACAGGTGGAATACAAAATTGCGTCCCATGAATGAAATGGCAGACGAGAGAAAGCCTCACACATTTAGCAAACACACTTATGCCTGTAGGAGCGCGAAGGTCACTTGAGGTGAGGAAAAACCAGGTGTTTTCAATGAGCACAGATACCATTCCATATAGACCAAAGAGGGCATCAAGACAACTTACTCTAAACCTCAAAGGACTGAACTCAGCCCACTTTACACACCAGAAAAGATTATTTACAACTGGTTAGAATTTGAAAAACAATTTATCGATGTCTCTCTGGAAGAGAATCAAGTGGATGCACAGCAGCAAGCAGCACAGCACTGAAAATCGGCTACACCCCGTGAGAAAAATAAACTGCAAAATAAAGGCAGTGAGTGAGAGATAAATTCTTCGAGACTTCGTTCAGGGGCTGTCATTGAAGTTGTTTTGAGCATATATTAACACACAGAAGGATCGGACCTAAGGGATGACACTCGTGGATCTGAGTGTCTTCGTGAGCATGAGTCAGCAAATGCAGCCCTTGTCGAATAACACTGCCTTTTCCTGATTCCATGGACCCGACATCTCCAAATGCAGACGACCCTTCCTACAGCGAACACATGCATGGGACAGCCACAGGATGCTACCCCATTGGAACGGCAAAAAACATGAAAAGCCACCTCATCTTCTCATATCCTGGTGCTCGGGTTCAAGCTTTCAGCCGCTTTTCTGAAAATATACCTAATTGGGGAAGTCAGCACTTTCAAAACACTCTTACTTATAACTTGGAATTGGTTCCATGGATGAACTACATCGGGGAAGAATAAGAGACGATGGCTATATATGTGGACAGGAACATGGCGCTCTAATTTCCAATGCTGAACAAGAATTGACCCAAGTCTAAGCTTGCTCTCAGAAGGAGAATTGGGCTTGAAAATTTCCTGCTGCTTTGGGACCAGTTCCGAAAGTGGGAAGTTGAGCCGGCGATCTCAGGGAGCCTATAATTCATGGCCCTACAGGATGGTAAAAGGCACGTAATGTGGAAAAATGACTTGGGTTGAACCAGAGAAAAGAACTTGAGAGCAAGGCAGAATTGCAAAACTGGGATTTCAAGAGGGAGAAGCGTCTCGCATGGTAAGAACCTAGGATGTGGCAGTACTTCTTCAAACATGCCTTTGTCGAAAAAGGGTGTATGCCTTTATCCTGAATATCTTTAGGATAAAGGCATACACCGTTTTTGGGGAACCAGGCAGGGGCTCGGTGCAAATCAACACTACATAATGCTCTCACTTCCCATCAAAACAAAGAGTAATGTACGAAAAGTGTAAAGACCAGAAATGCAGGGTAACGTGGAGGTAAATCGTACCCACATTTTGTGGATTGTGGGATGAACAATGGCAATCGGCACCCTGGCGAATTCTATGGTGTATTCGAAGATAAAGTAAGAAACAATGCTACAGCACATAGGACACTTCCACTCAAGGACGTATATTTTCAAGGAAACCAAAGAACCTCAGGTCACAGGCAACCCAACGTTTACTGCTGCTCTCTTTACAAAAGCCTCGACGAGGATACAATCTAAATTTCCTTGGACAGAAACATGGATGAAGAATATGTGATTCTTATCTACAATGATATATTACAGAGCCAGGAAATCAATGAAATAACGTCACTTGCGCCACCGGAGTGTTCTTAGTTACAATCATTCTCAGTGAATTTAGTCACATAGAAAAAAGTGGTTTATCAAAGATATGAGGTACAGGTGGAATATAAAATTGCGTCCCTTGAACGAAATGGCAGACGACAGAGAGAATTACACATTTAGCAAACACACTTATGCCTGTAGGAGCGCAAAGGTCACATGAGGTGAGGAAAAACCAGGTGTTTTCAATGAGCACAGATACCATTCCATATAGACCAAGGAGGGAATCAAGACAACTTACTCTAAACCTCAAAGGACTGAACTCAGCCCACTTTACACACCAGAAAAGATTATTGACAACTGGTCAGAATTTGAAAAACAATTTATCTATGTCTCTCTGGAAGAGAATCTAGTGGATGCACAGCAGCAAGCAACACAGCACGGAAAATCGGCTACACCCGGTGAGAAAAATAAACTGCAAAATAAAGGCAGTGAGTGAGAGATAAATTCTTCGAGACTTCGTTCAGGGGCTGTGATTGGAGTTGTTTTCAGCATATATTCACACACAGAAAGATGGGACCTAAGGGAGGACAATCGTGGGTCTGAGTGTCTTCGTGAGCATGAGTCAGCAAATGCAGCCCTTGTAGAATAACACTGCCTTGCCCTGATTCCATTGACCCGAAATCTCCAAATGTAGATGACCCTTCTACAGCGAACACATGCATGTGTCAGCCACAGGATGCTACCCCATTGGAATGGGAAAAAACATGAAAAGGCACCTCATCTTCTCATATCCTGGTGCTCGGGTTCAAGCTTCCAGCCACATTCCTGAAAATATCCCCACTTGGGGAAGTCAGCACTTTCAAAACCTTCTTTCTTATAGCTTGGAATTGGTTCCATGGATGAACTACAATGGGGAAGAATAAGACACGATGCCTATATATTTGGACAGGCATATGGTGCTCTAATTTCAACTGCTGAACAAGAATTGACCCAAGTCTAAGCTTGCTCTCAGAAAGAGAATAGGGCTTGAAAATTTCCCGCTGCTTTATGACCAGTTCCAAAAGTGGGAAGTTGAGCAGGGGATCTCAGGGAGCCTATAATTCATGGGCCTGCAGGATGGTCAAAGACACCTAATGTGGACAAATGACTTGGGTTGAGCCAGAGAAAAGAACTTGAGAGCAAGGCAGAATTGCAAAAATGGGATTTCAAGAGGGAGACGCGTCTCGCCTGGTAAGAACCTAGAATGTGGCAGTACTTCTTCAACCATGCCTTTGTCGAAAAACGGTGTATGCCTTTATCCTGAATATATTCCGAATAAAGGCATACACCGTTTTTGGGCAACCAGGCAGGGGCTCTGTCCAAATCAACACTACATAGTGCTATCACTTCCCATCGAAACAAAGGGTCATCTACGAAAAGTGTAAAGACTAGAAATTCAGGGTAGCATGGAGGTAAATCGTACCCACATTTTGTGGATTGTGGGATGACCAATGGCAATCGGCACCCTGGCGAATTCTATGGTGTATTCGAAGATAAAGTAAGAAACAATGCTACAGCACATAGGACACTTCCATTCAAGGACGTATATTTTCAGGAAAACCAAAGAACCTCAGGTCACAGGCAACCCAACGTTTACTGCTGCTCTCTTTACAAAAGCCTCGACTAGGATACAATCTAAATTTCCTTGGACGGAAAACATGGATGGAGAATATGTGATTCTTATCTACAATGATATATTACTGAGCCAGGAAATCAATGAAATAACGTCACTTGCCGCCAAAGGAGTGTTCGTAGTTACAATCATTCTCAGTAAATTTAGTCACATAGAAAAAAGTGGTTTATCAAAGATATGAGGTACAGGTGGAATACAAAATTGCGTCCCATGAATGAAATGGCAGACGAGAGAAAGCCTCACACATTTAGCAAACACACTTATGCCTGTAGGAGCGCGAAGGTCACTTGAGGTGAGGAAAAACCAGGTGTTTTCAATGAGCACAGATACCATTCCATATAGACCAAAGAGGGCATCAAGACAACTTACTCTAAACCTCAAAGGACTGAACTCAGCCCACTTTACACACCAGAAAAGATTATTTACAACTGGTTAGAATTTGAAAAACAATTTATCGATGTCTCTCTGGAAGAGAATCAAGTGGATGCACAGCAGCAAGCAACACAGCACTGAAAATCGGCTACACCCCGTGAGAAAAATAAACTGCAAAATAAAGGCAGTGAGTGAGAGATAAATTCTTCGAGACTTCGTTCAGGGGCTGTCATTGAAGTTCTTTTGAGCATATATTAACACAGAGAAGGATCGAACCTAAGGGAGGACACTCGTGGGTCTGAGTGTCTTCGTGAGCATGAGTCAGGAAATGCAGCCCTTGTCGAATAACACTGCCTTTTCCTGATTCCTTGGACCCGACATCTCCAAATGCAGACGACCCTTCCTACAGCGAACACATGCATGGGACAGCCACAGGATGCTACCCCATTGGAACGGAAAAAACATGGAAAGCCACCTCATCTTCTCATATCCTGGTGCTCGGGTTCAAGCTTTCAGCCGCTTTTCTGAAAATATACCTAATTGGGGAAGTCAGCACTTTCAAAACACTCTTACTTATAACTTGGAATTGGTTCCATGGATGAACTACATCGGGGAAGAATAAGAGACGATGGCTATATATGTGGACAGGAACATGGCGCTCTAATTTCCAATGCTGAAGAAGAATTGACCCAAGTCTAAGCTTGCTCTCAGAAGGAGAATTGGGCTTGAAAATTTCCTGCTGCTCTGGGACCAGTTCCGAAAGTGGGAAGTTGAGCCGGCGATCTCAGGGAGCCTATAATTCATGGCCCTACAGGATGGTAAAAGGCACGTAATGTGGAAAAATGACTTGGGTTGAACCAGAGAAAAGAACTTGAGAGCAAGGCAGAATTGCAAAACTGGGATTTCAAGAGGGAGAAGCGTCTCGCATGGTAAGAACCTAGGATGTGGCAGTACTTCTTCAAACATGCCTTTGTCGAAAAAGGGTGTATGCCTTTATCCTGAATATCTTTAGGATAAAGGCATACACCGTTTTTGGGGAACCAGGCAGGGGCTCGGTGCAAATCAACACTACATAATGCTATCACTTCCCATCAAAACAAAGGGTCATGTACGAAAACTGTAAAGACCACAAATCCAGGGTAACGTGGAGGTAAATCGTACCCACATTTTGTGGATTGTGGGATGACCAATTGCAATCGGCACCCTGGCGAATTCTATGGTGTATTCGAAGATAAAGTAAGAAACAATGCTACAGCACATAGGACACTTCCATTCAAGGACGTATATTTTCAGGAAAACCAAAGAACCTCAGGTCACAGGCAACCCAACGTTTACTGCTGCTCTCTTTACAAAAGCCTCGACTAGGATACAATCTAAATTTCCTTGGACGGAATACATGGATGGAGAATATGTGATTCTTATCTACAATGATATATTACAGAGCCAGGAAATCAATGAAATAACGTCACTTGGCGCCACCGGAGTGTTCTTAGTTACAATCATTCTCAGTGAATATAGTCACATAGAAAAAAGTGGTTTATCAAAGATATGAGGTACAGGTGGAATATAAAATTGCATCCCTTGAACGAAATGGCAGACAACAGAGAGAATTACACATTTAGCAAACACACTTGTGCCTGTAGGAGCGCAAAGGTCACATGAGGTGAGGAAAAACCAGGTGTTTTCAATGAGCACAGATACCATTCCATATAGACCAAGGAGGGAATCAAGACAACTTACTCTAAACCTCAAAGGACTGAACTCAGCCCACTTTACACACCAGAAAAGATTATTGACAACTGGTCAGAATTTGAAAAACAATTTATCGATGTCTCTCTGGAAGAGAATCTAGTGGATGCACAGCAGCAAGCAACACAGCACGGAAAATCGGCTACACCCGGTGAGAAAAATAAACTGCAATTAAAGGCAGTGAGTGACAGATAAATTCTTGGAGACTTCGTTCAGGGGCTGTGATTGGAGTTGTTTTCAGCATATATTCACACACAGAAAGATGGGACCTAAGGGAGGACAATCGTGGGTCTGAGTGTCTTCGTGAGCATGAGTCAGCAAATGCAGCCCTTGTAGAATAACACTGCCTTGCCCTGATTCCATTGACCCGAAATCTCCAAATGTAGATGACCCTTCTACAGCGAACACATGCATGTGTCAGCCACAGGATGCTACCCCATTGGAATGGGAAAAAACATGAAAAGGCACCTCATCTTCTCATATCCTGGTGCTCGGGTTCAAGCTTCCAGCCACTTTCCTGAAAATATCCCCACTTGGGGAAGTCAGCACTTTCAAAACCTTCTTTCTTATAGCTTGGAATTGGTTCCATGGATGAACTACAACGGGGAAGAATAAGACACGATGCCTATATATTTGGACAGGCATATGGTGCTCTAATTTCAACTGCTGAACAAGAATTGACCCAAGT
This sequence comes from Kogia breviceps, assembly GCF_026419965.1. Taxonomy (NCBI): domain Eukaryota; kingdom Metazoa; phylum Chordata; class Mammalia; order Artiodactyla; family Physeteridae; genus Kogia; species Kogia breviceps. Next base: position 37,669,136 of record NC_081329.1, read on the forward strand.
CTAAGCTTGCTCTCAGAAGGAGAATAGGGCTTGAAAATTTCCCGCTGCTTTGTGACCAGTTCTAAAAGTGGGAAGTTGAGCAGGGGATCTCAGGGAGCATATAATCCATGGGCCTGCAGGATGGTCAAAGACACCTAATGTGGACAAATGACTTGGGTTGAGCCAGAGAAAAGAACTTGAGAGCAAGGCAGAATTGCAAAAATGGGATTTCAAGAGAGAGACGCGTCTCGCCTGGTAAGAACCTAGAATGTGGCAGTACTTCTTCAACCATGCCTTTGTCGAAAAACGGTGTATGCCTTTATCCTGAATATATTCCGAATAAAGGCATACACCGTTTTTGGGGCAACCAGGCAGGGGCTCGGTCCAAATCAACAGTACATAGTGCTATCACTTCCCATCTAAACAAAGGGTCTTCTACGAAAAGTGTAAAGACTAGAAATTCAGGGTAGCATGGAGGTAAATCGTACCCACATTTTGTGGATTGTGGGATGACCAATTGCAATCGGCACCCTGGCGAATTCTATTGTGTATTCGAAGATAAAGTAAGAAACAATGCTACAGCACATAGGACACTTCCATTCAAGGACTTATATTTTCAGGAAAAACAAAGAACCTCAGGTCACAGGCAACCCAACGTTTACTGCTGCTCTCTTTACAAAAGCCTCGACTAGGATACAATCTAAATTTCCTTGGACGGAAAACATGGATGGAGAATATGTGATTCTTATCTACAATGATATATTACTGAGCCAGGAAATCAATGAAATAACGTCACTTGCCGCCAAAGGAGTGTTCGTAGTTACAATCATTCTCAGTAAATTTAGTCACATAGAAAAAAGTGGTTTATCAAAGATATGAGGTACAGGTGGAATACAAAATTGCGTCCCATGAATGAAATGGCAGACGAGAGAAAGCATCACACATTTAGCAAACACACTTATGCCTGTAGGAGCGCGAAGGTCACTTGAGGTGAGGAAAAACCAGGTGTTTTCAATGAGCACAGATACCATTCCATATAGACCAAGGAGGGAATCAAGACAACTTACTCTAAACCTCAAAGGACTGAACTCAGCCCACTTTACACACCAGAAAAGATTATTTACAACTGGTTAGAATTTGAAAAGCAATTTATCGATGTCTCTCTGGAAGAGAATCAAGTGGATGCACAGCAGCAAGCAACACAGCACTGAAAATCGGCTACACCCCGTGAGAAAAATAAACTGCAAAATAAAGGCAGTGAGTGAGAGATAAATTCTTCGAGACTTCATTCAGGGGCTGTCATTGAAGTTGTTTTGAGCATATATTAACACACAGAAGGATCGGACCTAAGGGAGGACACTCGTGGGTCTGAGTGTCTTCGTGAGCATGAGTCAGCAAATGCAGCCCTTGTCGAATAACACTGCCTTTTCCTGATACCATGGACCCGAAATCTCCAAATGCAGACCACCCTTCCTACAGCGAACACATGCATGGGACAGCCACAGGATGCTACCCCATTGGAACGGCAAAAAAGATGAAAAGCCACCTCATCTTCTCATACCCTGGTGCTCGGGTTCAACCTTTCAGCCGCTTTTCTGAAAATATACCCAATTGGGGAAGTCAGCACTTTCAAAACACTCTTACTTATAACTTGGAATTGGTTCCATGGATGAACTACAATGGGGATGCATAAGAGACGATGGCTATATATTTGGACAGGCACATGGCGCTCTAATTTCCAATGCTGAACAAGAATTGACCCAAGTCTAAGCTTGCTCTCAGAAGGAGAATTGGGCTTGAAAATGTCCTGCTGCTTTGGGACCAGTTCCGAAAGTGGGAAGTTGAGCCGGGGATCTCAGGGAGCCTATAATTCATGGCCCTGCAGGATGGTAAAAGGCACGTAATGTGGAAAAATGACTTGGGTTGAACCAGAGAAAAGAACTTGAGAGCAAGGCAGAATTGCAAAACTGGGATTTCAAGAGGGAGAAGCGTCTCGCCTGGTAACAACCTAGGATGTGGCAGTACTTCTTCAAACATGCCTTTGTCGAAAAACGGTATATGCCTTTATCCTGAATATATTCCGAATAAAGGCATACACCGTTTTTGGGCAACCAGGCAGGGGCTCGGTGCAAATCAACACTACATAGTGCTATCACTTCCCATCTAAACAAAGGGTCATCTACGAAAAGTGTAAAGACTAGAAATTCAGGGTAGCATGGAGGTAAATCGTACCCACATTTTGTGGATTCCAGGATGAACAATGGCAATCGGCACCCTGGCGAAGTCTATGGTGTATTCAAAAATAATGTAAGAAACAAAGCTACAGCACATAGGACACTTCCACTCAAGGACGTATATTTTCAAGAAAACCAAAGAACCTCAGGTCACAGGCAACCCAACGTTTTCTGCTGCTCTCTTTACAAAAGCCTCGACTAGGATACAATCTAAATTTCCTTGGACGGAAAACATGGATGGAGAATATGTGATTCTTATCTACAATGATATATTACTGAGCCAGGAAATCAATGAAATAACGTCACTTGCCGCCAAAGGAGTGTTCGTAGTTACAATCATTCTCAGTAAATTTAGTCACATAGAAAAAAGAGGTTTATCAAAGATATGAGGTACAGGTGGAATACAAAATTGCGTCCCATGAATGAAATGGCAGACGAGAGAAAGCATCACACATTTAGCAAACACACTTATGCCTGTAGGAGCGCAAAGGTCACATGAGTTGAGGAAAAACCAGGTGTTTTCAATGAGCACAGATACCATTCCATATAGACCAAGGAGGGAATCAAGACAACTTACTCTAAACCTCAAAGGACTGATCTCAGCCCACTTTACACACCAGAAAAGATTATTGACAACTGGTCAGAATTTGAAAAACAATTTATCTATGTCTCTGTGGAAGAGAATCTAGTGGATGCACAGCAGCAAGCAACACAGCACGGAAAATCGGCTACACCCGGTGAGAAAAATAAACTGCAAAATAAAGGCAGTGAGTGACAGATAAATTCTCGAGACTTCGTTCAGGGGCTGTGATTGGAGTTGTTTTCAGCATATATTCACACACAGAAAGATGGGACCTAAGGGAGGACAATCGTGGGTCTGAGTGTCTTCGTGAGCATGAGTCAGCAAATGCAGCCCTTGTAGAATAACACTGCCTTGCCCTGATTCCATTGACCCGAAATCTCCAAATGTAGATGACCCTTCTACAGCGAACACATGCATGTGTCAGCCACAGGATGCTACCCCATTGGAATGGGAAAAAACATGAAAAGGCACCTCATCTTCTCATATCCTGGTGCTCGGGTTCAAGCTTCCAGCCACTTTCCTGAAAATATCCCCACTTGGGGAAGTCAGCACTTTCAAAACCTTGTTTCTTATAGCTTGGAATTGGTTCCATGGATGAACTACAACGGGGAAGAATAAGACATGATGCCTATATATTTGGACAGGCATATGGTACTCTAATTTCAACTGCTGAACAAGAATTGACCCAAGTCTAAGCTTGCTCTCAGAAGGAGAATAGGGCTTGAAAATTTCCCGCTGCTTTGTGACTAGTTCCAAAAGTGGGAAGTTGAGCAGGGGATCTCAGGGAGCCTATAATTCATGGGCCTGCAGGATGGTCAAAGACACCTAATGTGGACAAATGACTTGGGTTGAGCCAGAGAAAAGAACTTGAGAGCAAGGCAGAATTGCAAAAATGGGATTTCAAGAGGGAGACGCGTCTCGCCTGGTAAGAACCTAGAATGTGGCAGTACTTCTTCAACCATGCCTTTGTCGAAAAACGGTGTATGCATTTATCCTGAATATATTCCGAATAAAGGCATACACCGTTTTTGGGCAACCAGGCAGGGGTTCGGTCCAAATCAACAGTACATAGTGCTATCACTTCCCATCTAAACAAAGGGTCTTCTATGAAAAGTGTAAAGACTAGAAATTAAGGGTAGCATGGAGGTAAATCGTACCCACATTTTGTGGATTGTGGGATGACCAATTGCAATCGGCACCCTGGCGAATTCTATGGTGTATTCGAAGATAAAGTAAGAAACAATGCTACAGCACATAGGACACTTCCATTCAAGGACATATATTTTCAGGAAAACCAAAGAACCTCAGGTCACAGGCAACCTTACGTTTACTGCTGCTCTCTTTACAAAAGCCTCGACTAGGATACAATCTAAATTTCCTTGGACGGAAAACATGGATGGAGAATATGTGATTCTTATCTACAATGATATATTACTGAGCCAGGAAATCAATGAAATAACGTCACTTGCCGCCAAAGGAGTGTTCGTAGTTACAATCATTCTCAGTAAATTTAGTCACATAGAAAAAAGTGGTTTATCAAAGATATGAGGTACAGGTGGAATACAAAATTGCGTCCCATGAATGAAATGGCAGACGAGAGAAAGCATCACACATTTAGCAAACACACTTATGCCTGTAGGAGCGCGAAGGTCACTTGAGGTGAGGAAAAACCAGGTGTTTTCAATGAGCACAGATACCATTCCATATAGACCAAGGAGGGAATCAAGACAACTTACTCTAAACCTCAAAGGACTGAACTCAGCCCACTTTACACACCAGAAAAGATTATTTACAACTGGTTAGAATTTGAAAAACAATTTATCGATGTCTCTCTGGAAGAGAATCAAGTGGATGCACAGCAGCAAGCAACACAGCACTGAAAATCGGCTACACCCCGTGAGAAAAATAAACTGCAAAATAAAGGCAGTGAGTGAGAGATAAATTCTTCGAGACTTCATTCAGGGGCTGTCATTGAAGTTGTTTTGAGCATATATTAACACACAGAAGGATCGGACCTAAGGGAGGACACTCGTGGGTCTGAGTGTCTTCGTGAGCATGAGTCAGCAAATGCAGCCCTTGTCGAATAACACTGCCTTTTCCTGATACCATGGACCCGAAATCTCCAAATGCAGACCACCCTTCCTACAGCGAACACATGCATGGGACAGCCACAGGATGCTACCCCATTGGAACGGCAAAAAAGATGAAAAGCCACCTCATCTTCTCATACCCTTGTGCTCGGGTTCAACCTTTCAGCCGCTTTTCTGAAAATATACCCAATTGGGGAAGTCAGCACTTTCAAAACACTCTTACTTATAACTTGGAATTGGTTCCATGGATGAACTACAATGGGGATGCATAAGAGACGATGGCTATATATTTGGACAGGCACATGGCGCTCTAATTTCCAATGCTGAACAAGAAATGACCCAAGTCTAAGCTTGCTCTCGGAAGGAGAATTGGGCTTGAAAATGTCCTGCTGCTTTGGGACCAGTTCCGAAAGTGGGAAGTTGAGCCGGGGATCTCAGGGAGCCTATAATTCATGGCCCTGCAGGATGGTAAAAGGCACGTAATGTGGAAAAATGACTTGGGTTGAACCAGAGAAAAGAACTTGAGAGCAAGGCAGAATTGCAAAACTGGGATTTCAAGAGGGAGAAGCGTCTCGCCTGGTAACAACCTAGGATGTGGCAGTACTTCTTCAAACATGCCTTTGTCGAAAAACGGTATATGCCTTTATCCTGAATATATTCCGAATAAAGGCATACACCGTTTTTGGGCAACCAGGCAGGGGCTCGGTGCAAATCAACACTACATAGTGCTATCACTTCCCATCTAAACAAAGGGTCATCTACGAAAAGTGTAAAGACTAGAAATTCAGGGTAGCATGGAGGTAAATCGTACCCACATTTTGTGGATTCCAGGATGAACAATGGCAATCGGCACCCTGGCGAAGTCTATGGTGTATTCAAAAATAATGTAAGAAACAAAGCTACAGCACATAGGACACTTCCACTCAAGGACGTATATTTTCAAGAAAACCAAAGAACCTCAGGTCACAGGCAACCCAACGTTTTCTGCTGCTCTCTTTACAAAAGCCTCGACTAGGATACAATCTAAATTTCCTTGGACGGAAAACATGGATGGAGAATATGTGATTCTTATCTACAATGATATATTACTGAGCCAGGAAATCAATGAAATAACGTCACTTGCCGCCAAAGGAGTGTTCGTAGTTACAATCATTCTCAGTAAATTTAGTCACATAGAAAAAAGAGGTTTATCAAAGATATGAGGTACAGGTGGAATACAAAATTGCGTCCCATGAATGAAATGGCAGACGAGAGAAAGCATCACACATTTAGCAAACACACTTATGCCTGTAGGAGCGCAAAGGTCACATGAGGTGAGGAAAAACCAGGTGTTTTCAATGAGCACAGATACCATTCCATATAGACCAAGGAGGGAATCAAGACAACTTACTCTAAACCTCAAAGGACTGATCTCAGCCCACTTTACACACCAGAAAAGATTATTGACAACTGGTCAGAATTTGAAAAACAATTTATCTATGTCTCTGTGGAAGAGAATCTAGTGGATGCACAGCAGCAAGCAACACAGCACGGAAAATCGGCTACACCCGGTGAGAAAAATAAACTGCAAAATAAAGGCAGTGAGTGACAGATAAATTCTCGAGACTTCGTTCAGGGGCTGTGATTGGAGTTGTTTTCAGCATATATTCACACACAGAAAGATGGGACCTAAGGGAGGACAATCGTGGGTCTGAGTGTCTTCGTGAGCATGAGTCAGCAAATGCAGCCCTTGTAGAATAACACTGCCTTGCCCTGATTCCATTGACCCGAAATCTCCAAATGTAGATGACCCTTCTACAGCGAACACATGCATGTGTCAGCCACAGGATGCTACCCCATTGGAATGGGAAAAAACATGAAAAGGCACCTCATCTTCTCATATCCTGGTGCTCGGGTTCAAGCTTCCAGCCACTTTCCTGAAAATATCCCCACTTGGGGAAGTCAGCACTTTCAAAACCTTGTTTCTTATAGCTTGGAATTGGTTCCATGGATGAACTACAACGGGGAAGAATAAGACATGATGCCTATATATTTGGACAGGCATATGGTACTCTAATTTCAACTGCTGAACAAGAATTGACCCAAGTCTAAGCTTGCTCTCAGAAGGAGAATAGGGCTTGAAAATTTCCCGCTGCTTTGTGACTAGTTCCAAAAGTTGGAAGTTGAGCAGGGGATCTCAGGGAGCCTATAATTCATGGGCCTGCAGGATGGTCAAAGACACCTAATGTGGACAAATGACTTGGGTTGAGCCAGAGAAAAGAACTTGAGAGCAAGGCAGAATTGCAAAAATGGGATTTCAAGAGGGAGACGCGTCTCGCCTGGTAAGAACCTAGAATGTGGCAGTACTTCTTCAACCATGCCTTTGTCGAAAAACGGTGTATGCATTTATCCTGAATATATTCCGAATAAAGGCATACACCGTTTTTGGGCAACCAGGCAGGGGTTCGGTCCAAATCAACAGTACATAGTGCTATCACTTCCCATCTAAACAAAGGGTCTTCTATGAAAAGTGTAAAGACTAGAAATTCAGGGTAGCATGGAGGTAAATCGTACCCACATTTTGTGGATTGTGGGATGACCAATTGCAATCGGCACCCTGGCGAATTCTATGGTGTATTCGAAGATAAAGTAAGAAACAATGCTACAGCACATAGGACACTTCCATTCAAGGACATATATTTTCAGGAAAACCAAAGAACCTCAGGTCACAGGCAACCTTACGTTTACTGCTGCTCTCTTTACAAAAGCCTCGACTAGGATACAATCTAAATTTCCTTGGACGGAAAACATGGATGGAGAATATGTGATTCTTATCTACAATGATATATTACTGAGCCAGGAAATCAATGAAATAACGTCACTTGCCGCCAAAGGAGTGTTCGTAGTTACAATCATTCTCAGTAAATTTAGTCACATAGAAAAAAGTGGTTTATCAAAGATATGAGGTACAGGTGGAATACAAAATTGCGTCCCATGAATGAAATGGCAGACGAGACAAAGCATCACACATTTAGCAAACACACTTATGTCTGTAGGAGCGCGAAGGTCACTTGAGGTGAGGAAAAACCAGGTGTTTTCAATGAGCACAGATACCATTCCATATAGACCAAAGAGGGCATCAAGACAACTTACTCTAAACCTCAAAGGACTGAACTCAGCCCACTTTACACACCAGAAAAGATTATTTACAACTGGTTAGAATTTGAAAAACAATTTATCGATGTCTCTCTGGAAGAGAATCAAGTGGATGCACAGCAGCAAGCAACACAGCACTCAAAATCGGCTGCACCCCGTGAGAAAAATAAACTGCAAAGTAAAGGCAGTGAGTGAGAGATAAATTCTTTGAGACTTCGTTCAGGGGCTGTCATTGAAGTTGTTTTGAGCATATATTAACACACAGAAGGATCGGACCTAAGGGAGGACACTCGTGGGTCTGAGTGTCTTCGTGAGCATGAGTCAGCAAATGCAGCCCTTGTCGAATAACACTGCCTTTTCCTGATTCCATGGACCCGAAATCTCCAAATGCAGACGACCCTTCCTACAGCGAACACATGCATGGGACAGCCACAGGATGCTACCCCATTGGAACGGCCAAAAAACATGAAAAGACACCTCATCTTCTCATATCCTGGTGCTCGGGTTCAAGCTTTCAGCCGCTTTTCTGAAAATATACCCAATTGGGGAAGTCAGCACTTTCAAAACACTCTTACTTATAACTTGGAATTGGTTCCATGGATGAACTACAATGGGGAAGAATAAGAGACGATGGCTATATATTTGGACAGGCACATGGCGCTCTAATTTCCAATGCTGAACAAGAATTGACCCAAGTCTAAGCTTGCTCTCGGAAGGAGAATTGGGCTTGAAAATGTCCTGTTGCTTTGGGACCAGTTCCGAAAGTGGGAAGTTGAGCCGGGGATCTCAGGGAGCCTATAATTCATGGCCCTGCAGGATGGTAAAAGGCACGTAATGTGGAAAAATGACTTGGGTTGAACCAGAGAAAAGAACTTGAGAGCAAGGCAGAATTGCAACACTGGGATTTCAAGAGGGAGAAGCGTCTCGCCTGGTAAGAACCTAGGATGTGGCAGTACTTCTTCAAACATGCCTTTGTCGAAAAACGGTGTATGCCTTTATCCTGAATATATTCCGAATAAAGGCATACACCGTTTTTGGGCAACCAGGCAGGGGCTCGGTGCAAATCAACACTACATAGTGCTATCACTTCCCATCTAAACAAAGGGTCATCTACGAAAAGTGTAAAGACTTGAAATTCAGGGTAGCATGGAGGTAAATGGTACCCACATTTTGTGGATTGTGGGATGACCAATTGCAATCGGCACCCTGGCGAATTCCATGGTGTATTCGAAGATAAAGTAAGAAACAATGCTACAGCACATAGGACACTTCCATTCAAGGATATATATTTTCAGCAAAACCAAAGAACCTCAGGTCACAGGCAACCAAACGTTTACTGCTGCTCTCTTTACAAAATCCTCGACTAGGATACAATCTAAATTTCCTTGGACGGAAAACATGGATGGAGAATATGTGATTCTTATCTACAATGATATATTACTGAGCCAGGAAATCAATGTAATAACGTCACTTGCCGCCAAAGGAGTGTTCGTAGTTACAATCATTCTCAGTAAATTTACTCACATAGAAAAAAGTGGTTTATCAAAGATATGAGGTACAGGTGGAATACAAAATTGCGTCCCATGAATGAAATGGCAGACGAGAGAAAGCATCACACACTTAGCAAAAACACTTATGCCTGTAGGAGCGCGAAGGTCACTTGAGGTGAGGAAGAAACAGGTGTTTTCAATGAGCACAGATACCATTCCATATAGACCAAAGAGGGCATCAAGACAACTTACTCTACACCTCAAAGGACTGAACTCAGCCCACTTTACACATCAGAAAAGATTATTTACAACTGGTTAGAATTTGAAAAACAATTTATCGATGTCTCTCTGGAAGAGAATCAAGTGGATGCACAGCAGCAAGCAACACAGCACTGAAAATCGGCTACACCCCGTGAGAAAAATAAACTGCAGAATAAAGGCAGTGAGTGAGAGATAAATTCTTCGAGACTTCGTTCAGGGGCTGTCATTGAAGTTGTTTTGAGCATATATTAACACACAGAAGGATCGGACCTAAGGGAGGACACTCGTGGGTCTGAGTGTCTTCGTGAGCATGAGTCAGCAAATGCAGCCCTTGTCGAATAAAACTGCCTTTTCCTGATTCCATGGACCCGAAATCTCCAAATGCAGACGACCCTTCCTACAGCGAACACATGCATGGGACAGCCACAGGATGCTACCCCATTGGAACGGCAAAAAACATGAAAAGCCACCTCATCTTCTCATATCCTGGTGCTCGGTTTCAAGCTTTCAGCCGCTTTTCTGAAAATATACCCAATTGGGGAAGTCAGCACTTTCAAAACACTCTTACTTATAACTTGGAATTGGTTCCATGGATGAACTACAACGGGGAAGAATAAGAGACGATGGCTATATATTTGGACAGGAACATGGCACTCTAATTTCCAATGCTGAACAAGAATTGACCCAAGTCTAAGCTTGCTCTAAGAAGGAGAATTGGGCTTGAAAATTCCTTGCTGCTTTGGGACCAGTTCCGAAAGTGGGAAGTTGAGCCGGGGATCTCAGGGAGCCTATAATTCATGGGCCTGCAGGATGGTCAAAGACACCTAATGTGGACAAATGACTTGGGTTGAGCCAGAGAAAAGAACTTGAGAGCAAGGCAGAATTGCAAAAACGGGATTTCAAGAGGGAGACGCGTCTCGCCTGGTAAGAACCTAGAATGTGGCAGTACTTCTTCAACCATGCCTTTGTCGAAAAACGGTGTATGCCTTTATCCTGAATATATTCCGAATAAAGGCATACACCGTTTTTGGGCAACCAGGCAGGGGCTCGGTGCAAATCAACACTACATAGCGCTATCACTTCCCATCTAAACAAAGGGTCATTTACGAAAAGTGTAAAGACTAGAAATTCAGGGTAGCATGGAGGTAAATCGTACCCACATTTTGTGGATTCCAGGATGAAAAATGGCAATCGGCACCCTGGCGAAGACTATGGTGTATTCAAAAATAATGTAAGAAACAAAGCTACAGCACATAGGACACTTCCACTCAAGGACGTATATTTTCAAGAAAACCAAAGAACCTCAGGTCACAGGCAACCCAACGTTTACTGCTGCTCTCTTTACAAAAGCCTCGACTAGGATACAATCTAAATTTCCTTGGACAGAAACATGGATGAAGAATATGTGATTCTTTTCTACAATGATATATTACAGAGCCAGGAATTCAATGAAATAACGTCACTTGCCGCCACCGGAGTGTTCTTAGTTACAATCATTCTCAGTGAATTTAGTCACATAGAAAAAAGTGGTTTATCAAAGATATGAGGTACAGGTGGAATATAAAATTGCATCCCTTGAAAGAAATGGCAGACGACAGAGAGAATTACACATTTAGCAAACACACTTATGCCTGTAGGAGCGCAAAGGTCACATGAGGTGAGGAAAAACCAGGTGTTTTCAATGAGCACAGATACCATTCCATATAGACCAAGGAGGGAATCAAGACAACTTACTCTAAACCTCAAAGGACTGAACTCAGCCCACTTTACACACCAGAAAAGATTATTGACAACTGGTCAGAATTTGAAAAACAATTTATCAATGTCTCTCTGGAGGAGAATCTAGTGGATGCACAGCAGCAAGCAACACAGCACGGAAAATCGGCTACACCCGGTGAGAAAAATAAACTGCAAAATAAAGGCAGTGCGTGACAGATAAATTCTTCGAGACTTCGTTCAGGGGCTGTGATTGGCGTTGTATTCAGCATATATTCACATACAGTAAGATGGGACCTAAGGGAGGACAATCGTGGGTCTGAGTGTCTTCGTGAGCATGAGTCAGCAAATGCAGCCCTTGTAGAATAACACTGCCTTGCCCTGATTCCATTGACCCGAAATCTCCAAATGTAGACGACCCTTCTACAGCGAACACATGCATGGGTCAGCCACAGGATGCTACCCCATTGGAACGGGAAAAAACATGAAAAGGCACCTCATCTTCTCATATCCTGGTGCTCGGGTTCAAGCTTCCAGCCACTTTCCTGAAAATATCCCCACTTGGGGAAGTCAGCACTTTCAAAACCTTCTTTCTTATAGCTTGGAATTGGTTCCATGGATGAACTACAACGGGGAAGAATAAGACACGATGCCTATATATTTGGACAGGCATATGGTGCTCTAATTTCAACTGCTGAACAAGAATTGACCCAAGTCTAAGCTTGCTCTCAGAAGTAGAATAGGGCTTGAAAATTTCCCGCTGAATTGTGACCAGTGCCAAAAGTGGGAAGTTGAGCAGGGGATCTCAGCGAGCCTATAATTCATGGGCCTGCAGGATGGTCAAAGACACCTAATGTGGACAAATGACTTGGGTTGAGCCAGAGAAAAGAATTTGAGAGCAAGGCAGAATTGCAAAACTGGGATTTCAATAGGGAGAAGCGTCTCGCCTGGTAAGAACCTAGGATGTGGCAGTACTTCTTCAAACATGCCTTTGTCGAAATAGGGTGTATGCCTTTATCCTGAATATGTTTAGGATAAAGGCATACACCATTTTTGGGCCACCAGGCAGGGGCTCGGTGCAAAACAACACTACATAGTTCTATCACTTCCCATCTAAACAAAGGGTCATCTACGAAAAGTGTAAACACTAGAAATTCAGGGTAGCATGGAGGTAAATCGTACCCACATTTTGTGGATCCCGGGGTGAACAATTGGAATCGGCACATGGCGAAGTCTATGGTGTATTCAAAAATAATGTAAGAAACAAAGCTACAGCACATAGGACACTTCCACTCAAGGACGTATACTTTCAAGAAAAACAAAGAATCTCAGGTCACAGGCAACCCAACGTTTACTGCTGCTCTCTTTCCAAAAGCCTAGACTAGGATACAATCTAAATTTCCTTGGACGGAAAACATGGATGGAGAATATGTGATTCTTATCTGCAATGATATATTACAGAGCCAGGAAATCAATGAAATAACGTCCCTTCCGCCACCGGAGTGTTCTTAGTTACAATCATTCTCAGTGAATTTAGTCCCATAGAAAAAAGTGGTTTATCAAAGATATGAGGTACAGGTGGAATATAAAATTGCATCCCTTGAACGAAATGGCAGACGACAGAAATAATTACACATTTAGCAAACCCACTTATGCTTGTAGGAGCGCAAAGGTCACTTGAGGTGAGGAAAAACCAGGTGTTTTCAAAGAGCACAGATATCATTCCATGTAGACCAAAGTGGGAATCAAGACAACTTACTCTAAACATCAAAGGATTGAACTCAGCCCACTTTACAAACCAAAAAAGTTTATTGACATCTGGTCAGAATTTGAAAAACAATTTATCGATGTCTCTCTGGAAGAGAATGAAGTGGATGCACAGCAGCAAGCAACACAGCACTGAAAATCGGGTACACCCAGTGAGAAAAATAAACTGCAAAATAAAGGCAGTGAATGAGAGATAAATACTTCGAGACTTCATTCAGGGGCTGTGTTTGAAGTTGTTTTGAGCATATATTAACACACAGAAAGATGGGACCTAAGGGAGGACACTCGTGGGTCTGAGTGTCTTCCTGAGCATGAGTCAGCAAATGCAGCCCTTGTCGAATAACACTGCCTTTTCCTGATTCCGTGGACCCGAAATCTCCAAATGCAGACAACCCTTCCTACAGCGAACACATGTATGGGACAGCCACAGGATGCTACCCCATTGGAACGGCAAACACATGAAAAGCCACCTCATCTTCTCAAAACCTGGTGCTCGGGTTCAAGCTTCTAGCCGCTTTTCTGAAAATATCCCCACTTTGGGAAGTCAGAACTTTAAAAATCCTCTTTCTTATAGCTTGGAATTGGTTCCATGCATGAACTACAACGGGGAAGAATACGAGACGATGGCTATATACTTGGACAGGCACATGGCGCTCTAATTTCTAATGCTGAACAAGAATTGACCCAAGTCTAAGCTTTCTCTCAGAAGCAGAATACAGTTTGAAAATATCCTGCTACTTTGTGACCAGGCCTGAAAGTGGGAAGTTGAGCAGGGGATCTCAGGGAGCCTAAAATTCATGGACCTGCAGGATGGTAAAAGGCACGTAATGTGGAAAAATGACTTGGGTTGAACCAGAGAAAAGAACTTGAGAGCAAGGCAGAATTGCAAAAATGGGATTTCAAGAGGGAGACGCGTCTCGCCTGGTAAGAACCTAGAATGTGGCAGTACTTCTTCAACCATGCCTTTGTCGAAAAACGGTGAATGCCTTTATCCTGAATATATTCCGAATAAAGGCATACACCGTTTTTGGGCAACCAGGCAGGGGCTCGGTGCAAATCAACACTACATAGTGCTATCACTTCCCATCTAAACAAAGGGTCATCTACGAAAAGTGTAAAGACTAGAAATTCAGGGTAGCATGGAGGTAAATCGTACCCACATTTTGTGGATTCCAGGATGAACAATGGCAATCGGCACCCTGGCGAAGTCTATGGTGTATTCAAAAATAATGTAAGAAACAAAGCTACAGCACGTAGGACACTTCCACTCAAGGACGTATATTTTCAAGAAAACCAAAGAACCTCAGGTCACAGGCAACCCAACGTTTTCTGCTGCTCTCTTTACAAAAGCCTCGACTAGGATACAATCTAAATTTCCTTGGACGGAAAACATGGATGGAGAATATGTGATTCTTATCTACAATGATATATTACTGAGCCAGGAAATCAATGAAATAACGTCACTTGCCGCCAAAGGAGTGTTCGTAGTTACAATCATTCTCAGTAAATTTAGTCACATAGAAAAAAGTGGTTTATCAAAGATATGAGGTACAGGTGGAATACAAAATTGCGTCCCATGAATGAAATGGCAGACGAGAGAAAGCATCACACATTTAGCAAACACACTTATGCCTGTAGGAGCGCGAAGGTCACATGAGGTGAGGAAAAACCAGGTGTTTTCAATGAGCACAGATACCATTCCATATAGACCAAAGAGGGCATCAAGACAACTTACTCTAAACCTCAAAGGACTGAACTCAGCCCACTTTACACACCAGAAAAGATTATTTACAACTGTTTAGAATTTGAAAAACAATTTATCGATGTCTCTCTGGAAGAGAATCAAGTGGATGCACAGCAGCAAGCAACACAGCACTCAAAATCGGCTACACCCCGTGAGAAAAATAAACTGCAAAATAAAGGCAGTGAGTGAGAGATAAATTCTTCGAGACTTCGTTCAGGGGCTGTCATTGAAGTTGTTTTGAGCATATATTAACACACAGAATGATCGGACCTAAGGAAGGACACTCGTGGGTCTGAGTGTCTTCGTGAGCATGAGTCAGCAAATGCAGCCCTTGTCGAATAACACTGCCTTTTCCTGATTCCATGGACCCGAAATTTCCAAATGCAGACGACCCTTCCTACAGCGAACACATGCATGGGACAGCCACAGGATGCTACCCCATTGGAACGGCAAAAAAACATGAAAAGCCACCTCATCTTCTCATATCCTGTTTCTCGGGTTCAAGCTTTCAGCCGCTTTTCTGAAAATATACCCAATTGGGGAAATCAGCACTTTCAAAACACTCTTACTTATAACTTGGAATTGGTTCCATGGATGAACTACAATGGGGAAGAATAAGAGACGATGGCTGTATATTTGGACAGGCACATGGCGCTCTAATTTCCAATGCTGAACAAGAATTGACCCAAGTCTAAGCTTGCTCTCGGAAGGAGAATTGGGTTTGAAAATTTCCTGCTGCTTTGGGACCAGTTCCGAAAGTGGGAAGTTGAGCCGGGGATCTCAGGGAGCCTATAATTCATGGTCCTGCAGGATGGTAAAAGACACCTAATGTGGACAAATGACTTGGGTTGAGCCAGAGAAAAGAACTTGAGAGCAAGGCAGAATTGCAAAAATGGGATTTCAAGAGGGAGACGCGTCTCGCCTGGTAAGAACCTAGGATGTGGCAGTACTTCTTCAAACATGCCTTTGTCGAAAAAGGGTGTATGCCTTTATCCTGAATATCTTTAGGATAAAGGCATACACCGTTTTTGGGCAACCAGGCAGGGGCTCTGTGCAAATCAACACTACATAATGCTATCACTTCCCATCAAAACAAAGGGTCATGTACAAAAAGTGTAAAGACCAGAAATGCAGGGTAACGTGGAGGTAAATCGTACCCACATTTTGTGGATTGTGGGATGACCAATTGCAATCGGCACCCTGGCGAATTCTATGGTGTATTCGAAGATAAAGTATGAAACAATGCTACAGCACATAGGACACTTCCATTCAAGGACGTATATTTTCAGGAAAACCAAAGAACCTCAGGTCACAGGCAACCCAACGTTTACTGTTGCTCTCTTTACAAAAGTCTCGACTAGGATACAATCTAAATTTCCTTGGACGGAATACATGGATGGAGAATATGTGATTCTTATCTACAATGATATATTACAGAGCCAGGAAATCAATGAAATAACGTCACTTGCCGCCACCGGAGTGTTCTTAGTTACAATCATTCTCAGTGAATTTAGTCACATAGAAAAAAGTGGTTTATCAAAGATATGAGGTACAGGTGGAATATAAAATTGCATCCCTTGAACGAAATGGCAGATGACAGAGAGAATTACACATTTAGCAAACACACTTATGCCTGTAGGAGCGCAAAGGTCACATGAGGTGAGGAAAAACCAGGTGTTTTCAATGAGCACAGATACCATTCCATATAGACCAAGGAGGGAATCAAGACAACTTACTCTAAACCTCAAAGGACTGAACTCAGCCCACTTTACACACCAGAAAAGATTATTGACAACTGGTCAGAATTTGAAAAACAATTTATCTATGTCTCTCTGGAAGAGAATCTAGTGGATGCACAGCAGCAAGCAACACAGCACGGAAAATCGGCTACACCCGGTGAGAAAAATAAACTGCAAAATAAAGGCAGTGAGTGACAGATAAATTTTTCAAGACTTCGTTCAGGGGCTGTGATTGGAGTTGTTTTCAGCATATATTCACACACAGAAAGATGGGACCTAAGGGAGGACAATCGTGGGTCTGAGTGTCTTCGTGAGCATGAGTCAGCAAATGCAGCCCTTGTAGAATAACACTGCCTTGCCCTGATTCCATTGACCCGAAATCTCCAAATGTAGACGACCCTTCTACAGCAAACACATGCATGGGTCAGCCACAGGATGCTACCCCATTGGAACGGGAAAAAACATGAAAAGGCACCTCATCTTCTCATATCCTGGTACCCGGGTTCAAGCTTCCAGCCACTTTCCTGAAAATATCCCCACTTGGGGAAGTCAGCACTTTCAAAACCTTCTTTCTTATAGCTTGGAATTGGTTCCATGGATGAACTACAACGGGGAAGAATAAGACACGATGCCTATATATTTGGACAGGCATATGGTGCTCTAATTTCAACTGCTGAACAAGAATTGACCCAAGTCTAAGCTTGCTCTCAGAAGGAGAATAGGGCTTGAAAATTTCCCGCTGATTTGTGACCAGTTCCAAAAGTGGGAAGTTGAGCAGGGGATCTCAGGGAGCCTATAATTCATGGCCCTGCAGGATGGTCAAAGGCACCTAATGTGGACAAATGACTTGGGTTGAGCCAGAGAAAAGAACTTGAGAGCAAGGCAGAATTGCAAAAATGGGATTTCAAGAGGGAGACGCGTCTCGCATGGTAAGAACCTAGAATGTGGCAGTACTTCTTCAACCATGCCTTTGTCGAAAAACGGTGTATGCCTTTATCCTGAATATATTCCGAATAAAGGCATACACCGTTTTTGGGCAACCAGGCAGGGGCTCGGTGCAAATCAACACTACATAGTGCTATCACTTCCCATCTAAACAAAGGGTCATCTACGAAAAGTGTAAAGACTAGAAATTTAGGGTAGCATGGAGGTAAATCATACCCACATTTGTGGATTGTGGGATGAACAATGGCAATCAGCACCCTGGCGAAGTCTATGGTGTATTCAAAAATAATGTAAGAAACAAAGCTACAGCACATAGGACACTTCCACTCAAGGACGTATATTTTCAAGAAAACCAAAGAACCTCAGGTCACAGGCAACCCAACGTTTACTGCTGCTCTCTTTACAAAAGCCTCGACTAGGATACAATCGAAATTTCCTTGGACGGAAAACATGGATGGAGAATATGTGATTCTTATCTACAATGATATATTACTGAGCCAGGAAATCAATGAAATAACGTCACTTGCCGCCAAAGGAGTGTTCGTAGTTACAATCATTCTCAGTAAATTTAGTCACATAGAAAAAAGTGGTTTATCAAAGATATGAGGTACAGGTGGAATACAAAATTGCGTCCCATGAATGAAATGGCAGACGAGAGAAAGCATCACACATTTAGCAAACACACTTATGCCTGTAGGAGCGCGAAGGTCACTTGAGGTGAGGAAAAACCAGGTGTTTTCAATGAGCACAGATACCATTCCATATAGACCAAAGAGGGCATCAAGACAACTTACTCTAAACCTCAAAGGACTGAACTCAGCCCACTTTACACACCAGAAAAGATTATTTACAACTGGTTAGAATTTGAAAAACAATTTATCGATGTCTCTCTGGAAGAGAATCAAGTGGATGCACAGCAGCAAGCAACACAGCACTCAAAATCGGCTACACCCCGTGAGAAAAATAAACTGCAAAATAAAGGCAGTGAGTGAGAGATACATCCTTCGAGACTTCGTTCAGGGGCTGTCATTGAAGTTGTTTTGAGCATATATTAACACACAGAATGATCGGACCTAAGGAAGGACACTCGTGGGTCTGAGTGTCTTCGTGAGCATGAGTCAGCAAATGCAGCCCTTGTCGAATAACACTGCCTTTTCCTGATTCCATGGACCCGAAATTTCCAAAGGCAGACGACCCTTCCTACAGCGAACACATGCATGGGACAGCCACAGGATGCTACCCCATTGGAACGGCAAAAACACATGAAAAGCCACCTCATCTTCTCATATCCTGGTGCTCGGGTTCAAGCTTTCAGCCGCTCTTCTGAAAATATACCCAATTGGGGAAGTCAGCACTTTCAAAACACTCTTACTTATAACTTGGAATTGGTTCCATGGATGAACTACAATGGGGAAGAATAAGAGACGATGGCTATATATTTGGACAGGCACATGGCACTCTAATTTCCAATGCTGAACAAGAATTGCCCCAGGTTTAAGCTTGCTCTCGGAAGGAGAATTGGGCTTGAAAATTTCCTGCTGCTTTGGGACCAGTTCCGAAAGTGGGAAGTTGAGCCAGGGATCTCAGGGAGCCTATAATTCATGGCCCTGCAGGATGGTAAAAGACACCTAATGTGGACAAATGACTTGGGTTGAGCCAGAGAAAAGAACTTGAGAGCAAGGCAGAATTGCAAAAATGGGATTTCAAGAGGGAGACGCGTCTCGCCTGGTAAGAACCTAGGATGTGGCAGTACTTCTTCAAACATGCCTTTGTCGAAAAAGGGTGTATGCCTTTATCCTGAATATCTTTAGGATAAAGGCATACACCGTTTTTGGGCCACCAGGCAGGGGCTCTGTGCAAATCAACACTACATAATGCTATCACTTCCCATCAAAACAAAGGGTCATGTACGAAAAGTGTAAAGACCAGAAATGCAGGGTAACGTGGACGTAAATCGTACCCACATTTTGTGGATTGTGGGATGACCAATTGCAATCGGCACCCTGGCGAATTCTATGGTGTATTCGAAGATAAAGTAAGAAACAATGCTACAGCACATAGGACACTTCCACTCAAGGACGTATATTTTCAGGAAAACCAAAGAACCTCAGGTCACAGGCAACCCAACGTTTACTGCTGCTCTCTTTACAAAAGCCTCGACTAGGATACAATCTAAATTTCCTTGGACGGAATACATGGATGGAGAATATGTGATTCTTATCTACAATGATATATTACAGAGCCAGGAAATCAATGAAATAACGTCACTCGGCGCCACCGGAGTGTTCTTAGTTACAATCATTCTCAGTGAATTTAGTCACATAGAAAAAAGTGGTTTATCAAAGATATGAGGTACAGGTGGAATATAAAATTGCATCCCTTGAACGAAATGGCAGATGACAGAGAGAATTACACATTTAGCAAACACACTTATGCCTGTAGGAGCGCAAAGGTCACATGAGGTGAGGAAAAACCAGGTGTTTTCAATGAGCACAGATACCATTCCATATAGACCAAAGAGGGAATCAAGACAACTTACTCTAAACCTCAAAGGACTGAACTCAGCCCACTTTACACACCAGAAAAGATTATTGACAACTGGTCAGAATTTGAAAACAATTTATCTATGTCTCTCTGGAAGAGAATCTAGTGGATGCACAGCAGCAAGCAACACAGCACGGAAAATCGGCTACACCCGGTGAGAAAAATAAACTGCAAAATAAAGGCAGTGAGTGACAGATAAATTTTTCGAGACTTCGTTCAGGGGCTGTGATTGGAGTTGTTTTCAGCATATATTCACACACAGAAAGATGGGACCTAAGGGAGGACAATCGTGGGTCTGAGTGTCTTCGTGAGCATGAGTCAGCAAATGCAGCCCTTGTAGAATAACACTGCCTTGCCCTGATTCCATTGACCCGAAATCTCCAAATGTAGACGACCCTTCTACAGCAAACACATGCATGGGTCAGCCACAGGATGCTACCCCATTGGAACGGGAAAAAACATGAAAAGGCACCTCATCTTCTCATATCCTGGTACTCGGGTTCAAGCTTCCAGCCACTTTCCTGAAAATATCCCCACTTGGGGAAGTCAGCACTTTCAAAGCCTTCTTTCTTATAGCTTGGAATTGGTTCCATGGATGAACTACAACGGGGAAGAATAAGACACGATACCTATATATTTGGACAGGCATATGTTGCTCTAATTTCAACTGCTGAACAAGAATTGACCCAAGTCTAAGCTTGCTCTCAGAAGGAGAATAGGGCTTGAATATTTCCCGCTGATTTGTGACCAGTTCCAAAAGTGGGAAGTTGAGCAGGGGATCTCAGCGAGCCTATAATTCATGGGCCTGCAGGATGGTCAAAGACACCTAATGTGGACAAATGACTTGGGTTGAGCCAGAGAAAAGAACTTGAGAGCAAGGCAGAATTGCAAAAATGGGATTTCAAGAGGGAGACGCGTCTCGCCTGGTAAGAACCTAGAATGTGGCAGTACTTCTTCAACCATGCCTTTGTCGAAAAACGGTGAATGCCTTTATCCTGAATATATTCCGAATAAAGGCATACACCGTTTTTGGGCAACCAGGCTGGGGCTCGGTGCAAATCAACACTACATAGTGCTATCACTTCCCATCTAAACAAAGGGTCATCTACGAAAAGTGTAAAGACTAAAAATTCAGGGTAGCATGGAGGTAAATCGTACCCACATTTGTGGATTGTGGGATGACCAATTGCAATCGGAACCCTGGCGAATTCTATTGTGTATTCAAAAATAATGTAAGAAACAAAGCTACAGCACATAGGACACTTCCACTCAAGGACGTATGTTTTCAAGAAAACCAAAGAACCTCAGGTCACAGGCAACCCAACGTTTACTGCTGCTCTCTTTACAAAAGCCTCGACTAGGATACAATCTAAATTTCCTTGTACGGAAAACATGGATGGAGAATATGTGATTCTTATCTACAATGATATATTACTGAGCCAGGAAATCAATGAAATAACGTCACTTGCCGCCAAAGGAGTGTTCGTAGTTACAATCATTCTCAGTAAATTTAGTCACATAGAAAAAAGTGGTTTATCAAAGATATGAGGTACAGGTGGAATACAAAATTGCGTCCCATGAATGAAATGGCAGACGAGAGAAAGCATCACACATTTAGCAAACACACTTATGCCTGTAGGAGCGCGAAGGTCACTTGAGGTGAGGAAAAACCAGGTGTTTTCAATGAGCACAGATACCATTCCATATAGACCAAAGAGGGCATCAAGACAACTTACTCTAAACCTCAAAGGACTGAACTCAGCCCACTTTACACACCAGAAAAGATTATTTACAACTGGTTAGAATTTGAAAAACAATTTATCGATGTCTCTCTGGAAGAGAATCAAGTGGATGCACAGCAGCAAGCAACACAGCACTCAAAATAGGCTACACCCCGTGAGAAAAATAAACTGCAAAATAAAGGCAGTGAGTGAGAGATAAATTCTTCGAGACTTCGTTCAGGGGCTGTCATTGAAGTTGTTTTGAGCATATATTAACACACAGAAGGATCGGACCTAAGGAAGGACACTCGTGGGTCTGAGTGTCTTCGTGAGCATGAGTCAGCAAATGCAGCCCTTGTAGAATAACACTGCCTTTTCCTGATTCCATGGACCCGAAATTTCCAAATGCAGACGACCCTTCCTACAGCGAACACATGCATGGGACAGCCACAGGATGCTACCCCATTGGAACGGCAAAAAAACATGAAAAGCCACCTCATCTTCTCATAACCTGGTGCTCGGGTTCAAGCTTTCAGCCGCTTCTCTGAAAATATACCCAATTGGGGAAGTCAGCACTTTCAAAACACTCTTACTTATAACTTGGAATTGGTTCCATGGATGAACTACAATGGGGAAGAATAAGAGACGATGGCTATATATTTGGACAGGCACATGGCGCTCTAATTTCCAATGCTGAACAAGAATTGACCCAAGTCTAAGCTTGCTCTCGGAAGGAGAATTGGGCTTGAAAATTTCCTGCTGCTTTGGGACCAGTTCCGAAAGTGGGAAGTTGAGCCGGGGATCTCAGGGAGCCTATAATTCATGGCCCTGCAGGATGGTAAAAGACACCTAATGTGGACAAATGACTTGGGTTGAGCCAGAGAAAAGAACTTGAGAGCAAGGCAGAATTGCAAAAATGGGATTTCAAGAGGGAGACGCGTCTCGCCTGGTAAGAACCTAGGATGTGGCAGTACTTCTTCAAACATGCCTTTGTCGAAAAAGGGTGTATGCCTTTATCCTGAATATCTTTAGGATAAAGGCATACACCGTTTTTGGGCAACCAGGCAGGGGCTCTGTGCAAATCAACACTACATAATGCTATCACTTCCCATCAAAACAAAGGGTCATGTACGAAAAGTGTAAAGACCAGAAATGCAGGGTAACGTGGAGGTAAATCGTACCCACATTTTGTGGATTCCGGGATGAACAATGGCAATCGGCACCCTCGCGAATTCTATGGTGTATTCGAAGATAAAGTAAGAAACAATGCTACAGCACATAGGACACTTCCACTCAAGGACGTATATTTTCAGGAAAACCAAAGAACCTCAGGTCACAGGCAACCCAACGTTTACTGCTGCTCTCTTTACAAAAGCCTCGACTAGGATACAATCTAAATTTCCTTGGACGGAATACATGGATGGAGAATATGTGATTCTTATCTACAATGATATATTACAGAGCCAGGAAATCAATGAAATAACGTCACTCGGCGCCACCGGAGTGTTCTTAGTTACAATCATTCTCAGTGAATTTAGTCACATAGAAAAAAGTGGTTTATCAAAGATATGAGGTACAGGTGGAATATAAAATTGCATCCCTTGAACGAAATGGCAGATGACAGAGAGAATTACACATTTAGCAAACACACTTATGCCTGTAGGAGCGCAAAGGTCACATGAGGTGAGGAAAAACCAGGTGTTTTCAATGAGCACAGATACCATTCCATATAGACCAAGGAGGGAATCAAGACAACTTACTCTAAACCTCAAAGGACTGAACTCAGCCCACTTTACACACCAGAAAAGATTATTGACAACTGGTCAGAATTTGAAAAACAATTTATCTATGTCTCTCTGGAAGAGAATCTAGTGGATGCACAGCAGCAAGCAACACAGCACGGAAAATCGGCTACACCCGGTGAGAAAAATAAACTGCAAAATAAAGGCAGTGAGTGACAGATAAATTTTTCGAGACTTCGTTCAGGGGCTGTGATTGGAGCTGTTTTCAGCATATATTCACACACAGAAAGATGGGACCTAAGGGAGGACAATCGTGGGTCTGAGTGTCTTCGTGAGCATGAGTCAGCAAATGCAGCCCTTGTAGAATAACACTGCCTTGCCCTGATACCATTGACCCGAAATCTCCAAATGTAGACGACCCTTCTACAGCAAACACATGCATGGGTCAGCCACAGGATGCTACCCCATTGGAACGGGAAAAAACATGAAAAGGCACCTCATCTTCTCATATCCTGGTACTCGGGTTCAAGCTTCCAGCCACTTTCCTGAAAATATCCCCACTTGGGGAAGTCAGCACTTTCAAAACCTTCTTTCTTATAGCTTGGAATTGGTTCCATGGATGAACTACAACGGGGAAGAATAAGACACGATACCTATATATTTGGACAGGCATATGTTGCTCTAATTTCAACTGCTGAACAAGAATTGACCCAAGTCTAAGCTTGCTCTCAGAAGGAGAATAGGGCTTGAATATTGCCCGCTGATTTGTGACCAGTTCCAAAAGTGGGAAGTTGAGCAGGGTATCTCAGCGAGCCTATAATTCATGGGCCTGCAGGATGGTCAAAGACACCTAATGTGGACAAATGACTTGGGTTGAGCCAGAGAAAAGAACTTGAGAGCAAGGCAGAATTGCAAAAATGGGATTTCAAGAGGGAGACGCGTCTCGCCTGGTAAGAATCTAGAATGTGGCAGTACTTCTTCAACCATGCCTTTGTCGAAAAACGGTGAATGCCTTTATCCTGAATATATTCCGAATAAAGGCATACACCGTTTTTGGGCAACCAGGCAGGGGCTCGGTGCAAATCAACACTACATAGTGCTATCACTTCCCATCTAAACAAAGGGTCATCTACGAAAAGTGTAAAGACTAGAAACTCAGGGTAGCATGGAGGTAAATCGTACCCACATTTGTGGATTGTGGGATGACCAATTGCAATCGGCACCCTGGCGAAGTCTATGGTGTATTCAAAAATAATGTAAGAAACAAAGCTACAGCACATAGGACACTTCCACTCAAGGACGTATATTTTCAAGAAAACCAAAGAACCTCAGGTCACAGGCAACCCAACGTTTACTGCTGCTCTCTTTACAAAAGCCTCGACTAGGATACAATCTAAATTTCCTTGGACGGAAAACATGGATGGAGAATATGTGATTCTTATCTACAATGATATATTACTGAGCCAGGAAATCAATGAAATAACGTCACTTGCCGCCAAAGGAGTTTTCGTAGTTACAATCATTCTCAGTAAATTTAGTCACATAGAAAAAAGTGGTTTATCAAAGATATGAGGTACAGGTGGAATACAAAATTGCGTCCCATGAATGAAATGGCAGATGAGAGAAAGCATCACACATTTAGCAAACACACTTATGCCTGTAGGAGCGCGAAGGTCACTTGAGGTGAGGAAAAACCAGGTGTTTTCAATGAGCACAGATACCATTCCATATAGACCAAAGAGGGCATCAAGACAACTTACTCTAAACCTCAAAGGACTGAACTCAGCCCACTTTACACACCAGAAAAGATTATTTACAACTGGTTAGAATTTGAAGAACAATTTATCGATGCCTCTCTGGAAGAGAATCAAGTGGATGCACAGCAGCAAGCAACACAGCACTGAAAATCGGCTACACCCCGTGAGAAAAATAAACTGCAAAATAAAGGCAGTGAGTGAGAGATAAATTCTTCGAGACTTCGTTCAGGGGCTGTCATTGAAGTTGTTTTGAGCATATATTAACACACAGAAGGATCGGACCTAAGGGAGGAGACTCGTGGGTCTGAATGTCTTCGTGAGCATGAGTCAGCAAATGCAGCCCTTGTCGAATAACACTGCCTTTTCCTGATTCCATGGACCTGACATCTCCAAATGCAGACGACCCTTCCTACAGCGAACACATGCATGGGACAGCCACAGGATGCTACCCCATTGGAACGGCAAAAAAACATGAAAAGCCACCTCATCTTCTCATATCCTGGTGCTCGGGTTCAAGCTTTCAGCCCCTTTTCTGAAAATATACCCAATTGGGGAAGTCAGCACTTTCAAAACACTTTTACTTATAACTTGGAATTGGTTCCATGGATGAAATACAATGGGGAGGAATAAGGGAGGATGGCTATATATTTGGACAGGCACATGGCGCTCTAATTTCCAATGCTTAACAAGAATTGACCCAAGTCTAAGCTTGCTCTCGGAAGGAGAATTGGGCTTGAAAATTTCCTGCTGCTTTGGGACCAGTTCCGAAAGTGGGAAGTTGAGCAGGGGATCTCAGGGAGCCTATAATTCATGGCCCTGCAGGATGGTAAAAGGCACGTAATGTGGAAAAATGACTTGGGTTGAACCAGAGAAAAGAACTTGAGAGCAAGGCAGAATTGCAAAACTGGTATTCCAAGAGGGAGAAGCGTCTCGCCTGGTAAGAACCTAGGATGTGGCAGTACTTCTTCAAACATGCCTTTGTCGAAAAAGAGTGTATGCCTTTATCCTGAATATCTTTAGGATAAAGGCATACACCGTTTTGGGGCAACCAGGCAGGGGCTCTGTGCAAATCAACACTACATAATGCTATCACTTCCCATCCAAACAAAGGGTCATGTACGAAAAGTGTAAAGACCAGAAATGCAGGGTAACGTGGAGGTAAATCATACCCACATTTTGTGGATTGTGGGATGACCAATTGCAATCGGCACCCTGGCGAATTCTATGGTGTATTCGAAGATAAAGTAAGAAACAATGCTACAGCACATAGGACACTTCCATTCAAGGACGTATATTTTCAGGAAAACCAAAGAACCTCAGGTCACAGGCAACCCAACGTTTACTGCTGCTCTCTTTACAAAAGCCTCGACTAGGATACAATCTAAATTTCCTTGGACGGAAAACATGGATGGAGAATATGTGATTCTTATCTACAATGATATATTACAGAGCCAGGAAATCAATGAAATAACGTCACTTGGCGCCACCGGAGTGTTCTTAGTTACAATCATTCTCAGTGAATTTAGTCACATAGAAAAAAGTGGTTTATCAAAGATATGAGGTACAGGTGGAATATAAAATTGCGTCCCTTGAACGAAATGGCAGACGACAGAGAGAATTATACATTTAGCAAACACACTTATGCCTGTAGGAGCGCAAAGGTCACATGAGGTGAGGAAAAACCAGGTGTTTTCAATGAGCACAGATACCATTCCATATAGACCAAGGAGGGAATCAAGACAACTTACTCTAAACCTCAAAGGACTGAACTCAGCCCACTTTACACACCAGAAAAGGTTATTGACAACTGGTCAGAATTTGAAAAACAATTTATCTATGTCTCTCTGGAAGAGAATCTAGTGGATGCACAGCAGCAAGCAACACAGCACGGAAAATCGGCTACACCCGGTGAGAAAAATAAACTGCAAAATAAAGGCAGTGAGTGACAGATAAATTTTTCGAGACTTCGTTCAGGGGCTGTGATTGGAGTTGTTTTCAGCATATATTCACACACAGAAAGATGGGATCTAAGGGAGGACAATCGTGGGTCTGAGTGTCTTCGTTAGCATGAGTCAGCAAATGCAGCCCTTGTAGAATAACACTGCCTTGCCCTGATTCCATTGACCCGAAATCTCCAAATGTAGACGACGCTTCTACAGCAAACACATGCATGGGTCAGCCAGAGGATGCTACCCCTTTGGAACGGGAAAAAACATGAAAAGGCACCTCATCTTCTCATATCCTGGTGCTCGGGTTCAAGCTTCCAGCCACTTTCCTGAAAATATCCCCACTTGGGGAAGTCAGCACTTTCAAAACCTTCTTTCTTATAGCTTGGAATTGGTTCCATGGATGAACTACAACGGGGAAGAATAAGACACGATGCCTATATATTTGGAAAGGCATATGGTGCTCTAATTTCAACTGCTGAACAAGAATTGACCCAAGTCTAAGCTTGCTCTCAGAAGGAGAATAGGGCTTGAAAATTTCCCGCTGATTTGTGACCAGTTCCAAAAGTGGGAAGTTGAGCAGGGGATCTCAGCGAGCCTATAATTCATGGGCCTGCAGGATGGTCAACGACACCTAATGTGGACAAATAACTTGGGTTGAGCCAGAGAAAAGAACTTGAGAGCAAGGCAGAATTGCAAAAATGGGATTTCAAGAGGGAGACGCGTCTCGCCTGGTAAGAACCTAGAATGTGGCAGTACTTCTTCAACCATGCCTTTGTCGAAAAACGGTGTATGCCTTTATCCTGAATATATTCCGAGTAAAGGCATACACCGTTTTTGGGTAACCAGGCAGGGGCTCGGTGCAAATCAACACTACATAGTCCTATCACTTCCCATCTAAACAAAGGGTCATCTACGAAAAGTGTAAAGACTAGAAATTCAGGGTAGCATGGAGGTAAATCGTACCCACATTTTGTGGATTTCAGGATGAACAATGGCAATCGGCACCCTGGCGAAGTCTATGGTGTATTCAAAAATAATGTAAGAAACAAAGCTACAGCACATAGGACACTTCCACTCAAGGACGTATATTTTCAAGAAAACCAAAGAACCTCAGGTCACAGGCAACCCAACGTTTACTGCTGCTCTCTTTACAAAAGCCTCGATTAGGATACAATCTAAATTTCCTTGGATGGAAAACATGGATGGAGAATATGTGATTCTTATCTACAATGATATATTACTGAGCCAGGAAATCAATGAAATAACGTCACTTGGCGCCACCGGAGTGTTCTTAGTTACAATCATTCTCAGTGAATTTAGTCACATAGAAAAAAGTGGTTTATCAAAGATATGAGGTACAGGTGGAATATAAAATTGCGTCCCTTGAACGAAATGGCAGACGACAGAGAGAATTACACATTTAGCAAACACACTTATGCCTGTAGGAGCGCAAAGGTCACATGAGGTGAGGAAAAACCAGGTGTTTTCAATGAGCACAGATACCATTCCATATAGACCAAGGAGGGAATCAAGACAACTTACTCTAAACCTCAAAGGAGTGAACTCAGCCCACTTTATGCACCAGAAAAGATCATTGACAACTGGTCAGAATTTGAAAAACTATTTATCTATGTCTCTCTGGAAGAGAATCTAGTGGATGCACAGCAGCAAGCAACACAGCACGGAAAATCGGCTACACCCGGTGAGAAAAATAAACTGCAAAATAAAGGCAGTGAGTGACAGATAAATTTTTCGAGACTTCGTTCAGGGGCTGTGATTGGAGTTGTTTTCAGCATATATTCACACACAGAAAGATGGGACCTAAGGGAGGACAATCGTGGGTCTGAGTGTCTTCGTGAGCATGAGTCAGCAAATGCAGCCCTTGTAGAATAACACTGCCTTGCCCAGATTCCATTGACCCGATATCTCCAAATGTAGACGACCCTTCTACAGCGAACACATGCATGGGTCAGCCACAGGATGCTACCCCATTGGAACGGGAAAAAACATGAAAAGGCACCTCATCTTCTCATATCCTGGTGCTCGGGTTCAAGCTTCCAGCCACTTTCCTGAAAATATCCCCACTTGGGGAAGTCAGCACTTTCAAAACCTTCTTTCTTATAGCTTGGAATTGGTTCCATGGATGAACTACAACGGGGAAGAATAAGACACGATGCCTATATATTTGGACAGGCATATGGTGCTCTAATTTCAACTGCTGAACAAGAATTGACCCAAGTCTAAGCTTGCTCTCAGAAGGAGAATAGGGCTTGAAAATTTCCCGCTGCTTTGTAACCAGTTCCAAAAGTGGGAAGTTGAGCAGGGGATCTCAGGGAGCCTATAATTCATGGGCCTGCAGGATGGTCAAAGACACCTAATGTGGACAAATGACTTGGGTTGAGCCAGAGAAAAGAACTTGAGAGCAAGGCAGAATTGCAAAAATGGGATTTCAAGAGGGAGACGCGTCTCGCCTGGTAAGAACCTAGAATGTGGAAGTACTTCTTCAACCATGCCTTTGTCGAAAAACGGTGTATGCCTTTATCCTGAATATATTCCGAATAAAGGCATACACCGTTTTGGGGCAACCAGGCAGGGGCTCGGTGCAAATCAACACTACATAGTGCTATCACTTCCCATCTAAACAAAGGGTCATCTACGAAAAGTGTAAAGACTAGAAATTCAGGGTAGCATGGAGGTAAATCGTACCCACATTTTGTGGATTGTGGGATGACCAATTGCAATCGGCACCCTGGCGAATTCTATGGTGTATTCGAAGATAAAGTAAGAAACAATGCTGCAGCACATAGGACACTTCCATTCAAGGACGTATATTTTCAGGAAAACCAAAGAACCTCAGGTCACAGGCAACCCAACGTTTACTGCTGCTCTCTTTACAAAAGCCTCGACTAGGATACAATCTAAATTTCCTTGGACGGAAAACATGGATGGAGAATATGTGATTCTTATCTACAATGATATATTACTGAGCCAGGAAATCAATGAAATAACGTCACTTGCCGCCAAAGGAGTGTTCGTAGTTACAATCATTCTCAGTAAATTTAGTCACATAGAAAAAAGTGGTTTATCAAAGATATGAGGTACAGGTGGAATACAAAATTGCGTCCCATGAATGAAATGGCAGACGAGAGAAAAGCATCACACATTTAGCAAACACACTTATGCCTGTAGGAGCGCGAAGGTCACTTGAGGTGAGGAAAAACCAGGTGTTTTCAATGAGCACAGATATCATTCCATATAGACCAAAGAGGGAATCCAGACAACTTACTCTAAACCTCAAAGGACTGAACTCAGCCCACTTTACACACCAGAAAAGATTATTTACAACTGGTTAGAATTTGAAAAACAATTTATAGATGTCTCTCTGGAAGAGAGTCAAGTGGATGCACAGCAGCAAGCAACACAGCACTGAAAATCGGATACATCCCGTGAGAAAAATAAACTGCAAAATAAAGGCAGTGAGTGAGAGATAAATTCTTCGAGACTTCGTTCAGGGGCTGTCATTGAAGTTGTTTTGAGCATATATTAACACACAGAAGGATCGGACCTAAGGAAGGACACTCGTGGGTCTGAGTGTCTTCGTGAGCATGAGTCAGCAAATGCAGCCCTTGTCGAATAACACTGCCTTTTCCTGATTCCATGGACCCGAAATTTCCAAATGCAGACGACCCTTCCTACAGCGAACACATGCATGGGACAGCCACAGGATGCTACCCCATTGGAACGGCAAAAAAACATGAAAAGCCACCTCATCTTCTCATATCCTGGTGCTCGGGTTCAAGCTTTCAGCCCCTTTTCTGAAAATATACCCAATTGGGGAAGTCAGCACTTTCAAAACACTCTTACTTATAACTTGGAATTGGTTCCATGGATGAAATACAATGGGGAGGAATAAGGGACGATGGCTGTATATTTGGACAGGCACATGGCGCTCTAATTTCCAATGCTTAACAAGAATTGACCCAAGTCTAAGCTTGCTCTCGGAAGGAGAATTGGGCTTGAAAATTTCCTGCTGCTTTGGGACCAGTTCCGAAAGTGGGAAGTTGAGCAGGGGATCTCAGGGAGCCTATAATTCATGGCCCTGCAGGATGGTAAAAGGCACGTAATGTGGAAAAATGACTTGGGTTGAACCAGAGAAAAGAACTTGAGAGCAAGGCAGAATTGCAAAACTGGGATTCCAAGAGGGAGAAGCGTCTCGCCTGGTAAGAACCTAGGATGTGGCAGTACTTCTTCAAACATGCCTTTGTCGAAAAAGAGTGTATGCCTTTATCCTGAATATCTTTAGGATAAAGGCATACACCGTTTTGGGGCAACCAGGCAGGGGCTCTGTGCAAATCAACACTACATAATGCTATCACTTCCCATCCAAACAAAGGGTCATGTACGAAAAGTGTAAAGACCAGAAATGCAGGGTAACGTGGAGGTAAATCATACCCACATTTTGTGGATTGTGGGATGACCAATTGCAATCGGCACCCTGGCGAATTCTATGGTGTATTCGAAGATAAAGTAAGAAACAATGCTACAGCACATAGGACACTTCCATTCAAGGACGTATATTTTCAGGAAAACCAAAGAACCTCAGGTCACAGGCAACCCAACGTTTACTGCTGCTCTCTTTACAAAAGCCTCGACTAGGATACAATCTAAATTTCCTTGGACGGAAAACATGGATGGAGAATATGTGATTCTTATCTACAATGATATATTACAGAGCCAGGAAATCAATGAAATAACGTCACTTGGCGCCACCGGAGTGTTCTTAGTTACAATCATTCTCAGTGAATTTAGTCACATAGAAAAAAGTGGTTTATCAAAGATATGAGGTACAGGTGGAATATAAAATTGCGTCCCTTGAACGAAATGGCAGACGACAGAGAGAATTACACATTTAGCAAACACACTTATGCCTGTAGGAGCGCAAAGGTCACATGAGGTGAGGAAAAACCAGGTGTTTTCAATGAGCACAGATACCATTCCATATAGACCAAGGAGGGAATCAAGACAACTTACTCTAAACCTCAAAGGACTGAACTCAGCCCACTTTACGCACCAGAAAAGATTATTGACAACTGGTCAGAATTTGAAAAACAATTTATCTATGTCTCTCTGGAAGAGAATCTAGTGGATGCACAGCAGCAAGCAACACAGCACGGAAAATCGGCTACACCCGGTGAGAAAAATAAACTGCAAAATAAAGGCAGTGAGTGACAGATAAATTTTTCGAGACTTCGTTCAGGGGCTGTGATTGGAGTTGTTTTCAGCATATATTCACACACAGAAAGATGGGATCTAAGGGAGGACAATCGTGGGTCTGAGTGTCTTCGTTAGCATGAGTCAGCAAATGCAGCCCTTGTAGAATAACACTGCCTTGCCCTGATTCCATTGACCCGAAATCTCCAAATGTAGACGACCCTTCTACAGCAAACACATGCATGGGTCAGCCACAGGATGCTACCCCATTGGAACGGGAAAAAAACATGAAAAGGCACCTCATCTTCTCATATCCTGGTGCTTGGGTTCAAGCTTCCAGCCACTTTCCTGAAAATATCCCCACTTGGGGAAGTCAGCACTTTCAAAACCTTCTTTCTTATAGCTTGGAATTGGTTCCATGGATGAACTACAACGGGGAAGAATAAGACACGATGCCTATATATTTGGACAGGCATATGGTGCTCTAATTTCAACTGCTGAACAAGAATTGACCCAAGTCTAAGCTTGCTCTCAGAAGGAGAATAGGGCTTGAAAATTTCCCGCTGATTTGTGACCAGTTCCAAAAGTGGGAAGTTGAGCAGGGGATCTCAGCGAGCCTATAATTCATGGGCCTGCAGGATGGTCAAAGACACCTAATGTGGACAAATGACTTGGGTTGAGCCAGAGAAAAGAACTTGAGAGCAAGGCAGAATTGCAAAAATGGGATTTCAAGAGGGAGACACGTCTCGCCTGGTAAGAACCTAGAATGTGGCAGTACTTCTTCAACCATGCTTTTGTCGAAAACCGGTGTATGCCTTTATCCTGAATATATTCCGAATAAAGGCATACACCGTTTTTGGGCAACCAGGCAGGGGCTCGGTGCAAATCAACACTACATCGTGCTATCACTTCCCTTCTAAACAAAGGGTCATCTACGAAAAGTGTAAAGACGAGAAATTCAGGGTAGCATGGAGGTAAATCGTACCCACATTTTGTGGATTCCAGGATGAACAATGGCAAACTGCACCCTGGCGAAGTCTATGGTGTATTCAAAAATAATGTAAGAAACAAAGCTACAGCACATAGGACACTTCCACTCAAGGACGTATATTTTCAAGAAAACCAAAGAACCTCAGGTCACAGGCAACCCAACGTTTACTGCTGCTCTCTTTACAAAAGCCTCGACTAGGATACAATCTAAATTTCCTTGGACGGAAAACATGGATGGAGAATATGTGATTCTTATCTACAATGATATATTACTGAGCCAGGAAATCAATGAAATAACGTCACTTGCCGCCAAAGGAGTGTTCGTAGTTACAATCATTCTCAGTAAATTTATTCACATAGAAAAAAGTGGTTTATCAAAGATATGAGGTACAGGTGGAATACAAAATTGCGTCCCATGAATGAAATGGCAGACGAGAGAAAGCATCACACATTTAGCAAACACACTTATGCCTGTAGGAGCGTGAAGGTCACTTGAGGTGAGGAAAAAACAGGTGTTTTCAATGAGCACAGATACCATTCCATATAGACCAAAGAGGGAATCAAGACAACTTACTCTAAACCTTAAAGGACTGAACTCAGCCCACTTTACACACCAGAAAAGATTATTTACAACTGGTTAGAATGTGAAAAACAATTTATCGATGTCTCTCTGGAAGAGAATCAAGTGGATGCACAGCAGCAAGCAACACAGCACTCAAAATCGGCTACACCCCGTGAGAAAAATGAACTGCAAATTAAAGGCAGTGAGTGAGAGATAAATTCTTCGAGACTTCGTTCAGGGGCTGTCATTGAAGTTGTTTTGAGCATATATTAACACACTGAAGGATCGGACCTAAGGGAGGACACTGGTTGGTCTGAGTGTCTTCGTGAGCATGAGTCAGCAAATGCAGACCTTGTTGAATAACACTGCCTTTTCCTGATTCCATGGACCCGAAATCTCCAAATGCAGACGACCCTTCCTACAGCGAACACATTCATGGGACAGCCACAGGATGCTACCCCATTGGAACGGCAAAAAAACATGAAAAGCCACCTCATCTTCTCATATCCTGGTGCTCGGGTTCAAGCTTTCAGCCGCTTTTCTGAAAATATACCCAATTGGGGAAGTCAGCACTTTCAAAACACTCTTACTTATAACTTGGAATTGGTTCCATGGATGAACTACAATGGGGAGGAATAAGAGACGATGGCTATATATTTGGACAGGCACATGGCGCTCTAATTTCCAATGCTGAACAAGAATTGACCCAAGTCTAAGCTTGCTCTCGGAAGGAGAATTGGGCTTGAAAATTTCCTGCTGCTTTGGGACCAGTTCCGAAAGTGCGAAGTTGAGCAGGGGATCTCAGGGAGCCTATAATTCATGGCCCTGCAGGATGGTAAAAGGCACGTAATGTGGATAAATGACTTGGGTTGTACCAGAGAAAAGAAATTGAGAGCAAGGCAGAATTGCAAAACTGGGATTCCAAGAGGGAGAAGCGTCTCGCCTGGTAAGAACCTAGGATGTGGCAGTACTTCTTCAAACATGCCTTTGTCGAAAAAGGGTGTATGCCTTTATCCTGAATATCTTTAGGATAAAGGCATACACCGTTTTGGGGCAACCAGGCAGGGGCTCTGTGCAAATCAACACTACATAATGCTATCACTTCCCATCCAAACAAAGGGTCATGTACGAAAAGTGTAAAGACCAGAAATGCAGGGTAACGTGGAGGTAAATCGTACCCACATTTTGTGGATTGTGGGATGACCAATTGCAATCGGCACCCTGGCGAATTCTATGGTGTATTCGAAGATAAAGTAAGAAACAATGCTACAGCACATAGGACACTTCCACTCAAGGACGTATATTTTCAGGAAAACCAAAGAACCTCAGGTCACAGGCAACCCAACGTTTACTGCTGCTCTCTTTAAAAAAGCCTCGACTAGGATACAATCTAAATTTCCTTGGACGGAAAATATGGATGGAGAATATGTGATTCTTATCTACAATGATATATTACAGAGCCAGGAAATCAATGAAATAACGTCACTTGGCGCCACCGGAGTGTTCTTAGTTACAATCATTTTCAGTGAATTTAGTCACATAGAAAAAAGTGGTTTATCAAAGATATGAGGTACAGGTGGAATATAAAATTGCTTCCCTTGAACGAAATGGCAGACGACAGAGAGAATTACACATTTAGCAAACACACTTATGCCTTTAGGAGCGCAAAGGTCACATGAGGTGAGGAAAAACCAGGTGTTTTCAATGAGCACAGATACCATTCCATATAGACCAAGGAGGGAATCAAGACAACTTACTCTAAACCTCAAAAGACAGAACGCAGCCAACTTTACACACCAGAAAAGATTATTGACAACTGGTCAGAATTTGAAAAACAATTTATCTATGTCTCTCTGGAAGAGAATCTAGTGGATGCACAGCAGCAAGCAACACAGCACGGAAAATCGGCTACACCCGGTGAGAAAAATAAACTGCAAAATAAAGGCAGTGAGTGAAAGATAAATTCTTCAAGACTTCGTTCAGGGGCTGTGATTGGAGTTGTTTTCAGCATATATTCACACACAGAAAGATGGGACCTAAGGGAGGACAATCGTGGGTCTGAGTGTCTTCGTGAGCATGAGTCAGCAAATGCAGCCCTTGTAGAATAACACTGCCTTGCCCTGATTCCATTGACCCGAAATCTCCAAATGTAGACGACGCTTCTACAGCGAACACATGCATGTGTCAGCCACAGGATGCTACCCCATTGGAACGGGAAAAAACATGAAAAGGCACCTCATCTTCTCATATCCTGGTGCTCGGGTTCAACCTTCCAGCCACTTTCCTGAAAATATCCCCACTTGGGGAAGTCAGCTCTTTCAAAACCTTCTTTCTTATAGCTTGGAATTGGTTCCATGGATGAACTACAACGGGGAAGAATAAGACACGATGCCTATATATTTGGACAGGCATATGGTGCTCTAATTTCAACTGCTGAACAAGAATTGACCCAAGTCTAAGCTTGCTCTCAGAAGGAGAATAGGGCTTGAAAATTTCCCGCTGATTTGTGACCAGTTCCAAAAGTGGGAAGTTGAGCAGGGGATCTAAGCGAGCCTATAATTCATGGGCCTGCAGGATGGTCAAAGACACCTAATGTGGACAAACGACTTGGGTTGAGCCAGAGAAAAGAACTTGAGAGCAAGGCAGAATTGCAAAAATGGGATTTCAAGAGGGAGACGCGTCTCGCCTGGTAAGAACCTAGAATGTGGCAGTACTTCTTCAACCATGCCTTTGTCGAAAAACGGTGTATGCCTTTATCCTGAATATATTCCGAATAAAGGCATACACCGTTTTTGGGGAACCAGGCAGGGGCTCGGTGCAAATCAACACTACGTAATGCTATCACTTCCCATCAAAACAAAGGGTCATGTACGAAAAGTGTAAAGACCAGAAATGCAGGGTAACGTGGAGGTAAATCGTACCCACATTTTGTGGATTGTGGGATGAACAATGGCAATCGGCACCCTGGCGAATTCTATGGTGTATTCGAAGATAAAGTAAGAAACAATGCTACAGCACATAGGACACTTCCACTCAAGGACGTATATTTTCAAGGAAACCAAAGAACCTCAGGTCACAGGCAACCCAACGTTTACTGCTGCTCTCTTTACAAAAGCCTCGACGAGGATACAATCTAAATTTCCTTGGACAGAAACATGGATGAAGAATATGTGATTCTTATCTACAATGATATATTACAGAGCCAGGAAATCAATGAAATAACGTCACTTGCGCCACCGGAGTGTTCTTAGTTACAATCATTCTCAGTGAATTTAGTCACATAGAAAAAGTGGTTTATCAAAGATATGAGGTAGAGGTGGAATATAAAATTGCGTCCCTTGAACGAAATGGCAGACGACAGAGAGAATTA
Organism: Kogia breviceps; assembly: GCF_026419965.1. Classification (NCBI taxonomy): domain Eukaryota; kingdom Metazoa; phylum Chordata; class Mammalia; order Artiodactyla; family Physeteridae; genus Kogia; species Kogia breviceps. The sequence goes on from NC_081329.1 coordinate 37,706,665, forward strand.
CACATTTGTCAAACACACTTATGCCTGTAGGAGCGCAAAGGTCACATGAGGTGAGGAAAAACCAGGTGTTTTCAATGAGCACAGATACCATTCCATATAGACCAAGGAGGGAATCAAGACAACTTACTCTAAACCTCAAAGGAGTGAACTCAGCCCACTTTACACACCAGAAAAGATCATTGACAACTGGTCAGAATTTGAAAAACTATTTATCTATGTCTCTCTGGAAGAGAATCTAGTGGATGCACAGCAGCAAGCAACACAGCACGGAAAATCGGCTACACCCGGTGAGAAAAATAAACTGCAAAATAAAGGCAGTGAGTGACAGATAAATTTTTCGAGACTTCGTTCAGGGGCTGTGATTGGAGTTGTTTTCAGCATATATTAACACACAGAAAGATGGGACCTAAGGGAGGACAATCGTGGGTCTGAGTGTCTTCGTGAGCATGAGTCAGCAAATGCAGCCCTTGTAGAATAACACTGCCTTGCCCAGATTCCATTGACCCGATATCCCCAAATGTAGACGACCCTTCTACAGCGAACACATGCATGGGTCAGCCACAGGATGCTACCCCATTGGAACGGGAAAAAACATGAAAAGGCACCTCATCTTCTCATATCCTGGTGCTCGGGTTCAACCTTCCAGCCACTTTCCTGAAAATATCCCCACTTGGGGAAGTCAGCACTTTCAAAACCTTCTTTCTTATAGCTTGGAATTGGTTCCATGGATGAACTACAACGGGGAAGAATAAGACACGATGCCTATATATTTGGACAGGCATATGGTGCTCTAATTTCAACTGCTGAACAAGAATTGACCCAAGTCTAAGCTTGCTCTCCGAAGGAGAATAGGGCTTGAAAATTTCCCGCTGATTTGTGACCAGTTCCAAAAGTGGGAAGTTGAGCAGGGGATCTAAGCGAGCCTATAATTCATGGGCCTGCAGGATGGTCAAAGACACCTAATGTGGACAAATGACTTGGGTTGAGCCAGAGAAAAGAACTTGAGAGCAAGGCAGAATTGCAAAAATGGGATTTCAAGAGGGAGATGCGTCTCGCCTGGTAAGAACCTAGAATGTGGCAGTACTTCTTCAACCATGCCTTTGTCGAAAAACGGTGTATGCCTTTATCCTGAATATATTCCGAATAAAGGCATACACCGTTTTTGGGGAACCAGGCAGGGGCTCGGTGCAAATCAACACTACATAATGCTATCACTTCCCATCAAAACAAAGGGTCATGTACGAAAAGTGTAAAGACCAGAAATGCAGGGTAACGTGGAGGTAAATCGTACCCACATTTTGTGGATTGTGGGATGAACAATGGCAATCGGCACCCTGGCGAATTCTATGGTGTATTCGAAGATAAAGTAAGAAACAATGCTACAGCACATAGGACACTTCCACTCAAGGACGTATATTTTCAAGGAAACCAAAGAACCTCAGGTCACAGGCAACCCAACGTTTACTGCTGCTCTCTTTACAAAAGCCTCGACGAGGATACAATCTAAATTTCCTTGGACAGAAACATGGATGAAGAATATGTGATTCTTATCTACAATGATATATTACAGAGCCAGGAAATCAATGAAATAACGTCACTTGTGCCACCGGAGTGTTCTTAGTTACAATCATTCTCAGTGAATTTAGTCACATAGAAAAAAGTGGTTTATCAAAGATATGAGGTAGAGGTGGAATATAAAATTGCGTCCCTTGAACGAAATGGCAGACGACAGAGAGAATTACACATTTAGCACACACACTTATGCCTGTAGGAGCGCAAAGGTCACATGAGGTGAGGAAAAACCAGGTGTTTTCAATGAGCACAGATACCATTCCATATAGACCAAGGAGGGAATCAAGACAACTTACTCTAAACCTCAAAGGAGTGAACTCAGCCCACTTTACACACCAGAAAAGATCATAGACAACTGGTCAGAATTTGAAAAACTATTTATCTATGTCTCTCTGGAAGAGAATCTAGTGGATGCACAGCAGCAAGCAACACAGCACGGAAAATCGGCTACACCCGGTGAGAAAAATAAACTGCAAAATAAAGGCAGTGAGTGACAGATAAATTTTTGGAGACTTCGTTCAGGGGCTGTGATTGGAGTTGTTTTCAGCATATATTAACACACAGAAAGATGGGACCTAAGCGAGGACAATCGTGGGTCTGAGTGTCTTCGTGAGCATGAGTCAGCAAATGCAGCCCTTGTAGAATAACACTGCCTTGCCCAGATTCCATTGACCCGATATCTCCAAATGTAGACGACCCTTCTACAGTGAACACATGCATGGGTCAGCCACAGGATGCTACCCAATTGGAACGGCAAAAAAACATGAAAATCCACCCCATCTTCTCATATCCTGGTGCTCGGGTTCAAGCTTTCAGCCGCTTTTCTGAAAATATACCCAATTGGTGAAGTCAGCACTTTCAAAACACTCTTACTTATAACTTGGAATTGGTTCCATGGATGAACTACAATGGGGAGGAATAAGAGACGATGGCTATATATTTGGACAGGCACATGGCACTCTAATTTCCAATGCTGAACAAGAATTGACCCAAGTCTAAGCTTGCTCTCGGAAGGAGAATTGGGCTTGAAAATGTCCTGCTGCTTTGGGACCAGTTCCGAAAGTGGGAAGTTGAGCCGGGGATCTCAGGGAGCCTATAATTCATGGCCCTGCAGGATGGTAAAAGGCACGTAATGTGGAAAAATGACTTGGGTTGAACCAGAGAAAAGAACTTGAGAGCAAGGCAGAATTGCAAAACTGGGATTTCAAGAGGGAGAAGCGTCTCGCCTGGTAAGAACCTAGGATGTGGCAGTACTTCTTCAAACATGCCTTTGTCAAAAAAGGGTGTATGCCTTTATCCTGAATATATTCCGAATAAAGGCATACACCGTTTTTGGGCAACCAGGCAGGGGCTCGGTGCAAATCAACACTACATAGTGCTATCACTTCCCATCTAAACAAAGGGTCATCTACGAAAAGTGTAAAGACTAGAAATTCAGGGTAGCATGGAGGTAAATCGTACCCACATTTTGTGGATTCCAGGATGAACAATGGCAATCGGCACCCTGGCGAAGTCTATGGTGTATTCAAAAATAATGTAAGAAACAAAGCTACAGCACATAGGACACTTCCACTCAAGGACGTATATTTTCAAGAAAACCAAAGAACCTCAGGTCACAGGCAACCCAACGTTTTCTGCTGCTCTCTTTACAAAAGCCTCGACTAGGATACAATCTAAATTTCCTTGGACGGAAAACATGGATGGAGAATATGTGATTCTTATCTACAATGATATATTACTGAGCCAGGAAATCAATGAAATAACGTCACTTGCCGCCAAAGGGGTGTTCGTAGTTACAATCATTCTCAGTAAATTTAGTCACATAGAAAAAAGTGGTTTATCAAAGATATGAGGTACAGGTGGAATACAAAATTGCGTCCCATGAATGAAATGGCAGACGAGAGAAAGCATCACACATTTAGCAAACACACTTATGCCTGTAGGAGCGCGAAGGTCACTTGAGGTGAGGAAAAAACAGGTGTTTTGAATGAGCACAGATACCATTCCATATAGACCAAGGAGGGCATCAAGACAACTTACTCTAAACCTCAAAGGACTGAACTCAGCCCACTTTACACACCAGAAAAGATTATTGACAACTGGTTAGAATTTGAAAAACAATTTATCGATGTCTCTCTGGAAGAGAATCAAGTGGATGCACAGCAGCAAGCAACACAGCACTCAAAATCGGCTACACCCCGTGAGAAAAATAAACTGCAAAATAAAGGCAGTGAGTGAGAGATAAATTCTTCGAGACTTCGTTCAGGGGTTGTCATTGAAGTTGTTTTGAGCATATATTAACACACAGAAGGATCGGACCTAAGGGAGGACACTCGTGGGTCTGAGTGTCTTCGTGAGCATGAGTCAGCAAATGCAGCCCTTGTCGAATAACACTGCCTTTTCCTGATTCCATGGACCCGAAATCTCCAAATGCAGACGACCCTTCCTACAGCGAACACATGCATGGGACAGCCACCGGATGCTACCCCATTGGAACGGCAAAAAACATGAAAAGCCACCTCATCTTCTCATATCCTGGTGCTCGGGTTCAAGCTTTCAGCCGCTTTTCTGAAAATATACCCAATTGGGGAAGTCAGCACTTTCAAAACACTCTTACTTATAACTTGGAATTGGTTCCATGGATGAACTACAACGGGGAAAAATAAGAGACGATGGCTATATATTTGGACAGGCACATGGCGCTCTAATTTCCAATGCTGAACAAGAATTGACCCAAGTCTAAGCTTGCTCTCAGAAGGAGAATTGGGCTTGAAAATTTCCTGCTGCTTTGGGACCTGTTCTGAAAGTGGGAAGTTGAGCCGGGGATCTCAGGGAGCCTATAATTCATGGCCCTACAGGATGGTAAAAGGCACGTAATGTGGAAAAATGACTTGGGTTGAACCAGAGAAAAGAACTTGAGAGCAAGGCAGAATTGCAAAACTAGGATTTCAAGAGGGAGAAGCGTCTCGCCTGGTAAGAACCTAGGATGTGGCAGTACTTCTTCAAACATGCCTTTGTCGAAAAAGGGTGTATGCCTTTATCCTGAATATCTTTAGGATAAAGGCATACACCGTTTTTGGGGAACCAGGCAGGGGCTCGGTGCAAATCAACACTACATAATGCTATCACTTCCCATCAAAACAAAGGGTCATGTACGAAAAGTGTAAAGACCAGAAATGCAGGGTAACGTGGAGGTAACTCATACCCACATTTTGTGGATTGTGGGATGAACAATGCCAATCGGCACCCTGGCGAATTCTATGGTGTATTCGAAGATAAAGTAAGAAACAATGCTACAGCACATAGGACACTTCCACTCAAGGACGTATATTTTCAAGGAAACCAAAGAACCTCAGGTCACAGGCAACCCAACGTTTACTGCTGCTCTCTTTACAAAAGCCTCGACTAGGATACAATCTAAATTTCCTTGGACGGAAAACATGGATGGAGAATATGTGATTCTTATCTACAATGATACATTACAGAGCCAGGAAATCAATGAAATAACGTCACTTGCGCCACCGGAGTGTTCTTAGTTACAATCATTCTCAGTGAATTTAGTCACATAGAAAAAAGTGGTTTATCAAAGATATGAGGTACAGGTGGAATATAAAATTGCGTCCCTTGAACGAAATGGCAGACGACAGAGAGAATTACACATTTAGCAAACACACTTATGCCTGAAGAGCGCAAAGGTCACATGAGGTGAGGAAAAACCAGGTGTTTTCAATGAGCACAGATACCATTCCATATAGACCAAGGAGGGAATCAAGACAACTTACTCTAAACCTCAAAGGACTGAACTCAGCCCACTTTACACACCAGAAAAGATTATTGACAACTGGTCAGAATTTGAAAAACAATTTATCTATGTCTCTCTGGAAGAGAATCTAGTGGATGCAGAGCAGCAAGCAACACAGCACGGAAAATCGGCTACACCTGGTGAGAAAAATAAACTGCAAAATAAAGGCAGTGAGTGACAGATAAATTCTTCAAGACTTCGTTCAGGGGCTGTGATTGGAGTTGTTTTCAGCATATATTCACACACAGAAAGATGGGACCTAAGGGAGGACAATCGTGGGTCTGAGTGTCTTTGTGAGCATGAGTCAGCAAATGCAGCCCTTGTAGAATAACACTGCCTTGCCCTGATTCCATTGACCTGAAATCTCCAAATGTAGACGACCCTTCTACAGTGAACACATGCATGGGTCAGCCACAGGATGCTACCCCATTGGAACGGGAAAAAACATGAAAAGGCACCTCATCTTCTCATATCCTGGTGTTCGGGTTCAAGCTTCCAGCCACTTTCCTGAAAATATCCCCACTTGGGGAAGTCAGCACTTTCAAAACCTTCTTTCTTATAGCTTGGAATTGGTTCCATGGATGAACTAAAACGGGGAAGAATAAGACACGATGCCTATATATTTGGACAGGCATATGGTGCTCTAATTTCAACTGCTGAACAAGAATTGACCCAAGTCTAAGCTTGCTCTCAGAAGGAGAATAGGGCTTGAAAATTTCCCGCTGCGTTGTGACCAGTTCCAAAAGTGGGAAGTTGAGCAGGGGATCTCAGCGAGCCTATAATTCATGGGCCTGCAGGATGGTCAAAGACACCTAATGTGGACAAATGACTTGGGTTGAGCCAGAGAAAAGAACTTGAGAGCAAGGCAGAATTGCAAAAATGGGATTTCAAGAGGGAGACGCGTCACGCCTGGTAAGAACCTAGAATGTGGCAGTACTTCTTCAACCATGCCTTTGTCGAAAAACGGTGTATGCCTTTATCCTGAATATATTCCGAATAAAGGCATACACCGTTTTTGGGCAACCAGTCAGGGGCTCGGTGCAAATCAACACTACATAGTGCTATCACTTCCCATCTAAACAAAGGGTCATCTACGAAAAGTGTAAAGACGAGAAATTCAGGGTAGCATGGAGGTAAATCGTACCCACATTTTGTGGATTCCAGGATGAACAATGGCAATCGGCACCCTGGCGAAGTCTATGGTGTATTCAAAAATAATGTAAGAAACAAACCTACAGCACATAGGACACTTCCACTCAAGGACGTATATTTTCAAGAAAACCAAAGAACCTCAGTTCACAGGCAACCCAACGTTTACTGCTGCTCTCTTTACAAAAGCCTCGACTAGGATACAATCTAAATTTCCTTGGACGGAAAACATGGATGGAGAATATGTGATTCTTATCTACAATGATATATTACTGAGCCAGGAAATCAATGAAATAACGTCACTTGCCGCCAAAGGAGTGTTCGTAGTTACAATCATTCTCAGTAAATTTAGTCACATAGAAAAAAGTGGTTTATCAAAGATATGAGGTACAGGTGGAATACAAAATTGCGTCCCATGAATGAAATGGCAGATGAGAGAAAGCATCACACATTTAGCAAACACACTTATGCCTGTGGGAGCGCGAAGGTCACTTGAGGTGAGGAACAACCAGGTGTTTCCAATGAGCACAGATACCATTCCATATAGACCAAAGAGGGAATCAAGACAACTTACTCTAAACCTCAAAGGACTGAACTCAGCCCACTTTACACACCAGAGAAGATTATTTACAACTGGTTAGAATTTGAAAAACAATTTATCGATGTCTCTCTGGAAGAGAATCAAGTGGATGCACAGCAGCAAGCAACACAGCACTCAAAATCGGCTACACCCCGTGAGAAAAATAAACTGCAAAATAAAGGCAGTGAGTGAGAGATAAATTCTTCGAGACTTCGTTCAGGGGTTGTCATTGAAGTTGTTTTGAGCATATATTAACACACAGAAGGATCGGACCTAAGGGAGGACACTCGTGGGTCTGAGTGTCTTCGTGAGCATGAGTCACCAATGCAGACCTTGTCGAATAACACTGCCTTTTCCTGATTCCATGGACCCGAAATCTCCAAATGCAGACGACCCTTCCTACAGCGAACACATGCATGGGACAGCCACAGGATGCTACCCCATTGGAACGGCAAAAAACTTGAAAAGCCACCTCATCTTCTCATATCCTGGTGCTCGGGTTCAAGCTTTCAGCCGCTTTTCTGAAAATATACCCAATTGGGGAAGTCAGCACTTTCAAAACACTCTTACTTATAACTTGGAATTGGTTCCATGGATGAACTACAACGGGGAAGAATAAGAGACGATGGCTATATATTTGGACAGGCACATGGAGCTCTAATTTCCAATTCTGAACAAGAATTGACCCAAGTCTAAGCTTTCTCTCAGAAGGAGAATTGGGCTTGAAAATTTCCTGCTGCTTTGGGACCTGTTCCGAAAGTGGGAAGTTGAGCCGGGGATCTCAGGGAGCCTATAATTCATGGCCCTGCAGGATGGTAAAAGGCACGTAATGTGGAAAAATGACTTGGGTTGAACCAGAGAAAAGAACTTGAGAGCAAGGCAGAATTGCAAAACTGGGATTTCAAGAGGGAGAAGCGTCTCGCCTGGTAAGAACCTAGGATGTGGCAGTACTTCTTCAAACATGCCTTTGTCGAAAAAGGGTGTATGCCTTTATCCGGAATATATTCCGCATAAAGGCATACACCGTTTTTGGGCAACCAGGCAGGGGCTCGGTGCAAATCAACACTACATAATGCTATCACTTCCCATCAAAACAAAGGGTCATGTACGAAAAGTGTAAAGACCAGAAATGCAGGGTAACGTGGAGGTAAATCGTACCCACATTTTGTGGATTGTGGGATGAACAATGGCAATCAGCACCCTGGCGAATTCTATGGTGTATTCGAAGATAAAGTAAGAAACAATGCTGCAGCACATAGGACACTTCCATTCAAGGACGTATATTTTCAGGAAAACCAAAGAACCTCAGGTCACAGGCAACCCAACGTTTACTGCTGCTCTCTTTACAAAAGCCTCGACTAGGATACAATCTAAATTTCCTTGGACGGAAAACATGGATGGAGAATATGTGATTCTTATCTACAATGATATATTACTGAGCCAGGAAATCAATGAAATAACGTCACTTGCCGCCAAAGGAGTGTTCGTAGTTACAATCATTCTCAGTAAATTTAGTCACATAGAAAAAAGTGGTTTATCAAAGATATGAGGTACAGGTGGAATACAAAATTGCGTCCCATGAATGAAATGGCAGACGAGAGAAAGCATCACACATTTAGCAAACACACTTATGCCTGTAGGAGCGCGAAGGTCACTTGAGGTGAGGAAAAACCAGGTGTTTTCAATGAGCACAGATACCATTCCATATAGACCAAAGAGGGAATCAAGACAACTTACTCTAAACCTCAAAGGACTGAACTCAGCCCACTTTACACACCAGAAAAGATTATTGACAACTGCTTAGAATTTGAAAAACAATTTATCGATGTCTCTCTGGAAGAGAATCAAGTGGATGCACAGCAGCAAGCAACACAGCACTCAAAATCGGCTACACCCCGTGAGAAAAATAAACTGCAAAATAAAGGCAGTGAGTGAGAGATAAATTCTTCGAGACTTCGTTCAGGGGCTGTCATTGAAGTTGTTTTGAGCATATATTAACACACAGAAGGATCGGACCTAAGGGAGGACACTCGTGGGTCTGAGTGTCTTCGTGAGCATGAGTCAGCAAATGCAGCCCTTGTCGAATAACACTGCCTTTTCCTGATTCCATGGACCCGAAATCTCCAAATGCAGACGACCCTTCCTACAGCGAACACATGCATGGGACAGCCACCGGATGCTACCCCATTGGAACGGCAAAAAAACATGAAAAGCCACCTCATCTTCTCATATCCTGGTGCTCGGGTTCAAGCTTTCAGCCGCTTTTCTGAAAATATACCCAATTGGGGAAGTCAGCACTTTCAAAACACTCTTACTTATAACTTGGAATTGGTTCCATGGATGAACTACAATGGGGAAGAATAAGAGACGATGGCTATATATTTGGACAGGCACATGGCGCTCTAATTTCCAATGCTGAACAAGAATTGACCCAAGTCTAAGGTTGCTCTCGGAAGGAGAATTGGGCTTGAAAATGTCCTGCTGCTTTGGGACCAGTTCTGAAAGTGGGAAGTTGAGCCGGGGATCTCAGGGAGCCTATAATTCATGGCCCTACAGGATGGTAAAAGGCACGTAATGTGGAAAAATGACTTGGGTTGAACCAGAGAAAAGAACTTGAGAGCAAGGCAGAATTGCAAAACTAGGATTTCAAGAGGGAGAAGCGTCTCGCCTGGTAAGAACCTAGGATGTGGCAGTACTTCTTCAAACATGCCTTTGTCGAAAAAGGGTGTATGTCTTTATCCTGAATATCTTTAGGATAAAGGCATACACCGTTTTTGGGGAACCAGGCAGGGGCTCGGTGCAAATCAACACTACATAATGCTATCAATTCCCATCAAAACAAAGGGTCATGTACGAAAAGTTTAAAGACCAGAAATGCAGGGTAACGTGGAGGTAACTCATACCCACATTTTGTGGATTGTGGGATGAACAATGCCAATCGGCACCCTGGCGAATTCTATGGTGTATTCGAAGATAAAGTAAGAAACAATGCTACAGCACATAGGACACTTCCACTCAAGGACGTATATTTTCAAGGAAACCAAAGAACCTCAGGTCACAGGCAACCCAACGTTTACTGCTGCTCTCTTTACAAAAGCCTCGACGAGGATACAATCTAAATTTCCTTGGACAGAAACATGAATGAAGAATATGTGATTCTTATCTACAATGATATATTACAGAGCCAGGAAATCAATGAAATAACGTCACTTGCGCCACCGGAGTGTTCTTAGTTACAATCATTCTCAGTGAATTTAGTCACATAGAAAAAAGTGGTTTATCAAAGATATGAGGTACAGGTGGAATATAAAATTGCGTCCCTTGAACGAAATGGCAGACGACAGAGAGAATTACACATTTAGCAAACACACTTATGCCTGAAGAGCGCAAAGGTCACATGAGGTGAGGAAAAACCAGGTGTTTTCAATGAGCACAGATACCATTCCATATAGACCAAGGAGGGAATCAAGACAACTTACTCTAAACCTCAAAGGACTGAACTCAGCCCACTTTACACACCAGAAAAGATTATTGACAACTGGTCAGAATTTGAAAAACAATTTATCTATGTCTCTCTGGAAGAGAATCTAGTGGATGCAGAGCAGCAAGCAACACAGCACGGAAAATCGGCTACACCTGGTGAGAAAAATAAACTGCAAAATAAAGGCAGTGAGTGACAGATAAATTCTTCGAGACTTCGTTCAGGGGCTGTGATTGGAGTTGTTTTCAGCATATATTCACACACAGAAAGATGGGACCTAAGGGAGGACAATCGTGGGTCTGAGTGTCTTCGTGAGCATGAGTCAGCAAATGCAGCCCTTGTAGAATAACACTGCCTTGCCCTGATTCCATTGACCTGAAACCTCCAAATGTAGACGACCCTTCTACAGTGAACACATGCATGGGTCAGCCACAGGATGCTACCCCATTGGAACGGGAAAAAACATGAAAAGGCACCTCATCTTCTCATATCCTGGTGCTCGGGTTCAAGCTTCCATCCACTTTCCTGAAAATATCCCCACTTGGGGAAGTCAGCACTTTCAAAACCTTCTTTCTTATAGCTTGGAATTGGTTCCATGGATGAACTACAACGGGGAAGAATAAGACACGATGCCTATATATTTGGACAGGCATATGGTGCTCTAATTTCAACTGCTGAACAAGAATTGACCCAAGTCTAAGCTTGCTCTCAGAAGGAGAATAGGGCTTGAAAATTTCCCGCTGCTTTGTGACCAGTTCCAAAAGTGGGAAGTTGAGCAGGGGATCTCAGCGAGCCTATAATTCATGGGCCTGCAGGATGGTCAAAGACACCTAATGTGGACAAATGACTTGGGTTGAGCCAGAGAAAAGAACTTGAGAGCAAGGCAGAATTGCAAAAATGGGATTTCAAGAGGGAGACGCGTCTCGCCTGGTAAGAACCTAGAATGTGGCAGTACTTCTTCAACCATGCCTTTGTCGAAAAACGGTGTATGCCTTTATCCTGAATATATTCCGAATAAAGGCATACACCGTTTTTGGGCAACCAGGCAGGGGCTCGGTGCAAATCAACACTACATAGTGCTATCACTTCCCATCTAAACAAAGGGTCATCTACGAAAAGTGTAAAGACGAGAAATTCAGGGTAGCAGGGAGGTAAATCGTACCCACATTTTGTGGATTCCAGGATGAACAATGGCAATCGGCAACCTGGCGAAGTCTATGGTGTATTCAAAAATAATGTAAGAAACAAAGCTACAGCACATAGGACACTACCACTCAAGGACGTATATTTTCAAGAAAACCAAAGAACCTCAGTTCACAGGGAACCCAACGTTTACTGCTGCTCTCTTTACAAAAGCCTCGACTAGGATACAATCTAAATTTCCTTGTATGGAAAACATGGATGGAGAATATGTGATTCTTATCTACAATGATATATTACTGAGCCAGGAAATCAATGAAATAACGTCACTTGCCGCCAAAGGAGTGTTCGTAGTTACAATCATTCTCAGTAAATTTAGTCACATAGAAAAAAGTGGTTTATCAAAGATATGAGATACAGGTGTAATACAAAATTGCGTCCCATGAATGAAATGGCAGACGAGAGAAAGCATCACACATTTAGCAAACACACTTATGCCTGTGGGAGCGCGAAGGTCACTTGAGGTGAGGAACAACCAGGTGTTTCCAATGAGCACAGATACCATTACATATAGACCAAAGAGGGAATCAAGACAACTTACTCTAAACCTCAAAGGACTGAACTCAGCCCACTTTACACACCAGAGAAGATTATTTACAACTGGTTAGAATTTGAAAAACAATTTATCGATGTCTCTCTGGAAGAGAATCAAGTGGATGCACAGCAGCAAGCAACACAGCACTCAAAATCGGCTACACCCCGTGAGAAAAATAAACTGCAAAATAAAGGCAGTGAGTGAGAGATAAATTCTTCGAGACTTCGTTCAGGGGTTGTCATTGAAGTTGTTTTGAGCATATATTAACACACAGAAGGATCGGACCTAAGGGAGGACACTCGTGGGTCTGAGTGTCTTCGTGAGCATGAGTCAGCAAATGCAGCCCTTGTCGAATAACACTGCCTTTTCCTGATTCCATGGACCCGAAATCTCCAAATGCAGACGACCCTTCCTACAGCGAACACATGCATGGGACAGCCACAGGATGCTACCCCATTGGAACGGCAAAAAACTTGAAAAGCCACCTCATCTTCTCATATCCTGGTGCTCGGGTTCAAGCTTTCAGCCGCTTTTCTGAAAATATACCCAATTGGGGAAGTCAGCACTTTCAAAACACTCTTACTTATAACTTGGAATTGGTTCCATGGATGAACTACAACGGGGAAGAATAAGAGACGATGGCTATATATTTGGACAGGCACATGGAGCTCTAATTTCCAATTCTGAACAAGAATTGACCCAAGTCTAAGCTTGCTCTCAGAAGGAGAATTGGGCTTGAAAATTTCCTGCTGCTTTGGGACCTGTTCCGAAAGTGGGAAGTTGAGCCGGGGATCTCAGGGAGCCTATAATTCATGGCCCTGCAGGATGGTAAAAGGCACGTAATGTGGAAAAATGACTTGGGTTGAACCAGAGAAAAGAACTTGAGAGCAAGGCAGAATTGCAAAACTGGGATTTCAAGAGGGAGAAGCGTCTCGCCTGGTAAGAACCTAGGATGTGGCAGTACTTCTTCAAACATGCCTTTGAAGAAAAAGGGTGTATGTCTTTATCCTGAATATCTTTAGGATAAAGGCATACACCGTTTTTGGGGAACCAGGCAGGGGCTCGGTGCAAATCAACACTACATAATGCTATCACTTCCCATCAAAACAAAGGGTCATGTACGAAAAGTGTAAAGACCAGAAATGCAGGGTAACGTGGAGGTAAATCGTACCCACATTTTGTGGATTGTGGGATGAACAATGGCAATCGGCACCCTGGCGAATTCTATGGTGTATTCGAAGATAAAGTAAGAAACAATGCTGCAGCACATAGGACACTTCCATTCAAGGACGTATATTTTCAGGAAAACCAAAGAACCTCAGGTCACAGGCAACCCAACGTTTACTGCTGCTCTCTTTACAAAAGCCTCGACTAGGATACAATCTAAATTTCCTTGGACGGAAAACATGGATGGAGAATATGTGATTCTTATCTACAATGATATATTACTGAGCCAGGAAATCAATGAAATAACGTCACTTGCCGCCAAAGGAGTGTTCGTAGTTACAATCATTCTCAGTAAATTTAGTCACATAGAAAAAAGTGGTTTATCAAAGATATGAGGTCCAGGTGGAATACAAAATTGCGTCCCATGAATGAAATGGCAGACGAGAGAAAAGCATCACACATTTAGCAAACACACTTATGCCTGTAGGAGCGCGAAGGTCACTTGAGGTGAGGAAAAACCAGGTGTTTTCAATGAGCACAGATACCATTCCATATAGACCAAAGAGGGAATCAATACAACTTACTCTAAACCTCAAAGGACTGAACTCAGCCCACTTTACACACCAGAAAAGATTATTTACAACTGGTTAGAATTTGAAAAACAATTTATTGATATCTCTCTGGAAGAGAATCAAGTGGATGCACAGCAGCAAGCAACACAGCACTCAAAATCGGATACATCCCGTGAGAAAAATAAACTGCAAAATAAAGGCAGTGAGTGAGAGATAAATTCTTCGAGACTTCGTTCAGGGGCTGTCATTGAAGTTGTTTTGAGCATATATTAACACACAGAAGGATCGGACCTAAGGGAGGACACTCGTGGGTCTGAGTGTCTTCGTGAGCATGAGTCAGCAAATGCAGCCCTTGTCGAATAACACTGCCTTTTCCTGTTTCCATGGACCCGAAATCTCCAAATGCAGACGACCCTTCCTACAGCGAACACATGCATGGGACAGCCACAAGATGCTACCCCATTGGAACGGCAAAAAAACATGAAAAGCCACCTCATCTTCTCATATCCTGGTGCTCGGGTTCAAGCTTTCAGCCGCTTTTCTGAAAATATACCCAATTGGGGAAGTCAGCACTTTCAAAACACTCTTACTTATAACTTGGAATTGGTTCCATGGATGAACTACAACGGGGAAGAATAAGAGACGATGGCTATATATTTGGACAGGCACATGGAGCTCTAATTTCCAATTCTGAACAAGAATTGACCCAAGTCTAAGCTTGCTCTCAGAAGGAGAATTGGGCTTGAAAATTTCCTGCTGCTTTGGGACCTGTTCCGAAAGTGGGAAGTTGAGCCGGGGATCTCAGGGAGCCTATAATTCATGGCCCTGCAGGATGGTAAAAGGCACGTAATGTGGAAAAATGACTTGGGTTGAACCAGAGAAAAGAACTTGAGAGCAAGGCAGAATTGCAAAACTGGGATTTCAAGAGGGAGAAGCGTCTCGCCTGGTAAGAACCTAGGATGTGGCAGTACTTCTTCAAACATGCCTTTGAAGAAAAAGGGTGTATGTCTTTATCCTGAATATCTTTAGGATAAAGGCATACACCGTTTTTGGGGAACCAGGCAGGGGCTCGGTGCAAATCAACACTACATAATGCTATCACTTCCCATCAAAACAAAGGGTCATGTACGAAAAGTGTAAAGACCAGAAATGCAGGGTAACGTGGAGGTAAATCGTACCCACATTTTGTGGATTGTGGGATGAACAATGGCAATCGGCACCCTGGCGAATTCTATGGTGTATTCGAAGATAAAGTAAGAAACAATGCTGCAGCACATAGGACACTTCCATTCAAGGACGTATATTTTCAGGAAAACCAAAGAACCTCAGGTCACAGGCAACCCAACGTTTACTGCTGCTCTCTTTACAAAAGCCTCGACTAGGATACAATCTAAATTTCCTTGGACGGAAAACATGGATGGAGAATATGTGATTCTTATCTACAATGATATATTACTGAGCCAGGAAATCAATGAAATAACGTCACTTGCCGCCAAAGGAGTGTTCGTAGTTACAATCATTCTCAGTAAATTTAGTCACATAGAAAAAAGTGGTTTATCAAAGATATGAGGTCCAGGTGGAATACAAAATTGCGTCCCATGAATGAAATGGCAGACGAGAGAAAAGCATCACACATTTAGCAAACACACTTATGCCTGTAGGAGCGCGAAGGTCACTTGAGGTGAGGAAAAACCAGGTGTTTTCAATGAGCACAGATACCATTCCATATAGACCAAAGAGGGAATCAAGACAACTTACTCTAAACCTCAAAGGACTGAACTCAGCCCACTTTACACACCAGAAAAGATTATTTACAACTGGTTAGAATTTGAAAAACAATTTATTGATGTCTCTCTGGAAGAGAATCAAGTGGATGCACAGCAGCAAGCAACACAGCATTCAAAATCGGATACATCCCGTGAGAAAAATAAACTGCAAAATAAAGGCAGTGAGTGAGAGATAAATTCTTCGAGACTTCGTTCAGGGGCTGTCATTGAAGTTGTTTTGAGCATATATTAACACACAGAAGGATCGGACCTAAGGGAGGACACTCGTGGGTCTGAGTGTCTTCGTGAGCATGAGTCAGCAAATGCAGCCCTTGTCGAATAACACTGCCTTTTCCTGTTTCCATGGACCCGAAATCTCCAAATGCAGACGACCCTTCCTACAGCGAACACATGCATGGGACAGCCACAGGATGCTACCCCATTGGAACGGCAAAAAAACATGAAAAGCCACCTCATCTTCTCATATCCTGGTGCTCGGGTTCAAGCTTTCAGCCGCTTTTCTGAAAATATACCCAATTGGGGAAGTCAGCACTTTCAAAACACTCTTACTTATAACTTGGAATTGGTTCCATGGATGAACTACAATGGGGAAGAATAAGAGACGATGGCTATATATTTGGACAGGCACATGGCGCTCTAATTTCCAATGCTGAGCAAGAATTGACCCAAGTCTAAGGTTGCTCTCGGAAGGAGAATTGGGCTTGAAAATGTCCTGCTGCTTTGGGACCAGTTCTGAAAGTGGGAAGTTGAGCCGGGGATCTCAGGGAGCCTATAATTCATGGCCCTGCAGGATGGTAAAAGGCACGTAATGTGGAAAAATGACTTGGGTTGAACCAGAGAAAAGAACTTGAGAGCAAGGCAGAATTGCAAAACTGGGATTTCAAGAGGGAGAAGCGTCTCGCCTGGTAAGAACCTAGGATGTGGCAGTACTTCTTCAAACATGCCTTTGTCGAAAAAGGGTGTATGCCTTTATCCGGAATATATTCCGAATAAAGGCATACACCGTTTTTGGGCAACCAGGCAGGGGCTCGGTGCAAATCAACACTACATAGTGCTATCACTTCCCATCTAAACAAAGGGTCATCTACGAAAAGTGTAAAGACGAGAAATTCAGGGTAGCATGGAGGTAAATCGTACCCACATTTTGTGGATTGTGGGATGAACAATGGCAATCGGCACCCTGGCGAAGTCTATGGTGTATTCAAAAATAATGTAAGAAACAAAGCTACAGCACATAGGACACTTCCACTCAAGGACGTATATTTTCAAGAAAACCAAAGAACCTCAGGTCACAGGCAACACAACGTTTTCTGCTGCTCTCTTTACAAAAGCCTCGACTAGGATACAATCTAAATTTCCTTGGACAGAAAACATGGATGGAGAATATGTGATTCTTATCTACAATGATATATTACTGAGCCAGGAAATCAATGAAATAACGTCACTTGCCGCCAAAGGGGTGTTCGTAGTTACAATCATTCTCAGTAAATTTAGTCACATAGAAAAAAGTGGTTTATCAAAGATATGAGGTACAGGTGGAATACAAAATTGCGTCCCATGAATGAAATGGCAGACGAGAGAAAGCATCACACATTTAGCAAACACACTTATGCCTGTAGGAGCGCGAAGGTCACTTGAGGTGAGGAAAAAACAGGTGTTTTGAATGAGCACAGATACCATTCCATATAGACCAAGGAGGGAATCAAGACAACTTACTCTAAACCTCAAAGGACTGAACTCAGCCCACTTTACACACCAGAAAAGATTATTTACAACTGCTTAGAATTTGAAAAACAATTTATCGATGTCTCTCTGGAAGAGAATCAAGTGGATGCACAGCAGCAAGCAACACAGCACTGAAAATCGGCTACACCCCGTGAGAAAAATAAACTGCAAAATAAAGGCAGTGAGTGAGAGATAAATTCTTCGAGACTTCGTTCAGGGGCTGTCATTGAAGTTGTTTTGAGCATATATTAACACAGAGAAGGATCGGACCTAAGGGAGGACACTCGTGGGTCTGAGTGTCTTCGTGAGCATGAGTCAGCAAATGCAGCCCTTGTCGAATAACACTGCCTTTTCCTGATTCCATGGACCCGAAATCTCCAAATGCAGACGACCCTTCCTACAGCGAACACATGCATGGGACAGCCACCAGATGCTACCCCATTGGAACGGCAAAAAACATGAAAAGCCACCTCATCTTCTCATATCCTGGTGCTCGGGTTCAAGCTTTCAGCCGCTTTTCTGAAAATATACCCAATTGGGGAAGTCAGCACTTTCAAAACACTCTTACTTATAACTTGGAATTGGTTCCATGGATGAACTACAACGGGGAAAAATAAGAGACGATGGCTATATATTTGGACAGGCACATGGCGCTCTAATTTCCAATGCTGAACAAGAATTGACCCAAGTCTAAGCTTGCTCTCAGAAGGAGAATTGGGCTTGAAAATGTCCTGCTGCTTTGGGACCAGTTCTGAAAGTGGGAAGTTGAGCCGGGGATCTCAGGGAGCCTATAATTCATGGCCCTATAGGATGGTAAAAGGCACGTAATGTGGAAAAATGACTTGGGTTGAACCAGAGAAAAGAACTTGAGAGCAAGGCAGAATTGCAAAACTAGGATTTCAAGAGGGAGAAGCGTCTCGCCTGGTAAGAACCTAGGATGTGGCAGTACTTCTTCAAACATGCCTTTGTCGAAAAAGGGTGTATGTCTTTATCCTGAATATCTTTAGGATAAAGGCATACACCGTTTTTGGGGAACCAGGCAGGGGCTCGGTGCAAATCAACACTACATAATGCTATCACTTCCCATCAAAACAAAGGGTCATGTACGAAAAGTTTAAAGACCAGAAATGCAGGGTAACGTGGAGGTAACTCATACCCACATTTTGTGGATTGTGGGATGAACAATGCCAATCGGCACCCTGGCGAATTCTATGGTGTATTCGAAGATAAAGTAAGAAACAATGCTACAGCACATAGGACACTTCCACTCAAGGACGTATATTTTCAAGGAAACCAAAGAACCTCAGGTCACAGGCAACCCAACGTTTACTGCTGCTCTCTTTACAAAAGCCTCGACGAGGATACAATCTAAATTTCCTTGGACAGAAACATGGATGAAGAATATGTGATTCTTATCTACAATGATATATTACAGAGCCAGGAAATCAATGAAATAACGTCACTTGCGCCACCGGAGTGTTCTTAGTTACAATCATTCTCAGTGAATTTAGTCACATAGAAAAAAGTGGTTTATCAAAGATATGAGGTACAGGTGGAATATAAAATTGCGTCCCTTGAACGAAATGGCAGACGACAGAGAGAATTACACATTTAGCAAACACACTTATGCCTGTAGGAGCGCAAAGGTCACATGAGGTGAGGAAAAACCAGGTGTTTTCAATGAGCACAGATACCATTCCATATAGACCAAGGACGGAATCAAGACAACTTACTCTAAACCTCAAAGGACTGAACTCAGCCCACTTTACACACCAGAAAAGATTATTGACAACTGGTCAGAATTTGAAAAACTATTTATCTATGTCTCTCTGGAAGGGAATCTAGTGGATGCACAGCAGCAAGCAACACAGCACGGAAAATCGGCTACACCCGGTGAGAAAAATAAACTGCAAAATAAAGGCAGTGAGTGACAGATAAATTTTTCGAGACTTCGTTGAGGGGCTGTGATTGGAGTTGTTTTCAGCATATATTAACACACAGAAAGATGGGACCTAAGGGAGGACAATCGTGGGTCTGAGTGTCTTCGTGAGCATGAGTCAGCAAATGCAGCCCTTGTAGAATAACACTGCCTTGCCCAGATTCCATTGACCCGATATCTCCAAATGTAGACGACCCTTCTACAGCGAACACATGCATGGGTCAGCCACAGGATGCTACCCCATTGGAACGGGAAAAAACATGAAAAGGCACCTCATCTTCTCATATCCTGGTGCTCGGGTTCAACCTTCCAGCCACTTTCCTGAAAATATCCCCACTTGGGGAAGTGAGCACTTTCAAAACCTTCTTTCTTATAGCTTGGAATTGGTTCCATGGATGAACTACAACGGGGAAGAATAAGACACGATGCCTATATATTTGGACAGGCATATGGTGCTCTAATTTCAACTGCTGAACAAGAATTGACCCAAGTCTAAGCTTGCTCTCAGAAGGAGAATAGGGCTTGAAAATTTCCCGCTGATTTGTGACCAGTTCCAAAAGTGGGAAGTTGAGCAGGGGTTCTCAGCGAGCCTATAATTCATGGGCCTGCAGGATGGTCCAAGACACCTAATGTGGACAAATGACTTGGGTTGAGCCAGAGAAAAGAACTTGAGAGCAAGACAAAATTGCAAAAATGGGATTTCAAGAGGGAGACGCGTCTCGCCTGGTAAGAACCTAGAATGTGGCAGTACTTCTTCAACCATGCCTTTGTCGAAAAACGGTGTATGCCTTTATCCTGAATATATTCCGAATAAAGGCATACACCGTTTTTGGGCAACCAGGCAGGGGCTCGGTGCAAATCAACACTACATAGTGCTATCACTTCCCATCTAAACAAAGGGTCATCTACGAAAAGTGTAAAGACGAGAAATTCAGGGTAGCATGGAGGTAAATCGTACCCACATTTTGTGGATTCCAGGATGAACAATGGCAATCGGCACCCTGGCGAAGTCTATGGTGTATTCAAAAATAATGTAAGAAACAAAGCTACAGCACGTAGGACACTTCCACTCAAGGACGTATATTTTCAAGAAAACCAAAGAACCTCAGGTCACAGGCAACCCAACGTTTACTGCTGCTCTCTTTACAAAAGCCTCGACTAGGATACAATCTAAATTTCCTTGGACGGAAAACATGGATGGAGAATATGTGATTCTTATCTACAATGATATATTACTGAGCCAGGAAATCAATGAAATAACGTCACTTGCCGCCAAAGGAGTGTTCGTACTTACAATCATTCTCAGTAAATTTAGTCACATAGAAAAAAGTGGTTTATCAAAGATATGAGGTACAGGTGGAATACAAAATTGCGTCCCATGAATGAAATGGCAGACGAGAGAAAGCATCACACATTTAGCAAACACACTTATGCCTGTAGGAGCGCGAAGGTCACTTGAGGTGAGGAACAACCAGGTGTTTCCAATGAGCACAGATACCATTCCATATAGACCAAAGAGGGAATCAAGACAACTTACTCTAAACCTCAAAGGACTGAACTCAGCCCACTTTACACACCAGAGAAGATTATTTACAACTGGTTAGAATTTGAAAAACAATTTATCGATGTCTCTCTGGAAGAGAATCAAGTGGATGCACAGCAGCAAGCAACACAGCACTCAAAATCGGCTACACCCCGTGAGAAAAATAAACTGCAAAATAAAGGCAGTGAGTGAGAGATAAATTCTTCGAGACTTCGTTCAGGGGCTGTCATTGAACTTGTTTTGAGCATATATTAACACACAGAAGGATCGGACCTAAGGGAGGACACTCGTGGGTCTGAGTGTCTTCGTGAGCATGAGTCAGCAAATGCAGCCCTTGTCGAATAACACTGCCTTTTCCTGATTCCATGGACCAGAAATCTCCAAATGCAGACGACCCTTCCTACAGCGAACACATGCATGGGACAGCCACAGGATGCTACCCCATTGGAACGGCAAAAAACCATGAAAATCCACCCCATCTTCTCATATCCTGGTGCTCGGGTTCAAGCTTTCAGCCGCTTTTCTGAAAATATACCCAATTGGGGAAGTCAGCACTTTCAAAACACTCTTACTTATAACTTGGAATTGGTTCCATGGATGAACTACAATGGGGAAGAATAAGAGACGATGGCTATATATTTGGACAGGCACATGGCGCTCTAATTTCCAATGCTGAACAAGAATTGACCCAAGTCTAAGCTTGCTCTCAGAAGGAGAATTGGGCTTGAAAATGTCCTGCTGCTTTGGGACCAGTTCCGAAAGTGGGAAGTTGAGCCGGGGATCTCAGGGAGCCTATAATTCATGGCCCTGCAGGATGGTAAAAGGCACGTAATGTGGAAAAATGACTTGGGTTGAACCAGAGAAAAGAACTTGAGAGCAAGGCAGAATTGCAAAACTGGGATTTCAAGAGGGAGAAGCGTCTCGCCTGGTAAGAACTTAGGATGTGGCAGTACTTCTTCAAACATGCCTTTGTCGAAAAAGGGTGTATGCCTTTATCCTGAATATATTTAGGATAAAGGCATACACCGATTTTGGGGAACCAGGCAAGGGCTCGTTGCAAATCAACACTACATTATGCTATCACTTCCCATCTAAACAAAGGGTCATCTACGAAAATTGTAAACAGTAGAAATTCAGGGTAGCATGGAGGTAAATCGTACCCACATTTTGTGGATTCCAGGATGAACAATGGCAATCGGCACCCTGGCGAAGTCTATGGTGTATTCAAAAATAATGTAAGAAACAAAGCTACAGCACATAGGACACTTCCACTCAAGGACGTATATTTTCAAGAAAACCAAAGAACCTCAGGTCACAGGCAACCCAACGTTTACTGCTGTTCTCTTTACAAAAGCCTCGACTAGGATACAATCTAAATTTCCTTGGACGGAAAACATGGATGGAGAATATGTGATTCTTATCTACAATGATATATTACTGAGCCAGGAAATCAATGAAATAACGTCACTTGCCGCCAAAGGAGTGTTCGTAGTTACAATCATTCTCAGTAAATTTAGTCACATAGAAAAAAGTGGTTTATCAAAGATATGAGGTACAGGTGGAATACAAAATTGCGTCCCATGAATGAAATGGCAGACGAGAGAAAGCATCACACACTTAGCAAACACACTTATGCCTGTAGGAGCGCGAAGGTCACTTGAGGTGAGGAAGAAACAGGTGTTTTCAATGAGCACAGATACCATTCCATATAGACCAAAGAGGGCATCAAGACAACTTACTCTAAACCTCAAAGGACTGAACTCAGCCCACTTTACACACCAGAAAAGATTATTTACAACTGGTTAGAATTTGAAAAACAATTTATCGATGTCTCTCTGGAAGAGAATCAAGTGGATGCACAGCAGCAAGCAACACAGCACTGAAAATCGGCTACACCCCGTGAGAAAAATAAACCTCAAAATAAAGGCAGTGAGTGAGAGATAAATTCTTCGAGACTTCGTTCAGGGGCTCTCATTGAAGTTGTTTTGAGCATATATTAACACACAGAAGGATCGGACCTAAGGGAGGACACTCGTGGGTCTGAGTGTCTTCGTGAGCATGAGTCAGCAAATGCAGCCCTTGTCGAATAACACTGCCTTTTCCTGATTCCATGGACCCGAAATCTCCAAATGCAGACGACCCTTCCTACAGCGAACACATGCATGGGACAGCCACAGGATGCTACCCCATTGGAACGGCAAAAAACATGAAAAGCCACCTCATCTTCTCATATCCTGGTGCTCGGTTTCAAGCTTTCAGCCGCTTTTCTGAAAATATACCCAATTGGGGAAGTCAGCACTTTCAAAACACTCTTACTTATAACTTGGAATTGGTTCCATGGATGAACTACAATGGGGAAGAATAAGAGACGATGGCTATATATTTGGACAGGAACATGGCACTCTAATTTCCAATGCTGAACAAGAATTGACCCAAGTCTAAGCTTGCTCTCAGAAGGAGAATTGGGCTTGAAAATTCCTTGCTGCTTTGGGACCAGTTCCGAAAGTGGGAAGTTGAGCCGGGGATCTCAGGGAGCCTATAATTCATGGCCCTGCAGGATGGTAAAAGGCACGTAATGTGGAAAAATGACTTGGGTTGCACCAGAGAAAAGAACTTGAAAGCAAGGCAGAATTGCAAAACTGGGATTTCAAGAGGGAGAAGCGTCTCGCCTGGTAAGAACCTAGGATGTGGCAGTACTTCTTCAAACATGCCTTTGTCGAATAAGGGTGTATGCCTTTATCCTGAATATCTTTAGGATAAAGGCATACACCGTTTTTGGGCAACCAGGCAGGGGCTCGGTGCAAATAAACACTACATAATGCTATCACTTCCCATCAAAACAAAGGGTCATGTACGAAAAGTGTAAAGACCAGAAATGCAGGGTAATGTGGAGGTAAATCGTACCCACATTTTGTGGATTGTGGGATGAACAATGGCAATCGGCACCCTGGTGAATTCTATGGTGTATTCGAAGATAAAGTAAGAAACAATGCTACAGCACATAGGACACTTCCACTCAAGGACGTATATTTTCAAGGAAACCAAAGAACCTCAGGTCACAGGCAACCCAACGTTTACTTCTGCTCTCTTTACAAAAGCCTCGACGAGGATACAATCTAAATTTCCTTGGACGGAAACATCGATGAAGAATATGTGATTCTCATCTACAATGATATGTTACAGAGCCAGGAAATCAATGAAATAACGTCACTTGGCGCCACCGGAGTGTTCTTAGTTACAATCATTCTCAGTGAATTTAGTCACATTGAAAAAAGTGGTTTATCAAAGATATGAGGTACAGGTGGAATATAAAATTGCGTCCCTTGAATGAAATGGCAGACGACAGAGAGAATTACACATTTAGCAAACACACTTATGCCTGTAGGAGCGCAAAGGTCACATGAGGTGAGGAAAAACCAGGTGTTTTCAATGAGCACAGATACCATTCCATATAGACCAAGGAGGGAATCAAGACAACTTACTCTAAACCTCAAAGGACTGAACTCAGCCCACTTTATACACCAGAAAAGATTATTGACAACTGGTCAGAATTTGAAAAACAATTTATCGATGTCTCTCTGGAAGAGAATCAAGTGGATGCACAGCCGCAAGCAACACAGCACTCAAAATCGGCTACACCCGGTGAGAAAAATAAACTGCAAAATAAAGGCAGTGAGTGACAGATAAATTCTTGGAGACTTCGTTCAGGGGCTGTGATTGGAGTTGTTTTCAGCATATATTAACACACAGAAAGATGGGACCTAAGGGAGGACAATCGTGGGTCTGAGTGTCTTCGTGAGCATGAGTCAGCAAATGCAGCCCTTGTAGAATAACACTGCCTTGCCCAGATTCCATTGACCCGAAATCTCCAAATGTAGACGACCCTTCTACAGCGAACACATGCATGGGTCAGCCACAGGATGCTACCCCATTGGAACGGGAAAAAACATGAAAAGGCACCTCATCTTCTCATATCCTGGTGCTCGGGTCCAAGCTTCCAGCCACTTTCCTGAAAATATCCCCACTTGGGGAAGTCAGCACTTTCAAAACCTTGTTTCTTATAGCTTGGAATTGGTTCCATGGATGAACTACAACGGGGAAGAATAAGACACGATGCCTATATATTTGGACAGGCATATGGTGCTCTAATTTCAACTGCTGAACAAGAATTGACCCAAGTCTAAGCTTGCTCTCAGAAGGAGAATAGGGCTTGAAAATTTCCCGCTGATTTGTGACCAGTTCCCAAAGTGGGAAGTTGAGCAGGGGATCTCAGCGAGCCTATAATTCATGGGCCTGCAGGATGGTCAAAGACACCTAATGTGGACAAATGACTTGGGTTGAGCCAGAGAAAAGAACTTGAGAGCAAGGCAGAATTGCAAAAATGGGATTTCAAGAGGGAGACGCGTCTCGCCTGGTAAGAACCTAGAATGTGGCAGTACTTCTTCAAACATGCCTTTGTCGAAAAAGGGTGTATGCCTTTATCCTGAATATCTTTAGGATAAAGGCATACACCGTTTTTGGGCAACCAGGCAGGGGCTCTGTGCAAATCAACACTACATAATGCTATCACTTCCCATCAAAACAAAGGGTCATGTACGAAAAGTGTAAAGACCAGAAATGCAGGGTAACGTGGAGGTAAATCGTACCCACATTTTGTGGATTGTGGGATGAACAATGGCAATCGGCACCCTGGCGAATACTATGGTGTATTCGAAGATAAAGTAAGAAACAATGCTACAGCACATAGGACACTTCCACTCAAGGACGTATATTTTCAAGGAAACCAAAGAACCTCAGGTCACAGGCAACCCAACGTTTACTGCTGCTCTCTTTACAAAACCCTCGACTAGGATACAATCTAAATTTCCTTGGAGGGAATACATGGATGGAGAATATGTGATTCTTATCTACAATGATATATTACAGAGCCAGGAAATCAATGAAATAACGTCACTTGCCGCCACCGGAGTGTTCTTAGTTACAATCATTCTCAGTGAATTTAGTCACATAGAAAAAAGTGGTTTATCAAAGATATGAGGTACAGGTGGAATATAAAATTGCATCCCTTGAACGAAATGGCAGATGACAGAGAGAATTACACATTTAGCAAACACACTTATGCCTGTAGGAGCGCAAATGTCACATGAGGTGAGGAAAAACCAGGTGTTTTCAATGAGCACAGATACCATTCCATATAGACCAAGGAGGGAATCAAGACAACTTACTCTAAACCTCAAAGGACTGAACTCAGCCCACTTTACACACCAGAAAAGATTATTGACAACTGGTCAGAATTTGAAAAACAATTTATCTATGTCTCTCTGGAAGAGAATCTAGTGGATGCACAGCAGCAAGCAACACAGCACGGAAAATCGGCTACACCCGGTGAGAAAAATAAACTGCAAAATAAAGGCAGTGAGTGACAGATAAATTCTTTGAGACTTCGTTCAGGGGCTGTGATTGGAGTTGTTTTCAGCATATATTCACACACAGAAAGATGGGACCTAAGGGAGGACAATCGTGGGTCTGAGTGTCTTCGTGAGCATGAGTCAGCAAATGCAGACCTTGTAGAATAACACTGCCTTGCCCTGATTCCATTGACCCGAAATCTCCAAATGTAGACGACCCTTCTACAGCAAACACATGCATGGGTCAGCCACAGGATAATACCCCATTGGAACGGCAAAAAACATGAAAAGGCACCTCATCTTCTCATAACCTGGTACTCGGGTTCAAGCTTCCAGCCACTTTCCTGAAAATATCCCCACTTGGGGAAGTCAGCACTTTCAAAACCTTCTTTCTTATAGCTTGGAATTGGTTCCATGGATGAACTACAACGGGGAATTATAAGACACGATGCCTATATATTTGGACAGGCATATGGTGCTCTAATTTCAACTGCTGAACAAGAATTGACCCAAGTCTAAGCTTGCTCTCAGAAGGAGAATAGGGCTTGAAAATTTCCCGCTGATTTGTGACCAGTTCCAAAAGTGGGAAGTTGAGCAGGGGATCTCAGGGAGCCTATAATTCATGGCCCTGCAGGATGGTCAAAGGCACCTAATGTGGACAAATGACTTGGGTTGAGCCAGAGAAAAGAACTTGAGAGCAAGGCAGAATTGCAAAAATGGGATTTCAAGAGGGAGACGCGTCTCGCCTGGTAAGAACCTAGAATGTGGCAGTACTTCTTCAACCATGCCTTTGTCGAAAAATGGTGTATGCCTTTATCCTGAATATATTCCGAATAAAGGCATACACCGTTTTTGGGCAACCAGGCAGGGGCTCGGTGCAAATCAACACTACATAGTGCTATCACTTCCCATCTAAACAAAGGGTCATCTACGAAAATTGTAAAGAGTAGAAATTCAGGGTAGCATGGAGGTAAATCGTACCCACATTTTGTGGATTCCAGGATGAACAATGGCAATCGGCACCCTGGCGAAGTCTATGGTGTATTCAAAAATAATGTAAGAAACAAAGCTACAGCACATAGGACACTTCCACTCAAGGACGTATATTTTCAAGAAAACCAAAGAACCTCAGATCACAGGCAACCCAACGTTTTCTGCTGCTCTCTTTACAAAAGCCTCGACTAGGATACAATCTAAATTTCCTTCGACGGAAAACATGGATGGCGAATATGTGATTCTTATCTACAATGATATATTACTGAGCCAGGAAATCAATGAAGTAACGTCACTTGCCGCCAAAGGAGTGTTCGTAGTTACAATCATTCTCAGTAAATTTAGTCACATAGAAAAAAGTGGTTTATCAAAGATATGAGGTACAGGTGGAATACAAAATTGCGTCCCATGAATGAAATGGCAGACGAGAGAAAGCATCACACATTTAGCAAACACACTTATGCCTGTAGGAGCGCGAAGGTCACTTGAGGTGAGGAAAAACCAGGTGTTTTCAATGAGCACAGATACCATTCCATATAGACCAAAGAGGGCATCAAGACAACTTACTCTAAACCTCAAAGGCCTGAACTCAGCCCTCTTTACACACCAGAAAAGATTATTGACAACTGGTTAGAATTTGAAAAACAATTTATTGATGTCTCTCTGGAAGAGAATCAAGTGGATTCACAGCAGCAAGCAACACAGCACTCAAAATCGGCTACACCCCGTGAGAAAAATAAACTGCAAAATAAAGGCAGTGAGTGAGAGATAAATTCTTCGAGACTTCATTCAGGGGCTGTCATTGAAGTTGTTTTGAGCATATATTAACACACAGAAGGATCGGACCTAAGGGAGGACACTCGTGGGTCTGAGTGTCTTCGTGAGCATGAGTCAGCAAATGCAGCCCTTGTCGAATAACACTGCCTTTTCCTGATTCCATGGACCCGAAATCTCCAAATGCAGACGACCCTTCCTACAGCGAACACATGCATGGGACAGCCACAGGATGCTACCCCATTGGAACGGCAAACAACATGAGAAGCCACCTCATCTTCTCATATCCTGGTGCTCGGGTTCAAGCTTTCAGCCGCTTTTCTGAAAATATACCCAATTGCGGAAGTCAGCACTTTCAAAACACTCTTACTTATAACTTGGAATTGGTTCCATGGATGAACTACAACGGGGAAGAATAAGAGACGATGGCTATATATGTGGACAGGCACATGGCGCTCTAATTTCCAATGCTGAACAAGAATTGACCCAAGTCTAAGCTTGCTCTCAGAAGGAGAATTGGGCTTGAAAATTTCCTGCTGCTTTGGGACCTGTTCCGAAAGTGGGAAGTTGAGCCGGGGATCTCAGGGAGCCTATAATTCATGGCCCTACAGGATGGTAAAAGGCACGTAATGTGGAAAAATGACTTGGGTTGAACCAGAGAAAAGAACTTGAGAGCAAGGCAGAATTGCAAAACTGGGATTTCAAGAGGGAGAAGCGTCTCGCCTGGTAAGAACCTAGGATGTGGCAGTACTTCTTCAAACATGCCTTTGTCGAAAAAGGGTGTATGTCTTTATCCTGAATATCTTTAGGATAAAGGCATACACCGGTTTTGGGGAACCAGGCAGGGGCTCGGTGCAAATCAACACTACATAATGCTATCACTTCCCATCAAAACAAAGGGTCATGTACGAAAAGTGTAAAGACCAGAAATGCAGGGTAACGTGGAGGTAAATCGTACCCACATTTTGTGGATTGTGGGATGAAGAATGGCAATCGGCACCCTGGCGAATTCTATGGTGTATTCGAAGATAAAGTAAGAAACAATGCTACAGCACATAGGACACTTCCACTCAAGGACGTATATTTTCAAGGAAACCAAAGAACCTCAGGTCACAGGCAACCCAACGTTTACTGCTGCTCTCTTTACAAAAGCCTCGACGAGGATACAATCTAAATTTCCTTGAACAGAAACATGGATGAAGAATATGTGATTCTTATCTACAATTATATATTACAGAACCAGGAAATCAATGAAATAACGTCACTTGCGCCACCGGAGTGTTCTTAGTTACAATCATTCTCAGTGAATTTAGTCACATAGAAAAAAGTGGTTTATCAAAGATATGAGGTACAGGTGGAATATAAAATTGCGTCCCTTGAACGAAATGGCAGACGACAGAGAGAATTACACATTTAGCAAACACACTTATGCCTGTAGGAGCGCAAAGGTCACATGAGGTGAGGAAAAACCAGGTGTTTTCAATGAGCACAGATACCATTCCATATAGACCAAGGAGGGAATCAAGACAACTTACTCTAAACCTCAAAGGACTGAACTCAGCCCACTTTACACACCAGAAAAGATTATTGACAACTGGTCAGAATTTGAAAAACAATTTATCTATGTCTCTCTGGAAGAGAATCTAGTGGATGCACAGCAGCAAGCAACACAGCACGGAAAATCGGCTACACCCGGTGAGAAAAATAAACTGCAAAATAAAGGCAGTGAGTGACAGATAAATTCTTCGAGACTTCGTTCAGGGGCTGTGATTGGAGTTGTTTTCAGCATATATTCACACACAGAAAGATGGGACCTAAGGGAGGACACTCGTGGGTCTGAGTGTCTTCGTGAGCATGAGTCAGCAATGCAGCCCTTGTAGAATAACACTGCCTTGCCCTGATTCCATTGACCCGAAATCTCCAAATGTAGATGACACTTCTACAGCGAACACATGCATGTGTCAGCCACAGGATGCTACCCCATTGGAATGGGAAAAAACATGAAAAGGCACCTCATCTTCTCATATCCTGGTGCTCGGGTTCAAGCTTCCAGCCACTTTCCTGAAAATATCCCCACTTGGGGAAGTCAGCACTTTCAAAACCTTCTTTCTTATAGCTTGGAATTGGTTCCATGGATGAACTACAACGGGGAAGAATAAGAAACGATGCCTATATATTTGGACAGGCATATGGTGCTCTAATTTCAACTGCTGAACAAGAATTGACCCAAGTCTAAGCTTGCTCTCAGAAGGAGAATAGGGCTTGAAAATTTCCCGCTGCTTTGTGACCAGTTCCAAAAGTGGGAAGTTGAGCAGGGGATCTCAGGGAGCCTATAATTCATGGGCCTGCAGGATGGTCAAAGACACCTAATGTGGACAAATGACTTGGGTTGAGCCAGAGAAAAGAACTTGAGAGCAAGGCAGAATTGCAAAAATGGGATTTCAAGAGGGAGACGCGTCTCGCCTGGTAAGAACCTAGAATGTGGCAGTACTTCTTCAACCATGCCTTTGTCGAAAAACGGTGTATGCCTTTATCCTGAATATATTCCGAATTAAGGCATACACCGTTTTTGGGCAACCAGGCAGGGGCTCTGTCCAAATCAACACTACATAGTGCTATCACTTCCCATCGAAACAAAGGGTCATCAACGAAAAGTGTAAAGACTAGAAATTCAGGGTAGCATGGAGGTAAATCGTACCCACATTTTGTGGATTGTGGGATGACCAATGGCAATCGGCACCCTGGCGAATTCTATGGTGTATTCGAAGATAAAGTAAGAAACAATGCTACAGCACATAGGACACTTCCATTCAAGGACGTATATTTTCAGGAAAACCAAAGAACCTCAGGTCACAGGCAACCCAACGTTTACTGCTGCTCTCTTTACAAAAGCCTCGACTAGGATACAATCTAAATTTCCTTGGACGGAAAACATGGATGGAGAATATGTGATTCTTATCTACAATGATATATTACTGAGCCAGGAAATCAATGAAATAACATCACTTGCCGCCAAAGGAGTGTTCGTAGTTACAATCATTCTCAGTAAATTTAGTCACATAGAAAAAAGTGGTTTATCAAAGATATGAGGTACAGGTGGAATACAAAATTGCGTCCCATGAATGAAATGGCAGACGAGAGAAAGCCTCACACATTTAGTAAACACACTTATGCCTGTAGGAGCGCGAAGGTCACTTGAGGTGAGGAAAAACCAGGTGTTTTCAATGAGCACAGATACCATTCCATATAGACCAAAGAGGGCATCAAGACAACTTACTCTAAACCTCAAAGGACTGAACTCAGCCCACTTTACACACCAGAAAAGATTATTTACAACTGGTTAGAATTTGAAAAACAATTTATCGATGTCTCTCTGGAAGAGAATCAAGTGGATGCAGAGCAGCAAGCAACACAGCACTGAAAATCGGCTACACCCCGTGAGAAAAATAAACTGCAAAATAAAGGCAGTGAGTGAGAGATAAATTCTTCGAGACTTCGTTCAGGGGCTGTCATTGAAGTTGTTTTGAGCATATATTAACACACAGAAGGATCGGACCTAAGGGAGGACACTCGTGGGTCTGAGTGTCTTCGTGAGCATGAGTCAGCAAATGCAGCCCTTGTCGAATAACACTGCCTTTTCCTGATTCCATGGACCCGAAATCTCCAAATGCAGACGACCCTTCCTACAGCGAACACCTGCATGGGACAGCCACAGGATGCTACCCCATTGGAACGGAAAAAACATGAAAAGCCACCTCATCTTCTCATATCCTGGTGCTCGGGTTCAAGCTTTCAGCCGCTTTTCTGAAAATATACCTAATTGGGGAAGTCAGCACTTTCAAAACACTCTTACTTATAACTTAGAATTGGTTCCATGGATGAACTACATCGGGGAAAAATAAGAGACGATGGCTATATATGTGGACAGGAACATGGCGCTCTAATTTCCAATGCTGAACAAGAATTGACCCAAGTCTAAGCTTGCTCTCAGAAGGAGAATTGGGCTTGATAATTTCCTGCTGCTTTGGGACCAGTTCCGAAAGTGGGAAGTTGAGCCGGCGATCTCAGGGAGCCTATAATTCATGGCCCTACAGGATGGTAAAAGGCACGTAATGTGGAAAAATGACTTGGGTTGAACCAGAGAAAAGAACTTGAGAGCAAGGCAGAATTGCAAAACTGGGATTTCAAGAGGGAGAAGCGTCTCGCCTGGTAAGAACCTAGGATGTGGCAGTACTTCTTCAAACATGCCTTTGTCGAAAAAGGGTGTATGCCTTTATCCTGAATATCTTTAGGATAAAGGCATACACCGTTTTTGGGGAACCAGGCAGGGGCTCGGTGCAAATCAACACTACATAATGCTATCACTTCCCATCAAAACAAAGAGTAATGTACGAAAAGTGTAAAGACCAGAAATGCAGGGTAACGTGGAGGTAAATCGTACCCACATTTTGTGGATTGTGGGATGAAGAATGGCAATCGGCACCCTGGCGAATTCTATGGTGTATTCGAAGATAAAGTAAGAAACAATGCTACAGCACATAGGACACTTCCACTCAAGGACGTATATTTTCAAGGAAACCAAAGAAACTCAGGTCACAGGCAACCCAACGTTTACTGCTGCTCTCTTTACAAAAGCCTCGACGAGGATACAATCTAAATTTCCTTGAACAGAAACATGGATGAAGAATACGTGATTCTTATCTACAATTATATATTACAGAGCCAGGAAATCAATGAAATAACGTCACTTGCGCCACCGGAGTGTTCTTAGTTACAATCATTCTCAGTGAATTTAGTCACATAGAAAAAAGTGGTTTATCAAAGATATGAGGTACAGGTGGAATATAAAATTGCGTCCCTTGAACGAAATGGCAGACGACAGAGAGAATTACACATTTAGCAAACACACTTATGCCTGTAGGAGCGCAAAGGTCACATGAGGTGAGGAAAAACCAGGTGTTTTCAATGAGCACAGATACCATTCCCTATAGACCAAGGAGGGAATCAAGACAACTTACTCTAAACCTCAAAGGACTGAACTCAGCCCACTTTACACACCAGAAAAGATTATTGACAACTGGTCAGAATTTGAAAAACAATTTATCTATGTCTCTCTGGAAGAGAATCTAGTGGATGCACAGCAGCAAGCAACACAGCACGGAAAATCGGCTACACCCGGTGAGAAAAATAAACTGCAAAATAAAGGCAGTGAGTGACAGATAAATTCTTCGAGACTTCGTTCAGGGGCTGTGATTGGAGTTGTTTTCAGCATATATTCACACACAGAAAGATGGGACCTAAGGGAGGACAATCGTGGGTCTGAGTGTCTTCGTGAGCATGAGTCAGCAAATGCAGCCCTTGTAGAATAACACTGCCTTGCCCTGATTCCATTGACCCGAAATCTCCAAATGTAGATGACCCTTCTACAGCGAACACATGCATGTGTCAGCCACAGGATGCTACCCCATTGGAATGGGAAAAAACATGAAAAGGCACCTCATCTTCTCATATCCTGGTGCTCGGGTTCAAGCTTCCAGCCACTTTCCTGAAAATATCCCCACTTGGGGAAGTCAGCACTTTCAAAACCTTCTTTCTTATAGCTTGGAATTGGTTCCATGGATGAACTACAACGGGGAAGAATAAGAAACGATGCCTATATATTTGGACAGGCATATGGTGCTCTAATTTCAACTGCTGAACAAGAATTGACCCAAGTCTAAGCTTGCTCTCAGAAGGAGAATAGGGCTTGAAAATTTCCCGCTGCTTTGTGACCAGTTCCAAAAGTGGGAAGTTGAGCAGGGGATCTCAGGGAGCCTATAATTCATGGCCCTGCAGGGTGGTCAAAGACACCTAATGTGGACAAATGACTTGGGTTGAGCCAGAGAAAAGAACTTGAGAGCAAGGCAGAATTGCAAAAATGGGATTTCAAGAGGGAGACGCGTCTCGCCTGGTAAGAACCTAGAATGTGGCAGTACTTCTTCAACCATGCCTTTGTCGAAAAACGGTGTATGCCTTTATCCTGAATATATTCCGAATAAAGGCATACACCGTTTTTGGGCAACCAGGCAGGGGCTCGGTGCAAATCAACACTACATAGTGCTATCACTTCCCATCTAAACAAAGGGTCATCTACGAAAAGTGTAAAGACTAGAAATACAGGGTAGCATGGAGGTAAATCGTACCCACATTTTGTGGATTCCAGGATGAACAATGGCAATCGGCACCCTGGCGAAGTCTATGGTGTATTCAAAAATAATGTAAGAAACAAAGCTAAAGCACATAGGACACTTCCACTCAAGGACGTATATTTTCAAGAAAACCAAAGAACCTCAGGTCACAGGCAACCCAACGTTTTCTGCTGCTCTCTTTACAAAAGCCTCGACTAGGATACAATCTAAATTTCCTTGGACGGAAAACATGGATGGAGAATATGTGATTCTTATCTACAATGATATATTACTGAGCCAGGAAATCAATGAAATAACGTCACTTGCCGCCAAAGGAGTGTTCGTAGTTACAATCATTCTCAGTAAATTTAGTCACATAGAAAAAAGTGGTTTATCAAAGATATGAGGTACAGGTGGAATACAAAATTGCGTCCCATGAATGAAATGGCAGACGAGAGAAAGCATCACACATTTAGCAAACACACTTATGCCTGTAGGAGCGCGAAGGTCACTTGAGGTGAGGAAAAAACAGGTGTTTTCAATGAGCACAGATACCATTCCATATAGACCAAAGAGGGCATCAAGACAACTTACTCTAAACCTCAAAGGACTGAACTCAGCCCACTTTACACACCAGAAAAGATTATTTACAACTGGTTAGAATTTGAAAAACAATTTATCGATGTCTCTCTGGAAGAGAATCAAGTGGATGCACAGCAGCAAGCAACACAGCACTGAAAATCGGCTACACCCCGTGAGAAAAATAAACTGCAAAATAAAGGCAGTGAGTGAGAGATAAATTCTTCGAGACTTCATTCAGGGGCTGTCATTGAAGTTGTTTTGAGCATATATTAACACACAGAAGGATCGGACCTAAGGGAGGACACTCGTGGGTCTGAGTGTCTTCGTGAGCATGAGTCAGCAAATGCAGCCCTTGTCGAATAACACTGCCTTTTCCTGATTCCATGGACCCGAAATCTCCAAATGCAGACGACCCTTCCTACAGCGAACACATGCATGGGACAGCCACAGGATGCTACCCCATTGGAACGGCAAAAAACATGAAAAGCCACCTCATCTTCTCATATCCTGGTGCTCGGGTTCAAGCTTTCAGCCGCTTTTCTGAAAATATACCCAATTGCGGAAGTCAGCACTTTCAAAACACTCTTACTTATAACTTGGAATTGGTTCCATGGATGAACTACAACGGGGAAGAATAAGAGACGATGGCTATATATGTGGACAGGCACATGGCGCTCTAATTTCCAATGCTGAACAAGAATTGACCCAAGTCTAAGCTTGCTCTCGGAAGGAGAATTGGGCTTGAAAATTTCCTGCTGCTTTGGGACCTGTTCCGAAAGTGGGAAGTTGAGCCGGGGATCTCAGGGAGCCTATAATTCATGGCCCTACAGGATGGTAAAAGGCACGTAATGTGGAAAAATGACTTGGGTTGAACCAGAGAAAAGAACTTGAGAGCAAGGCAGAATTGCAAAACTGGGATTTCAAGAGGGAGAAGCGTCTCGCCTGGTAAGAACCTAGGATGTGGCAGTACTTCTTCAAACATGCCTTTGTCGAAAAAGGGTGTATGTCTTTATCCTGAATATCTTTAGGATAAAGGCATACACCGGTTTTGGGGAACCAGGCAGGGGCTCGGTGCAAATCAACACTACATAATGCTATCACTTCCCATCAAAACAAAGGGTCATGTACGAAAAGTGTAAAGACCAGAAATGCAGGGTAACGTGGAGGTAAATCGTACCCACATTTTGTGGATTGTGGGATGAAGAATGGCAATCGGCACCCTGGCGAATTCTATGGTGTATTCGAAGATAAAGTAAGAAACAATGCTACAGCACATAGGACACTTCCACTCAAGGACGTATATTTTCAAGGAAACCAAAGAACCTCAGGTCACAGGCAACCCAACGTTTACTGCTGCTCTCTTTACAAAAGCCTCGACGAGGATACAATCTAAATTTCCTTGAACAGAAACATGGATGAAGAATATGTGATTCTTATCTACAATGATATATTACAGAGCCAGGAAATCAATGAAATAACGTCACTTGCGCCACCGGAGTGTTCTTAGTTACAATCATTCTCAGTGAATTTAGTCACATAGAAAAAAGTGGTTTATCAAAGATATGAGGTACAGGTGGAATATAAAATTGCGTCCCTTGAATGAAATGGCAGACGACAGAGAGAATTACACATTTAGCAAACACACTTATGCCTGTAGGAGCGCAAAGGTCACATGAGGTGAGGAAAAACCAGGTGTTTTCAATGAGCACAGATACCATTCCATATAGACCAAGGAGGGAATCAAGACAACTTACTCTAAACCTCAAAGGACTGAACTCAGCCCACTTTACACACCAGAAAAGATTATTGACAACTGGTCAGAATTTGAAAAACAATTTATCTATGTCTCTCTGGAAGAGAATCTAGTGGAAGCACAGCAGCAAGCAACACAGCACGGAAAATCGGCTACACCCGGTGAGAAAAATAAACTGCAAAATAAAGGCAGTGAGTGACAGATAAATTCTTCGAGACTTCGTTCAGGGGCTGTGATTGGAGTTGTTTTCAGCATATATTCACACACAGAAAGATGGGACCTAAGGGAGGACAATCGTGGGTCTGAGTGTCTTCGTGAGCATGAGTCAGCAAATGCAGCCCTTGTAGAATAACACTGCCTTGCCCTGATTCCATTGACCCGAAATCTCCAAATGTAGATGACCCTTCTACAGCGAACACATGCATGTGTCAGCCACAGGATGCTACCCCATTGGAATGGGAAAAAACATGAAAAGGCACCTCATCTTCTCATATCCTGGTGCTCGGGTTCAAGCTTCCAGCCACTTTCCTGAAAATATCCCCACTTGGGGAAGTCAGCACTTTCAAAACCTTCTTTCTTATAGCTTGGAATTGGTTCCATGGATGAACTACAACGGGGAAGAATAAGAAACGATGCCTATATATTTGGAC
The DNA here is from genome assembly GCF_026419965.1 of Kogia breviceps. Classification (NCBI taxonomy): domain Eukaryota; kingdom Metazoa; phylum Chordata; class Mammalia; order Artiodactyla; family Physeteridae; genus Kogia; species Kogia breviceps. Next base: position 37,744,044 of record NC_081329.1, read on the forward strand.
AGGCATATGGTGCTCTAATTTCAACTGCTGAACAAGAATTGACCCAAGTCTAAGCTTGCTCTCAGAAGGAGAATAGGGCTTGAAAATTTCCCGCTGCTTTGTGACCAGTTCCAAAAGTGGGAAGTTGAGCAGGGGATCTCAGGGAGCCTATAATTCATGGGCCTGCAGGATGGTCAAAGACACCTAATGTGGACAAATGACTTGGGTTGAGCCAGATAAAAGAACTTGAGAGCAAGGCAGAATTGCAAAAATGGGATTTCAAGAGGGAGACGCGTCTCGCCTGGTAAGAACCTAGAATGTGGCAGTACTTCTTCAACCATGCCTTTGTCGAAAAACGGTGTATGCCTTTATCCTGAATATCTTTAGGATAAAGGCATACACCGTTTTTGGGCAACCAGGCAGGGGCTCTGTCCAAATCAACACTACATAGTGCTATCACTTCCCATCGAAACAAAGGGTCATCTACGAAAAGTGTAAAGACTAGAAATTCAGGGTAGCATGGAGGTAAATCGTACCCACATTTTGTGGATTGTGGGATGACCAATGGCAATCGGCACCCTGGCGAATTCTATGGTGTATTCGAAGATAAAGTAAGAAACAATGCTACAGCACATAGGACACTTCCATTCAAGGACGTATATTTTCAGGAAAACCAAAGAACCTCAGGTCACAGGCAACCCAACGTTTACTGCTGCTCTCTTTACAAAAGCCTCGACTAGGATACAATCTAAATTTCCTTGGACGGAAAACATGGATGGAGAATATGTGATTCTTATCTACAATGATATATTACTGAGCCAGGAAATCAATGAAATAACGTCACTTGCCGCCAAAGGAGTGTTCGTAGTTACAATCATTCTCAGTAAATTTAGTCACATAGAAAAAAGTGGTTTATCAAAGATATGAGGTACAGGTGGAATACAAAATTGCATCCCATGAATGAAATGGCAGACGAGAGAAAGCATCACACATTTAGCAAACACACTTATGCCTGTAGGAGCGCGAAGGTCACTTGAGGTTTGGAAAAACCAGGTGTTTTCAATGAGCACAGATACCATTCCATATAGACCAAAGAGGGCATCAAGACAACTTACTCTAAACCTCAAAGGACTGAACTCAGCCCACTTTACACACCAGAAAAGATTATTTACAACTGGTTAGAATTTGAAAAACAATTTATCGATGTCTCTCTGGAAGAGAATCAAGTGGATGCACAGCAGCAAGCAACACAGCACTGAAAATCGGCTACACCCCGTGAGAAAAATAAACTGCAAAATAAAGGCAGTGAGTGAGAGATAAATTCTTTGAGACTTCGTTCAGGGGCTGTCATTGAAGTTGTTTTGAGCATATATTAACACACAGAAGGATCGGACCTAAGGGAGGACACTCGTGGGTCTGAGTGTCTTCGTGAGCATGAGTCAGCAAATGCAGCCCTTGTCGAATAACACTGCCTTTTCCTGATTCCATGGACCCGACATCTCCAAATGCAGACGACCCTTCCTACAGCGAACACATGCATGGGACAGCCACAGGATGCTACCCCATTGGAACGGAAAAAACATGAAAAGCCAGCTCATCTTCTCATATCCTGGTGCTCGGGTTCAAGCTTTCAGCCGCTTTTCTGAAAATATACCTAATTGGGGAAGTCAGCACTTTCAAAACACTCTTACTTATAACATGGAATTGGTTCCATGGATGAACTACAATGGGGAAGAATAAGAGACGATGGCTATATATTTGGACAGGCATATGGTGCTCTAATTTCCAATGCTGAACAAGAATTGACCCAAGTCTAAGCTTGCTCTCGGAAGGAGAATTGGGCTTGAAAATGTCCTGCTGCTTTGGGACCAGTTCCGAAAGTGGGAAGTTGAGCCGGGGATCTCAGGGAGCCTATAATTCATGGCCCTGCAGGATGGTAAAAGGCACGTAATGTGGAAAAATGACTTGGGTTGAACCAGAGAAAAGAACTTGAGAGCAAGGCAGAATTGCAAAACTGGGATTTCAAGAAGGAGAAGCGTCTCGCCTGGTAACAACCTAGGATGTGGCAGTACTTCTTCAAACATGCCTTTGTCGAAAAATGGTATATGCCTTTATCCTGAATATATTCCGAATAAAGGCATACACCGTTTTTGGGCAACCAGGCAGGGGCTCGGTGCAAATCAACACTACATAGTGCTTTCACTTCCCATCTAAACAAAGGGTCATCTACGAAAATTGTAAAGACTAGAAATTCAGGGTAGCATGGAGGTAAATCGTACCCACATTTTGTGGATTTCAGGATGAACAATGGCAATTGGCACCCTGGCGAAGTCTATGGTGTATTCAAAAATAATGTAAGAAACAAAGCTACAGCACATAGGACACTTCCACTCAAGGACGTATATTTTCAAGAAAACCAAAGAACCTCAGGTCACAGGCAACCCAACGTTTTCTGCTGCTCTCTTTACAAAAGCCTCGACTAGGATACAATCTAAATTTCCTTGGACGGAAAACATGGATGGATAATATGTGATTCTTATCTACAATGATATATTACTGAGCCAGGAAATCAATGAAATAACGTCACTTGCCGCCAAAGGAGTGTTCGTAGTTACAATCATTCTCAGTAAATTTAGTCACATAGAAAAAAGTGGTTTATCAAAGATATGAGGTACAGGTGGAATACAAAATTGCGTCCCATGAATGAAATGGCAGACGAGAGAAAGCATCACACATTTAGCAAACACACTTATGCCTGTAGGAGCGCAAAGGTCACATGAGGTGAGGAAAAACCAGGTGTTTTCAATGAGCACAGATACCATTCCATATAGACCAAGGAGGGAATCAAGACAACTTACTCTAAACCTCAAAGGACTGAACTCAGCCCACTTTACACACCAGAAAAGATTATTGACAACTGGTCAGAATTTGAAAAACAATTTATCTATGTCTCTCTGGAAGAGAATCTAGTGGATGCACAGCAGCAAGCAACACAGCACGGAAAATCGGCTACACCCGGTGAGAAAAATAAACTGCAAAATAAAGGCAGTGAGTGACAGATAAATTCTTCGAGACTTCGTTCAGGGGCTGTGATTGGAGTTGTTTTCAGCATATATTAACACACAGAAAGATGGGATCTAAGGGAGGACAATCGTGGGTCTGAGTGTCTTCGTGAGCATGAGTCAGCAAATGCAGCCCTTGTAGAATAACACTGCCTTGCCCTGATTCTATTGATCCGAAATCTCCAAATGTAGATGACCCTTCTACAGCGAACACATGCATGTGTCAGCCACAGGATGCTACCCCATTGGAACGGCAAAAAAACATGAAAAGCCACCTCATCTTCTCTTATCCTGGTGCTCGGGTTCAAGCTTCCAGCCACTTTCCTGAAAATATACCCGCTTGGGGAAGTCAGCACTTTCAAAACCTTCTTTCTTATAGCTTGGAATTGGTTCCATGGATGAACTACAACGGGGAAGAATAAGACACGATGCATATATATTTGGACAGGCATATGGTACTCTAATTTCAACTGCTGAACAAGAATTGACCCAAGTCTAAGCTTGCTCTCAGAAGGAGAATAGGGCTTGAAAATTTCCCGCTGATTTGTGACCAGTTCCAAAAGTGGGAAGTTGAGCAGGGGATCTCAGCGAGCCTATAATTCATGGGCCTGCAGGATGGTCAAAGACACCTTATGTGGACAAATGACTTGGGTTGAGCCAGAGAAAAGAACTTGAGAGCAAGGCAGAATTGCAAAAATGGGATTTCAAGAGGGAGACGCGTCTCGCCTGGTAAGAACCTAGAATGTGGCAGTACTTCTTCAACCATGCCTTTGTCGAAAAACGGTGTATGCCTTTATCCTGAATATATTCCGAATAAAGGCATACACCGTTTTTGGGCAACCAGGCAGGGGCTCGGTCCAAATCAACACTACATAGTGCTATCACTTCCCATCTAAACAAAGGGTCATCTACGAAAAGTGTAAAGACTAGAAATTCAGGGTAGCATGGAGGTAAATCGTACCCACATTTTGTGGATTTTGGGATGACCAATTGCAATCGGCACCCTGGCGAATTCTATGGTGTATTCGAAGATAAAGTAAGAAACAATGCTACAGCACATAGGACACTTCCATTCAAGGACGTATATTTTCAGGAAAAACAAAGAACATCAGGTCACAGGCAACCCAACGTTTACTGCTGCTCTCTTTACAAAAGCCTCGACTAGGATACAATCTAAATTTCCTTGGACGGAAAACATGGATGGAGAATATGTGATTCTTATCTACAATGATATATTACTGAGCCAGGAAATCAATGAAATAACGTCACTTGCCGCCAAAGGAGTGTTCGTAGTTACAATCATTCTCAGTAAATTTAGTCACATAGAAAAAAGTGGTTTATCAAAGATATGAGGTACAGGTGGAATACAAAATTGCGTCCCATGAATGAAATGGCAGACGAGAGAAAGCATCACACATTTAGCAAACACACTTATGCCTGTAGGAGCGCGAAGGTCACTTGAGGTGAGGAAAAACCAGGTGTTTTCAATGAGCACAGATACCATTCCATATAGACCAAAGAGGGCATCAAGACAACTTACTCTAAACCTCAAAGGACTGAACTCAGCCCACTTTACACACCAGAAAAGATTATTTACAACTGGTTAGAATTTGAAAAAAAATTTATCGATGTCTCTCTGGAAGAGAATCAAGTGGATGCAGAGCAGCAAGCAACACAGCACGGAAAATCGGCTACACCCCGTGAGAAAAATAAACTGCAAAGTAAAGGCAGTGAGTGAGAGATAAATTCTTCGAGTCTTCGTTCAGGGGCTGTCATTGAAGTTGTTTTGAGCATATATTAACACACAGAAGGATCGGACCTAAGGGAGGACACTCGTGGGTCTGAGTGTCTTCGTGAGCATGAGTCAGCAAATGCAGCCCTTGTCGAATAACACTGCCTTTTCCTGATTCCATGGACCCGAAATCTCCAAATGCAGACGACCCTTCCTACAGCGAACACATGCATGGGACAGCCACAGGATGCTACCCCATTGGAACGGCAAAAAAACATGAAAAGCCACCTCATCTTCTCATACCCTGGTGCTCGGGTTCAAGCTTTCAGCCGCTTTTCTGAAAATATACCCAATTGGGGAAGTCAGCACTTTCAAAACACTCTTACTTATAACTTGGAATTGGTTCCATGGATGAACTACAATGGGGAAGAATAAGAGACGATGGCTATATATTTGGACAGGCACATGGCGCTCTAATTTCCAATGCTGAACAAGAATTGACCCAAGTCTAAGCTTGCTCTCGGAAGGAGAATTGGGCTTGAAAATGTCCTGCTGCTTTGGGACCAGTTCCGAAAGTGGGAAGTTGAGCCGGGGATCTCAGGGAGCCTATAATTCATGGCCCTGCAGGATGGTAAAAGGCACGTAATGTGGAAAAATGACTTGGGTTGAACCAGAGAAAAGAACTTGAGAGCAAGGCAGAATTGCAAAACTGGGATTTCAAGAGGGAGAAGCGTCTCGCCTGGTAAGAACCTAGGATGTGGCAGTACTTCTTCAAACATGCCTTTGTTGAAAAAGGGTGTATGCTTTTATCCGGAATATATTCCGAATAAAGGCATACACCGTTTTTGGGCAACCAGGCAGGGGCTCGGTGCAAATCAACACTACATAGTGCTATCTCTTCCCATCTAAACAAAGGGTCAACTACGAAAAGTGTAAAGACTAGAAATTCAGGGTAGCATGGAGGTAAATCGTACCCACATTTTGTGGATTCCAGGATGAACAATGGCAATCGGCACCCTGGCGAAGTCTATGGTGTATTCAAAAATAATGTAAGAATCAAAGCTACAGCACATAGGACACTTCCACTCAAGGACGTATATTTTCAAGAAAACCAAAGAACCTCAGGTCACCGGCAACCCAACGTTTACTGCTGCTCTCTTTACAAAAGCCTCGACTAGGATACAATCTAAATTTCCTTGGACGGAAAACATGGATGGAGAATATGTGATTCTTATCTACAATGATATATTACTGAGCCAGGAAATCAATGAAATAACGTCACTTGCCGCCAAAGGAGTGTTCGTAGTTACAATCATTCTCAGTAAATTTAGTCACATAGAAAAAAGTGGTTTATCAAAGATATGAGGTACAGGTGGAATACAAAATTGCGTCCCATGAATGAAATGGCAGACGAGAGAAAGCATCACACACTTAGCAAACACACTTATGCCTGTAGGAGCGCGAAGGTCACTTGAGGTGAGGAAGAAACAGGTGTTTTCAATGAGCACAGATACCATTCCATATAGACCAAAGAGGGCATCAAGACAACTTACTCTAAACCTCAAAGGACTGAACTCAGCCCACTTTACACACCAGAAAAGATTATTTACAACTGGTTAGAATTTGAAAAAAAATATATCGATGTCTCTCTGGAAGAGAATCAAGTGGATGCAGAGCAGCAAGCAACACAGCACGGAAAATCGGCTACACCCCGTGAGAAAAATAAACTGCAAAGTAAAGGCAGTGAGTGAGAGATAAATTCTTCGAGACTTCGTTCAGGGGCTGTCATTGAAGTTGTTTTGAGCATATATTAACACACAGAAGGATCGGACCTAAGGGAGGACACTCGTGGGTCTGAGTGTCTTCGTGAGCATGAGTCAGCAAATGCAGCCCTTGTCGAATAACACTGCCTTTTCCTGATTCCATGGACCCGAAATCTCCAAATGCAGACGACCGTTCCTACAGCGAACACATGCATGGGACAGCCACAGGATGCTACCCCATTGGAACGGCAAAAAAACATGAAAAGCCACCTCATCTTCTCATATCCTGGTGCTCGGGTTCAAGCTTCCAGCCACTTTCCTGAAAATATCCCCGCTTGGGGAAGTCAGCACTTTCAAAACCTTCTTTCTTATAGCTTGGAATTGGTTCCATGGATGAACTACAACGGGGAAGAATAAGACACGATGCCTATATATTTGGACAGGCATATGGTGCTCTAATTTCAACTGCTGAACAAGAATTGACCCAAGTCTAAGCTTGCTCTCAGAAGGAGAATAGGGCTTGAAAATTTCCCGCTGCTTTGTGACCAGTTCCAAAAGTGGGAAGTTGAGCAGGGAATCTCAGGGAGCCTATAATTCATGGGCCTGCAGGATGGTCAAAGACACCTTATGTGGACAAATGACTTGGGTTGAGCCAGAGAAAAGAACTTGAGAGCAAGGCAGAATTGCAAAAATGGGATTTCAAGAGGGAGACGCGTCTCGCCTGGTAAGAACCTAGGATGTGGCAGTACTTCTTCAAACATGCCTTTGTCGAAAAAGGGTGTATGCCTTTATCCTGAATATCTTTAGGATAAAGGCATACACCGTTTTTGGGCAACCAGGCAGGGGCTCGGTCCAAATCAACACTACATAGTGCTATCACTTCCCATCAAAACAAAGGGTCATGTACGAAAAGTGTAAAGACCAGAAATGCAGGGTAACGTGGAGGTAAATCGTACCCACATTTTGTGGATTGTGGGATGAAGAATGGCAATCGGCACCCTGGCGAATTCTATGGTGTATTCGAAGATAAAGTAAGAAACAATGCTACAGCACATAGGACACTTCCACTCAAGGACGTATATTTTCAAGGAAACCAAAGAACCTCAGGTCACAGGCAACCCAACGTTTACTGCTGCTCTCTTTACAAAAGCCTCGACGAGGATACAATCTAAATTTCCTTGGACGGAAACATCGATGAAGAATATGTGATTCTCATCTACAATGATATATTACAGAGCCAGGAAATCAATGAAATAACGTCACTTGGCGCCACCGGAGTGTTCTTAGTTACAATCATTCTCAGTGAATTTAGTCACATAGAAAAAAGTGGTTTATCAAAGATATGAGGTACAGGTGGAACATAAAATTGCGTCCCTTGAATGAAATGGCAGATGACAGAGAGAATTACACATTTAGCAAACACACTTATGCCTGTAGGAGCGCAAAGGTCACATGAGGTGAGGAAAAACCAGGTGTTTTCAATGAGCACAGATACCATTCCATATAGACCAAGGAGGGAATCAAGACAACTTACTCTAAACCTCAAAGGACTGAACTCAGCCCACTTTACACACCAGAAAAGATTATTGACAACTGGTCAGAATTTGAAAAACAATTTATCAATGTCTCTCGGGAAGAGAATCTAGTGGATGCACAGCAGCAAGCAACACAGCACTCAAAATCGGCTACACCCGGTGAGAAAAATAAACTGCAAAATAAAGGCAGTGAGTGACAGATAAATTCTTGGAGACTTCGTTCAGGGGCTGTGATTGGAGTTGTTTTCAGCATATATTAACACACAGAAAGATGGGACCTAAGGGAGGACAATCGTGGGTCTGAGTGTCTTCGTGAGCATGAGTCAGCAAATGCAGCCCTTGTAGAATAACACTGCCTTGCCCAGATTCCATTGACCCGAAATCTCCAAATGTAGACGACCCTTCTACAGCGAACACATGCATGGGTCAGCCACAGGATGCTACCCCATTGGAACGGGAAAAAACATGAAAAGGCACCTCATCTTCTCATATCCTGGTGCTCGGGTTCAAGCTTCCAGCCACTTTCCTGAAAATATCCCCACTTGGGGAAGTCAGCACTTTCAAAACCTTCTTTCTTATAGCTTGGAATTGGTTCCATGGATGAACTACAACGGGGAAGAATAAGACACGATGCCTATATATTTGGACAGGCATATGGTGCTCTAATTTCAACTGCTGAACAAGAATTGACCCAAGTCTAAGCTTGCTCTCAGAAGGAGAATAGGGCTTGAAAATTCCCCGCTGATTTGTGACCAGTTCCAAAAGTGGGAAGTTGAGCAGGGGATCTCAGCGAGCCTATAATTCATGGGCCTGCAGGATGGTCAAAGACACCTAATGTGGACAAATGACTTGGGTTGAGCCAGAGAAAAGAACTTGAGAGCAAGGCAGAATTGCAAAAATGGGATTTCAAGAGGGAGACGCGTCTCGCCTGGTAAGAACCTAGAATGTGGCAGTACTTCTTCAACCATGCCTTTGTCGAAAAACGGTGTATGCCTTTATCCTGAATATCTTTAGGATAAAGGCATACACCGTTTTTGGGCAACCAGGCAGGGGCTTGGTGCAAATCAACACTACATAGTGCTATCACTTCCCATCTAAACAAAGGGTCATCTACGAAATGTGTAAAGACGAGAAATTCAGGGTAGCATGGAGGTAAATCGTACCCACATTTTGTGGATTCCAGGATGAACAATGGCAATCGGCACCCTGGCGAAGTCTATGGTGTATTCAAAAATAATGTAATAAACAAAGCTACAGCACATAGGACACTTCCACTCAAGGACGTATATTTTCAAGAAAACCAAAGAACCTCAGGTCACAGGCAACCCAACGTTTTCTGCTGCTCTCTTTACAAAAGCCTCGACTAGGATACAATCTAAATTTCTTTGTATGGAAAACATGGATGGAGAATATGTGATTCTTATCTACAATGATATATTACTGAGCCAGGAAATCAATGAAATAACGTCACTTGCCGCCAAAGGAGTGTTCGTAGTTACAATCATTCTCAGTAAATTTAGTCACATAGAAAAAAGTGGTTTATCAAAGATATGAGGTACAGGTGGAATACAAAATTGCGTCCCATGAATGAAATGGCAGACGAGAGAAAGCATCACACATTTAGCAAACACACTTATGCCTGTAGGAGCGCGAAGGTCACTTAAGGTGAGGAACAACCAGGTGTTTCCAATGAGCACAGATACCATTCCATATAGACCAAAGAGGGAATCAAGACAACTTACTCTAAACCTCAAAGGACTGAACTCAGCCCACTTTACACACCAGAGAAGATTATTTACAACTGGTTAGAATTTGAAAAACAATTTATCGATGTCTCTCTGGAAGAGAATCAAGTGGATGCACAGCCGCAAGCAACACAGCACTGAAAATCGGCTACACCCCGTGAGAAAAATAAACGGCAAAATAAAGGCAGTGAGTGAGAGATAAATTCTTCGAGACTTCGTTCAGGGGCTGTCATTGAAGTTGTTTTGAGCATATATTAACACACAGAAGGATCGGACCTAAGGGAGGACACTCGTGGGTCTGAGTGTCTTCGTGAGCCTGAGTCAGCAAATGCAGCCCTTGTCGAATAACACTGCCTTTTCCTGATTCCATGGACCAGAAATCTCCAAATGCAGACGACCCTTCCTACAGCGAACACATGCATGGGACAGCCACAGGATGCTACCCCATTGGAACGGCAAAAAACCATGAAAATCCACCCCATCTTCTCATATCCTGGTGCTCGGGTTCAAGCTTTCAGCCGCTTTTCTGAAAATATACCCAATTGGGGAAGTCAGCACTTTCAAAACACTCTTATTTATAACTTGGAATTGGTTCCATGGATGAACTACAATGGGGAAGAATAAGAGACGATGGCTATATATTTGGACAGGCACATGGCGCTCTAATTTCCAATGCTGAACAAGAATTGACCCAAGTCTAAGCTTGCTCTCAGAAGGAGAATTGGGCTTGAAAATGTCCTGCTGCTTTGGGACCAGTTCCGAAAGTGGGAAGTTGAGCCGGGGATCTCAGGGAGCCTATAATTCATGGCCCTGCAGGATGGTAAAAGGCACGTAATGTGGAAAAATGACTTGGGTTGAACCAGAGAAAAGAACTTGAGAGCAAGGCAGAATTGCAAAACTGGGATTTCAAGAGGGAGAAGTGTCTCGCCTGGTAAGAACCTAGGATGTGGCAGTACTTCTTCAAACATGCCTTTGTCAAAAAAGGGTGTATGCCTTTATCCTGAATATATTTAGGATAAAGGCATACACCGATTTTGGGGAACCAGGCAGGGGCTCGGTGCAAATCAACACTACATTATGCTATCACTTCCCATCAAAACAAAGGGTCATGTACGAAAAGTGTAAAGACCAGAAATGCAGGGTAACGTGGAGGTAAATCGTACCCACATTTTGTGGATTGTGGGATGACCAATTGCAATCGGCACCCTGGCAAATTCTATGGTGTATTCGAAGATAAAGTAAGACACAATGCTACAGCACATAGGACACTTCCACTCAAGGACGTATATTTTCAAGGAAACCAAAGAACCTTAGGTCACAGGCAACCCAACGTTTACTGCTGCTCTCTTTACAAAAGCCTCGACTAGGATACAATCTAAATTTCCTTGGACGGAAACATGGATGAAGAATATGTGATTCTTATCTACAATGATATATTACAGAGCCAGGAAATCAATGAAATAACGTCACTTGGCGCCACCGGAGTGTTCTTAGTTACAATCATTCTCAGTGAATATAGTCACATAGAAAAAAGTGGTTTATCAAAGATATGAGGTACAGGTGGAATATAAAATTGCATCCCTTGAAAGAAATGGCAGACGACAGAGAGAATTACACATTTAGCAAACACACTTATGCCTGTAGGAGCGCAAAGGTCACATGAGGTGAGGAAAAACCAGGTGTTTTCAATGAGCACAGATACCATTCCGTATAGACCAAGGAGGGAATCAAGACAACTTACTCTAAACCTCAAAGGACTGAACTCAGCCCACTTTACACACCAGAAAAGATTATTGACAACTGGTTAGAATTTGAAAAACAATTTATCGATGTCTCTCTGGAAGAGAATCAAGTGGATGCAGAGCAGCAAGCAACACAGCACTGAAAATCGGCTACACCCCGTGAGAAAAATAAACTGCAAAATAAAGGCAGTGAGTGAGAGATAAATTCTTCGAGACTTCGTTCAGGGGCTGTCATTGAATTTGTTTTGAGCATATATTAACACACAGAAGGATCGGACCTAAGGGAGGACACTCGTGGGTCTGAGTGTCTTCGTGAGCATGAGTCAGCAAATGCAGCCCTTGTCGAATAACACTGCCTTTTCCTGATTCCATGGACCCGAAATCTCCAAATGCAGACGACCCTTCCTACAGCGAACACATGCATGGGACAGCCACAGGATGCTACCCCATTGGAACGGCAAAAAAACATGAAAAGCCACCTCATCTTCTCATATCCTGGTGCTCGGGTTCAAGCTTCCAGCCACTTTCCTGAAAATATCCCCGCTTGGGGAAGTTAGCACTTTCAAAACCTTCTCTCTTATAGCTTGGAATTGGTTCCATGGATGGTCTACAATGGGGAAGAATAAGACACGATGCCTATATATTTGGACAGGCATATGGTGCTCTAATTTCAACTGCTGAACAAGAATTGACCCAAGTCTAAGCTTGCTCTCAGAAGGAGAATAGGGCTTGAAAATTTCCCGCTGCTTTGTGACCAGTTCCAAAAGTGGGAAGTTGAGCAGGGGATCTCAGCGAGCCTATAATTCATGGGCCTGCAGGATGGTCAAAGACACCTAATGTGGACAAATGACTTGGGTTGAGCCAGAGAAAAGAACTTGAGAGCAAGGCAGAATTGCAAAAATGGGATTTCAAGAGGGAGACGCGTCTCGCCTGGTAAGAACCTAGAATGTGGCAGTACTTCTTCAACCATGCCTTTGTCGAAAAACGGTGTATGCCTTTATCCTGAATATATTCCGAATAAAGGCATACACCGTTTTTGGGCAACCAGGCAGGGGCTCGGTGCAAATCAACACTACATAGTGCTATCACATCCCATCTAAACAAAGGGTCATCTACGAAAAGTGTAAAGACTAGAAATTCAGGGTAGCATGGAGGTAAATGGTACCCACATTTTGTGGATTGTGGGATGACCAATTGCAATCGGCACCCTGGCGAATTCCATGGTGTATTCGAAGATAAAGTAAGAAACAATGCTACAGCACATAGGACACTTCCATTCAAGGACGTATATTTTCAGCAAAACCAAAGAACCTCAGGTCACAGGCAACCCAACGTTTACTGCTGCTCTCTTTACAAAAGCCTCGACTAGGATACAATCTAAATTTCCTTGGACGGAAAACATGGATGGAGAATATGTGATTATTATCTACAATGATATATTACTGAGCCAGGAAATCAATGAAATAACGTCACTTGCCGCCAAAGGAGTGTTCGTAGTTACAATCATTCTCAGTAAATTTAGTCACAGGGAAAAAAGTGGTTTATCAAAGATATGAGGTACAGGTGGAATACAAAATTGCGTCCCATGAATGAAATGGCAGACGAGAGAAAGCATCACACATTTAGCAAACACACTTATGCCTGTAGGAGCGCGAAGGTCACTTGAGGTGAGGAAAAACCAGGTGTTTTCAATGAGCACAGATACCATTCCATATAGACCAAAGAGGGAATCAAGACAACTTACTCTAAACCTCAAAGGACTGAACTCAGCCCACTTTACACACCAGAAAAGATTATTGACAACTGGTTAGAATTTGAAAAACAATTTATCGATGTCTCTCTGGAAGAGAATCAAGTGGATGCACAGCAGCAAGCAACACAGCACGGAAAATCGGCTACACCCGGTGAGAAAAATAAACTGCAAAATAAAGGCAGTGAGTGAGAGATAAATTCTTCGAGACTTCGTTCAGGGGCTGTCATTGAAGTTGTTTTGAGCATATATTAACACACAGAAGGATCGGACCTAAGGGAGGACACTCGTGGGTCTGAGTGTCTTCGTGAGCATGAGTCAGCAAATGCAGCCCTTGTCGAATAACACTGCCTTTTCCTGATTCCATGGACCCGAAATCTCCAAATGCAGACGAACCTTCCTACAGCGAACACATGCATGGGACAGCCACAGGATGCTACCCCATTGGAACGGCCAAAAAACATGAAAAGACACTTCATCTTCTCATATCCTGGTGCTCGGGTTCAAGCTTTCAGCCGCTTTTCTGAAAATATACCCAATTGGGGAAGTCAGCACTTTCAAAACACTCTTACTTATAACTTGGAATTGGTTCCATGGATGAACTACAATGGGGAAGAATAAGAGACGATGGCTATATATTTGGACAGGCACATGGCGCTCTAATTTCCAATGCTGAACAAGAATTGACCCAAGTCTAAGCTTGCTCTCGGAAGGAGAATTGGGCTTGAAAATGTCCTGTTGCTTTGGGACCAGTTCCGAAAGTGGGAAGTTGAGCCGGGGATCTCAGGGAGCCTATAATTCATGGCCCTGCAGGATGGTAAAAGGCACGTAATGTGGAAAAATGACTTGGGTTGAACCAGAGAAAAGAACTTGAGAGCAAGGCAGAATTGCAAAACTGGGATTTCAAGAGGGAGAAGCGTCTCGCCTGGTAAGAACCTAGGATGTGGCAGTACTTCTTCAAACATGCCTTTGTCGAAAAACGGTGTATGCCTTTATCCTGAATATATTCCGAATAAAGGCATACACCATTTTTGGGCAACCAGGCAGGGGCTCGGTGCAAATCAACACTACATAGTGCTATCACTTCCCATTTAAACAAAGGGTCATCTACGAAAAGTGTAAAGACTAGAAATTCAGGGTAGCATGGAGGTAAATGGTACCCACATTTTGTGGATTGTGGGATGACCAATTGCAATCGGCACCCTGGCGAATTCCATGGTGTATTCGAAGATAAAGTAAGAAACAATGCTACAGCACATAGGACACTTCCATTCAAGGATGTATATTTTCAGCAAAACCAAAGAACCTCAGGTCACAGGCAACCCAACGTTTACTGCTGCTCTCTTTACAAAAGCCTCGACTAGGATACAATCTAAATTTCCTTGGACGGAAAACATGGATGGAGAATATGTGATTCTTATCTACAATGATATATTACTGAGCCAGGAAATCAATGAAATAACGTCACTTGCCGCCAAAGGAGTGTTCGTAGTTACAATCATTCTCAGTAAATTTAGTCACAGGGAAAAAAGTGGTTTATCAAAGATATGAGGTACACGTGGAATACAAAATTGCGTCCCATGAATGAAATGGCAGACGAGAGAAAGCATCACACATTTAGCAAACACACTTATGCCTGTAGGAGCGCGAAGGTCACTTGAGGTGAGGAAAAACCAGGTGTTTTCAATGAGCACAGATACCATTCCATATAGACCAAAGAGGGAATCAAGACAACTTACTCTAAACCTCAAAGGACTGAACTCAGCCCACTTTACACACCAGAAAAGATTATTGACAACTGGTTAGAATTTGAAAAACAATTTATCGATGTCTCTCTGGAAGAGAATCAAGTGGATGCAGAGCAGCAAGCAACACAGCACTGAAAATCGGCTACACCCCGTGAGAAAAATAAACTGCAAAATAAAGGCAGTGAGTGAGAGATAAATTCTTCGAGACTTCGTTCAGGGGCTGTCATTGAATTTGTTTTGAGCATATATTAACACACAGAAGGATCGGACCTAAGGGAGGACACTCGTGGGTCTGAGTGTCTTCGTGAGCATGAGTCAGCAAATGCAGCCCTTGTCGAATAACACTGCCTTTTCCTGATTCCATGGACCCGAAATCTCCAAATGCAGACGAACCTTCCTACAGCGAACACATGCATGGGACAGCCACAGGATGCTACCCCATTGGAACGGCCAAAAAACATGAAAAGACACCTCATCTTCTCATATCCTGGAGCTCGGGTTCAAGCTTCCAGCCACTTTCCTGAAAATATCCCCACTTGGGGAAGTCAGCACTTTCAAAACACTCTTACTTATAACTTGGAATTGGTTCCATGGATGAACTACAATGGGGAAGAATAAGAGACGATGCCTATATGTTTGGACAGGCATATGGTGCTCTAATTTCCAATGCTGAACAAGAATTGACCCAAGTCTAAGCTTGCTCTCAGAAGGAGAATAGGGCTTGAAAATTTCCCGCTGATTTGTGACCAGTTCCAAAAGTGGGAAGTTGAGCAGGGGATCTCAGCGAGCCTATAATTCATGGGCCTGCAGGATGGTCAAAGACACCTAATGTGGACAAATGACTTGGGTTGAGCCAGAGAAAAGAACTTGAGAGCAAGGCAGAATTGCAAAAATGGGATTTCAAGAGGGAGACGCGTCTCGCCTGGTAAGAACCTAGAATGTGGCAGTACTTCTTCAACCATGCCTTTGTCGAAAAACGGTGAATGCCTTTATCCTGAATATATTCCGAATAAAGGCATACACCGTTTTTGGGAAACCAGGCAGGGGCTCGGTGCAAATCAACACTACATAGTGCTATCACTTCCCATCTAAACAAAGGGTCATCTACGAAAAGTGTAAAGACTAGAAATTCAGGGTAGCATGGAGGTAAATCGTACCCACATTTTGTGGATTCCAGGATGAACAATGGCAATCGGCACCATGGCGAAGTCTATGGTGTATTCAAAATTAATGTAAGAAACAAAGCTACAGCACATAGGACACTTCCACTCAAGGACGTATATTTTCAAGAAAACCAAAGAACCTCAGGTCACAGGCAACCCAACGTTTTCTGCTGCTCTCTTTACAAAAGCCTCGACTAGGATACAATCTAAATTTCCTTGTATGGAAAACATGGATGGAGAATATGTGATTCTTATCTACAATGATATATTACTGAGCCAGGAAATCAATGAAATAACGTCACTTGCCGCCAAAGGAGTGTTCGTAGTTACAATCATTCTCAGTAAATTTAGTCACATAGAAAAAAGTGGTTTATCAAAGATATGAGGTACAGGTGGAATACAAAATTGCGTCCCATGAATGAAATGGCAGACGAGAGAAAGCATCACACATTTAGCAAACACACTTATGCCTGTAGGAGCGCGAAGGTCACTTGAGGTGAGGAACAACCAGGTGTTTCCAATGAGCACAGATACCATTCCATATAGACCAAAGAGGGAATCAAGACAACTTACTCTAAACCTCAAAGGACTGAACTCAGCCCACTTTACACACCAGAGAAGATTATTTACAACTGGTTAGAATTTGAAAAACAATTTATCGATGTCTCTCTGGAAGAGAATCAAGTGGATGCACAGCCGCAAGCAACACAGCACTGAAAATCGGCTACACCCCGTGAGAAAAATAAACTGCAAAATAAAGGCAGTGAGTGAGAGATAAATTCTTCGAGACTTCGTTCAGGGGCTGTCTTTGAAGTTGTTTTGAGCATATATTAACACACAGAAGGATCGGACCTAAGGGAGGACACTCGTGGGTCTGAGTGTCTTCGTGAGCATGAGTCAGCAAATGCAGCCCTTGTCGAATAACACTGCCTTTTCCTGATTCCATGGACCAGAAATCTCCAAATGCACACGACCCTTCCTACAGCGAACACATGCATGGGACAGCCACAGGATGCTACCCCATTGGAACGGCAAAAAACCATGAAAATCCGCCCCATCTTCTCATATCCTGGTGCTCGGGTTCAAGCTTTCAGCCGCTTTTCTGAAAATATACCCAATTGGGGAAGTCAGCACTTTCAAAACACTCTTACTTATAACTTGGAATTGGTTCCATGGATGAACTACAATGGGGAAGAATAAGAGATGATGGCTATATATTTGGACAGGCACATGGCGCTCTAATTTCCAATGCTGAACAAGAATTGACCCAAGTCTAAGCTTGCTCTCAGAAGGAGAATTGGGCTTGAAAATGTCCTGCTGCTTTGGGACCAGTTCCGAAAGTGGGAAGTTGAGCCGGGGATCTCAGGGAGCCTATAATTCATGGCCCTGCAGGATGGTAAAAGGCACGTAATGTGGAAAAATGACTTGGGTTGAACCAGAGAAAAGAACTTGAGAGCAAGGCAGAATTGCAAAACTGGGATTTCAAGAGGGAGAAGCGTCTCGCCTGGTAAGAACCTAGGATGTGGCAGTACTTCTTCAAACATGCCTTTGTCTAAAAAGGGTGTATGCCTTTATCCTGAATATATTTAGGATAAAGGCATACACCGATTTTGGGGAACCAGGCAGGGGCTCGGTGCAAATCAACACTACATTATGCTGTCACTTCCCATCAAAACAAAGGGTCATGTACGAAAAGTGTAAAGACCAGAAATGCAGGGTAACGTGGAGGTAAATCGTACCCACATTTTGTGGATTGTGGGATGACCAATTGCAATCGGCACCCTGGCAAATTCTATGGTGTATTCGAAGATAAAGTAAGACACAATGCTACAGCACATAGGACACTTCCACTCAAGGACGTATATTTTCAAGGAAACCAAAGAACCTTAGGTCACAGGCAACCCAACGTTTACTGCTGCTCTCTTTACAAAAGCCTCGACTAGGATACAATCTAAATTTCCTTGGATGGAAACATGGATGAAGAATATGTGATTCTCATCTACAATGATATATTACAGAGCCAGGAAATCAATGAAATAACGTCACTTGGCGCCACCGGAGTGTTCTTAGTTACAATCATTCTCAGTGAATATAGTCACATAGAAAAAAGTGGGTTATGAAAGATATGAGGTACAGGTGGAATATAAAATTGCATCCCTTGAAAGAAATGGCAGACGACAGAGAGAATTACACATTTAGCAAACACACTTATGCCTGTAGGAGCGCAAAGGTCACATGAGGTGAGGAAAAACCAGGTGTTTTCAATGAGCACAGATACCATTCCATATAGACCAAGGAGGGAATCAAGACAACTTACTCTAAACCTCAAATGACTGAACTCAGCCAACTTTACACACCAGAAAAGATTATTGACAACTGGTCAGAATTTGAAAAACAATTTATCGATGTCTCTCTGGAAGAGAATCAAGTGGATGCACAGCCGCAAGCAACACAGCACTCAAAATCGGCTACACCGGGTGAGAAAAATAAACTGCAAAATAAAGGCAGTGAGTGACAGATAAATTCTTGGAGACTTCGTTCAGGGGCTGTGATTGGAGTTGTTTTCAGCATATATTCACACACAGAAAGATGGGACCTAAGGGAGGACAATCGTGGGTCTGAGCGTCTTCGAGAGCATGAGTCAGCAAATGCAGCCCTTGTAGAATAACGCTGCCTTGCCCTGATTCCATGGACCCGAAATCTCCAAATGTAGACGACCCTTCTACAGCGAACACATGCATGGGTCAGCCACAGGATGCTACCCCATTGGAACGGGAAAAAACATGAAAAGGCACCTCATCTTCTCATATCCTGGTGCTCGGGTTCAAGCTTCCAGCCACTTTCCTGAAAATATCCCCACTTGGGGAAGTCAGCACTTTCAAAACCTTGTTTCTTATAGCTTGGAATTGGTTCCATGGATGAACTACAACGGGGAAGAATAAGACACGATGCCTATATATTTGGACAGGCATATGGTGCTCTAATTTCAACTGCTGAACAAGAATTGACCCAAGTCTAAGCTTGCTCTCAGAAGGAGAATAGGGCTTGAAAATTTCCCGCTGATTTGTGACCAGTTCCAAAAGTGGGAAGTTGAGCAGGGGATCTCAGCGAGCCTATAATTCATGGGCCTGCAGGATGGTCAAAGACACCTAATGTGGACAAATGACTTGGTTTGAGCCAGAGAAAAGAACTTGAGAGCAAGGCAGAATTGCAAAAATGGGATTTCAAGAGGGAGACGCGTCTCGCCTGGTAAGAACCTAGAATGTGGCAGTACTTCTTCAACCATGCCTTTGTCGAAAAACGGTGAATGCCTTTATCCTGAATATATTCCGAATAAAGGCATACACCGTTTTTGGGCAACCAGGCAGGGGCTCGGTGCAAATCAACACTACATAGTGCTATCACTTCCCATCTAAACAAAGGGTCATCTACGAAAAGTGTAAAGACGAGAAATTCAGGGTAGCATGGAGGTAAATCGTACCCACATTTTGTGGATTCCAGGATGAACAATGGCAATCGGCACCCTGGCGAAGTCTATGGTGTATTCAAAAATAATGTAATAAACAAAGCTACAGCACATAGGACACTTCCACTCAAGGACGTATATTTTCAAGAAAACCAAAGAACCTCAGGTCACAGGCAACCCAACGTTTTCTGCTGCTCTCTTTACAAAAGCCTCGACTAGGATACAATCTAAATTTCCTTGTATGGAAAACATGGATGGAGAATATGTGATTCTTATCTACAATGATATATTACTGAGCCAGGAAATCAATGAAATAACGTCACTTGCCGCCAAAGGAGTGTTCGTAGTTACAATCATTCTCAGTAAATTTAGTCACATAGAAAAAAGTGGTTTATCAAAGATATGAGGTACAGGTGGAATACAAAATTGCGTCCCATGAATGAAATGGCAGACGAGAGAAAGCATCACACATTTAGCAAACACACTTATGCCTGTAGGAGCGCGAAGGTCACTTGAGGTGAGGAACAACCAGGTGTTTCCAATGAGCACAGATACCATTCCATATAGACCAAAGAGGGAATCAAGACAACTTACTCTAAACCTCAAAGGACTGAACTCAGCCCACTTTACACACCAGAGAAGATTATTTACAACTGGTTAGAATTTGAAAAACAATTTATCGATGTCTCTCTGGAAGAGAATCAAGTGGATGCACAGCCGCAAGCAACACAGCACTGAAAATCGGCTACACCCCGTGAGAAAAATAAACTGCAAAATAAAGGCAGTGAGTGAGAGATAAATTCTTCGAGACTTCGTTCAGGGGCTGTCATTGAAGTTGTTTTGAGCATATATTAACACACAGAAGGATCGGACCTAAGGGAGGACACTCGTGTGTCAGAGTGTCTTCGTGAGCATGAGTCAGCAAATGCAGCCCTTGTCGAATAACACTGCCTTTTCCTGATTCCATGGACCAGAAATCTCCAAATGCAGACGACCCTTCCTACAGCGAACACATGCATGGAACAGCCACAGGATGCTACCCCATTGGAACGGCAAAAAACCATGAAAATCCACTCCATCTTCTCATATCCTGGTGCTCGGGTTCAAGCTTTCAGCCGCTTTTCTGAAAATATACCCAATTGGGGAAGTCAGCACTTTCAAAACACTCTTACTTATAACTTGGAATTGGTTCCATGGATGAACTACAATGGGGAAGAATAAGAGATGATGGCTATATATTTGGACAGGCACATTGCGCTCTAATTTCCAATGCTGAACAAGAATTGACCCAAGTCTAAGCTTGCTCTCAGAAGGAGAATTGGGCTTGAAAATGTCCTGCTGCTTTGGGACCAGTTCCGAAAGTGGGAAGTTGAGCCGGGGATCTCAGGGAGCCTATAATTCATGGCCCTGCAGGATGGTAAAAGGCACGTAATGTGGAAAAATGACTTGGGTTGAACCAGAGAAAAGAACTTGAGAGCAAGGCAGAATTGCAAAACTGGGATTTCAAGAGGGAGAAGCGTCTCGCCTGGTAAGAACCTAGGATGTGGCAGTACTTCTTCAAACATGCCTTTGTCGAAAAAGGGTGTATGCCTTTATCCTGAATATATTTAGGATAAAGGCATACACCGATTTGGGGGAACCAGGCAGGGGCTCGGTGCAAATCAACACTACATAATGCTATCACTTCCCATCAAAACAAAGGGTCATGTACGAAAAGTGTAAAGACCAGAAATGCAGGGTAACGTGGAGGTAAATCGTACCCACATTTTGTGGATTGTGGGATGACCAATTGCAATCGGCACCCTGGCAAATTCTACGGTGTATTCGAAGATAAAGTAAGACACAATGCTACAGCACATAGGACACTTCCACTCAAGGACGTATATTTTCAAGGAAACCAAAGAACCTTAGGTCACAGGCAACCCAACGTTTACTGCTGCTCTCTTTACAAAAGCCTCGACTAGGATACAATCTAAATTTCCTTGGACGGAAACATGGATGAAGAATATGGGATTCTTATCTACAATGATATATTACAGAGCCAGGAAATCAATGAAATAACGTCACTTGGCGCCACCGGAGTGTTCTTAGTTACAATCATTCTCAGTGAATATAGTCACATAGAAAAAAGTGGTTTATCAAAGATATGAGGTACAGGTGGAATATAAAATTGCATCCCTTGAAAGAAATGGCAGACGACAGAGAGAATTACACATTTAGCAAACACACTTATGCCTGTAGGAGCGCAAAGGTCACATGAGGAGAGGAAAAACCAGGTGTTTTCAATGAGCACAGATACCATTCCGTATAGACCAAAGAGGGAATCAAGACAAGTTACTCTAAACCTCAAAGGACTGAACTCAGCCCACTTTACACACCAGAAAAGATTATTGACAACTGGTCAGAATTTGAAAAACAATTTATCTATGTCTCTCTGGAAGAGAATCTAGTGGATGCACAGCAGCAAGCAACACAGCACGGAAAATCGGCTACACCCGGTGAGAAAAATTAACTGCAAAATAAAGGCAGTGAGTGCAGGATAAATTCTTCGAGACTTCGTTCAGGGGCTGTGATTGGAGTTGTTTTCAGCATATATTCACACACAGAAAGATGGGACCTAAGGGAGGACAATCGTGGGTCTGAGCGTCTTCGTGAGCATGAGTCAGCAAATGCAGCCCTTGTAGAATAACACTGCCTTGCCCTGATTCCATGCACCCGAAATCTCCAAATGTAGACGACTTTTCTACAGTGAACACATGCATGGGTCAGCCACAGGATGCTACCCCATTGGAACGGGAAAAAACATGAAAAGGCACCTCATCTTCTCATATCCTGGTGCTCGGGTTCAAGCTTCCAGCCACTTTCCTGAAAATATCCCCACTTGGGGAAGTCAGCACTTTCAAAACCTTCTTTCTTATAACTTGGAATTGGTTCCATGGATGAACTACAACGGGGAAGAATAAGACACGATGCCTATATATTTGGACAGGCATATGGTGCTCTAATTTCAACTGCTGAACAAGAATTGACCCAAGTCTAAGCTTGCTCTCAGAAGGAGAATAGGGCTTGAAAATTTCCCGCTGATTTGTGACCAGTTCCAAAAGTGGGAAGTTGAGCAGGGGATCTCAGCGAGCCTATAATTCATGGGCCTGCAGGATGGTCAAAGACACCTAATGTGGACAAATGACTTGGGTTGAGCCAGAGAAAAGAACTTGAGAGCAAGGCAGAATTGCAAAAATGGGATTTCAAGAGGGAGACGCGTCTCGCCTGGTAAGAACCTAGAATGTGGCAGTACTTCTTCAACCATGCCTTTGTCAAAAAACGGTGTATGCCTTTATCCTGAATATATTCCGAATAAAGGCATACACCGTTTTTGGGCAACCAGGCAGGGGCTCGGTCCAAATCAACACTACATAGTGCTATCACTTCCCATCTAAACAAAGGGTCATCTACGATAAGTGTAAAGACTAGAAATTCAGGGTAGCATGGAGGTAAATGGTACCCACATTTTGTGGATTGTGGGATGACCAATTGCAATCGGCACCCTGGCGAATTCTATGGTGTATTCGAAGATAAAGTAAGAAACAATGCTACAGCACATAGGACACTTCCATTCAAGGACGTATATTTTCAGGAAAACCAAAGAACCTCAGGTCACAGGCAACCCAACGTTTACTGCTGCTCTCTTTACAAAAGCCTCGACTAGGATACAATCTAAATTTCCTTGGACGGAAAACATGGATGGAGAATATGTGATTATTATCTACAATGATATATTACTGAGCCAGGAAATCAATGAAATAACGTCACTTGCCGCCAAAGGAGTGTTCGTAGTTACAATCATTCTCAGTAAATTTAGTCACATAGAAAAAAGTGGTTTATCAAAGATATGAGGTACAGGTGGAATACAAAATTGCGTCCCATGAATGAAATGGCAGACGAGAGAAAGCATCACACATTTAGCAAACACACTTATGCCTGTAGGAGCGCGAAGGTCACTTGAGGTGAGGAAAAACCAGGTGTTTTCAATGAGCACAGATACCATTACATATAGACCAAAGAGGGAATCAAGACAACTTACTCTAAACCTCAAAGGACTGAACTCAGCCCACTTTACACACCAGAAAAGATTATTGACAACTGGTTAGAATTTGAAAAACAATTTATCGATGTCTCTCTGGAAGAGAATCAAGTGGATGCACAGCAGCAAGCAACACAGCACTCAAAATCGGCTACACCCCGTGAGAAAAATAAACTGCAAAATAAAGGCAGTGAGTGAGAGATAAATTCTTCGAGACTTCGTTCAGGGGCTGTCATTGAAGTTGTTTTGAGCATATATTAACACACAGAAGGATTGGACCTAAGCGAGGACACTCGTGGGTCTGAGTGTCTTCGTGAGCATGAGTCAGCAAATGCAGCCCTTGTCGAATAACACTGCCTTTTCCTGATTCCATGGACCAGAAATCTCCAAATGCAGACGACCCTTCCTACAGCGAACACATTCATGGGACAGCCACAGGATGCTACCCCATTGGAACGGCAAAAAACCATGAAAATCCACCCCATCTTCTCATATCCTGGTGCTCGGGTTCAAGCTTTCAGCCGCTTTTCTGACAATATACCCAATTGGGGAAGTCAGCACTTTCAAAACACTCTTACTTATAACTTGGAATTGGTTCCATGGATGAACTAAAATGGGGAAGAATAAGAGACGATGGCTATATATTTGGACAGGCACATGGCGCTCTAATTTCCAATGCTGAACAAGAATTGACCCAAGTCTAAGCTTGCTCTCAGAAGGAGAATTGGGCTTGAAAATGTCCTGCTGCTTTGGGACCAGTTCCGAAAGTGGGAAGTTGAGCCAGGGATCTCAGGGAGCCTATAATTCATGGCCCTGCAGGATGGTAAAAGGCACGTAATGTGGAAAAATGACTTGGGTTGAACCAGAGAAAAGAACTTCAGAGCAAGGCAGAATTGCAAAACTGGGATTTCAAGAGGGAGAAGCGTCTCGCCTGGTAAGATCCTAGGATGTGGCAGTACTTCTTCAAACATGCCTTTGTCGAAAAAGGGTGTATGCCTTTATCCTGAATATATTTAGGATAAAGGCATACACCGATTTGGGGGAACCAGGCAGGGGCTCGGTGCAAATCAACACTACATAATGCTATCACTTCCCATCAAAACAAAGGTTCATGTACGAAAAGTGTAAAGACCAGAAATGCAGGGTAACGTGGAGGTAAATCGTACCCACATTTTGTGGATTGTGGGATGACCAATTGCAATCGGCACCCTGGCAAATTCTATGGTGTATTCGAAGATAAAGTAAGACACAATGCTACAGCACATAGGACACTTCCACTCAAGGACGTATATTTTCAAGGAAACCAAAGAACCTTAGGTCACAGGCAACCCAACGCTTACTGCTGCTCTCTTTACAAAAGCCTCGACTAGGATACAATCTAAATTTCCTTGGACGGAAACATGGATGAAGAATATGTGATTCTTATCTACAATGATATATTACAGAGCCAGGAAATCAATGAAATAACGTCACTTGGCGCCACCGGAGTGTTCTTAGTTACAATCATTCTCAGTGAATATAGTCACATAGAAAAAAGTGGTTTATCAAAGATATGAGGTACAGGTGGAATATAAAATTGCATCCCTTGAAAGAAATGGCAGACGACAGAGAGAATTACACATTTAGCAAACACACTTATGCCTGTAGGAGCGCAAAGGTCACATGACGTGAGGAAAAAACAGGTGTTTTCAATGAGCACAGATACCATTCCGTATAGACCAAGGAGGGAATCAAGACAACTTACTCTAAACCTCAAAGGACTGAACTCAGCCCACTTTACACACCAGAAAAGATTATTGACAACTGGTTAGAATTTGAAAAACAATTTATCGATGTCTCTCTGGAAGAGAATCAAGTGGATGCAGAGCAGCAAGCAACACAGCACTGAAAATCGGCTACACCCCGTGAGAAAAATAAACTGCAAAATAAAGGCAGTGAGTGAGAGATAAATTCTTCGAGACTTCGTTCAGGGGCTGTCATTGAAGTTGTTTTGAGCATATATTTACACACAGAAGGATCGGACCTAAGCGAGGACACTCGTGGGTCTGAGTGTCTTCGTGAGCATGAGTCAGCAAATGCAGCCCTTGTCGAATAACACTGCCTTTTCCTGATTCCATGGACCCGAAATCTCCAAATGCAGACGACACTTCCTACAGCGAACACATGCATGGGACAGCCACAGGATGCTACCCCATTGGAACGGCAAAAAAAACATGAAAAGCCACCTCATCTTCTCATATCCTGGTGCTCGGGTTCAAGCTTCCAGCCACTTTCCTGAAAATATCCCCGCTTGGGGAAGTCAGCACTTTCAAAACCTTCTTTCTTATAGCTTGGAATTGGTTCCATGGATGAACTACAACGGGGAAGAATAAGACACGATGCCTATATATTTGGACAGGCATATGGTGCTCTAATTTCAACTGCTGAACAAGAATTGACCCAAGTCTAAGCTTGCTCTCAGAAGGAGAATAGGGCTTGAAAATTTCCCGCTGCTTTGTGACCAGTTCCAAAAGTGGGAAGTTGAGCAGGGGATCTCAGGGAGCCTATAATTCATGGGCCTGCAGGATGGTCAAAGACACCTAATGTGGACAAATGACTTGGGTTGAGCCAGAGAAAAGAACTTGAGAGCAAGGCAGAATTGCAAAAGTGGGATTTCAAGAGGGAGAAGCGTCTCGCCTGGTAAGAACCTAGGATGTGGCAGTACTTCTTCAAACATGCATTTGTCGAAAAACGGTGTATGCCTTTATCCTGAATATATTCCGAATAAAGGCATACATCGTTTTTGGGCAACCAGGCAGGGGCTCGGTGCAAATCAACACTACATAGTGCTATCACTTCCCATCTAAACAAAGGGTCATCTACGAAAAGTGTAAAGACGAGAAATTCAGGGTAGCATGGAGGTAAATCGTACCCACATTTTGTGGATTCCAGGATGAACAATGGCAATCGGCACCCTGGCGAAGTCTATGGTGTATTCAAAAATAATGTAAGAAACAAAGCTACAGCACATAGGACACTTCCACTCAAGGACGTATATTTTCAAGAATACCAAAGAACCTCAGGTCACAGGCAACCCAACGTTTACTGCTGCTCTCTTTACAAAAGCCTCGACTAGGATACAATCTAAATTTCCTTGGACGGAAAACATGGATGGAGAATATGTGATTCTTATCTACAATGATATATTACTGACCCAGGAAATCAATGAAATAACGTCACTTGCCGCCAAAGGAGTGTTCGTAGTTACAATCATTCTCAGTAAATTTAGTCACATAGAAAAAAGTGGTTTATCAAAGATATGAGGTACAGGTGGAATACAAAATTGCGTCCCATGAATGAAATGGCAGACGAGAGAAAGCATCACACACTTAGCAAACACACTTATGCCTGTAGGAGCGCGATGGTCACTTGAGGTGAGGAAGAAACAGGTGTTTTCAATGAGCACAGATACCATTCCATATAGACCAAAGAGGGCATCAAGACAACTTACTCTAAACCTCAAAGGACTGAACTCAGCCCACTTTACACACCAGAAAAGATTATTTACAACTGGTTAGAATTTGAAAAACAATTTATCGATGTCTCTCTGGAAGAGAATCAAGTGGATGCACAGCAGCAAGCAACACAGCACTGAAAATCGGCTACACCCCGTGAGAAAAATAAACTGCAAAATAAAGGCAGTGAGTGAGAGATAAATTCTTCGAGACTTCGTTCAGGGGCTGTCATTGAAGTTGTTTTGAGCATATATTAACACACAGAAGGATCGGACCTAAGGGAGGACACTCGTGGGTCTGAGTGTCTTCATGAGCATGAGTCAGCAAATGCAGCCCTTGTCGAATAACACTGCCTTTTCCTGATTCCATGGACCCGAAATCTCCAAATGCAGACGACCCTTCCTACAGCAAACACATGCATGGGACAGCCACAGGATGCTACCCCATTGGAACGGCAAAAAACATGAAAAGCCACCTCATCTTCTCATATCCTGGTGCTCGGTTTCAAGCTTTCAGCCGCTTTTCTGAAAATATACCCAATTGGGGAAGTCAGCACTTTCAAAACACTCTTACTTATAACTTGGAATTGGTTCCATGGATGAACTAAAATGGGGAAGAATAAGAGACGATTGCTATATATTTGGACAGGAACATGGCACTATAATTTCCAATGCTGAACAAGAATTGACCCAAGTCTAAGCTTGCTCTCAGAAGGAGAATTGGGCTTGAAAATTCCTTGCTGCTTTGGGACCAGTTCCGAAAGTGGGAAGTTGAGCCGGGGATCTCAGGGAGCCTATAATTCATGGCCCTGCAGGATGGTAAAAGGCACGTAATGTGGAAAAATGACTTGGGTTGCACCAGAGAAAAGAACTTGAGAGCAAGGCAGAATTGCAAAACTGGGATTTCAAGAGGGAGAATCGTCTCGCCTGGTAAGAACCTAGGATGTGGCAGTACTTCTTCAAACATGCCTTTGTCGAATAAGGGTGTATGCCTTTATCCTGAATATCTTTAGGATAAAGGCATACACCGTTTTTGGGGAACCAGGCAGGGGCTCGGTGCAAATCAACACTACATAATGCTATCACTTCCCATCAAAACAAAGGGTCATGTACGAAAAGTGTAAAGACCAGAAATGCAGGGTAACGTGGAGGTAAATCGTACCCACATTTTGTGGATTGTGGGATGAACAATGGCAATCGGCACCCTGGTGAATTCTATGGTGTATTCGAAGATAAAGTAAGACACAATGCTACAGCACATAGGACACTTCCACTCAAGGACGTATATTTTCAAGGAAACCAAAGAACCTCAGGTCACAGGCAACCCAACGTTTACTGCTGCTCTCTTTACAAAAGCCTCGACGAGGATACAATCTAAATTTCCTTGGACGGAAACATCGATGAAGAATATGTGATTCTCATCTACAATGATATATTACAGAGCCAGGAAATCAATGAAATAACGTCACTTGGCGCCACCGGAGTGTTCTTAGTTACAATCATTCTCAGTGAATTTAGTCACATAGAAAAAAGTGGTTTATCAAAGATATGAGGTACAGGTGGAATATAAAATTGCGTCCCTTGAATGAAATGGCAGACGACAGAGAGAATTACACATTTAGCAAACACACTTATGCCTGTAGGAGCGCAAAGGTCACATGAGGTGAGGAAAAACCAGGTGTTTTCAATGAGCACAGATACCATTCCATATAGACCAAGGAGGGAATCAAGACAACTTACTCTAAACCTCAAAGGACTGAACTCAGCCCACTTTACACACCAGAAAAGATTATTGACAACTGGTCAGAATTTGAAAAACAATTTATCGATGTCTCTCTGGAAGAGAATCAAGTGGATGCACAGCCGCAAGCAACACAGCACTCAAAATCGGCTACACCCGGTGAGAAAAATAAACTGCAAAATAAAGGCAGTGAGTGACAGATAAATTCTTGGAGACTTCGTTCAGGGGCTGTGATTGGAGTTGTTTTCAGCATATATTAACACACAGAAAGATGGGACCTAAGGGAGGACAATCGTGGGTCTGAGTGTCTTCGTGAGCATGAGTCAGCAAATGCAGCCCTTGTAGAATAACACTGCCTTGCCCAGATTCCATTGACCCGAAATCTCCAAATGTAGACGACCCTTCTACAGCGAACACATGCATGGGACAGCCACAGGATGCTACCCCATTGGAACGGCAAAAAAAACATGAAAAGCCACCTCATCTTCTCATATCCTGGTGCTCGGGTTCAAGCTTCCAGCCACTTTCCTGAAAATATCCCCGCTTGGGGAAGTCAGCACTTTCAAAACCTTCTTTCTTATAGCTTGGAATTGGTTCCATGGATGAACTACAACGGGGAAGAATAAGACACGATGCCTATATATTTGGACAGGCATATGGTGCTCTAATTTCAACTGCTGAACAAGAATTGACCCAAGTCTAAGCTTGCTCTCAGAAGGAGAATAGGGCTTGAAAATTTCCCGCTGCTTTGTGACCAGTTCCAAAAGTGGGAAGTTGAGCAGGGGATCTCAGGGAGCCTATAATTCATGGGCCTGCAGGATGGTCAAAGACACCTAATGTGGACAAATGACTTGGGTTGAGCCAGAGAAAAGAACTTGAGAGCAAGGCAGAATTGCAAAAGTGGGATTTCAAGAGGGAGAAGCGTCTCGCCTGGTAAGAACCTAGGATGTGGCAGTACTTCTTCAAACATGCCTTTGTCGAAAAACGGTGTATGCCTTTATCCTGAATATATTCCGAATAAAGGCATACATCGTTTTTGGGCAACCAGGCAGGGGCTCGGTGCAAATCAACACTACATAGTGCTATCACTTCCCATCTAAACAAAGGGTCATCTACGAAAAGTGTAAAGACGAGAAATTCAGGGTAGCATGGAGGTAAATCGTACCCACATTTTGTGGATTCCAGGATGAACAATGGCAATCGGCACCCTGGCGAAGTCTATGGTGTATTCAAAAATAATGTAAGAAACAAAGCTACAGCACATAGGACACTTCCACTCAAGGACGTATATTTTCAAGAATACCAAAGAACCTCAGGTCACAGGCAACCCAACGTTTACTGCTGCTCTCTTTACAAAAGCCTCGACTAGGATACAATCTAAATTTCCTTGGACGGAAAACATGGATGGAG
Organism: Kogia breviceps; assembly: GCF_026419965.1. Taxonomy (NCBI): domain Eukaryota; kingdom Metazoa; phylum Chordata; class Mammalia; order Artiodactyla; family Physeteridae; genus Kogia; species Kogia breviceps. The sequence continues at coordinate 37,774,454 of NC_081329.1, forward strand.
AATATGTGATTCTTATCTACAATGATATATTACTGACCCAGGAAATCAATGAAATAACGTCACTTGCCGCCAAAGGAGTGTTCGTAGTTACAATCATTCTCAGTAAATTTAGTCACATAGAAAAAAGTGGTTTATCAAAGATATGAGGTACAGGTGGAATACAAAATTGCGTCCCATGAATGAAATGGCAGACGAGAGAAAGCATCACACACTTAGCAAACACACTTATGCCTGTAGGAGCGCGATGGTCACTTGAGGTGAGGAAGAAACAGGTGTTTTCAATGAGCACAGATACCATTCCATATAGACCAAAGAGGGCATCAAGACAACTTACTCTAAACCTCAAAGGACTGAACTCAGCCCACTTTACACACCAGAAAAGATTATTTACAACTGGTTAGAATTTGAAAAACAATTTATCGATGTCTCTCTGGAAGAGAATCAAGTGGATGCACAGCAGCAAGCAACACAGCACTGAAAATCGGCTACACCCCGTGAGAAAAATAAACTGCAAAATAAAGGCAGTGAGTGAGAGATAAATTCTTCGAGACTTCGTTCAGGGGCTGTCATTGAAGTTGTTTTGAGCATATATTAACACACAGAAGGATCGGACCTAAGGGAGGACACTCGTGGGTCTGAGTGTCTTCATGAGCATGAGTCAGCAAATGCAGCCCTTGTCGAATAACACTGCCTTTTCCTGATTCCATGGACCCGAAATCTCCAAATGCAGACGACCCTTCCTACAGCGAACACATGCATGGGACAGCCACAGGATGCTACCCCATTGGAACGGCAAAAAACATGAAAAGCCACCTCATCTTCTCATATCCCGGTGCTCGGTTTCAAGCTTTCAGCCGCTTTTCTGAAAATATACCCAATTGGGGAAGTCAGCACTTTCAAAACACTCTTACTTATAACTTGGAATTGGTTCCATGGATGAACTACAACGGGGAAGAATAAGAGACGATTGCTATATATTTGGACAGGAACATGGCACTATAATTTCCAATGCTGAACAAGAATTGACCCAAGTCTAAGCTTGCTCTCAGAAGGAGAATTGGGCTTGAAAATGTCCTGCTGCTTTGGGACCAGTTCCGAAAGTGGGAAGTTGAGCCGGGGATCTCAGGGAGCCTATAATTCATGGCCCTGCAGGATGGTAAAAGGCACGTAATGTGGAAAAATGACTTGGGTTGCACCAGAGAAAAGAACTTGAGAGCAAGGCAGAATTGCAAAACTGGGATTTCAAGAGGGAGAAGCGTCTCGCCTGGTAAGAACCTAGGATGTGGCAGTACTTCTTCAAACATGCCTTTGTCGAATAAGGGTGTATGCCTTTATCCTGAATATCTTTAGGATAAAGGCATACACCGTTTTTGGGGAACCAGGCAGGGGCTCGGTGCAAATCAACACTACATAATGCTATCACTTCCCATCAAAACAAAGGGTCATGTACGAAAAGTGTAAAGACCAGAAATGCAGGGTAACGTGGAGGTAAATCGTACCCACATTTTGTGGATTGTGGGATGAACAATGGCAATCGGCACCCTGGTGAATTCTCTGGTGTATTCGAAGATAAAGTAAGACACAATGCTACAGCACATAGGACACTTCCACTCAAGGACGTATATTTTCAAGGAAACCAAAGAACCTCAGGTCACAGGAAACCCAACGTTTACTGCTGCTCTCTTTACAAAAGCCTCGACGAGGATACAATCTAAATTTCCTTGGACGGAAACATGGATGAAGAATATGTGATTCTTATCTACAATGATATATTACAGAGCCAGGAAATCAATGAAATAACGTCACTTGGCGCCACCGGAGTGTTCTTAGTTACAATCATTCTCAGTGAATATAGTCACATAGAAAAAAGTGGTTTATCAAAGATATGAGGTACAGGTGGAATATAAAATTGCATCCCTTGAAAGAAATGGCAGACGACAGATAGAATTACACATTTAGCAAACACACTTATGCCTGTAGGAGCGCAAAGGTCACATGAGGAGAGGAAAAACCAGGTGTTTTCAATGAGCACAGATACCATTCCGTATAGACCAAAGAGGGAATCAAGACAAGTTACTCTAAACCTCAAAGGACTGAACTCAGCCCACTTTACACACCAGAAAAGATTATTGACAACTGGTCAGAATTTGAAAAACAATTTATCTATGTCTCTCTGGAAGAGAATCTAGTGGATGCACAGCAGCAAGCAACACAGCACGGAAAATCGGCTACACCCGGTGAGAAAAATTAACTGCAAAATAAAGGCAGTGAGTGCAGGATAAATTCTTCGAGACTTCGTTCAGGGGCTGTGATTGGAGTTGTTTTCAGCATATATTCACACACAGAAAGATGGGACCTAAGGGAGGACAATCGTGGGTCTGAGCGTCTTCGTGAGCATGAGTCAGCAAATGCAGCCCTTGTAGAATAACACTGCCTTGCCCTGATTCCATGCACCCGAAATCTCCAAATGTAGACGACTTTTCTACAGTGAACACATGCATGGGTCAGCCACAGGATGCTACCCCATTGGAACGGGAAAAAACATGAAAAGGCACCTCATCTTCTCATATCCTGGTGCTCGGGTTCAAGCTTCCAGCCACTTTCCTGAAAATATCCCCACTTGGGGAAGTCAGCACTTTCAAAACCTTCTTTCTTATAACTTGGAATTGGTTCCATGGATGAACTACAACGGGGAAGAATAAGACACGATGCCTATATATTTGGACAGGCATATGGTGCTCTAATTTCAACTGCTGAACAAGAATTGACCCAAGTCTAAGCTTGCTCTCAGAAGGAGAATAGGGCTTGAAAATTTCCCGCTGCTTTGTGACCAGTTCCAAAAGTGGGAAGTTGAGCAGGGGATCTCAGCGAGCCTATAATTCATGGGCCTGCAGGATGGTCAAAGACACCTAATGTGGACAAATGACTTGGGTTGAGCCAGAGAAAAGAACTTGAGAGCAAGGCAGAATTGCAAAAATGGGATTTCAAGAGGGAGACGCGTCTCGCCTGGTAAGAACCTAGAATGTGGCAGTACTTCTTCAACCATGCCTTTGTCGAAAAACGGTGTATGCCTTTCTCCTGAATATATTCCGAATAAAGGCATACACCGTTTTTGGGCAACCAGGCAGGGGCTCGGTCCAAATCAACACTACATAGTGCTATCACTTCCCATCTAAACAAAGGGTCATCTACGATAAGTGTAAAGACTAGAAATTCAGGGTAGCATGGAGGTAAATGGTACCCACATTTTGTGGATTGTGGGATGACCAATTGCAATCGGCACCCTGGCGAATTCTATGGTGTATTCGAAGATAAAGTAAGAAACAATGCTACAGCACATAGGACACTTCCATTCAAGGACGTATATTTTCAGGAAAACCAAAGAACCTCAGGTCACAGGCAACCCAACGTTTACTGCTGCTCTCTTTACAAAAGCCTCGACTAGGATACAATCTAAATTTCCTTGGACGGAAAACATGGATGGAGAATATGTGATTATTATCTACAATGATATATTACTGAGCCAGGAAATCAATGAAATAACGTCACTTGCCGCCAAAGGAGTGTTCGTAGTTACAATCATTCTCAGTAAATTTAGTCACATAGAAAAAAGTGGTTTATCAAAGATATGAGGTACAGGTGGAATACAAAATTGCGTCCCATGAATGAAATGGCAGACGAGAGAAAGCATCACACATTTAGCAAACACACTTATGCCTGTAGGAGCGCGAAGGTCACTTGAGGTGAGGAAAAACCAGGTGTTTTCAATGAGCACAGATACCATTCCATATAGACCAAAGAGGGAATCAAGACAACTTACTCTAAACCTCAAAGGACTGAACTCAGCCCACTTTACACACCAGAAAAGATTATTGACAACTGGTTAGAATTTGAAAAACAATTTATCGATGTCTCTCTGGAAGAGAATCAAGTGGATTCACAGCAGCAAGCAACACAGCACTCAAAATCGGCTACACCCCGTGAGAAAAATAAACTGCAAAATAAAGGCAGTGAGTGAGAGATAAATTCTTCGAGACTTCGTTCAGGGGCTGTCATTGAAGTTGTTTTGAGCATATATTAACACACAGAAGGATCGGACCTAAGGGAGGACACTCGTGGGTCTGAGTGTCTTCGTGAGCATGAGTCAGCAAATGCAGCCCTTGTCGAATAACACTGCCTTTTCCTGATTCCATGGACCCGAAATCTCCAAATGCAGACGACCCTTCCTACAGCGAACACATGCATGGGACAGCCACAGGATGCTACCCCATTGGAACGGCCAAAAAACATGAAAAGACACCTCATCTTCTCATATCCTGGTGCTCGGGTTCAAGCTTTCAGCCGCTTTTCTGAAAATATACCCAATTGGGGAGGTCAGGACTTTCAAAACACTCTTACTTATAACTTGGAATTGGTTCCATGGATGAACTACAATGGGGAAGAATAAGAGACGATGGCTATATATTTGGACAGGCACATGGCGCTCAAATTTCCAATGCTGAACAAGAATTGACCAAGTCTAAGCTTGCTCTCGGAAGGAGAATTGGGCTTGAAAATGTCCTGTTGCTTTGGGACCAGTTCCGAAAGTGGAAAGTTGAGCCGGGGATCTCAGGGAGCCTATAATTCATGGCCCTGCAGGACGGTAAAAGGCACGTAATGTGGAAAAATGACTTGGGTTGAACCAGAGAAAAGAACTTGAGAGCAAGGCAGAATTGCAAAACTGGGATTTCAAGAGGGAGAAGCGTCTCGCCTGGTAAGAACCTAGGATGTGGCAGTACTTCTTCAAACATGCCTTTGTCGAAAAAGGGTGTATGCCTTTATCCTGAATATATTTAGGATAAAGGCATACACCGATATTGGGGAACCAGGCAGGGGCTCGGTGCAAATCAACACTACATAGTGCTATCACTTCCCATCTAAACAAAGGGTCATCTACGAAAAGTGTAAAGACTAGAAATTCAGGGTAGCATGGAGGTAAATCGTACCCACATTTTGTGGATTCCAGGATGAACAATGGCAATCGGCACCCTGGCGAAGTCTATGGTGTATTCAAAAATAATGTAAGAAACAAAGCTACAGCACATAGGACACTTCCACTCAAGGACGTATATTTTCAAGAAAACCAAAGAACCTCAGGTCACAGGCAACCCAACGTTTTCTGCTGCTCTCTTTACAAAAGCCTCGACTAGGATACAATCTAAATTTCCTTGGACGGAAAACATGGATGGAGAATATGTGATTCTTATCTACAATGATATATTACTGAGCCAGGAAATCAATGAAATAACGTCACTTGCCGCCAAAGGAGTGTTCGTAGTTACAATCATTCTCAGTAAATTTAGTCACATAGAAAAAAGTGGTTTATCAAAGATATGAGGTACAGGTGGAATACAAAATTGCGTCCCATGAATGAAATGGCAGACGAGAGAAAGCATCACACACTTAGCAAACACACTTATGCCTGTAGGAGCGCGAAGGTCACTTGAGGTGAGGAAGAAACAGGTGTTTTCAATGAGCACAGATACCATTCCATATAGACCAAAGAGGGCATGAAGACAACTTACTCTAAACCTCAAAGGACTGAACTCAGCCCACTTTACACACCAGAAAAGATTATTTACACCTGGTTAGAATTTGAAAAACAATTTATCGATGTCTCTCTGGAAGAGAATCAAGTGGATGCACAGCAGCAAGCAACACAGCACTGAAAATCGGCTACACCCCGTGAGAAAAATAAACCTCAAAATAAAGGCAATGAGTGAGAGATAAATTCTTCGAGACTTCGTTCAGGGGCTGTCATTGAAGTTGTTTTGAGCATATATTAACACACAGAAGGATCGGACCTAAGGGAGGACACTCGTGGGTCTGAGTGTCTTCGTGAGCATGAGTCAGCAAATGCAGCCCTTGTCGAATAACACTGCCTTTTCCTGATTCCATGGACCCGAAATCTCCAAATGCAGACGACCCTTCCTACAGCGAACACATGCATGGGACAGCCACAGGATGCTACCCCATTGGAACGGCAAAAAAACATGAAAAGCCACCTCATCTTCTCATATCCTGGTGCTCGGTTTCAAGCTTTCAGCCGCTTTTCTGAAAATATACCCAATTGGGGAAGTCAGCACTTTCAAAACACTCTTACTTATAACTTGGAATTGGTTCCATGGATGAACTACAACGGGGAAGAATAAGAGACGATGGCTATATATTTGGACAGGAACATGGCACTCTAATTTCCAATGCTGAACAAGAATTGACCCAAGTCTAAGCTTGCTCTCAGAAGGAGAATTGGGCTTGAAAATTCCTTGCTGCTTTGGGACCAGTTCCGAAAGTGGGAAGTTGAGCCGGGGATCTCAGGGAGCCTATAATTCATGGCCCTGCAGGATGGTAAAAGGCACGTAATGTGGAAAAATGACTTGGGTTGCACCAGAGAAAAGAACTTGAGAGCAAGGCAGAATTGCAAAACTGGGATTTCAAGAGGGAGAAGCGTCTCGCCTGGTAAGAACCTAGGATGTGGCAGTACTTCTTCAAACATGCCTTTGTCGAATAAGGGTGTATGCCTTTATCCTGAATATCTTTAGGATAAAGGCATACACCGTTTTTGGGGAACCAGGCAGGGGCTCGGTGCAAATAAACACTACATAATGCTATCACTTCCCATCAAAACAAAGGGTCATGTACGAAAAGTGTAAATACCAGAAATGCAGGGTAACGTGGAGGTAAATCGTACCCACATTTTGTGGATTGTGGGATGACCAATTGCAATCGGCACCCTGGCGAATTCTATGGTGTATTCGAAGATAAAGTAAGAAACAATGCTACAGCACATAGGACACTTCCACTCAAGGACGTATATTTTCAAGGAAACCAAAGAACCTCAGGTCACAGGCAACCCAATGTTTACTGCTGCTCTCTTTACAAAAGCCTCGACTAGGATACAATCTAAATTTCCTTGGACGGAAAACATGGATGGAGAATATGTGATTCTTATCTACAATGATATATTACAGAGCCAGGAAATCAATGAAATAACGCCACTTGCCGCCAAAGGAGTGTTCGTAGTTACAATCATTCTCAGTAAATTTAGTCACATAGAAAAAAGTGGTTTATCAAAGATATGAGGTACAGGTGGAATACAAAATTGCATCCCTTGAATGAAATGGCAGACGACAGAGAGAATTACACATTTAGCAAACACACTTATGCCTGTAGGAGCTCAAAGGTCACATGAGGTGAGGAAAAACCAGGTGTTTTCAATGAGCACAGATACCATTCCATATAGACCAAGGAGGGAATCAAGACAACTTACTCTAAACCTCAAAGGACTGAACTCAGCCCACTTTACACACCAGAAAAGATTATTGACAACTGGTCAGAATTTGAAAAACAATTTATCTATGTCTCTCTGGAAGAGAATCTAGTGGATGCACAGCAGCAAGCAACACAGCACGGAAAATCGGCTACACCCGGTGAGAAAAATAAACTGCAAAATAAAGGCAGTGAGTGAGAGATAAATTCTTCGAGACTTCGTTCAGGGGCTGTCATTGAAGTTCTTTTTAGCATATATTAACACAGAGAAGGATCGGACCTAAGGGAGGACACTCGTGGGTCTGAGTGTCTTCGTGAGCATGAGTCAGCAAATGCAGCCCTTGTCGAATAACATTGCCTTTTCCTGATTCCATGGACCCGAAATCTCCAAGTGCAGACGACACTTCTACAGCGAACACATGCATGGGTCATCCACAGGATGGTACCCCATTGGAACGGGAAAAAACATGAAAAGGCACCTCATCTTCTCATATCCTGGTGCTCGGGTTCAAGCTTCCAGCCACTTTCCTGAAAATATCCCCACTTGGGGAAGTCAGCACTTTCAAAACCTTCTTTCTTATAGCTTGGAATTGGTTCCATGGATGAACTACAACGGGGAAGAATAAGACACGATGCCTATATATTTGGACAGGCATATGGTGCTCTAATTTCAACTGCTGAACAAGAATTGACCCAAGTCTAAGCTTGCTCTCAGAAGGAGAATAGGGCTTGAAAATTTCCCGCTGATTTGTGACCAGTTCCAAAAGTGGGAAGTTGAGCATGGGATCTCAGCGAGCATATAATTCATGGGCCTGCAGGGTGGGCCAAGACACCTAATGTGGACAAATGACTTGGGTTGAGCCAGAGAAAAGAACTTGAGAGCAAGGCAGAATTGCAAAACTGGGATTTCAAGAGGGAGAAGCGTCTCGCCTGGTAAGAACCTAGGATGTGGCAGTACTTCTTCAAACATGCCTTTGTCGAAAAAGGGTATATGCCTTTATCCTGAATATATTCCGAATAAAGGCATACACCGTTTTTGGGCAACCAGGCAGGGGCTCGGTGCAAATCAACACTACATAGTGCTATCACTTCCCATCTAAACAAAGGGACATCTACGAAAAGTGTAAAGACTAGAAATTCAGGGTAGCATGGAGGTAAATCGTACCCACATTTTGTGGATTGTGGGATGACCAATTGCAATCGGAACCCTGGCGAATTCTATTGTGTATTCAAAAATAATGTAAGAAACAAAGCTACAGCACATAGGACACTTCCACTCAAGGACGTATATTTTCAAGAAAACCAAAGAACCTCAGGTCACAGGCAACCCAACCTTTACTGCTGCTCTCTTTACAAAAGCCTCGACTAGGATACAATCTAAATTTCCTTGGACGGAAAACATGGATGGAGAATATGTGATTCTTATCTACAATGATATATTACTGAGCCAGGAAATCAATGAAATAACGTCACTTGCCGCCAAAGGAGTGTTCGTAGTTACAATCATTCTCAGTAAATTTAGTCACATAGAAAAAAGTGGTTTATCAAAGATATGAGGTACAGGTGGAATACAAAATTGCGTCCCATGAATGAAATGGCAGACGAGAGAAAGCATCACACACTTAGCAAACACACTTATGCCTGTAGGAGCGCGAAGGTCACTTGAGGTGAGGAAGAAACAGGTGTTTTCAATGAGCACAGATACCATTCCATATAGACCAAAGAGGGCATGAAGACAACTTACTCTAAACCTCAAAGGACTGAACTCAGCCCACTTTACACACCAGAAAAGATTATTTACACCTGGTTAGAATTTGAAAAACAATTTATCGATGTCTCTCTGGAAGAGAATCAAGTGGATGCACAGCAGCAAGCAACACAGCACTGAAAATCGGCTACACCCCGTGAGAAAAATAAACCTCAAAATAAAGGCAGTGAGTGAGAGATAAATTCTTCGAGACTTCGTTCAGGGGCTGTCATTGAAGTTGTTTTGAGCATATATTAACACACAGAAGGATCGGACCTAAGGGAGGACACTCGTGGGTCTGAGTGTCTTCGTGAGCATGAGTCAGCAAATGCAGCCCTTGTCGAATAACACTGCCTTTTCCTGATTCCATGGACCCGAAATCTCCAAATGCAGACGACCCTTCCTACAGCGAACACATGCATGGGACAGCCACAGGATGCTACCCCATTGGAACGGCAAAAAAACATGAAAAGCCACCTCATCTTCTCATATCCTGGTGCTCGGTTTCAAGCTTTCAGCCGCTTTTCTGAAAATATACCCAATTGGGGAAGTCAGCACTTTCAAAACACTCTTACTTATAACTTGGAATTGGTTCCATGGATGAACTACAACGGGGAAGAATAAGAGACGATGGCTATATATTTGGACAGGAACATGGCACTCTAATTTCCAATGCTGAACAAGAATTGACCCAAGTCTAAGCTTGCTCTCAGAAGGAGAATTGGGCTTGAAAATTCCTTGCTGCTTTGGGACCAGTTCCGAAAGTGGGAAGTTGAGCCGGGGATCTCAGGGAGCCTATAATTCATGGCCCTGCAGGATGGTAAAAGGCACGTAATGTGGAAAAATGACTTGGGTTGCACCAGAGAAAAGAACTTGAGAGCAAGGCAGAATTGCAAAACTGGGATTTCAAGAGGGAGAAGCGTCTCGCCTGGTAAGAACCTAGGATGTGGCAGTACTTCTTCAAACATGCCTTTGTCGAATAAGGGTGTATGCCTTTATCCTGAATATCTTTAGGATAAAGGCATACACCGTTTTTGGGGAACCAGGCAGGGGCTCGGTGCAAATAAACACTACATAATGCTATCACTTCCCATCAAAACAAAGGGTCATGTACGAAAAGTGTAAATACCAGAAATGCAGGGTAACGTGGAGGTAAATCGTACCCACATTTTGTGGATTGTGGGATGAACAATGGCAATCGGCACCCTGGCGAATTCTATGGTGTATTCGAAGATAAAGTAAGAAACAATGCTACAGCACATAGGACACTTCCACTCAAGGACGTATATTTTCAAGGAAACCAAAGAACCTCAGGTCACAGGCAACCCAACGTTTACTGCTGCTCTCTTTACAAAAGCCTCGACTAGGATACAATCTAAATTTCCTTGGACGGAAAACATGGATGGAGAATATGTGATTCTTATCTACAATGATATATTACAGAGCCAGGAAATCAATGAAATAACGCCACTTGCCGCCAAAGGAGTGTTCGTAGTTACAATCATTCTCAGTAAATTTAGTCACATAGAAAAAAGTGGTTTATCAAAGATATGAGGTACAGGTGGAATACAAAATTGCATCCCTTGAATGAAATGGCAGACGACAGAGAGAATTACACATTTAGCAAACACACTTATGCCTGTAGGAGCTCAAAGGTCACATGAGGTGAGGAAAAACCAGGTGTTTTCAATGAGCACAGATACCATTCCATATAGACCAAGGAGGGAATCAAGACAACTTACTCTAAACCTCAAAGGACTGAACTCAGCCCACTTTACACACCAGAAAAGATTATTGACAACTGGTCAGAATTTGAAAAACAATTTATCTATGTCTCTCTGGAAGAGAATCTAGTGGATGCACAGCAGCAAGCAACACAGCACGGAAAATCGGCTACACCTGGTGAGAAAAATAAACTGCAAAATAAAGGCAGTGAGTGAGAGATAAATTCTTCGAGACTTCGTTCAGGGGCTGTCATTGAAGTTCTTTTTAGCATATATTAACACAGAGAAGGATCGGACCTAAGGGAGGACACTCGTGGGTCTGAGTGTCTTCGTGAGCATGAGTCAGCAAATGCAGCCCTTGTCGAATAACATTGCCTTTTCCTGATTCCATGGACCCGAAATCTCCAAGTGCAGACGACACTTCTACAGCGAACACATGCATGGGTCATCCACAGGATGGTACCCCATTGGAACGGGAAAAAACATGAAAAGGCACCTCATCTTCTCATATCCTGGTGCTCGGGTTCAAGCTTCCAGCCACTTTCCTGAAAATATCCCCACTTGGGGAAGTCAGCACTTTCAAAACCTTCTTTCTTATAGCTTGGAATTGGTTCCATGGATGAACTACAACGGGGAAGAATAAGACACGATGCCTATATATTTGGACAGGCATATGGTGCTCTAATTTCAACTGCTGAACAAGAATTGACCCAAGTCTAAGCTTGCTCTCAGAAGGAGAATAGGGCTTGAAAATTTCCCGCTGATTTGTGACCAGTTCCAAAAGTGGGAAGTTGAGCATGGGATCTCAGCGAGCATATAATTCATGGGCCTGCAGGGTGGGCCAAGACACCTAATGTGGACAAATGACTTGGGTTGAGCCAGAGAAAAGAACTTGAGAGCAAGGCAGAATTGCAAAACTGGGATTTCAAGAGGGAGAAGCGTCTCGCCTGGTAAGAACCTAGGATGTGGCAGTACTTCTTCAAACATGCCTTTGTCGAAAAAGGGTATATGCCTTTATCCTGAATATATTCCGAATAAAGGCATACACCGTTTTTGGGCAACCAGGCAGGGGCTCGGTGCAAATCAACACTACATAGTGCTATCACTTCCCATCTAAACAAAGGGACATCTACGAAAAGTGTAAAGACTAGAAATTCAGGGTAGCATGGAGGTAAATCGTACCCACATTTTGTGGATTGTGGGATGACCAATTGCAATCGGAACCCTGGCGAATTCTATTGTGTATTCAAAAATAATGTAAGAAACAAAGCTACAGCACATAGGACACTTCCACTCAAGGACGTATATTTTCAAGAAAACCAAAGAACCTCAGGTCACAGGCAACCCAACCTTTACTGCTGCTCTCTTTACAAAAGCCTCGACTAGGATACAATCTAAATTTCCTTGGACGGAAAACATGGATGGAGAATATGTGATTCTTATCTACAATGATATATTACTGAGCCAGGAAATCAATGAAATAACGTCACTTGCCGCCAAAGGAGTGTTCGTAGTTACAATCATTCTCAGTAAATTTAGTCACATAGAAAAAAGAGGTTTATCAAAGATATGAGGTACAGGTGGAATACAAAATTGCGTCCCATGAATGAAATGGCAGACGAGAGAAAGCATCACACATTTAGCAAACACACTTATGCCTGTAGGAGCGCGAAGGTCACATGAGGTGAGGAAAAACCAGGTGTTTTCAATGAGCACAGATACCATTCCATATAGACCAAAGAGGGCATCAAGACAACTTACTCTAAACCTCAAAGGACTGAACTCAGCCCACTTTATACACCAGAAAAGATTATTGACAACTGTTTAGAATTTGAAAAACAATTTATCGATGTCTCTCTGGAAGAGAATCAAGTGGATGCACAGCAGCAAGCAACACAGCACTCAAAATCGGCTACACCCCGTGAGAAAAATAAACTGCAAAATAAAGGCAGTGAGTGAGAGATAAATTCTTCGAGACTTCGTTCAGGGGCTGTCATTGAAGTTGTTTTGAGCATATATTAACACACAGAATGATCGGACCTAAGGAAGGACACTCGTGGGTCTGAGTGTCTTCGTGAGCATGAGTCAGCAAATGCAGCCCTTGTCGAATAACACTGCCTTTTCCTGATTCCATGGACCCGAAATTTCCAAATGCAGACGACCCTTCCTACAGCGAACACATGCATGGGACAGCCACAGGATGCTACCCCATTGGAATGGCAAAAAAACATGAAAAGCCACCTCATCTTCTCATATCCTGGTGCTCGGGTTCAAGCTTTCAGCCGCTTTTCTGAAAATATACCTAATTGGGGAAATCAGCACTTTCAAAACACTCTTACTTATAACTTGGAATTGGTTCCATGGATGAACTACAATGGGGAAGAATAAGAGACGATGGCTGTATATTTGGACAGGCACATGGCGCTCTAATTTCCAATGCTGAACAAGAATTGACCCAAGTCTAAGCTTGCTCTCGGAAGGAGAATTGGGCTTGAAAATGTCCTGCTGCTTTGGGACCAGTTCCGAAAGTGGGAAGTTGAGCCGGGGATCTCAGGGAGCCTATAATTCATGGCCCTGCAGGATGGTAAAAGACACCTAATGTGGACAAATGACTTGGGTTGAGCCAGAGAAAAGAACTTGAGAGCAAGGCAGAATTGCAAAAATGGGATTTCAAGAGGGAGACGCGTCTCGCCTGGTAAGAACCTAGGATGTGGCAGTACTTCTTCAAACATGCCTTTGTCGAAAAAGGGTGTATGCCTTTATCCTGAATATCTTTAGGATAAAGGCATACACCGTTTTTGGACAACCAGGCAGGGGCTCTGTGCAAATCAACACTACATAATGCTATCACTTCCCATCAAAACAAAGGGTCATGTACGAAAAGTGTAAAGACCAGAAATGCAGGGTAACGTGGAGGTAAATCGTACCCACATTTTGTGGATTGTGGGATGACCAATTGCAATCGGCACCCTGGCGAATTCTATGGTGTATTCGAAGATAAAGTAAGAAACAATGCTACAGCACATAGGACACTTCCATTCAAGGACGTATATTTTCAGGAAAACCAAAGAACCTCAGGTCACAAGCAACCCAACGTTTACTGCTGCTCTCTTTACAAAAGCCTCGACTAGGATACAATCTAAATTTCCTTGGATTGAATACATGGATGGAGAATATGTGATTCTTATCTACAATGATATATTACTGAGCCAGGAAATCAATGAAATAACGTCACTTGGCGCCACCGGAGTGTTCTTAGTTACAATCATTCTCAGTGAATTTAGTCACATAGAAAAAAGTGGTTTATCAAAGATATGAGGTACAGGTGGAATATAAAATTGCATCCCTTGAACGAAATTGCAGATGACAGAGAGAATTACACATTTAGCAAACACACTTATGCCTGTAGGAGCGCAAAGGTCACATGAGGTGAGGAAAAACCAGGTGTTTTCAATGAGCACAGATACCATTCCATGTAGACCAAGGAGGGAATCAAGACAACTTACTCTAAACCTCAAAGGACTGAACTCAGCCCACTTTACACACCAGAAAAGATTATTGACAACTGGTCAGAATTTGAAAAACAATTTATCTATGTCTCTCTGGAAGAGAATCTAGTGGATGCACAGCAGCAAGCAACACAGCACGGAAAATTGGCTACACCCGGTGAGAAAAATAAACTGCAAAATAAAGGCAGTGAGTGACAGATAAATTTTTCGAGACTTCGTTCAGGGGCTGTGATTGGAGTTGTTTTCAGCATATATTCACACACAGAAAGATGGGACCTAAGGGAGGACAATCGTGGGTCTGAGTGTCTTCGTGAGCATGAGTCAGCAAATGCAGCCCTTGTAGAATAACACTGCCTTGCCCTGATTCCATTGACCCGAAATCTCCAAATGTAGACGACCCTTCTACAGCGAACACATGCATGGGTCAGCCACAGGATGCTACCCCATTGGAACGGGAAAAAACATGAAAAGGCACCTCATCTTCTCATATCCTGGTGCTCGGGTTCAAGCTTCCAGCCACTTTCCTGAAAATATCCCCACTTTGGGAAGTCAGCACTTTCAAAACCTTCTTTCTTATAGCTTGGAATTGGTTCCATGGATGAACTACAACGGGGAAGAATAAGACACGATGCCTATATATTTGGACAGGCATATGGTGCTCTAATTTCAACTGCTGAACAAGAATTGACCCAAGTCTAAGCTTGCTCTCAGAAGGAGAATAGGGCTTGAAAATTTCCCGCTGAGTTGTGACCAGTTCCAAAAGTGGGAAGTTGAGCAGGGGATCTCAGCGAGCCTATAATTCATGGGCCTGCAGGATGGTCAAAGACACCTAATGTGGACAAATGACTTGGGTTGAGCCAGAGAAAAGACCTTGAGAGCAAGGCAGAATTGCAAAAATGGGATTTCAAGAGGGAGACGCGTCTCGCCTGGTAAGAACCTAGAATGTGGCAGTACTTCTTCAACCATGCTTTTGTCGAAAACCGGTGTATGCCTTTATCCTGAATATATTCCGAATAAAGGCATACACCGTTTTTGGGCAACCAGGCAGGGGCTCGGTGCAAATCAACACTACATAGTGCTATCACTTCCCATCTAAACAAAGGGTCATCTACGAAAAGTGTAAAGACGAGAAATTCAGGGTAGCATGGAGGTAAATCGTACCCACATTTTGTGGATTCCAGGATGAACAATGGCAAACGGCACCCTGGCGAAGTCTATGGTGTATTCAAAAATAATGTAAGAAACAAAGCTACAGCACATAGGACACTTCCACTCAAGGACGTATATTTTCAAGAAAACCAAAGAACCTCAGGTCACAGGCAACCCAACGTTTACTGCTGCTCTCTTTACAAAAGCCTCGACTAGGATACAATCTAAATTTCCTTGGACGGAAAACATGGATGGAGAATATGTGATTCTTATCTACAATGATATATTACTGAGCCAGGAAATCAATGAAATAACGTCACTTGCCGCCAAAGGAGTGTTCGTAGTTACAATCATTCTCAGTAAATTTAGTCACATAGAAAAAAGTGGTTTATCAAAGATATGAGGTACAGGTGGAATACAAAATTGCGTCCCATGAATGAAATGGCAGACGAGAGAAAGCATCACACATTTAGCAAACACACTTATGCCTGTAGGAGCGCGAAGGTCACTTGAGGTGAGGAACAACCAGGTGTTTCCAATGAGCACAGATACCATTCCATATAGACCAAAGAGGGAATCAAGACAACTTACTCTAAACCTCAAAGGACTGAACTCAGCCCACTTTACACACCAGAGAAGATTATTTACAACTGGTTAGAATTTAAAAACAATTTATCGATGTCTCTCTGGAAGAGAATCAAGTGGATGCACAGCCGCAAGCAACACAGCACTGAAAATCGGCTACACCCCGTGAGAAAAATAAACTGCAAAATAAAGGCAGTGAGTGAGAGATAAATTCTTCGAGACTTCGTTCAGGGGCTGTCTTTGAAGTTGTTTTGAGCATATATTAACACACAGAAGGATCGGACCTAAGGGAGGACACTCGTGGGTCTGAGTGTCTTCGTGAGCATGAGTCAGCAAATGCAGCCCTTGTCGAATAACACTGCCTTTTCCTGATTCCATGGACCAGAAATCTCCAAATGCAGACGACCCTTCCTACAGCGAACACATGCATGGGACAGCCACAGGATGCTACCCCATTGGAACGGCAAAAAACCATGAAAATCCGCCCCATCTTCTAATATCCTGGTGCTCGGGTTCAAGCTTTCAGCCGCTTTTCTGAAAATATACCCAATTGGGGAAGTCAGCACTTTCAAAACACTCTTACTTATAACTTGGAATTGGTTCCATGGATGAACTACAATGGGGAAGAATAAGAGATGATGGCTATATATTTGGACAGGCACATGGCACTCTAATTTCCAATGCTGAACAAGAATTGACCCAAGTCTAAGCTTGCTCTCAGAAGGAGAATTGGGCTTGAAAATGTCCTGCTGCTTTGGGACCAGTTCCAAAAGTGGGAAGTTGAGCCGGGGATCTCAGGGAGCCTATAATTCATGGCCCTGCAGGATGGTAAAAGGCACGTAATGTGGAAAAATGACTTGGGTTGAACCAGAGAAAAGAACTTGAGAGCAAGGCAGAATTGCAAAACTGGGATTTCAAGAGGGAGAAGCGTCTCGCCTGGTAAGAACCTAGGATGTGGCAGTACTTCTTCAAACATGCCTTTGTCGAAAAAGGGTGTATGCCTTTATCCTGAATATATTTAGGATAAAGGCATACACCGATTTTGGGGAACCAGGCAGGGGCTCGGTGCAAATCAACACTACATTATGCTATCACTTCCCATCAAAACAAAGGGTCATGTACGAAAAGTGTAAAGACCAGAAATGCAGGGTAACGTGGAGGTAAATCGTACCCACATTTTGTGGATTGTGGGATGACCAATTGCAATCGGCACCCTGGCAAATTCTATGGTGTATTCGAAGATAAAGTAAGACACAATGCTACAGCACATAGGACACTTCCACTCAAGGACGTATATTTTCAAGGAAACCAAAGAACCTTAGGTCACAGGCAACCCAACGTTTACTGCTGCTCTCTTTACAAAAGCCTCGACTAGGATACAATCTAAATTTCCTTGGACGGAAACATGGATGAAGAATATGTGATTCTGATCTACAATGATATATTACAGAGCCAGGAAATCAATGAAATAACGTCACTTGGCGCCACCGGAGTGTTCTTAGTTACAATCATTCTCAGTGAATATAGTCACATAGAAAAAAGTGGTTTATCAAAGATATGAGGTACAGGTGGAATATAAAATTGCATCCCTTGAAAGAAATGGCAGACGACAGAGAGAATTACACATTTAGCAAACACACTTATGCCTGTAGGAGCGCAAAGGTCACATGAGGTGAGGAAAAACCAGGTGTTTTCAATGAGCACAGATACCATTCCGTATAGACCAAGGAGGGAATCAAGACAACTTCCTCTAAACCTCAAAGGACTGAACTCAGCCAACTTTACACACCAGAAAAGATTATTGACAACTGGTCAGAATTTGAAAAACAATTTATCTATGTCTCTCTGGAAGAGAATCTAGTGGATGCACAGCAGCAAGCAACACAGCACGGAAAATCGGCTACACCCGGTGAGAAAAATTAACTGCAAAATAAAGGCAGTGAGTGACAGATAAATTCTTCGAGACTTCGTTCAGGGGCTGTGATTGGAGTTGTTTTCAGCATATATTCACACACAGAAAGATGGGACCTAAGGGAGGACAATCGTGGGTCTGAGCGTCTTCGAGAACATGAGTCAGCAAATGCAGCCCTTGTAGAATAACGCTGCCTTGCCCTGATTCCATGGACCCGAAATCTCCAAATGTAGACGACTTTTCTACAGTGAACACATGCATGGGTCAGCCACAGGATGCTACCCCATTGGAACGGGAAAAAACATGAAAAGGCACCTCATCTTCTCATATCCTGGTGCTCGGGTTCAAGCTTCCAGCCACTTTCCTGAAAATATCCCCACTTGGGGAAGTCAGCACTTTCAAAACCTTCTATCTTATAACTTGGAATTGGTTCCATGGATGAACTACAACGGGGAAGAATAAGACACGATGCCTATATATTTGGACAGGCATATGGTGCTCTAATTTCAACTGCTGAACAAGAATTGACCCAAGTCTAAGCTTGCTCTCAGAAGGAGAATAGGGCTTGAAAATTTCCCGCTGATTTGTGACCAGTTCCAAAAGTGGGAAGTTGAGCAGGGGATCTCAGCGAGCCTATAATTCATGGGCCTGCAGGATGGTCAAAGACACCTAATGTGGACAAATGACTTGGGTTGAGCCAGAGAAAAGAACTTGAGAGCAAGGCAGAATTGCAAAAATGGGATTTCAAGAGGGAGACGCGTCTCGCCTGGTAAGAACCTAGAATGTGGCAGTACTTCTTCAACCATGCCTTTGTCGAAAAACGGTGTATGCCTTTATCCTGAATATATTCCGAATAAAGGCATACACCGTTTTTGGGCAACCAGGCAGGGGCTCTGTCCAAATCAACACTACATAGTGCTATCACTTCCCATCTAAACAAAGGGTCATCTACGAAAAGTGTAAAGACTAGAAATTCAGGGTAGCATGGAGGTAAATCATACCCACATTTTGTGGATTCCAGGATGAACAATGGCAATCGGCACCCTGGCGAAGTCTATGGTGTATTCAAAAATAATGTAAGAAACAAAGCTACAGCACATAGGACACTTCCACTCAAGGACGTATATTTTCAAGAAAACCAAAGAACCTCAGGTCACAGGCAACCCAACGTTTACTGCTGCTCACTTTACAAAAGCCTCGACTAGGATACAATCTAAATTTCCTTGGACGGAAAACATGGATGGAGAATATGTGATTCTTATCTACAATGATATATTACTGAGCCAGGAAATCAATGAAATAACGTCACTTGACGCCAAAGGAGTGTTCGTACTTACAATCATTCTCAGTAAATTTAGTCACATAGAAAAAAGTGGTTTATCAAAGATATGAGGTACAGGTGGATTACAAAATTGCATCCCATGAATGAAATGGCAGACGAGAGAAAGCATCACACATTTAGCAAACACACTTATGCCTGTAGGAGCGCGAAGGTCACGTGAGGTGAGGAAAAACCAGGTGTTTCCAATGAGCACAGATACCATTCCATATAGACCAAAGAGGGAATCAAGACAACTTACTCTAAACCTCAAAGGACTGAACTCAGCCCACTTTACACACCAGAGAAGATTATTTACAACTGGTTAGAATTTGAAAAACAATTTATCGATGTCTCTCTGGAAGAGAATCAAGTGGATGCACAGCCGCAAGCAACACAGCACTGAAAATCGGCTACACCCCGTGAGAAAAATAAACTGCAAAAGAAAGGCAGTGAGTGAGAGATAAATTCTTCGAGACTTCGTTCAGGGGCTGTCATTGAAGTTGTTTTGAGCATATATTAACACACAGAAGGATCGGACCTAAGGGAGGACACTTGTGGGTCTGAGTGTCTTCGTGAGCATGAGTCAGCAAATGCAGCCCTTGTCGAATAACACTGCCTTTTCCTGATTCCATGGACCCGAAATCTCCAAATGCAGACGACCCTTCCTACAGCGAACACATGCATGGGACAGCCACAGGATGCTACCCCATTGGAACGGCAAAAAACATGAAAAGCCACCTCATCTTCTCATATCCTGGTGCTCGGGTTCAAGCTTTCAGCCGCTTTTCTGAAAATATACCCAATTGGGGAAGTCAGCACTTTCAAAACACTCTTACTTATAACTTGGAATTGGTTCCATGGATGAACTACAACGGGGAAGAATAAGAGACGATGGCTATATATTTGGACAGGAACATGGCACTCTAATTTCCAATGCTGAACAAGAATTGACCCAAGTCTAAGCTTGCTCTCAGAAGGAGAATTGGGCTTGAAAATTCCTTGCTGCTTTGGGACCAGTTCCGAAAGTGGGAAGTTGAGCCGGGGATCTCAGGGAGCATATAATTCATGGCCCTGCAGGATGGTAAAAGGCACGTAATGTGGAAAAATGACTTGGGTTGCACCAGAGAAAAGAACTTGAGAGCAAGGCAGAATTGCAAAACTGGGATTTCAAGAGGGAGAAGCGTCTCGCCTGGTAAGAACCTAGGATGTGGCAGTACTTCTTCAAACATGCCTTTGTCGAATAAGGGTGTATGCCTTTATCCTGAATATCTTTAGGATAAAGGCATACACCGTTTTTGGGGAACCAGGCAGGGGCTCGGTGCAAATCAACACTACATAATGCTATCACTTCCCATCAAAACAAAGGGTCATGTACGAAAAGTGTAAAGACCAGAAATGCAGGGTAACGTGGAGGTAAATCGTACCCACATTTTGTGGATTGTGGGATGAACAATGGCAATCGGCACCCTGGTGAATTCTATGGTGTATTCGAAGATAAAGTAAGAAACAATGCTACAGCACATAGGACACTTCCACTCAAGGACGTATATTTTCAAGGAAACCAAAGAACCTCAGGTCACAGGCAACCCAACGTTTACTGCTGCTCTCTTTACAAAAGCCTCGACGAGGATACAATCTAAATTTCCTTGGACGGAAACATCGATGAAGAATATGTGATTCTCATCTACAATGATATATTACAGAGCCAGGAAATTAATGAAATAACGTCACTTGGAGCCACCGGAGTGTTCTTAGTTACAATCATTCTCTGTGAATTTAGTCACATAGAAAAAAGTGGTTTATCAAAGATATGAGGTACAGGTGGAATATAAAATTGCGTCCCTTGAATGAAATGGCAGACGAGAGAAAGCATCACACATTTAGCAAACACACTTATGCCTGTAGGAGCGCGAAGGTCACTTGAGGTGAGGAACAACCAGGTGTTTCCAATGAGCACAGATACCATTCCATATAGACCAAAGAGGGAATCAAGACAACTTACTCTAAACCTCAAAGGACTGAACTCAGCCCACTTTACACACCAGAGAAGATTATTTACAACTGGTTAGAATTTGAAAAACAATTTATCGATGTCTCTCTGGAAGAGAATCAAGTGGATGCACAGCCGCAAGCAACACAGCACTGAAAATCGGCTACACCCCGTGAGAAAAATAAACTGCAAAATAAAGGCAGTGAGTGAGAGATAAATTCTTCGAGACTTCGTTCAGGGGCTGTCATTGAAGTTGTTTTGAGCATATATTAACACACAGAAGGATCGGACCTAAGGGAGGACACTCGTGGGTCAGAGTGTCTTCGTGAGCATGAGTCAGCAAATGCAGCCCTTGTCGAATAACACTGCCTTTTCCTGATTCCATGGACCAGAAATCTCCAAATGCAGACGACCCTTCCTACAGCGAACACATGCATGGGACAGCCACAGGATGCTACCCCATTGGAACGGCAAAATACCATGAAAATCCACCCCATCTTCTCATATCCTGGTGCTCGGGTTCAAGCTTCCAGCCACTTTCCTGAAAATATCCCCACTTGGGGAAGTCAGCACTTTCAAAACCTTCTTTCTTATAGCTTGGAATTGGTTCCATGGATGAACTACAACGGGGAAGAATAAGACACGATGCCTATATATTTGGACAGGCATATGGTGCTCTAATTTCAACTGCTGAACAAGAATTGACCCAAGTCTAAGCTTGCTCTCAGAAGGAGAATAGGGCTTGAAAATTTCCCGCTGATTTGTGACCAGTTCCAAAAGTGGGAAGTTGAGCAGGGGATCTCAGCGAGCCTATAATTCATGGGCCTGCAGGATGGTCAAAGACACCTAATGTGGACAAATGACTTGGGTTGAGCCAGAGAAAAGAACTTGAGAGCAAGGCAGAATTGCAAAAATGGGATTTCAAGAGGGAGACGCGTCTCGCCTGGTAAGAACATAGAATGTGGCAGTACTTCTTCAACCATGCCTTTGTCGAAAAACGGTGTATGCCTTTATCCTGAATATATTCCGAATAAAGGCATACACCGTTTTTGGGCAACCAGGCAGGGGCTCGGTCCAAATCAACACTACATAGTGCTATCACTTCCCATCTAAACAAAGGGTCATCTACGATAAGTGTAAAGACTAGAAATTCAGGGTAGCATGGAGGTAAATGGTACCCACATTTTGTGGATTGTGGGATGACCAATTGCAATCGGCACCCTGGCGAATTCTATGGTGTATTCGAAGATAAAGTAAGAAACAATGCTACAGCACATAGGACACTTCCATTCAAGGACGTATATTTTCAGGAAAACCAAAGAACCTCAGGTCACAGGCAACCCAACGTTTACTGCTGCTCTCTTTACAAAAGCCTCGACTAGGATACAATCTAAATTTCCTTGGACGGAAAACATGGATGGAGAATATGTGATTATTATCTCCAATGATATATTACTGAGCCAGGAAATCAATGAAATAACGTCACTTGCCGCCAAAGGAGTGTTCGTAGTTACAATCATTCTCAGTAAATTTAGTCACATAGAAAAAAGTGGTTTATCAAAGATATGAGGTACAGGTGGAATACAAAATTGCATCCCATGAATGAAATGGCAGACGAGAGAAAGCATCACACATTTAGCAAACACACTTATGCCTGTAGGAGCGCGAAGGTCACTTGAGGTGAGGAAAAACCAGGTGTTTTCAATGAGCACAGATACCATTCCATATAGACCAAAGAGGGAATCAAGACAACTTACTCTAAACCTCAAAGGACTGAACTCAGCCCACTTTACACACCAGAAAAGATTATTGACAACTGGTTAGAATTTGAAAAACAATTTATCGATGTCTCTCTGGAAGAGAATCAAGTGGATGCACAGCAGCAAGCAACACAGCACTGAAAATCGGCTACACCCCGTGAGAAAAATAAACTGCAAAATAAAGGCAGTGAGTGAGAGATAAATTCTTCGAGACTTCGTTCAGGGGCTGTCATTGAAGTTGTTTTGAGCATATATTAACACACAGAAGGATCGGACCTAAGGGAGGACACTCGTGGGTCTGAGTGTCTTCGTGAGCATGAGTCAGCAAATGCAGCCCTTGTCGAATAACACTGCCTTTTCCTGATTCCATGGACCCGAAATCTCCAAATGCAGACGAACCTTCCTACAGCGAACACATGCATGGGACAGCCACAGGATGCTACCCCATTGGAACGGCCAAAAAACATGAAAAGCCACCTCATCTTCTCATATCCTGGTGCTCGGGTTCAAGCTTTCAGCCGCTTTTCTGAAAATATACCCAATTGGGGAAGTCAGCACTTTCAAAACACTCTTACTTATAACTTGGAATTGGTTCCATGGATGAACTACAATGGGGAAGAATAAGAGATGATGGCTATATATTTGCACAGGCACATGGCGCTCTAATTTCCAATGCTGAACAAGAATTGACCCAAGTCTAAGCTTGCTCTCGGAAGGAGAATTGGGCTTGAAAATGTCCTGTTGCTTTGGGACCAGTTCCGAAAATGGGAAGTTGAGCCGGGGATCTCAGGGAGCCTATAATTCATGGCCCTGCAGGATGGTAAAAGGCACGTAATGTGGAAAAATGACTTGGGTTGAACCAGAGAAAAGAACTTGAGAGCAAGGCAGAATTGCAAAAATGGGATTTCAAGAGGTTGAAGCGTCTCGCCTGGTAAGAACCTAGGATGTGGCAGTACTTCTTCAAACATGCCTTTGTCGAAAAACGGTGTATGCCTTTATCCTGAATATATTCCGAATAAAGGCATACACCGTTTTTGGCAACCAGGCAGGGGCTCGGTGCAAATCAACACTACATAGTGCTATCACTTCCCATCTAAACAAAGGGTCATCTACGAAAAGTGTAAAGACGAGAAATTCAGGGTAGCATGGAGGTAAATCGTACCCACATTTTGTGGATTCCAGGATGAACAATGGCAATCGGCACCCTGGCGAAGTCTATGGTGTATTCAAAAATAATGTAAGAAACAAAGCTACAGCACATAGGACACTTCCACTCAAGGACGTATATTTTCAAGAAAACCAAAGAACCTCAGGTCACAGGCAACCCAACGTTTACTGCTGCTCTCTTTACAAAAGCCTCGACTAGGATACAATCTAAATTTCCTTGGACGGAAAACATGGATGGAGAATATGTGATTCTTATCTACAATGATATATTACTGAGCCAGGAAATCAATGAAATAACGTCACTTGCCGCCAAAGGAGTGTTCGTAGTTACAATCATTCTCAGTAAATTTAGTCACATAGAAAAAAGTGGTTTATCAAAGATATGAGGTACAGGTGGAATACAAAATTGCGTCCCATGAATGAAATGGCAGACGAGAGAAAGCACCACACACTTAGCAAACACACTTATGCCTGTAGGAGCGCGAAGGTCAATTGAGGTGAGGAAGAAACAGGTGTTTTCAATGAGCACAGATACCATTCCATATAGACCAAAGAGGGCATCAAGACAACTTACTCTAAACCTCAAAGGACTGAACTCAGCCCACTTTACACACCAGAAAAGATTATTTACAACTGGTTAGAATTTGAAAAACAATTTATCGATGTCTCTCTGGAAGAGAATCAAGTGGATGCACAGCAGCAAGCAACACAGCACTGAAAATCGGCTACACCCCGTGAGAAAAATAAACTGCAAAATAAAGGCAGTGAGTGAGAGATAAATTCTTCGAGACTTCGTTCAGGGGCTGTCATTGAAGTTGTTTTGAGCATATATTAACACACAGAAGGATCGGACCTAAGGGAGGACACTCGTGGGTCTGAGTGTCTTCATGAGCATGAGTCAGCAAATGCAGCCCTTGTCGAATAACACTGCCTTTTCCTGATTCCATGGACCCGAAATCTCCAAATGCAGACGACCCTTCCTACAGCGAACACATGCATGGGACAGCCACAGGATGCTACCCCATTGGAACGGCAAAAAACATGAAAAGCCACCTCATCTTCTCATATCCTGGTGCTCGGTTTCAAGCTTTCAGCCGCTTTTCTGAAAATATACCCAATTGGGGAAGTCAGCACTTTCAAAACACTCTTACTTATAACTTGGAATTGGTTCCATGGATGAACTACAACGGGGAAGAATAAGAGACGATGGCTATATATTTGGACAGGAACATGGCACTCTAATTTCCAATGCTGAACAAGAATTGACCCAAGTCTAAGCTTGCTCTCAGAAGGAGAATTGAGCTTGAAAATTCCCTGCTGCTTTGGGACCAGTTCCGAAAGTGGGAAGTTGAGCCGGGGATCTCAGGGAGCCTATAATTCATGGCCCTGCAGGATGGTAAAAGGCACGTAATGTGGAAAAATGACTTGGGTTGCACCAGAGAAAAGAACTTGAGAGCAAGGCAGAATTGCAAAACTGGGATTTCAAGAGGGAGAAGCGTCTCGCCTGGTAAGAACCTAGGATGTGGCAGTACTTCTTCAAACATGCCTTTGTCGAATAAGGGTGTATGCCTTTATCCTGAATATCTTTAGGATAAAGGCATACACCGTTTTTGGGGAACCAGGCAGGGGCTCTGTGCAAATCAACACTACATAATGCTATCACTTCCCATCAAAACAAAGGGTCATGTACGAAAAGTGTAAAGACCAGAAATGCAGGGTAACGTGGAGGTAAATCGTACCCACATTTTGTGGATTGTGGGATGAACAATGGCAATCGGCACCCTGGTGAATTCTATGGTGTATTCGAAGATAAAGTAAGAAACAATGCTACAGCACATAGGACACTTCCACTCAAGGACGTATATTTTCAAGGAAACCAAAGAACCTCAGGTCACAGGCAACCCAACGTTTACTGCTGCTCTCTTTACAAAAGCCTCGACGAGGATACAATCTAAATTTCCTTGGACGGAAACATCGATGAAGAATATGTGATTCTCATCTACAATGATATATTACAGAGCCAGGAAATTAATGAAATAACGTCACTTGGCGCCACCGGAGTGTTCTTAGTTACAATCATTCTCTGTGAATTTAGTCACATAGAAAAAAGTGGTTTATCAAAGATATGAGGTACAGGTGGAATATAAAATTGCGTCCCTTGAATGAAATGGCAGACGACAGAGAGAATTACACATTTAGCAAACACACTTATGCCTGTAGGAGCGCAAAGGTCACATGAGGTGAGGAAAAACCAGGTGTTTTCAATGAGCACAGATACCATTCCATATAGACCAAGGAGGGAATCAAGACAACTTACTCTAAACCTCAAAGGACTGAACTCAGCCCACTTTACACACCAGAAAAGATTATTGACAACTGGTCAGAATTTGAAAAACAATTTATCGATGTCTCTCTGGAAGAGAATCAAGTGGATGCACAGCCGCAAGCAACACAGCACTCAAAATCGGCTACACCCGGTGAGAAAAATAAACTGCAAAATAAAGGCAGTGAGTGACAGATAAATTCTTGGAGACTTCGTTCAGGGGCTGTGATTGGAGTTGTTTTCAGCATATATTAACACACAGAAAGATGGGACCTAAGGGAGGACAATCGTGGGTCTGAGTGTCTTCGTGAGCATGAGTCAGCAAATGCAGCCCTTGTAGAATAACACTGCCTTGCCCAGATTCCATTGACCCGAAATCTCCAAATGTAGACGACCCTTCTACAGCGAACACATGCATGGGTCAGCCACAGGATGCTACCCCATTGGAACGGGAAAAAACATGAAAAGGCACCTCATCTTCTCATATCCTGGTGCTCGGGTTCAAGCTTCCAGCCACTTTCCTGAAAATATCCCCACTTGGGGAAGTCAGCACTTTCAAAACCTTGTTTCTTATAGCTTGGAATTGGTTCCATGGATGAACTACAACGGGGAAGAATAAGACACGATGCCTATATATTTGGACAGGCATATGGTGCTCTAATTTCAACTGCTGAACAAGAATTGACCCAAGTCTAAGCTTGCTCTCAGAAGGAGAATAGGGCTTGAAAATTTCCCGCTGATTTGTGACCAGTTCCAAAAGTGGGATGTTGAGCAGGGGATCTCAGCGAGCCTATAATTCATGGGCCTTCAGGATGGTCAAAGACACCTAATGTGGACAAATGACTTGGGTTGAGCCAGAGAAAAGAACTTGAGAGCAAGGCAGAATTGCAAAAATGGGATTTCAAGAGGGAGACGCGTCTCGCCTGGTAAGAACCTAGAATGTGGCAGTACTTCTTCAACCATGCCTTTGTCCAAAAACGGTGAACGCCTTTATCCTGAATATATTCCGAATAAAGGCATACACCGTTTTTGGGCAACCAGGCAGGGGCTCGGTGCAAATCAACACTACATAGTACTATCACTTCCCATCTAAACAAAGGGTCATCTACGAAAAGTGTAAAGACGAGAAATTCAGGGTAGCATGGAGGTAAATCGTACCCACATTTTGTGGATTCCAGGATGAACAATGGCAATCGGCACCCTGGCGAAGTCTATGGTGTATTCAAAATTAATGTAAGAAACAAAGCTACAGCACATAGGACACTTCCACTCAAGGACGTATATTTTCAAGAAAACCAAAGAACCTCAGGTCACAGGCAACCCAACGTTTTCTGCTGCTCTCTTTACAAAAGCCTCGACTAGGATACAATCTAAATTTCCTTGTATGGAAAACATGGATGGAGAATATGTGATTCTTATCTACAATGATATATTACTGAGCCAGGAAATCAATGAAATAACGTCACTTGCCGCCAAAGGAGTGTTCGTAGTTACAATCATTCTCAGTAAATTTAGTCACATAGAAAAAAGTGGTTTATCAAAGATATGAGGTACAGGTGGAATACAAAATTGCGTCCCATGAATGAAATGGCAGACGAGAGAAAGCATCACACATTTAGCAAACACACTTATGCCTGTAGGAGCGCGAAGGTCACTTGAGGTGAGGAACAACCAGGTGTTTCCAATGAGCACAGATACCATTCCATATAGACCAAAGAGGGAATCAAGACAACTTACTCTAAACCTCAAAGGACTGAACTCAGCCCACTTTACACACCAGAGAAGATTATTTACAACTGGTTAGAATTTGAAAAACAATTTATCGATGTCTCTCTGGAAGAGAATCAAGTGGATGCACAGCCGCAAGCAACACAGCACTGAAAATCGGCTACACCCCGTGAGAAAAATAAACTGCAAAATAAAGGCAGTGAGTGAGAGATAAATTCTTCGAGACTTCGTTCAGGGGCTGTCATTGAAGTTGTTTTGAGCATATATTAACACACAGAAGGATCGGACCTAAGGGAGGACACTCGTGGGTCAGAGTGTCTTCGTGAGCATGAGTCAGCAAATGCAGCCCTTGTCGAATAACACTGCCTTTTCCTGATTCCATGGACCAGAAATCTCCAAATGCAGACGACCCTTCCTACAGCGAACACATGCATGGGACAGCCACAGGATGCTACCCCATTGGAACGGCAAAAAACCATGAAAATCCACCCCATCTTCTCATATCCTGGTGCTCGGGTTCAAGCTTTCAGCCGCTTTTCTGAAAATATACCCAATTGGGGAAGTCAGCACTTTCAAAACACTCTTACTTATAACTTGGAATTGGTTCCATGGATGAACTACAATGGGGAAGAATAAGAGATGATGGCTATATATTTGGACAGGCACATTGCGCTCTAATTTCGAATGCTGAACAAGAATTGACCCAAGTCTAAGCTTGCTCTCAGAAGGAGAATTGGGCTTGAAAATGTCCTGCTGCTTTGGGACCAGTTCCGAAAGTGGGAAGTTGAGCCGGGGATCTCAGGGAGCCTATAATTCATGGCCCTGCAGGATGGTAAAAGGCACGTAATGTGGAAAAATGACTTGGGTTGCACCAGAGAAAAGAACTTGAGAGCAAGGCAGAATTGCAAAACTGGGATTTCAAGAGGGAGAAGCGTCTCGCCTGGTAAGAACCTAGGATGTGGCAGTACTTCTTCAAACATGCCTTTGTCGAAAAAGGGTGTATGCCTTTATCCTGAATATATTTAGGATAAAGGCATACACCAATTTTGGGGAACCAGGCAGGGGCTCGGTGTAAATCAACACTACATAACGCTATCACTTCCCATCAAAAGAAAGGGTCATGTACGAAAAGTGTAAAGACCAGAAATGCAGGGTAACGTGGAGGTAAATCGTACCCACATTTTGTGGATTGTGGGATGACCAATTGCAATCGGCACCCTGGCAAATTCTACGGTGTATTCGAAGATAAAGTAAGACACAATGCGACAGCACATAGGACACTTCCACTCAAGGACGTATATTTTCAAGGAAACCAAAGAACCTTAGGTCACAGGCAACCCAACGTTTACTGCTGCTCTCTTTACAAAAGCCTCGACTAGGATACAATCTAAATTTCCTTGGACGGAAACATGGATGAAGAATATGTGATTCTTATCTACAATGATATATTACAGAGCCAGGAAATCAATGAAATAACGTCACTTGGCGCCACCGGAGTGTTCTTAGTTACAATCATTCTCAGTGAATATAGTCACATAGAAAAAAGTGGTTTATAAAAGACATGAGGTACAGGTGGAATATAAAATTGCATCCCTTGAAAGAAATCGCAGACGACAGAGAGAATTACACATTTAGCAAACACACTTATGCCTGTAGGAGCGCAAAGGTCACATGAGGTGAGGAAAAACCAGGTGTTTTCAATGAGCACAGATACCATTCCGTATAGACCAAGGAGGGAATCAAGACAACTTACTCTAAACCTCAAAGGACTGAACTCAGCCCACTTTACACACCAGAAAAGATTATTGACAACTGGTCAGAATTTGAAAAACAATTTATCTATGTCTCTCTGGAAGAGAATCTAGTGGATGCACAGCAGCAAGCAACACAGCACGGAAAATCGGCTACACCCGGTGAGAAAAATTAACTGCAAAATAAAGGCAGTGAGTGACAGATAAATTCTTCGAGACTTCGTTCAGGGGCTGTGATTGGAGTTGTTTTCAGCATATATTCACACACAGAAAGATGGGACCTAAGGGAGGACAATCGTGGGTCTGAGCGTCTTCGTGAGCATGAGTCAGCAAATGCAGCCCTTGTAGAATAACACTGCCTTGCCCTGATTCCATGGACCCGAAATCTCCAAATGTAGACGACTTTTCTACAGTGAACACATGCATGGGTCAGCCACAGGATGCTACCCCATTGGAACGGGAAAAAACATGAAAAGGCACCGCATCATCTCATATCCTGGTGCTCGGGTTCAAGCTTCCAGCCACTTTCCTGAAAATATCCCCACTTGGGGAAGTCAGCACTTTCAAAACCTTCTTTCTTATAGCTTGGAATTGGTTCCATGGATGAACTACAATGGGGAAGAATAAGACACGATGCCTATATATTTGGACAGGCATATGGTGCTCTAATTTCAACTGCTGAACAAGAATTGACCCAAGTCTAAGCTTGCTCTCAGAAGGAGAATAGGGCTTGAAAATTTCCCGCTGATTTGTGACCAGTTCCAAAAGTGGGAAGTTGAGCAGGGGATCTAAGCGAGCCTATAATTCATGGGCCTGCAGGATGGTCAAAGACACCTAATGTGGACAAATGACTTGGGTTGAGCCAGAGAAAAGAACTTGAGAGCAAGGCAGAATTGCAAAAATGGGATTTCAAGAGGGAGACGCGTCTCGCCTGGTAAGAACATAGAATGTGGCAGTACTTCTTCAACCATGCCTTTGTCGAAAAACGGTGTATGCCTTTATCCTGAATATATTCCGAATAAAGGCATACACCGTTTTTGGGCAACCAGGCAGGGGCTCGGTCCAAATCAACACTACATAGTGCTATCACTTCCCATCTAAACAAAGGGTCATCTACGATAAGTGTAAAGACTAGAAATTCAGGGTAGCATGGAGGTAAATGGTACCCACATTTTGTGGATTGTGGGATGACCAATTGCAATCGGCACCCTGGCGAATTCTATGGTGTATTCGAAGATAAAGTAAGAAACAATGCTACAGCATATAGGACACTTCCATTCAAGGACGTATATTTTCAGGAAAACCAAAGAACCTCAGGTCACAGGCAACCCAACGTTTACTGCTGCTCTCTTTACAAAAGCCTCGACTAGGATACAATCTAAATTTCCTTGGACGGAAAACATGGATGGAGAATATGTGATTATTATCTACAATGATATATTACTGAGCCAGGAAATCAATGAAATAACGTCACTTGCCGCCAAAGGAGTGTTCGTAGTTACAATCATTCTCAGTAAATTTAGTCACATAGAAAAAAGTGGTTTATCAAAGATATGAGGTACAGGTGGAATACAAAATTGCGTCCCATGAATGAAATGGCAGACGAGAGAAAGCCTCACACATTTAGCAAACACACTTATGCCTGTAGGAGCGCGAAGGTCACTTGAGGTGAGGAAAAACCAGGTGTTTTCAATGAGCACAGATACCATTCCATATAGACCAAAGAGGGAATCAAGACAACTTACTCTAAACCTCAAAGGACTGAACTCAGCCCACTTTACACACCAGAAAAGATTATTGACAACTGGTTAGAATTTGAAAAACAATTTATCGATGTCTCTCTGGAAGAGAATCAAGTGGATGCACAGCAGCAAGCAACACAGCACTCAAAATCGGCTACACCCCGTGAGAAAAATAAACTGCAAAATAAAGGCAGTGAGTGAGAGATAAATTCTTTGAGACTTCGTTCAGGGGCTGTCATTGAAGTTGTTTTGAGCATATATTAACACACAGAAGGATCGGACCTAAGGGAGGACACTCGTGGGTCTGAGTGTCTTCGTGAGCATGAGTCAGCAAATGCAGCCCTTGTCGAATAACACTGCCTTTTCCTGATTCCATGGACCCGAAATCTCCAAATGCAGACGACCCTTCCTACAGCGAACACATGCATGGGACAGCCACAGGATGCTACCCCATTGGAACGGCCAAAAAACATGAAAAGACACCTCATCTTCTCATATCCTGGTGCTCGGGTTCAAGCTTTCAGCCGCTTTTCTGAAAATATACCCAATTGGGGAAGTCAGCACTTTCAAAACACTCTTACTTATAACTTGGAATTGGTTCCATGGATGAACTACAATGGGGAAGAATAAGAGATGATGGCTATATATTTGGACAGGCACATGGCGCTCTAATTTCCAATGCTGAACAAGAATTGACCCAAGTCTAAGCTTGCTCTCGGAAGGAGAATTGGGCTTGAAAATGTCCTGTTGCTTTGGGACCAGTTCCGAAAATGGGAAGTTGAGCCGGGGATCTCAGGGAGCCTATAATTCATGGCCCTGCAGGATGGTAAAAGGCACGTAATGTGGAAAAATGACTTGGGTTGAACCAGAGAAAAGAACTTGAGAGCAAGGCAGAATTGCAAAAATGGGATTTCAAGAGGTTGAAGCGTCTCGCCTGGTAAGAACCTAGGATGTGGCAGTACTTCTTCAAACATGCCTTTGTCGAAAAACGGTGTATGCCTTTATCCTGAATATATTCCGAATAAAGGCATACACCGTTTTTGGGCAACCAGGCAGGGGCTCGGTGCAAATCAACACTACATAGTGCTATCACTTCCCATCTAAACAAAGGGTCATCTACGAAAAGTGTAAAGACGAGAAATTCAGGGTAGCATGGAGGTAAATCGTACCCACATTTTGTGGATTCCAGGATGAACAATGGCAATCGGCACCCTGGCGAAGTCTATGGTGTATTCAAAAATAATGTAAGAAACAAAGCTACAGCACATAGGACACTTCCACTCAAGGACGTATATTTTCAAGAAAACCAAAGAACCTCAGGTCACAGGCAACCCAACGTTTACTGCTGCTCTCTTTACAAAAGCCTCGACTAGGATACAATCTAAATTTCCTTGGACGGAAAACATGGATGGAGAATATGTGATTCTTATCTACAATGATATATTACTGAGCCAGGAAATCAATGAAATAACGTCACTTGCCGCCAAAGGAGAGTTCGTAGTTACAATCATTCTCAGTAAATTTAGTCACATAGAAAAAAGTGGTTTATCAAAGATATGAGGTACAGGTGGAATACAAAATTGCGTCCCATGAATGAAATGGCAGACGAGAGAAAGCATCACACACTTAGCAAACACACTTATGCCTGTAGGAGCGCGAAGGTCAATTGAGGTGAGGAAGAAACAGGTGTTTTCAATGAGCACAGATACCATTCCATATAGACCAAAGAGGGCATCAAGACAACTTACTCTAAACCTCAAAGGACTGAACTCAGCCCACTTTACACACCAGAAAAGATTATTTACAACTGGTTAGAATTTGAAAAACAATTTATCGATGTCTCTCTGGAAGAGAATCAAGTGGATGCACAGCAGCAAGCAACACAGCACTGAAAATCGGCTACACCCCGTGAGAAAAATAAACTGCAAAATAAAGGCAGTGAGTGAGAGATAAATTCTTCGAGACTTCGTTCAGGGGCTGTCATTGAAGTTGTTTTGAGCATATATTAACACACAGAAGGATCGGACCTAAGGGAGGACACTCGTGGGTCTGAGTGTCTTCATGAGCATGAGTCAGCAAATGCAGCCCTTGTCGAATAACACTGCCTTTTCCTGATTCCATGGACCCGAAATCTCCAAATGCAGACGACCCTTCCTACAGCGAACACATGCATGGGACAGCCACAGGATGCTACCCCATTGGAACGGCAAAAAACATGAAAAGCCACCTCATCTTCTCATATCCTGGTGCTCGGTTTCAAGCTTTCAGCCGCTTTTCTGAAAATATACCCAATTGGGGAAGTCAGCACTTTCAAAACACTCTTACTTATAACTTGGAATTGGTTCCATGGATGAACTACAACGGGGAAGAATAAGAGACGATGGCTATATATTTGGACAGGAACATGGCACTCTAATTTCCAATGCTGAACAAGAATTGACCCAAGTCTAAGCTTGCTCTCAGAAGGAGAATTGGGCTTGAAAATTCCTTGCTGCTTTGGGACCAGTTCCGAAAGTGGGAAGTTGAGCCGGGGATCTCAGGGAGCCTATAATTCATGGCCCTGCAGGATGGTAAAAGGCACGTAATGTGGAAAAATGACTTGGGTTGCACCAGAGAAAAGAACTTGAGAGCAAGGCAGAATTGCAAAACTGGGATTTCAAGAGGGAGAAGCGTCTCGCCTGGTAAGAACCTAGGATGTGGCAGTACTTCTTCAAACATGCCTTTGTCGAATAAGGGTGTATGCCTTTATCCTGAATATCTTTAGGATAAAGGCATACACCGTTTTTGGGGAACCAGGCAGGGGCTCGGTGCAAATAAACACTACATAATGCTATCACTTCCCATCAAAACAAAGGGTCATGTACGAAAAGTGTAAATACCAGAAATGCAGGGTAACGTGGAGGTAAATCGTACCCACATTTTGTGGATTGTGGGATGAACAATGGCAATCGGCACCCTGGCGAATTCTATGGTGTATTCGAAGATAAAGTAAGAAACAATGCTACAGCACATAGGACACTTCCACTCAAGGACGTATATTTTCAAGGAAACCAAAGAACCTCAGGTCACAGGCAACCCAACGTTTACTGCTGCTCTCTTTACAAAAGCCTCGACTAGGATACAATCTAAATTTCCTTGGACGGAAAACATGGATGGAGAATATGTGATTCTTATCTACAATGATATATTACAGAGCCAGGAAATCAATGAAATAACGCCACTTGCCGCCAAAGGAGTGTTCGTAGTTACAATCATTCT
Organism: Kogia breviceps; assembly: GCF_026419965.1. Taxonomy (NCBI): domain Eukaryota; kingdom Metazoa; phylum Chordata; class Mammalia; order Artiodactyla; family Physeteridae; genus Kogia; species Kogia breviceps. Next base: position 37,809,428 of record NC_081329.1, read on the forward strand.
CAGTAAATTTAGTCACATAGAAAAAAGTGGTTTATCAAAGATATGAGGTACAGGTGGAATACAAAATTGCATCCCTTGAATGAAATGGCAGACGACAGAGAGAATTACACATTTAGCAAACACACTTATGCCTGTAGGAGCTCAAAGGTCACATGAGGTGAGGAAAAACCAGGTGTTTTCAATGAGCACAGATACCATTCCATATAGACCAAGGAGGGAATCAAGACAACTTACTCTAAACCTCAAAGGACTGAACTCAGCCCACTTTACACACCAGAAAAGATTATTGACAACTGGTCAGAATTTGAAAAACAATTTATCTATGTCTCTCTGGAAGAGAATCTAGTGGATGCACAGCAGCAAGCAACACAGCACGGAAAATCGGCTACACCTGGTGAGAAAAATAAACTGCAAAATAAAGGCAGTGAGTGAGAGATAAATTCTTCGAGACTTCGTTCAGGGGCTGTCATTGAAGTTCTTTTTAGCATATATTAACACAGAGAAGGATCGGACCTAAGGGAGGACACTCGTGGGTCTGAGTGTCTTCGTGAGCATGAGTCAGCAAATGCAGCCCTTGTCGAATAACATTGCCTTTTCCTGATTCCATGGACCCGAAATCTCCAAGTGCAGACGACACTTCTACAGCGAACACATGCATGGGTCATCCACAGGATGGTACCCCATTGGAACGGGAAAAAACATGAAAAGGCACCTCATCTTCTCATATCCTGGTGCTCGGGTTCAAGCTTCCAGCCACTTTCCTGAAAATATCCCCACTTGGGGAAGTCAGCACTTTCAAAACCTTCTTTCTTATAGCTTGGAATTGGTTCCATGGATGAACTACAACGGGGAAGAATAAGACACGATGCCTATATATTTGGACAGGCATATGGTGCTCTAATTTCAACTGCTGAACAAGAATTGACCCAAGTCTAAGCTTGCTCTCAGAAGGAGAATAGGGCTTGAAAATTTCCCGCTGATTTGTGACCAGTTCCAAAAGTGGGAAGTTGAGCATGGGATCTCAGCGAGCATATAATTCATGGGCCTGCAGGGTGGGCCAAGACACCTAATGTGGACAAATGACTTGGGTTGAGCCAGAGAAAAGAACTTGAGAGCAAGGCAGAATTGCAAAACTGGGATTTCAAGAGGGAGAAGCGTCTCGCCTGGTAAGAACCTAGGATGTGGCAGTACTTCTTCAAACATGCCTTTGTCGAAAAAGGGTATATGCCTTTATCCTGAATATATTCCGAATAAAGGCATACACCGTTTTTGGGCAACCAGGCAGGGGCTCGGTGCAAATCAACACTACATAGTGCTATCACTTCCCATCTAAACAAAGGGACATCTACGAAAAGTGTAAAGACTAGAAATTCAGGGTAGCATGGAGGTAAATCGTACCCACATTTTGTGGATTGTGGGATGACCAATTGCAATCGGAACCCTGGCGAATTCTATTGTGTATTCAAAAATAATGTAAGAAACAAAGCTACAGCACATAGGACACTTCCACTCAAGGACGTATATTTTCAAGAAAACCAAAGAACCTCAGGTCACAGGCAACCCAACCTTTACTGCTGCTCTCTTTACAAAAGCCTCGACTAGGATACAATCTAAATTTCCTTGGACGGAAAACATGGATGGAGAATATGTGATTCTTATCTACAATGATATATTACTGAGCCAGGAAATCAATGAAATAACGTCACTTGCCGCCAAAGGAGTGTTCGTAGTTACAATCATTCTCAGTAAATTTAGTCACATAGAAAAAAGAGGTTTATCAAAGATATGAGGTACAGGTGGAATACAAAATTGCGTCCCATGAATGAAATGGCAGACGAGAGAAAGCATCACACATTTAGCAAACACACTTATGCCTGTAGGAGCGCGAAGGTCACATGAGGTGAGGAAAAACCAGGTGTTTTCAATGAGCACAGATACCATTCCATATAGACCAAAGAGGGCATCAAGACAACTTACTCTAAACCTCAAAGGACTGAACTCAGCCCACTTTATACACCAGAAAAGATTATTGACAACTGTTTAGAATTTGAAAAACAATTTATCGATGTCTCTCTGGAAGAGAATCAAGTGGATGCACAGCAGCAAGCAACACAGCACTCAAAATCGGCTACACCCCGTGAGAAAAATAAACTGCAAAATAAAGGCAGTGAGTGAGAGATAAATTCTTCGAGACTTCGTTCAGGGGCTGTCATTGAAGTTGTTTTGAGCATATATTAACACACAGAATGATCGGACCTAAGGAAGGACACTCGTGGGTCTGAGTGTCTTCGTGAGCATGAGTCAGCAAATGCAGCCCTTGTCGAATAACACTGCCTTTTCCTGATTCCATGGACCCGAAATTTCCAAATGCAGACGACCCTTCCTACAGCGAACACATGCATGGGACAGCCACAGGATGCTACCCCATTGGAATGGCAAAAAAACATGAAAAGCCACCTCATCTTCTCATATCCTGGTGCTCGGGTTCAAGCTTTCAGCCGCTTTTCTGAAAATATACCTAATTGGGGAAATCAGCACTTTCAAAACACTCTTACTTATAACTTGGAATTGGTTCCATGGATGAACTACAATGGGGAAGAATAAGAGACGATGGCTGTATATTTGGACAGGCACATGGCGCTCTAATTTCCAATGCTGAACAAGAATTGACCCAAGTCTAAGCTTGCTCTCGGAAGGAGAATTGGGCTTGAAAATGTCCTGCTGCTTTGGGACCAGTTCCGAAACTGGGAAGTTGAGCCGGGGATCTCAGGGAGCCTATAATTCATGGCCCTGCAGGATGGTAAAAGACACCTAATGTGGACAAATGACTTGGGTTGAGCCAGAGAAAAGAACTTGAGAGCAAGGCAGAATTGCAAAAATGGGATTTCAAGAGGGAGACGCGTCTCGCCTGGTAAGAACCTAGGATGTGGCAGTACTTCTTCAAACATGCCTTTGTCGAAAAAGGGTGTATGCCTTTATCCTGAATATCTTTAGGATAAAGGCATACACCGTTTTTGGACAACCAGGCAGGGGCTCTGTGCAAATCAACACTACATAATGCTATCACTTCCCATCAAAACAAAGGGTCATGTACGAAAAGTGTAAAGACCAGAAATGCAGGGTAACGTGGAGGTAAATCGTACCCACATTTTGTGGATTGTGGGATGACCAATTGCAATCGGCACCCTGGCGAATTCTATGGTGTATTCGAAGATAAAGTAAGAAACAATGCTACAGCACATAGGACACTTCCATTCAAGGACGTATATTTTCAGGAAAACCAAAGAACCTCAGGTCACAAGCAACCCAACGTTTACTGCTGCTCTCTTTACAAAAGCCTCGACTAGGATACAATCTAAATTTCCTTGGATTGAATACATGGATGGAGAATATGTGATTCTTATCTACAATGATATATTACTGAGCCAGGAAATCAATGAAATAACGTCACTTGGCGCCACCGGAGTGTTCTTAGTTACAATCATTCTCAGTGAATTTAGTCACATAGAAAAAAGTGGTTTATCAAAGATATGAGGTACAGGTGGAATATAAAATTGCATCCCTTGAACGAAATTGCAGATGACAGAGAGAATTACACATTTAGCAAACACACTTATGCCTGTAGGAGCGCAAAGGTCACATGAGGTGAGGAAAAACCAGGTGTTTTCAATGAGCACAGATACCATTCCATGTAGACCAAGGAGGGAATCAAGACAACTTACTCTAAACCTCAAAGGACTGAACTCAGCCCACTTTACACACCAGAAAAGATTATTGACAACTGGTCAGAATTTGAAAAACAATTTATCGATGTCTCTCTGGAAGAGAATCAAGTGGATGCACAGCCGCAAGCAACACAGCACTGAAAATCGGCTACACCCCGTGAGAAAAATAAACTGCAAAATAAAGGCAGTGAGTGAGAGATAAATTCTTCGAGACTTCGTTCAGGGGCTGTCATTGAAGTTGTTTTGAGCATATATTAACACACAGAAGGATCGGACCTAAGGGAGGACACTCGTGGGTCAGAGTGTCTTCGTGAGCATGAGTCAGCAAATGCAGCCCTTGTCGAATAACACTGCCTTTTCCTGATTCCATGGACCAGAAATCTCCAAATGCAGACGACCCTTCCTACAGCGAACACATGCATGGGACAGCCACAGGATGCTACCCCATTGGAACGGCAAAATACCATGAAAATCCACCCCATCTTCTCATATCCTGGTGCTCGGGTTCAAGCTTCCAGCCACTTTCCTGAAAATATCCCCACTTGGGGAAGTCAGCACTTTCAAAACCTTCTTTCTTATAGCTTGGAATTGGTTCCATGGATGAACTACAACGGGGAAGAATAAGACACGATGCCTATATATTTGGACAGGCATATGGTGCTCTAATTTCAACTGCTGAACAAGAATTGACCCAAGTCTAAGCTTGCTCTCAGAAGGAGAATAGGGCTTGAAAATTTCCCGCTGATTTGTGACCAGTTCCAAAAGTGGGAAGTTGAGCAGGGGATCTCAGCGAGCCTATAATTCATGGGCCTGCAGGATGGTCAAAGACACCTAATGTGGACAAATGACTTGGGTTGAGCCAGAGAAAAGAACTTGAGAGCAAGGCAGAATTGCAAAAATGGGATTTCAAGAGGGAGACGCGTCTCGCCTGGTAAGAACATAGAATGTGGCAGTACTTCTTCAACCATGCCTTTGTCGAAAAACGGTGTATGCCTTTATCCTGAATATATTCCGAATAAAGGCATACACCGTTTTTGGGCAACCAGGCAGGGGCTCGGTCCAAATCAACACTACATAGTGCTATCACTTCCCATCTAAACAAAGGGTCATCTACGATAAGTGTAAAGACTAGAAATTCAGGGTAGCATGGAGGTAAATGGTACCCACATTTTGTGGATTGTGGGATGACCAATTGCAATCGGCACCCTGGCGAATTCTATGGTGTATTCGAAGATAAAGTAAGAAACAATGCTACAGCACATAGGACACTTCCATTCAAGGACGTATATTTTCAGGAAAACCAAAGAACCTCAGGTCACAGGCAACCCAACGTTTACTGCTGCTCTCTTTACAAAAGCCTCGACTAGGATACAATCTAAATTTCCTTGGACGGAAAACATGGATGGAGAATATGTGATTATTATCTCCAATGATATATTACTGAGCCAGGAAATCAATGAAATAACGTCACTTGCCGCCAAAGGAGTGTTCGTAGTTACAATCATTCTCAGTAAATTTAGTCACATAGAAAAAAGTGGTTTATCAAAGATATGAGGTACAGGTGGAATACAAAATTGCATCCCATGAATGAAATGGCAGACGAGAGAAAGCATCACACATTTAGCAAACACACTTATGCCTGTAGGAGCGCGAAGGTCACTTGAGGTGAGGAAAAACCAGGTGTTTTCAATGAGCACAGATACCATTCCATATAGACCAAAGAGGGAATCAAGACAACTTACTCTAAACCTCAAAGGACTGAACTCAGCCCACTTTACACACCAGAAAAGATTATTGACAACTGGTTAGAATTTGAAAAACAATTTATCGATGTCTCTCTGGAAGAGAATCAAGTGGATGCACAGCAGCAAGCAACACAGCACTCAAAATCGGCTACACCCCGTGAGAAAAATAAACTGCAAAATAAAGGCAGTGAGTGAGAGATAAATTCTTCGAGACTTCGTTCAGGGGCTGTCATTGAAGTTGTTTTGAGCATATATTAACACACAGAAGGATCGGACCTAAGGGAGGACACTCGTGGGTCTGAGTGTCTTCGTGAGCATGAGTCAGCAAATGCAGCCCTTGTCGAATAACACTGCCTTTTCCTGATTCCATGGACCCGAAATCTCCAAATGCAGACGAACCTTCCTACAGCGAACACATGCATGGGACAGCCACAGGATGCTACCCCATTGGAACGGCCAAAAAACATGAAAAGCCACCTCATCTTCTCATATCCTGGTGCTCGGGTTCAAGCTTTCAGCCGCTTTTCTGAAAATATACCCAATTGGGGAAGTCAGCACTTTCAAAACACTCTTACTTATAACTTGGAATTGGTTCCATGGATGAACTACAATGGGGAAGAATAAGAGATGATGGCTATATATTTGCACAGGCACATGGCGCTCTAATTTCCAATGCTGAACAAGAATTGACCCAAGTCTAAGCTTGCTCTCGGAAGGAGAATTGGGCTTGAAAATGTCCTGTTGCTTTGGGACCAGTTCCGAAAATGGGAAGTTGAGCCGGGGATCTCAGGGAGCCTATAATTCATGGCCCTGCAGGATGGTAAAAGGCACGTAATGTGGAAAAATGACTTGGGTTGAACCAGAGAAAAGAACTTGAGAGCAAGGCAGAATTGCAAAAATGGGATTTCAAGAGGTTGAAGCGTCTCGCCTGGTAAGAACCTAGGATGTGGCAGTACTTCTTCAAACATGCCTTTGTCGAAAAACGGTGTATGCCTTTATCCTGAATATATTCCGAATAAAGGCATACACCGTTTTTGGCAACCAGGCAGGGGCTCGGTGCAAATCAACACTACATAGTGCTATCACTTCCCATCTAAACAAAGGGTCATCTACGAAAAGTGTAAAGACGAGAAATTCAGGGTAGCATGGAGGTAAATCGTACCCACATTTTGTGGATTCCAGGATGAACAATGGCAATCGGCACCCTGGCGAAGTCTATGGTGTATTCAAAAATAATGTAAGAAACAAAGCTACAGCACATAGGACACTTCCACTCAAGGACGTATATTTTCAAGAAAACCAAAGAACCTCAGGTCACAGGCAACCCAACGTTTACTGCTGCTCTCTTTACAAAAGCCTCGACTAGGATACAATCTAAATTTCCTTGGACGGAAAACATGGATGGAGAATATGTGATTCTTATCTACAATGATATATTACTGAGCCAGGAAATCAATGAAATAACGTCACTTGCCGCCAAAGGAGTGTTCGTAGTTACAATCATTCTCAGTAAATTTAGTCACATAGAAAAAAGTGGTTTATCAAAGATATGAGGTACAGGTGGAATACAAAATTGCGTCCCATGAATGAAATGGCAGACGAGAGAAAGCACCACACACTTAGCAAACACACTTATGCCTGTAGGAGCGCGAAGGTCAATTGAGGTGAGGAAGAAACAGGTGTTTTCAATGAGCACAGATACCATTCCATATAGACCAAAGAGGGCATCAAGACAACTTACTCTAAACCTCAAAGGACTGAACTCAGCCCACTTTACACACCAGAAAAGATTATTTACAACTGGTTAGAATTTGAAAAACAATTTATCGATGTCTCTCTGGAAGAGAATCAAGTGGATGCACAGCAGCAAGCAACACAGCACTGAAAATCGGCTACACCCCGTGAGAAAAATAAACTGCAAAATAAAGGCAGTGAGTGAGAGATAAATTCTTCGAGACTTCGTTCAGGGGCTGTCATTGAAGTTGTTTTGAGCATATATTAACACACAGAAGGATCGGACCTAAGGGAGGACACTCGTGGGTCTGAGTGTCTTCATGAGCATGAGTCAGCAAATGCAGCCCTTGTCGAATAACACTGCCTTTTCCTGATTCCATGGACCCGAAATCTCCAAATGCAGACGACCCTTCCTACAGCGAACACATGCATGGGACAGCCACAGGATGCTACCCCATTGGAACGGCAAAAAACATGAAAAGCCACCTCATCTTCTCATATCCTGGTGCTCGGTTTCAAGCTTTCAGCCGCTTTTCTGAAAATATACCCAATTGGGGAAGTCAGCACTTTCAAAACACTCTTACTTATAACTTGGAATTGGTTCCATGGATGAACTACAACGGGGAAGAATAAGAGACGATGGCTATATATTTGGACAGGAACATGGCACTCTAATTTCCAATGCTGAACAAGAATTGACCCAAGTCTAAGCTTGCTCTCAGAAGGAGAATTGAGCTTGAAAATTCCCTGCTGCTTTGGGACCAGTTCCGAAAGTGGGAAGTTGAGCCGGGGATCTCAGGGAGCCTATAATTCATGGCCCTGCAGGATGGTAAAAGGCACGTAATGTGGAAAAATGACTTGGGTTGCACCAGAGAAAAGAACTTGAGAGCAAGGCAGAATTGCAAAACTGGGATTTCAAGAGGGAGAAGCGTCTCGCCTGGTAAGAACCTAGGATGTGGCAGTACTTCTTCAAACATGCCTTTGTCGAATAAGGGTGTATGCCTTTATCCTGAATATCTTTAGGATAAAGGCATACACCGTTTTTGGGGAACCAGGCAGGGGCTCTGTGCAAATCAACACTACATAATGCTATCACTTCCCATCAAAACAAAGGGTCATGTACGAAAAGTGTAAAGACCAGAAATGCAGGGTAACGTGGAGGTAAATCGTACCCACATTTTGTGGATTGTGGGATGAACAATGGCAATCGGCACCCTGGTGAATTCTATGGTGTATTCGAAGATAAAGTAAGAAACAATGCTACAGCACATAGGACACTTCCACTCAAGGACGTATATTTTCAAGGAAACCAAAGAACCTCAGGTCACAGGCAACCCAACGTTTACTGCTGCTCTCTTTACAAAAGCCTCGACGAGGATACAATCTAAATTTCCTTGGACGGAAACATCGATGAAGAATATGTGATTCTCATCTACAATGATATATTACAGAGCCAGGAAATTAATGAAATAACGTCACTTGGCGCCACCGGAGTGTTCTTAGTTACAATCATTCTCTGTGAATTTAGTCACATAGAAAAAAGTGGTTTATCAAAGATATGAGGTACAGGTGGAATATAAAATTGCGTCCCTTGAATGAAATGGCAGACGACAGAGAGAATTACACATTTAGCAAACACACTTATGCCTGTAGGAGCGCAAAGGTCACATGAGGTGAGGAAAAACCAGGTGTTTTCAATGAGCACAGATACCATTCCATATAGACCAAGGAGGGAATCAAGACAACTTACTCTAAACCTCAAAGGACTGAACTCAGCCCACTTTACACACCAGAAAAGATTATTGACAACTGGTCAGAATTTGAAAAACAATTTATCGATGTCTCTCTGGAAGAGAATCAAGTGGATGCACAGCCGCAAGCAACACAGCACTCAAAATCGGCTACACCCGGTGAGAAAAATAAACTGCAAAATAAAGGCAGTGAGTGACAGATAAATTCTTGGAGACTTCGTTCAGGGGCTGTGATTGGAGTTGTTTTCAGCATATATTAACACACAGAAAGATGGGACCTAAGGGAGGACAATCGTGGGTCTGAGTGTCTTCGTGAGCATGAGTCAGCAAATGCAGCCCTTGTAGAATAACACTGCCTTGCCCAGATTCCATTGACCCGAAATCTCCAAATGTAGACGACCCTTCTACAGCGAACACATGCATGGGTCAGCCACAGGATGCTACCCCATTGGAACGGGAAAAAACATGAAAAGGCACCTCATCTTCTCATATCCTGGTGCTCGGGTTCAAGCTTCCAGCCACTTTCCTGAAAATATCCCCACTTGGGGAAGTCAGCACTTTCAAAACCTTGTTTCTTATAGCTTGGAATTGGTTCCATGGATGAACTACAACGGGGAAGAATAAGACACGATGCCTATATATTTGGACAGGCATATGGTGCTCTAATTTCAACTGCTGAACAAGAATTGACCCAAGTCTAAGCTTGCTCTCAGAAGGAGAATAGGGCTTGAAAATTTCCCGCTGATTTGTGACCAGTTCCAAAAGTGGGATGTTGAGCAGGGGATCTCAGCGAGCCTATAATTCATGGGCCTTCAGGATGGTCAAAGACACCTAATGTGGACAAATGACTTGGGTTGAGCCAGAGAAAAGAACTTGAGAGCAAGGCAGAATTGCAAAAATGGGATTTCAAGAGGGAGACGCGTCTCGCCTGGTAAGAACCTAGAATGTGGCAGTACTTCTTCAACCATGCCTTTGTCCAAAAACGGTGAACGCCTTTATCCTGAATATATTCCGAATAAAGGCATACACCGTTTTTGGGCAACCAGGCAGGGGCTCGGTGCAAATCAACACTACATAGTACTATCACTTCCCATCTAAACAAAGGGTCATCTACGAAAAGTGTAAAGACGAGAAATTCAGGGTAGCATGGAGGTAAATCGTACCCACATTTTGTGGATTCCAGGATGAACAATGGCAATCGGCACCCTGGCGAAGTCTATGGTGTATTCAAAATTAATGTAAGAAACAAAGCTACAGCACATAGGACACTTCCACTCAAGGACGTATATTTTCAAGAAAACCAAAGAACCTCAGGTCACAGGCAACCCAACGTTTTCTGCTGCTCTCTTTACAAAAGCCTCGACTAGGATACAATCTAAATTTCCTTGTATGGAAAACATGGATGGAGAATATGTGATTCTTATCTACAATGATATATTACTGAGCCAGGAAATCAATGAAATAACGTCACTTGCCGCCAAAGGAGTGTTCGTAGTTACAATCATTCTCAGTAAATTTAGTCACATAGAAAAAAGTGGTTTATCAAAGATATGAGGTACAGGTGGAATACAAAATTGCGTCCCATGAATGAAATGGCAGACGAGAGAAAGCATCACACATTTAGCAAACACACTTATGCCTGTAGGAGCGCGAAGGTCACTTGAGGTGAGGAACAACCAGGTGTTTCCAATGAGCACAGATACCATTCCATATAGACCAAAGAGGGAATCAAGACAACTTACTCTAAACCTCAAAGGACTGAACTCAGCCCACTTTACACACCAGAGAAGATTATTTACAACTGGTTAGAATTTGAAAAACAATTTATCGATGTCTCTCTGGAAGAGAATCAAGTGGATGCACAGCCGCAAGCAACACAGCACTGAAAATCGGCTACACCCCGTGAGAAAAATAAACTGCAAAATAAAGGCAGTGAGTGAGAGATAAATTCTTCGAGACTTCGTTCAGGGGCTGTCATTGAAGTTGTTTTGAGCATATATTAACACACAGAAGGATCGGACCTAAGGGAGGACACTCGTGGGTCAGAGTGTCTTCGTGAGCATGAGTCAGCAAATGCAGCCCTTGTCGAATAACACTGCCTTTTCCTGATTCCATGGACCAGAAATCTCCAAATGCAGACGACCCTTCCTACAGCGAACACATGCATGGGACAGCCACAGGATGCTACCCCATTGGAACGGCAAAAAACCATGAAAATCCACCCCATCTTCTCATATCCTGGTGCTCGGGTTCAAGCTTTCAGCCGCTTTTCTGAAAATATACCCAATTGGGGAAGTCAGCACTTTCAAAACACTCTTACTTATAACTTGGAATTGGTTCCATGGATGAACTACAATGGGGAAGAATAAGAGATGATGGCTATATATTTGGACAGGCACATTGCGCTCTAATTTCGAATGCTGAACAAGAATTGACCCAAGTCTAAGCTTGCTCTCAGAAGGAGAATTGGGCTTGAAAATGTCCTGCTGCTTTGGGACCAGTTCCGAAAGTGGGAAGTTGAGCCGGGGATCTCAGGGAGCCTATAATTCATGGCCCTGCAGGATGGTAAAAGGCACGTAATGTGGAAAAATGACTTGGGTTGCACCAGAGAAAAGAACTTGAGAGCAAGGCAGAATTGCAAAACTGGGATTTCAAGAGGGAGAAGCGTCTCGCCTGGTAAGAACCTAGGATGTGGCAGTACTTCTTCAAACATGCCTTTGTCGAAAAAGGGTGTATGCCTTTATCCTGAATATATTTAGGATAAAGGCATACACCAATTTTGGGGAACCAGGCAGGGGCTCGGTGTAAATCAACACTACATAACGCTATCACTTCCCATCAAAAGAAAGGGTCATGTACGAAAAGTGTAAAGACCAGAAATGCAGGGTAACGTGGAGGTAAATCGTACCCACATTTTGTGGATTGTGGGATGACCAATTGCAATCGGCACCCTGGCAAATTCTACGGTGTATTCGAAGATAAAGTAAGACACAATGCGACAGCACATAGGACACTTCCACTCAAGGACGTATATTTTCAAGGAAACCAAAGAACCTTAGGTCACAGGCAACCCAACGTTTACTGCTGCTCTCTTTACAAAAGCCTCGACTAGGATACAATCTAAATTTCCTTGGACGGAAACATGGATGAAGAATATGTGATTCTTATCTACAATGATATATTACAGAGCCAGGAAATCAATGAAATAACGTCACTTGGCGCCACCGGAGTGTTCTTAGTTACAATCATTCTCAGTGAATATAGTCACATAGAAAAAAGTGGTTTATAAAAGACATGAGGTACAGGTGGAATATAAAATTGCATCCCTTGAAAGAAATCGCAGACGACAGAGAGAATTACACATTTAGCAAACACACTTATGCCTGTAGGAGCGCAAAGGTCACATGAGGTGAGGAAAAACCAGGTGTTTTCAATGAGCACAGATACCATTCCGTATAGACCAAGGAGGGAATCAAGACAACTTACTCTAAACCTCAAAGGACTGAACTCAGCCCACTTTACACACCAGAAAAGATTATTGACAACTGGTCAGAATTTGAAAAACAATTTATCTATGTCTCTCTGGAAGAGAATCTAGTGGATGCACAGCAGCAAGCAACACAGCACGGAAAATCGGCTACACCCGGTGAGAAAAATTAACTGCAAAATAAAGGCAGTGAGTGACAGATAAATTCTTCGAGACTTCGTTCAGGGGCTGTGATTGGAGTTGTTTTCAGCATATATTCACACACAGAAAGATGGGACCTAAGGGAGGACAATCGTGGGTCTGAGCGTCTTCGTGAGCATGAGTCAGCAAATGCAGCCCTTGTAGAATAACACTGCCTTGCCCTGATTCCATGGACCCGAAATCTCCAAATGTAGACGACTTTTCTACAGTGAACACATGCATGGGTCAGCCACAGGATGCTACCCCATTGGAACGGGAAAAAACATGAAAAGGCACCGCATCATCTCATATCCTGGTGCTCGGGTTCAAGCTTCCAGCCACTTTCCTGAAAATATCCCCACTTGGGGAAGTCAGCACTTTCAAAACCTTCTTTCTTATAGCTTGGAATTGGTTCCATGGATGAACTACAATGGGGAAGAATAAGACACGATGCCTATATATTTGGACAGGCATATGGTGCTCTAATTTCAACTGCTGAACAAGAATTGACCCAAGTCTAAGCTTGCTCTCAGAAGGAGAATAGGGCTTGAAAATTTCCCGCTGATTTGTGACCAGTTCCAAAAGTGGGAAGTTGAGCAGGGGATCTAAGCGAGCCTATAATTCATGGGCCTGCAGGATGGTCAAAGACACCTAATGTGGACAAATGACTTGGGTTGAGCCAGAGAAAAGAACTTGAGAGCAAGGCAGAATTGCAAAAATGGGATTTCAAGAGGGAGACGCGTCTCGCCTGGTAAGAACATAGAATGTGGCAGTACTTCTTCAACCATGCCTTTGTCGAAAAACGGTGTATGCCTTTATCCTGAATATATTCCGAATAAAGGCATACACCGTTTTTGGGCAACCAGGCAGGGGCTCGGTCCAAATCAACACTACATAGTGCTATCACTTCCCATCTAAACAAAGGGTCATCTACGATAAGTGTAAAGACTAGAAATTCAGGGTAGCATGGAGGTAAATGGTACCCACATTTTGTGGATTGTGGGATGACCAATTGCAATCGGCACCCTGGCGAATTCTATGGTGTATTCGAAGATAAAGTAAGAAACAATGCTACAGCATATAGGACACTTCCATTCAAGGACGTATATTTTCAGGAAAACCAAAGAACCTCAGGTCACAGGCAACCCAACGTTTACTGCTGCTCTCTTTACAAAAGCCTCGACTAGGATACAATCTAAATTTCCTTGGACGGAAAACATGGATGGAGAATATGTGATTATTATCTACAATGATATATTACTGAGCCAGGAAATCAATGAAATAACGTCACTTGCCGCCAAAGGAGTGTTCGTAGTTACAATCATTCTCAGTAAATTTAGTCACATAGAAAAAAGTGGTTTATCAAAGATATGAGGTACAGGTGGAATACAAAATTGCGTCCCATGAATGAAATGGCAGACGAGAGAAAGCCTCACACATTTAGCAAACACACTTATGCCTGTAGGAGCGCGAAGGTCACTTGAGGTGAGGAAAAACCAGGTGTTTTCAATGAGCACAGATACCATTCCATATAGACCAAAGAGGGAATCAAGACAACTTACTCTAAACCTCAAAGGACTGAACTCAGCCCACTTTACACACCAGAAAAGATTATTGACAACTGGTTAGAATTTGAAAAACAATTTATCGATGTCTCTCTGGAAGAGAATCAAGTGGATGCACAGCAGCAAGCAACACAGCACTCAAAATCGGCTACACCCCGTGAGAAAAATAAACTGCAAAATAAAGGCAGTGAGTGAGAGATAAATTCTTTGAGACTTCGTTCAGGGGCTGTCATTGAAGTTGTTTTGAGCATATATTAACACACAGAAGGATCGGACCTAAGGGAGGACACTCGTGGGTCTGAGTGTCTTCGTGAGCATGAGTCAGCAAATGCAGCCCTTGTCGAATAACACTGCCTTTTCCTGATTCCATGGACCCGAAATCTCCAAATGCAGACGACCCTTCCTACAGCGAACACATGCATGGGACAGCCACAGGATGCTACCCCATTGGAACGGCCAAAAAACATGAAAAGACACCTCATCTTCTCATATCCTGGTGCTCGGGTTCAAGCTTTCAGCCGCTTTTCTGAAAATATACCCAATTGGGGAAGTCAGCACTTTCAAAACACTCTTACTTATAACTTGGAATTGGTTCCATGGATGAACTACAATGGGGAAGAATAAGAGATGATGGCTATATATTTGGACAGGCACATGGCGCTCTAATTTCCAATGCTGAACAAGAATTGACCCAAGTCTAAGCTTGCTCTCGGAAGGAGAATTGGGCTTGAAAATGTCCTGTTGCTTTGGGACCAGTTCCGAAAATGGGAAGTTGAGCCGGGGATCTCAGGGAGCCTATAATTCATGGCCCTGCAGGATGGTAAAAGGCACGTAATGTGGAAAAATGACTTGGGTTGAACCAGAGAAAAGAACTTGAGAGCAAGGCAGAATTGCAAAAATGGGATTTCAAGAGGTTGAAGCGTCTCGCCTGGTAAGAACCTAGGATGTGGCAGTACTTCTTCAAACATGCCTTTGTCGAAAAACGGTGTATGCCTTTATCCTGAATATATTCCGAATAAAGGCATACACCGTTTTTGGGCAACCAGGCAGGGGCTCGGTGCAAATCAACACTACATAGTGCTATCACTTCCCATCTAAACAAAGGGTCATCTACGAAAAGTGTAAAGACGAGAAATTCAGGGTAGCATGGAGGTAAATCGTACCCACATTTTGTGGATTCCAGGATGAACAATGGCAATCGGCACCCTGGCGAAGTCTATGGTGTATTCAAAAATAATGTAAGAAACAAAGCTACAGCACATAGGACACTTCCACTCAAGGACGTATATTTTCAAGAAAACCAAAGAACCTCAGGTCACAGGCAACCCAACGTTTACTGCTGCTCTCTTTACAAAAGCCTCGACTAGGATACAATCTAAATTTCCTTGGACGGAAAACATGGATGGAGAATATGTGATTCTTATCTACAATGATATATTACTGAGCCAGGAAATCAATGAAATAACGTCACTTGCCGCCAAAGGAGAGTTCGTAGTTACAATCATTCTCAGTAAATTTAGTCACATAGAAAAAAGTGGTTTATCAAAGATATGAGGTACAGGTGGAATACAAAATTGCGTCCCATGAATGAAATGGCAGACGAGAGAAAGCATCACACACTTAGCAAACACACTTATGCCTGTAGGAGCGCGAAGGTCAATTGAGGTGAGGAAGAAACAGGTGTTTTCAATGAGCACAGATACCATTCCATATAGACCAAAGAGGGCATCAAGACAACTTACTCTAAACCTCAAAGGACTGAACTCAGCCCACTTTACACACCAGAAAAGATTATTTACAACTGGTTAGAATTTGAAAAACAATTTATCGATGTCTCTCTGGAAGAGAATCAAGTGGATGCACAGCAGCAAGCAACACAGCACTGAAAATCGGCTACACCCCGTGAGAAAAATAAACTGCAAAATAAAGGCAGTGAGTGAGAGATAAATTCTTCGAGACTTCGTTCAGGGGCTGTCATTGAAGTTGTTTTGAGCATATATTAACACACAGAAGGATCGGACCTAAGGGAGGACACTCGTGGGTCTGAGTGTCTTCATGAGCATGAGTCAGCAAATGCAGCCCTTGTCGAATAACACTGCCTTTTCCTGATTCCATGGACCCGAAATCTCCAAATGCAGACGACCCTTCCTACAGCGAACACATGCATGGGACAGCCACAGGATGCTACCCCATTGGAACGGCAAAAAACATGAAAAGCCACCTCATCTTCTCATATCCTGGTGCTCGGTTTCAAGCTTTCAGCCGCTTTTCTGAAAATATACCCAATTGGGGAAGTCAGCACTTTCAAAACACTCTTACTTATAACTTGGAATTGGTTCCATGGATGAACTACAACGGGGAAGAATAAGAGACGATGGCTATATATTTGGACAGGAACATGGCACTCTAATTTCCAATGCTGAACAAGAATTGACCCAAGTCTAAGCTTGCTCTCAGAAGGAGAATTGGGCTTGAAAATTCCTTGCTGCTTTGGGACCAGTTCCGAAAGTGGGAAGTTGAGCCGGGGATCTCAGGGAGCCTATAATTCATGGCCCTGCAGGATGGTAAAAGGCACGTAATGTGGAAAAATGACTTGGGTTGCACCAGAGAAAAGAACTTGAGAGCAAGGCAGAATTGCAAAACTGGGATTTCAAGAGGGAGAAGCGTCTCGCCTGGTAAGAACCTAGGATGTGGCAGTACTTCTTCAAACATGCCTTTGTCGAATAAGGGTGTATGCCTTTATCCTGAATATCTTTAGGATAAAGGCATACACCGTTTTTGGGGAACCAGGCAGGGGCTCGGTGCAAATAAACACTACATAATGCTATCACTTCCCATCAAAACAAAGGGTCATGTACGAAAAGTGTAAATACCAGAAATGCAGGGTAACGTGGAGGTAAATCGTACCCACATTTTGTGGATTGTGGGATGACCAATTGCAATCGGCACCCTGGCGAATTCTATGGTGTATTCGAAGATAAAGTAAGAAACAATGCTACAGCACATAGGACACTTCCACTCAAGGACGTATATTTTCAAGGAAACCAAAGAACCTCAGGTCACAGGCAACCCAATATTTACTGCTGCTCTCTTTACAAAAGCCTCGACTAGGATACAATCTAAATTTCCTTGGACGGAAAACATGGATGGAGAATATGTGATTCTTATCTACAATGATATATTACAGAGCCAGGAAATCAATGAAATAACGCCACTTGCCGCCAAAGGAGTGTTCGTAGTTACAATCATTCTCAGTAAATTTAGTCACATAGAAAAAAGTGGTTTATCAAAGATATGAGGTACAGGTGGAATACAAAATTGCATCCCTTGAATGAAATGGCAGACGACAGAGAGAATTACACATTTAGCAAACACACTTATGCCTGTAGGAGCTCAAAGGTCACATGAGGTGAGGAAAAACCAGGTGTTTTCAATGAGCACAGATACCATTCCATATAGACCAAGGAGGGAATCAAGACAACTTACTCTAAACCTCAAAGGACTGAACTCAGCCCACTTTACACACCAGAAAAGATTATTGACAACTGGTCAGAATTTGAAAAACAATTTATCTATGTCTCTCTGGAAGAGAATCTAGTGGATGCACAGCAGCAAGCAACACAGCACGGAAAATCGGCTACACCCGGTGAGAAAAATAAACTGCAAAATAAAGGCAGTGAGTGAGAGATAAATTCTTCGAGACTTCGTTCAGGGGCTGTCATTGAAGTTCTTTTTAGCATATATTAACACAGAGAAGGATCGGACCTAAGGGAGGACACTCGTGGGTCTGAGTGTCTTCGTGAGCATGAGTCAGCAAATGCAGCCCTTGTCGAATAACATTGCCTTTTCCTGATTCCATGGACCCGAAATCTCCAAGTGCAGACGACACTTCTACAGCGAACACATGCATGGGTCATCCACAGGATGGTACCCCATTGGAACGGGAAAAAACATGAAAAGGCACCTCATCTTCTCATATCCTGGTGCTCGGGTTCAAGCTTCCAGCCACTTTCCTGAAAATATCCCCACTTGGGGAAGTCAGCACTTTCAAAACCTTCTTTCTTATAGCTTGGAATTGGTTCCATGGATGAACTACAACGGGGAAGAATAAGACACGATGCCTATATATTTGGACAGGCATATGGTGCTCTAATTTCAACTGCTGAACAAGAATTGACCCAAGTCTAAGCTTGCTCTCAGAAGGAGAATAGGGCTTGAAAATTTCCCGCTGATTTGTGACCAGTTCCAAAAGTGGGAAGTTGAGCATGGGATCTCAGCGAGCATATAATTCATGGGCCTGCAGGGTGGGCCAAGACACCTAATGTGGACAAATGACTTGGGTTGAGCCAGAGAAAAGAACTTGAGAGCAAGGCAGAATTGCAAAACTGGGATTTCAAGAGGGAGAAGCGTCTCGCCTGGTAAGAACCTAGGATGTGGCAGTACTTCTTCAAACATGCCTTTGTCGAAAAAGGGTATATGCCTTTATCCTGAATATATTCCGAATAAAGGCATACACCGTTTTTGGGCAACCAGGCAGGGGCTCGGTGCAAATCAACACTACATAGTGCTATCACTTCCCATCTAAACAAAGGGACATCTACGAAAAGTGTAAAGACTAGAAATTCAGGGTAGCATGGAGGTAAATCGTACCCACATTTTGTGGATTGTGGGATGACCAATTGCAATCGGAACCCTGGCGAATTCTATTGTGTATTCAAAAATAATGTAAGAAACAAAGCTACAGCACATAGGACACTTCCACTCAAGGACGTATATTTTCAAGAAAACCAAAGAACCTCAGGTCACAGGCAACCCAACCTTTACTGCTGCTCTCTTTACAAAAGCCTCGACTAGGATACAATCTAAATTTCCTTGGACGGAAAACATGGATGGAGAATATGTGATTCTTATCTACAATGATATATTACTGAGCCAGGAAATCAATGAAATAACGTCACTTGCCGCCAAAGGAGTGTTCGTAGTTACAATCATTCTCAGTAAATTTAGTCACATAGAAAAAAGTGGTTTATCAAAGATATGAGGTACAGGTGGAATACAAAATTGCGTCCCATGAATGAAATGGCAGACGAGAGAAAGCATCACACACTTAGCAAACACACTTATGCCTGTAGGAGCGCGAAGGTCACTTGAGGTGAGGAAGAAACAGGTGTTTTCAATGAGCACAGATACCATTCCATATAGACCAAAGAGGGCATGAAGACAACTTACTCTAAACCTCAAAGGACTGAACTCAGCCCACTTTACACACCAGAAAAGATTATTTACACCTGGTTAGAATTTGAAAAACAATTTATCGATGTCTCTCTGGAAGAGAATCAAGTGGATGCACAGCAGCAAGCAACACAGCACTGAAAATCGGCTACACCCCGTGAGAAAAATAAACCTCAAAATAAAGGCAGTGAGTGAGAGATAAATTCTTCGAGACTTCGTTCAGGGGCTGTCATTGAAGTTGTTTTGAGCATATATTAACACACAGAAGGATCGGACCTAAGGGAGGACACTCGTGGGTCTGAGTGTCTTCGTGAGCATGAGTCAGCAAATGCAGCCCTTGTCGAATAACACTGCCTTTTCCTGATTCCATGGACCCGAAATCTCCAAATGCAGACGACCCTTCCTACAGCGAACACATGCATGGGACAGCCACAGGATGCTACCCCATTGGAACGGCAAAAAAACATGAAAAGCCACCTCATCTTCTCATATCCTGGTGCTCGGTTTCAAGCTTTCAGCCGCTTTTCTGAAAATATACCCAATTGGGGAAGTCAGCACTTTCAAAACACTCTTACTTATAACTTGGAATTGGTTCCATGGATGAACTACAACGGGGAAGAATAAGAGACGATGGCTATATATTTGGACAGGAACATGGCACTCTAATTTCCAATGCTGAACAAGAATTGACCCAAGTCTAAGCTTGCTCTCAGAAGGAGAATTGGGCTTGAAAATTCCTTGCTGCTTTGGGACCAGTTCCGAAAGTGGGAAGTTGAGCCGGGGATCTCAGGGAGCCTATAATTCATGGCCCTGCAGGATGGTAAAAGGCACGTAATGTGGAAAAATGACTTGGGTTGCACCAGAGAAAAGAACTTGAGAGCAAGGCAGAATTGCAAAACTGGGATTTCAAGAGGGAGAAGCGTCTCGCCTGGTAAGAACCTAGGATGTGGCAGTACTTCTTCAAACATGCCTTTGTCGAATAAGGGTGTATGCCTTTATCCTGAATATCTTTAGGATAAAGGCATACACCGTTTTTGGGGAACCAGGCAGGGGCTCGGTGCAAATAAACACTACATAATGCTATCACTTCCCATCAAAACAAAGGGTCATGTACGAAAAGTGTAAATACCAGAAATGCAGGGTAACGTGGAGGTAAATCGTACCCACATTTTGTGGATTGTGGGATGAACAATGGCAATCGGCACCCTGGCGAATTCTATGGTGTATTCGAAGATAAAGTAAGAAACAATGCTACAGCACATAGGACACTTCCACTCAAGGACGTATATTTTCAAGGAAACCAAAGAACCTCAGGTCACAGGCAACCCAACGTTTACTGCTGCTCTCTTTACAAAAGCCTCGACTAGGATACAATCTAAATTTCCTTGGCCGGAAAACATGGATGGAGAATATGTGATTCTTATCTACAATGATATATTACAGAGCCAGGAAATCAATGAAATAACGCCACTTGCCGCCAAAGGAGTGTTCGTAGTTACAATCATTCTCAGTAAATTTAGTCACATAGAAAAAAGTGGTTTATCAAAGATATGAGGTACAGGTGGAATACAAAATTGCATCCCTTGAATGAAATGGCAGACGACAGAGAGAATTACACATTTAGCAAACACACTTATGCCTGTAGGAGCTCAAAGGTCACATGAGGTGAGGAAAAACCAGGTGTTTTCAATGAGCACAGATACCATTCCATATAGACCAAGGAGGGAATCAAGACAACTTACTCTAAACCTCAAAGGACTGAACTCAGCCCACTTTACACACCAGAAAAGATTATTGACAACTGGTCAGAATTTGAAAAACAATTTATCTATGTCTCTCTGGAAGAGAATCTAGTGGATGCACAGCAGCAAGCAACACAGCACGGAAAATCGGCTACACCTGGTGAGAAAAATAAACTGCAAAATAAAGGCAGTGAGTGAGAGATAAATTCTTCGAGACTTCGTTCAGGGGCTGTCATTGAAGTTCTTTTTAGCATATATTAACACAGAGAAGGATCGGACCTAAGGGAGGACACTCGTGGGTCTGAGTGTCTTCGTGAGCATGAGTCAGCAAATGCAGCCCTTGTCGAATAACATTGCCTTTTCCTGATTCCATGGACCCGAAATCTCCAAGTGCAGACGACACTTCTACAGCGAACACATGCATGGGTCATCCACAGGATGGTACCCCATTGGAACGGGAAAAAACATGAAAAGGCACCTCATCTTCTCATATCCTGGTGCTCGGGTTCAAGCTTCCAGCCACTTTCCTGAAAATATCCCCACTTGGGGAAGTCAGCACTTTCAAAACCTTCTTTCTTATAGCTTGGAATTGGTTCCATGGATGAACTACAACGGGGAAGAATAAGACACGATGCCTATATATTTGGACAGGCATATGGTGCTCTAATTTCAACTGCTGAACAAGAATTGACCCAAGTCTAAGCTTGCTCTCAGAAGGAGAATAGGGCTTGAAAATTTCCCGCTGATTTGTGACCAGTTCCAAAAGTGGGAAGTTGAGCATGGGATCTCAGCGAGCATATAATTCATGGGCCTGCAGGGTGGGCCAAGACACCTAATGTGGACAAATGACTTGGGTTGAGCCAGAGAAAAGAACTTGAGAGCAAGGCAGAATTGCAAAACTGGGATTTCAAGAGGGAGAAGCGTCTCGCCTGGTAAGAACCTAGGATGTGGCAGTACTTCTTCAAACATGCCTTTGTCGAAAAAGGGTATATGCCTTTATCCTGAATATATTCCGAATAAAGGCATACACCGTTTTTGGGCAACCAGGCAGGGGCTCGGTGCAAATCAACACTACATAGTGCTATCACTTCCCATCTAAACAAAGGGACATCTACGAAAAGTGTAAAGACTAGAAATTCAGGGTAGCATGGAGGTAAATCGTACCCACATTTTGTGGATTGTGGGATGACCAATTGCAATCGGAACCCTGGCGAATTCTATTGTGTATTCAAAAATAATGTAAGAAACAAAGCTACAG
Organism: Kogia breviceps; assembly: GCF_026419965.1. NCBI lineage: Eukaryota > Metazoa > Chordata > Mammalia > Artiodactyla > Physeteridae > Kogia > Kogia breviceps. The sequence continues at coordinate 37,831,847 of NC_081329.1, forward strand.
CACATAGGACACTTCCACTCAAGGACGTATATTTTCAAGAAAACCAAAGAACCTCAGGTCACAGGCAACCCAACCTTTACTGCTGCTCTCTTTACAAAAGCCTCGACTAGGATACAATCTAAATTTCCTTGGACGGAAAACATGGATGGAGAATATGTGATTCTTATCTACAATGATATATTACTGAGCCAGGAAATCAATGAAATAACGTCACTTGCCGCCAAAGGAGTGTTCGTAGTTACAATCATTCTCAGTAAATTTAGTCACATAGAAAAAAGAGGTTTATCAAAGATATGAGGTACAGGTGGAATACAAAATTGCGTCCCATGAATGAAATGGCAGACGAGAGAAAGCATCACACATTTAGCAAACACACTTATGCCTGTAGGAGCGCGAAGGTCACATGAGGTGAGGAAAAACCAGGTGTTTTCAATGAGCACAGATACCATTCCATATAGACCAAAGAGGGCATCAAGACAACTTACTCTAAACCTCAAAGGACTGAACTCAGCCCACTTTATACACCAGAAAAGATTATTGACAACTGTTTAGAATTTGAAAAACAATTTATCGATGTCTCTCTGGAAGAGAATCAAGTGGATGCACAGCAGCAAGCAACACAGCACTCAAAATCGGCTACACCCCGTGAGAAAAATAAACTGCAAAATAAAGGCAGTGAGTGAGAGATAAATTCTTCGAGACTTCGTTCAGGGGCTGTCATTGAAGTTGTTTTGAGCATATATTAACACACAGAATGATCGGACCTAAGGAAGGACACTCGTGGGTCTGAGTGTCTTCGTGAGCATGAGTCAGCAAATGCAGCCCTTGTCGAATAACACTGCCTTTTCCTGATTCCATGGACCCGAAATTTCCAAATGCAGACGACCCTTCCTACAGCGAACACATGCATGGGACAGCCACAGGATGCTACCCCATTGGAATGGCAAAAAAACATGAAAAGCCACCTCATCTTCTCATATCCTGGTGCTCGGGTTCAAGCTTTCAGCCGCTTTTCTGAAAATATACCTAATTGGGGAAATCAGCACTTTCAAAACACTCTTACTTATAACTTGGAATTGGTTCCATGGATGAACTACAATGGGGAAGAATAAGAGACGATGGCTGTATATTTGGACAGGCACATGGCGCTCTAATTTCCAATGCTGAACAAGAATTGACCCAAGTCTAAGCTTGCTCTCGGAAGGAGAATTGGGCTTGAAAATGTCCTGCTGCTTTGGGACCAGTTCCGAAACTGGGAAGTTGAGCCGGGGATCTCAGGGAGCCTATAATTCATGGCCCTGCAGGATGGTAAAAGACACCTAATGTGGACAAATGACTTGGGTTGAGCCAGAGAAAAGAACTTGAGAGCAAGGCAGAATTGCAAAAATGGGATTTCAAGAGGGAGACGCGTCTCGCCTGGTAAGAACCTAGGATGTGGCAGTACTTCTTCAAACATGCCTTTGTCGAAAAAGGGTGTATGCCTTTATCCTGAATATCTTTAGGATAAAGGCATACACCGTTTTTGGACAACCAGGCAGGGGCTCTGTGCAAATCAACACTACATAATGCTATCACTTCCCATCAAAACAAAGGGTCATGTACGAAAAGTGTAAAGACCAGAAATGCAGGGTAACGTGGAGGTAAATCGTACCCACATTTTGTGGATTGTGGGATGACCAATTGCAATCGGCACCCTGGCGAATTCTATGGTGTATTCGAAGATAAAGTAAGAAACAATGCTACAGCACATAGGACACTTCCATTCAAGGACGTATATTTTCAGGAAAACCAAAGAACCTCAGGTCACAAGCAACCCAACGTTTACTGCTGCTCTCTTTACAAAAGCCTCGACTAGGATACAATCTAAATTTCCTTGGATTGAATACATGGATGGAGAATATGTGATTCTTATCTACAATGATATATTACTGAGCCAGGAAATCAATGAAATAACGTCACTTGGCGCCACCGGAGTGTTCTTAGTTACAATCATTCTCAGTGAATTTAGTCACATAGAAAAAAGTGGTTTATCAAAGATATGAGGTACAGGTGGAATATAAAATTGCATCCCTTGAACGAAATTGCAGATGACAGAGAGAATTACACATTTAGCAAACACACTTATGCCTGTAGGAGCGCAAAGGTCACATGAGGTGAGGAAAAACCAGGTGTTTTCAATGAGCACAGATACCATTCCATGTAGACCAAGGAGGGAATCAAGACAACTTACTCTAAACCTCAAAGGACTGAACTCAGCCCACTTTACACACCAGAAAAGATTATTGACAACTGGTCAGAATTTGAAAAACAATTTATCTATGTCTCTCTGGAAGAGAATCTAGTGGATGCACAGCAGCAAGCAACACAGCACGGAAAATTGGCTACACCCGGTGAGAAAAATAAACTGCAAAATAAAGGCAGTGAGTGACAGATAAATTTTTCGAGACTTCGTTCAGGGGCTGTGATTGGAGTTGTTTTCAGCATATATTCACACACAGAAAGATGGGACCTAAGGGAGGACAATCGTGGGTCTGAGTGTCTTCGTGAGCATGAGTCAGCAAATGCAGCCCTTGTAGAATAACACTGCCTTGCCCTGATTCCATTGACCCGAAATCTCCAAATGTAGACGACCCTTCTACAGCGAACACATGCATGGGTCAGCCACAGGATGCTACCCCATTGGAACGGGAAAAAACATGAAAAGGCACCTCATCTTCTCATATCCTGGTGCTCGGGTTCAAGCTTCCAGCCACTTTCCTGAAAATATCCCCACTTTGGGAAGTCAGCACTTTCAAAACCTTCTTTCTTATAGCTTGGAATTGGTTCCATGGATGAACTACAACGGGGAAGAATAAGACACGATGCCTATATATTTGGACAGGCATATGGTGCTCTAATTTCAACTGCTGAACAAGAATTGACCCAAGTCTAAGCTTGCTCTCAGAAGGAGAATAGGGCTTGAAAATTTCCCGCTGAGTTGTGACCAGTTCCAAAAGTGGGAAGTTGAGCAGGGGATCTCAGCGAGCCTATAATTCATGGGCCTGCAGGATGGTCAAAGACACCTAATGTGGACAAATGACTTGGGTTGAGCCAGAGAAAAGACCTTGAGAGCAAGGCAGAATTGCAAAAATGGGATTTCAAGAGGGAGACGCGTCTCGCCTGGTAAGAACCTAGAATGTGGCAGTACTTCTTCAACCATGCTTTTGTCGAAAACCGGTGTATGCCTTTATCCTGAATATATTCCGAATAAAGGCATACACCGTTTTTGGGCAACCAGGCAGGGGCTCGGTGCAAATCAACACTACATAGTGCTATCACTTCCCATCTAAACAAAGGGTCATCTACGAAAAGTGTAAAGACGAGAAATTCAGGGTAGCATGGAGGTAAATCGTACCCACATTTTGTGGATTCCAGGATGAACAATGGCAAACGGCACCCTGGCGAAGTCTATGGTGTATTCAAAAATAATGTAAGAAACAAAGCTACAGCACATAGGACACTTCCACTCAAGGACGTATATTTTCAAGAAAACCAAAGAACCTCAGGTCACAGGCAACCCAACGTTTACTGCTGCTCTCTTTACAAAAGCCTCGACTAGGATACAATCTAAATTTCCTTGGACGGAAAACATGGATGGAGAATATGTGATTCTTATCTACAATGATATATTACTGAGCCAGGAAATCAATGAAATAACGTCACTTGCCGCCAAAGGAGTGTTCGTAGTTACAATCATTCTCAGTAAATTTAGTCACATAGAAAAAAGTGGTTTATCAAAGATATGAGGTACAGGTGGAATACAAAATTGCGTCCCATGAATGAAATGGCAGACGAGAGAAAGCATCACACATTTAGCAAACACACTTATGCCTGTAGGAGCGCGAAGGTCACTTGAGGTGAGGAACAACCAGGTGTTTCCAATGAGCACAGATACCATTCCATATAGACCAAAGAGGGAATCAAGACAACTTACTCTAAACCTCAAAGGACTGAACTCAGCCCACTTTACACACCAGAGAAGATTATTTACAACTGGTTAGAATTTAAAAACAATTTATCGATGTCTCTCTGGAAGAGAATCAAGTGGATGCACAGCCGCAAGCAACACAGCACTGAAAATCGGCTACACCCCGTGAGAAAAATAAACTGCAAAATAAAGGCAGTGAGTGAGAGATAAATTCTTCGAGACTTCGTTCAGGGGCTGTCTTTGAAGTTGTTTTGAGCATATATTAACACACAGAAGGATCGGACCTAAGGGAGGACACTCGTGGGTCTGAGTGTCTTCGTGAGCATGAGTCAGCAAATGCAGCCCTTGTCGAATAACACTGCCTTTTCCTGATTCCATGGACCAGAAATCTCCAAATGCAGACGACCCTTCCTACAGCGAACACATGCATGGGACAGCCACAGGATGCTACCCCATTGGAACGGCAAAAAACCATGAAAATCCGCCCCATCTTCTAATATCCTGGTGCTCGGGTTCAAGCTTTCAGCCGCTTTTCTGAAAATATACCCAATTGGGGAAGTCAGCACTTTCAAAACACTCTTACTTATAACTTGGAATTGGTTCCATGGATGAACTACAATGGGGAAGAATAAGAGATGATGGCTATATATTTGGACAGGCACATGGCACTCTAATTTCCAATGCTGAACAAGAATTGACCCAAGTCTAAGCTTGCTCTCAGAAGGAGAATTGGGCTTGAAAATGTCCTGCTGCTTTGGGACCAGTTCCAAAAGTGGGAAGTTGAGCCGGGGATCTCAGGGAGCCTATAATTCATGGCCCTGCAGGATGGTAAAAGGCACGTAATGTGGAAAAATGACTTGGGTTGAACCAGAGAAAAGAACTTGAGAGCAAGGCAGAATTGCAAAACTGGGATTTCAAGAGGGAGAAGCGTCTCGCCTGGTAAGAACCTAGGATGTGGCAGTACTTCTTCAAACATGCCTTTGTCGAAAAAGGGTGTATGCCTTTATCCTGAATATATTTAGGATAAAGGCATACACCGATTTTGGGGAACCAGGCAGGGGCTCGGTGCAAATCAACACTACATTATGCTATCACTTCCCATCAAAACAAAGGGTCATGTACGAAAAGTGTAAAGACCAGAAATGCAGGGTAACGTGGAGGTAAATCGTACCCACATTTTGTGGATTGTGGGATGACCAATTGCAATCGGCACCCTGGCAAATTCTATGGTGTATTCGAAGATAAAGTAAGACACAATGCTACAGCACATAGGACACTTCCACTCAAGGACGTATATTTTCAAGGAAACCAAAGAACCTTAGGTCACAGGCAACCCAACGTTTACTGCTGCTCTCTTTACAAAAGCCTCGACTAGGATACAATCTAAATTTCCTTGGACGGAAACATGGATGAAGAATATGTGATTCTGATCTACAATGATATATTACAGAGCCAGGAAATCAATGAAATAACGTCACTTGGCGCCACCGGAGTGTTCTTAGTTACAATCATTCTCAGTGAATATAGTCACATAGAAAAAAGTGGTTTATCAAAGATATGAGGTACAGGTGGAATATAAAATTGCATCCCTTGAAAGAAATGGCAGACGACAGAGAGAATTACACATTTAGCAAACACACTTATGCCTGTAGGAGCGCAAAGGTCACATGAGGTGAGGAAAAACCAGGTGTTTTCAATGAGCACAGATACCATTCCGTATAGACCAAGGAGGGAATCAAGACAACTTCCTCTAAACCTCAAAGGACTGAACTCAGCCAACTTTACACACCAGAAAAGATTATTGACAACTGGTCAGAATTTGAAAAACAATTTATCTATGTCTCTCTGGAAGAGAATCTAGTGGATGCACAGCAGCAAGCAACACAGCACGGAAAATCGGCTACACCCGGTGAGAAAAATTAACTGCAAAATAAAGGCAGTGAGTGACAGATAAATTCTTCGAGACTTCGTTCAGGGGCTGTGATTGGAGTTGTTTTCAGCATATATTCACACACAGAAAGATGGGACCTAAGGGAGGACAATCGTGGGTCTGAGCGTCTTCGAGAACATGAGTCAGCAAATGCAGCCCTTGTAGAATAACGCTGCCTTGCCCTGATTCCATGGACCCGAAATCTCCAAATGTAGACGACTTTTCTACAGTGAACACATGCATGGGTCAGCCACAGGATGCTACCCCATTGGAACGGGAAAAAACATGAAAAGGCACCTCATCTTCTCATATCCTGGTGCTCGGGTTCAAGCTTCCAGCCACTTTCCTGAAAATATCCCCACTTGGGGAAGTCAGCACTTTCAAAACCTTCTATCTTATAACTTGGAATTGGTTCCATGGATGAACTACAACGGGGAAGAATAAGACACGATGCCTATATATTTGGACAGGCATATGGTGCTCTAATTTCAACTGCTGAACAAGAATTGACCCAAGTCTAAGCTTGCTCTCAGAAGGAGAATAGGGCTTGAAAATTTCCCGCTGATTTGTGACCAGTTCCAAAAGTGGGAAGTTGAGCAGGGGATCTCAGCGAGCCTATAATTCATGGGCCTGCAGGATGGTCAAAGACACCTAATGTGGACAAATGACTTGGGTTGAGCCAGAGAAAAGAACTTGAGAGCAAGGCAGAATTGCAAAAATGGGATTTCAAGAGGGAGACGCGTCTCGCCTGGTAAGAACCTAGAATGTGGCAGTACTTCTTCAACCATGCCTTTGTCGAAAAACGGTGTATGCCTTTATCCTGAATATATTCCGAATAAAGGCATACACCGTTTTTGGGCAACCAGGCAGGGGCTCTGTCCAAATCAACACTACATAGTGCTATCACTTCCCATCTAAACAAAGGGTCATCTACGAAAAGTGTAAAGACTAGAAATTCAGGGTAGCATGGAGGTAAATCATACCCACATTTTGTGGATTCCAGGATGAACAATGGCAATCGGCACCCTGGCGAAGTCTATGGTGTATTCAAAAATAATGTAAGAAACAAAGCTACAGCACATAGGACACTTCCACTCAAGGACGTATATTTTCAAGAAAACCAAAGAACCTCAGGTCACAGGCAACCCAACGTTTACTGCTGCTCACTTTACAAAAGCCTCGACTAGGATACAATCTAAATTTCCTTGGACGGAAAACATGGATGGAGAATATGTGATTCTTATCTACAATGATATATTACTGAGCCAGGAAATCAATGAAATAACGTCACTTGACGCCAAAGGAGTGTTCGTACTTACAATCATTCTCAGTAAATTTAGTCACATAGAAAAAAGTGGTTTATCAAAGATATGAGGTACAGGTGGATTACAAAATTGCATCCCATGAATGAAATGGCAGACGAGAGAAAGCATCACACATTTAGCAAACACACTTATGCCTGTAGGAGCGCGAAGGTCACGTGAGGTGAGGAAAAACCAGGTGTTTCCAATGAGCACAGATACCATTCCATATAGACCAAAGAGGGAATCAAGACAACTTACTCTAAACCTCAAAGGACTGAACTCAGCCCACTTTACACACCAGAGAAGATTATTTACAACTGGTTAGAATTTGAAAAACAATTTATCGATGTCTCTCTGGAAGAGAATCAAGTGGATGCACAGCCGCAAGCAACACAGCACTGAAAATCGGCTACACCCCGTGAGAAAAATAAACTGCAAAAGAAAGGCAGTGAGTGAGAGATAAATTCTTCGAGACTTCGTTCAGGGGCTGTCATTGAAGTTGTTTTGAGCATATATTAACACACAGAAGGATCGGACCTAAGGGAGGACACTCGTGGGTCTGAGTGTCTTTGTGAGCATAATTCAGCAAATGCAGCCCTTGTCGAATAACACTGCCTTTTCCTGATTCCATGGACCCGAAATCTCCAAATGCAGACGACCCTTCCTACAGCGAACACATGCATGGGACAGCCACAGGATGCTACCCCATTGGAACGGCAAAAAACATGAAAAGCCACCTCATCTTCTCATATCCTGGTGCTCGGGTTCAAGCTTTCAGCCGCTTTTCTGAAAATATACCCAATTGGGGAAGTCAGCACTTTCAAAACACTCTTACTTATAACTTGGAATTGGTTCCATGGATGAACTACAACGGGGAAGAATAAGAGACGATGGCTATATATTTGGACAGGAACATGGCACTCTAATTTCCAATGCTGAACAAGAATTGACCCAAGTCTAAGCTTGCTCTCAGAAGGAGAATTGGGCTTGAAAATTCCTTGCTGCTTTGGGACCAGTTCCGAAAGTGGGAAGTTGAGCCGGGGATCTCAGGGAGCATATAATTCATGGCCCTGCAGGATGGTAAAAGGCACGTAATGTGGAAAAATGACTTGGGTTGCACCAGAGAAAAGAACTTGAGAGCAAGGCAGAATTGCAAAACTGGGATTTCAAGAGGGAGAAGCGTCTCGCCTGGTAAGAACCTAGGATGTGGCAGTACTTCTTCAAACATGCCTTTGTCGAATAAGGGTGTATGCCTTTATCCTGAATATCTTTAGGATAAAGGCATACACCGTTTTTGGGGAACCAGGCAGGGGCTCGGTGCAAATCAACACTACATAATGCTATCACTTCCCATCAAAACAAAGGGTCATGTACGAAAAGTGTAAAGACCAGAAATGCAGGGTAACGTGGAGGTAAATCGTACCCACATTTTGTGGATTGTGGGATGAACAATGGCAATCGGCACCCTGGTGAATTCTATGGTGTATTCGAAGATAAAGTAAGAAACAATGCTACAGCACATAGGACACTTCCACTCAAGGACGTATATTTTCAAGGAAACCAAAGAACCTCAGGTCACAGGCAACCCAACGTTTACTGCTGCTCTCTTTACAAAAGCCTCGACGAGGATACAATCTAAATTTCCTTGGACGGAAACATCGATGAAGAATATGTGATTCTCATCTACAATGATATATTACAGAGCCAGGAAATTAATGAAATAACGTCACTTGGAGCCACCGGAGTGTTCTTAGTTACAATCATTCTCTGTGAATTTAGTCACATAGAAAAAAGTGGTTTATCAAAGATATGAGGTACAGGTGGAATATAAAATTGCGTCCCTTGAATGAAATGGCAGACGAGAGAAAGCATCACACATTTAGCAAACACACTTATGCCTGTAGGAGCGCGAAGGTCACTTGAGGTGAGGAACAACCAGGTGTTTCCAATGAGCACAGATACCATTCCATATAGACCAAAGAGGGAATCAAGACAACTTACTCTAAACCTCAAAGGACTGAACTCAGCCCACTTTACACACCAGAGAAGATTATTTACAACTGGTTAGAATTTGAAAAACAATTTATCGATGTCTCTCTGGAAGAGAATCAAGTGGATGCACAGCCGCAAGCAACACAGCACTGAAAATCGGCTACACCCCGTGAGAAAAATAAACTGCAAAATAAAGGCAGTGAGTGAGAGATAAATTCTTCGAGACTTCGTTCAGGGGCTGTCATTGAAGTTGTTTTGAGCATATATTAACACACAGAAGGATCGGACCTAAGGGAGGACACTCGTGGGTCAGAGTGTCTTCGTGAGCATGAGTCAGCAAATGCAGCCCTTGTCGAATAACACTGCCTTTTCCTGATTCCATGGACCAGAAATCTCCAAATGCAGACGACCCTTCCTACAGCGAACACATGCATGGGACAGCCACAGGATGCTACCCCATTGGAACGGCAAAATACCATGAAAATCCACCCCATCTTCTCATATCCTGGTGCTCGGGTTCAAGCTTCCAGCCACTTTCCTGAAAATATCCCCACTTGGGGAAGTCAGCACTTTCAAAACCTTCTTTCTTATAGCTTGGAATTGGTTCCATGGATGAACTACAACGGGGAAGAATAAGACACGATGCCTATATATTTGGACAGGCATATGGTGCTCTAATTTCAACTGCTGAACAAGAATTGACCCAAGTCTAAGCTTGCTCTCAGAAGGAGAATAGGGCTTGAAAATTTCCCGCTGATTTGTGACCAGTTCCAAAAGTGGGAAGTTGAGCAGGGGATCTCAGCGAGCCTATAATTCATGGGCCTGCAGGATGGTCAAAGACACCTAATGTGGACAAATGACTTGGGTTGAGCCAGAGAAAAGAACTTGAGAGCAAGGCAGAATTGCAAAAATGGGATTTCAAGAGGGAGACGCGTCTCGCCTGGTAAGAACATAGAATGTGGCAGTACTTCTTCAACCATGCCTTTGTCGAAAAACGGTGTATGCCTTTATCCTGAATATATTCCGAATAAAGGCATACACCGTTTTTGGGCAACCAGGCAGGGGCTCGGTCCAAATCAACACTACATAGTGCTATCACTTCCCATCTAAACAAAGGGTCATCTACGATAAGTGTAAAGACTAGAAATTCAGGGTAGCATGGAGGTAAATGGTACCCACATTTTGTGGATTGTGGGATGACCAATTGCAATCGGCACCCTGGCGAATTCTATGGTGTATTCGAAGATAAAGTAAGAAACAATGCTACAGCACATAGGACACTTCCATTCAAGGACGTATATTTTCAGGAAAACCAAAGAACCTCAGGTCACAGGCAACCCAACGTTTACTGCTGCTCTCTTTACAAAAGCCTCGACTAGGATACAATCTAAATTTCCTTGGACGGAAAACATGGATGGAGAATATGTGATTATTATCTCCAATGATATATTACTGAGCCAGGAAATCAATGAAATAACGTCACTTGCCGCCAAAGGAGTGTTCGTAGTTACAATCATTCTCAGTAAATTTAGTCACATAGAAAAAAGTGGTTTATCAAAGATATGAGGTACAGGTGGAATACAAAATTGCATCCCATGAATGAAATGGCAGACGAGAGAAAGCATCACACATTTAGCAAACACACTTATGCCTGTAGGAGCGCGAAGGTCACTTGAGGTGAGGAAAAACCAGGTGTTTTCAATGAGCACAGATACCATTCCATATAGACCAAAGAGGGAATCAAGACAACTTACTCTAAACCTCAAAGGACTGAACTCAGCCCACTTTACACACCAGAAAAGATTATTGACAACTGGTTAGAATTTGAAAAACAATTTATCGATGTCTCTCTGGAAGAGAATCAAGTGGATGCACAGCAGCAAGCAACACAGCACTCAAAATCGGCTACACCCCGTGAGAAAAATAAACTGCAAAATAAAGGCAGTGAGTGAGAGATAAATTCTTCGAGACTTCGTTCAGGGGCTGTCATTGAAGTTGTTTTGAGCATATATTAACACACAGAAGGATCGGACCTAAGGGAGGACACTCGTGGGTCTGAGTGTCTTCGTGAGCATGAGTCAGCAAATGCAGCCCTTGTCGAATAACACTGCCTTTTCCTGATTCCATGGACCCGAAATCTCCAAATGCAGACGAACCTTCCTACAGCGAACACATGCATGGGACAGCCACAGGATGCTACCCCATTGGAACGGCCAAAAAACATGAAAAGCCACCTCATCTTCTCATATCCTGGTGCTCGGGTTCAAGCTTTCAGCCGCTTTTCTGAAAATATACCCAATTGGGGAAGTCAGCACTTTCAAAACACTCTTACTTATAACTTGGAATTGGTTCCATGGATGAACTACAATGGGGAAGAATAAGAGATGATGGCTATATATTTGCACAGGCACATGGCGCTCTAATTTCCAATGCTGAACAAGAATTGACCCAAGTCTAAGCTTGCTCTCGGAAGGAGAATTGGGCTTGAAAATGTCCTGTTGCTTTGGGACCAGTTCCGAAAATGGGAAGTTGAGCCGGGGATCTCAGGGAGCCTATAATTCATGGCCCTGCAGGATGGTAAAAGGCACGTAATGTGGAAAAATGACTTGGGTTGAACCAGAGAAAAGAACTTGAGAGCAAGGCAGAATTGCAAAAATGGGATTTCAAGAGGTTGAAGCGTCTCGCCTGGTAAGAACCTAGGATGTGGCAGTACTTCTTCAAACATGCCTTTGTCGAAAAACGGTGTATGCCTTTATCCTGAATATATTCCGAATAAAGGCATACACCGTTTTTGGCAACCAGGCAGGGGCTCGGTGCAAATCAACACTACATAGTGCTATCACTTCCCATCTAAACAAAGGGTCATCTACGAAAAGTGTAAAGACGAGAAATTCAGGGTAGCATGGAGGTAAATCGTACCCACATTTTGTGGATTCCAGGATGAACAATGGCAATCGGCACCCTGGCGAAGTCTATGGTGTATTCAAAAATAATGTAAGAAACAAAGCTACAGCACATAGGACACTTCCACTCAAGGACGTATATTTTCAAGAAAACCAAAGAACCTCAGGTCACAGGCAACCCAACGTTTACTGCTGCTCTCTTTACAAAAGCCTCGACTAGGATACAATCTAAATTTCCTTGGACGGAAAACATGGATGGAGAATATGTGATTCTTATCTACAATGATATATTACTGAGCCAGGAAATCAATGAAATAACGTCACTTGCCGCCAAAGGAGTGTTCGTAGTTACAATCATTCTCAGTAAATTTAGTCACATAGAAAAAAGTGGTTTATCAAAGATATGAGGTACAGGTGGAATACAAAATTGCGTCCCATGAATGAAATGGCAGACGAGAGAAAGCATCACACACTTAGCAAACACACTTATGCCTGTAGGAGCGCGAAGGTCAATTGAGGTGAGGAAGAAACAGGTGTTTTCAATGAGCACAGATACCATTCCATATAGACCAAAGAGGGCATCAAGACAACTTACTCTAAACCTCAAAGGACTGAACTCAGCCCACTTTACACACCAGAAAAGATTATTTACAACTGGTTAGAATTTGAAAAACAATTTATCGATGTCTCTCTGGAAGAGAATCAAGTGGATGCACAGCAGCAAGCAACACAGCACTGAAAATCGGCTACACCCCGTGAGAAAAATAAACTGCAAAATAAAGGCAGTGAGTGAGAGATAAATTCTTCGAGACTTCGTTCAGGGGCTGTCATTGAAGTTGTTTTGAGCATATATTAACACACAGAAGGATCGGACCTAAGGGAGGACACTCGTGGGTCTGAGTGTCTTCATGAGCATGAGTCAGCAAATGCAGCCCTTGTCGAATAACACTGCCTTTTCCTGATTCCATGGACCCGAAATCTCCAAATGCAGACGACCCTTCCTACAGCGAACACATGCATGGGACAGCCACAGGATGCTACCCCATTGGAACGGCAAAAAACATGAAAAGCCACCTCATCTTCTCATATCCTGGTGCTCGGTTTCAAGCTTTCAGCCGCTTTTCTGAAAATATACCCAATTGGGGAAGTCAGCACTTTCAAAACACTCTTACTTATAACTTGGAATTGGTTCCATGGATGAACTACAACGGGGAAGAATAAGAGACGATGGCTATATATTTGGACAGGAACATGGCACTCTAATTTCCAATGCTGAACAAGAATTGACCCAAGTCTAAGCTTGCTCTCAGAAGGAGAATTGAGCTTGAAAATTCCCTGCTGCTTTGGGACCAGTTCCGAAAGTGGGAAGTTGAGCCGGGGATCTCAGGGAGCCTATAATTCATGGCCCTGCAGGATGGTAAAAGGCACGTAATGTGGAAAAATGACTTGGGTTGCACCAGAGAAAAGAACTTGAGAGCAAGGCAGAATTGCAAAACTGGGATTTCAAGAGGGAGAAGCGTCTCGCCTGGTAAGAACCTAGGATGTGGCAGTACTTCTTCAAACATGCCTTTGTCGAATAAGGGTGTATGCCTTTATCCTGAATATCTTTAGGATAAAGGCATACACCGTTTTTGGGGAACCAGGCAGGGGCTCTGTGCAAATCAACACTACATAATGCTATCACTTCCCATCAAAACAAAGGGTCATGTACGAAAAGTGTAAAGACCAGAAATGCAGGGTAACGTGGAGGTAAATCGTACCCACATTTTGTGGATTGTGGGATGAACAATGGCAATCGGCACCCTGGTGAATTCTATGGTGTATTCGAAGATAAAGTAAGAAACAATGCTACAGCACATAGGACACTTCCACTCAAGGACGTATATTTTCAAGGAAACCAAAGAACCTCAGGTCACAGGCAACCCAACGTTTACTGCTGCTCTCTTTACAAAAGCCTCGACGAGGATACAATCTAAATTTCCTTGGACGGAAACATCGATGAAGAATATGTGATTCTCATCTACAATGATATATTACAGAGCCAGGAAATTAATGAAATAACGTCACTTGGCGCCACCGGAGTGTTCTTAGTTACAATCATTCTCTGTGAATTTAGTCACATAGAAAAAAGTGGTTTATCAAAGATATGAGGTACAGGTGGAATATAAAATTGCGTCCCTTGAATGAAATGGCAGACGACAGAGAGAATTACACATTTAGCAAACACACTTATGCCTGTAGGAGCGCAAAGGTCACATGAGGTGAGGAAAAACCAGGTGTTTTCAATGAGCACAGATACCATTCCATATAGACCAAGGAGGGAATCAAGACAACTTACTCTAAACCTCAAAGGACTGAACTCAGCCCACTTTACACACCAGAAAAGATTATTGACAACTGGTCAGAATTTGAAAAACAATTTATCGATGTCTCTCTGGAAGAGAATCAAGTGGATGCACAGCCGCAAGCAACACAGCACTCAAAATCGGCTACACCCGGTGAGAAAAATAAACTGCAAAATAAAGGCAGTGAGTGACAGATAAATTCTTGGAGACTTCGTTCAGGGGCTGTGATTGGAGTTGTTTTCAGCATATATTAACACACAGAAAGATGGGACCTAAGGGAGGACAATCGTGGGTCTGAGTGTCTTCGTGAGCATGAGTCAGCAAATGCAGCCCTTGTAGAATAACACTGCCTTGCCCTGATTCCATTGACCCGAAATCTCCAAATGTAGACGACCCTTCTACAGCGAACACATGCATGGGTCAGCCACAGGATGCTACCCCATTGGAACGGGAAAAAACATGAAAAGGCACCTCATCTTCTCATATCCTGGTGCTCGGGTTCAAGCTTCCAGCCACTTTCCTGAAAATATCCCCACTTGGGGAAGTCAGCACTTTCAAAACCTTGTTTCTTATAGCTTGGAATTGGTTCCATGGATGAACTACAACGGGGAAGAATAAGACACGATGCCTATATATTTGGACAGGCATATGGTGCTCTAATTTCAACTGCTGAACAAGAATTGACCCAAGTCTAAGCTTGCTCTCAGAAGGAGAATAGGGCTTGAAAATTTCCCGCTGATTTGTGACCAGTTCCAAAAGTGGGATGTTGAGCAGGGGATCTCAGCGAGCCTATAATTCATGGGCCTGCAGGATGGTCAAAGACACCTAATGTGGACAAATGACTTGGGTTGAGCCAGAGAAAAGAACTTGAGAGCAAGGCAGAATTGCAAAAATGGGATTTCAAGAGGGAGACGCGTCTCGCCTGGTAAGAACCTAGAATGTGGCAGTACTTCTTCAACCATGCTTTTGTCGAAAACCGGTGTATGCCTTTATCCTGAATATATTCCGAATAAAGGCATACACCGTTTTTGGGCAACCAGGCAGGGGCTCGGTGCAAATCAACACTACATAGTACTATCACTTCCCATCTAAACAAAGGGTCATCTACGAAAAGTGTAAAGACGAGAAATTCAGGGTAGCATGGAGGTAAATCGTACCCACATTTTGTGGATTCCAGGATGAACAATGGCAATCGGCACCCTGGCGAAGTCTATGGTGTATTCAAAATTAATGTAAGAAACAAAGCTACAGCACATAGGACACTTCCACTCAAGGACGTATATTTTCAAGAAAACCAAAGAACCTCAGGTCACAGGCAACCCAACGTTTTCTGCTGCTCTCTTTACAAAAGCCTCGACTAGGATACAATCTAAATTTCCTTGTATGGAAAACATGGATGGAGAATATGTGATTCTTATCTACAATGATATATTACTGAGCCAGGAAATCAATGAAATAACGTCACTTGCCGCCAAAGGAGTGTTCGTAGTTACAATCATTCTCAGTAAATTTAGTCACATAGAAAAAAGTGGTTTATCAAAGATATGAGGTACAGGTGGAATACAAAATTGCGTCCCATGAATGAAATGGCAGACGAGAGAAAGCATCACACATTTAGCAAACACACTTATGCCTGTAGGAGCGCGAAGGTCACTTGAGGTGAGGAACAACCAGGTGTTTCCAATGAGCACAGATACCATTCCATATAGACCAAAGAGGGAATCAAGACAACTTACTCTAAACCTCAAAGGACTGAACTCAGCCCACTTTACACACCAGAGAAGATTATTTACAACTGGTTAGAATTTGAAAAACAATTTATCGATGTCTCTCTGGAAGAGAATCAAGTGGATGCACAGCCGCAAGCAACACAGCACTGAAAATCGGCTACACCCCGTGAGAAAAATAAACTGCAAAATAAAGGCAGTGAGTGAGAGATAAATTCTTCGAGACTTCGTTCAGGGGCTGTCATTGAAGTTGTTTTGAGCATATATTAACACACAGAAGGATCGGACCTAAGGGAGGACACTCGTGGGTCTGAGTGTCTTCGTGAGCATGAGTCAGCAAATGCAGCCCTTGTCGAATAACACTGCCTTTTCCTGATTCCATGGACCAGAAATCTCCAAATGCAGACGACCCTTCCTACAGCGAACACATGCATGGGACAGCCACAGGATGCTACCCCATTGGAACGGCAAAAAACCATGAAAATCCACCCCATCTTCTCATATCCTGGTGCTCGGGTTCAAGCTTTCAGCCGCTTTTCTGAAAATATACCCAATTGGGGAAGTCAGCACTTTCAAAACACTCTTACTTATAACTTGGAATTGGTTCCATGGATGAACTACAATGGGGAAGAATAAGAGATGATGGCTATATATTTGGACAGGCACATTGCGCTCTAATTTCGAATGCTGAACAAGAATTGACCCAAGTCTAAGCTTGCTCTCAGAAGGAGAATTGGGCTTGAAAATGTCCTGCTGCTTTGGGACCAGTTCCGAAAGTGGGAAGTTGAGCCGGGGATCTCAGGGAGCCTATAATTCATGGCCCTGCAGGATGGTAAAAGGCACGTAATGTGGAAAAATGACTTGGGTTGCACCAGAGAAAAGAACTTGAGAGCAAGGCAGAATTGCAAAACTGGGATTTCAAGAGGGAGAAGCGTCTCGCCTGGTAAGAACCTAGGATGTGGCAGTACTTCTTCAAACATGCCTTTGTCGAAAAAGGGTGTATGCCTTTATCCTGAATATATTTAGGATAAAGGCATACACCAATTTTGGGGAACCAGGCAGGGGCTCGGTGTAAATCAACACTACATAACGCTATCACTTCCCATCAAAAGAAAGGGTCATGTACGAAAAGTGTAAAGACCAGAAATGCAGGGTAACGTGGAGGTAAATCGTACCCACATTTTGTGGATTGTGGGATGACCAATTGCAATCGGCACCCTGGCAAATTCTACGGTGTATTCGAAGATAAAGTAAGACACAATGCGACAGCACATAGGACACTTCCACTCAAGGACGTATATTTTCAAGGAAACCAAAGAACCTTAGGTCACAGGCAACCCAACGTTTACTGCTGCTCTCTTTACAAAAGCCTCGACTAGGATACAATCTAAATTTCCTTGGACGGAAACATGGATGAAGAATATGTGATTCTTATCTACAATGATATATTACAGAGCCAGGAAATCAATGAAATAACGTCACTTGGCGCCACCGGAGTGTTCTTAGTTACAATCATTCTCAGTGAATATAGTCACATAGAAAAAAGTGGTTTATAAAAGACATGAGGTACAGGTGGAATACAAAATTGCGTCCCATGAATGAAATGGCAGACGAGAGAAAGCATCACACACTTAGCAAACACACTTATGCCTGTAGGAGCGCGAAGGTCACTTGAGGTGAGGAAGAAACAGGTGTTTTCAATGAGCACAGATACCATTCCATATAGACCAAAGAGGGCATGAAGACAACTTACTCTAAACCTCAAAGGACTGAACTCAGCCCACTTTACACACCAGAAAAGATTATTTACACCTGGTTAGAATTTGAAAAACAATTTATCGATGTCTCTCTGGAAGAGAATCAAGTGGATGCACAGCAGCAAGCAACACAGCACTGAAAATCGGCTACACCCCGTGAGAAAAATAAACCTCAAAATAAAGGCAGTGAGTGAGAGATAAATTCTTCGAGACTTCGTTCAGGGGCTGTCATTGAAGTTGTTTTGAGCATATATTAACACACAGAAGGATCGGACCTAAGGGAGGACACTCGTGGGTCTGAGTGTCTTCGTGAGCATGAGTCAGCAAATGCAGCCCTTGTCGAATAACACTGCCTTTTCCTGATTCCATGGACCCGAAATCTCCAAATGCAGACGACCCTTCCTACAGCGAACACATGCATGGGACAGCCACAGGATGCTACCCCATTGGAACGGCAAAAAAACATGAAAAGCCACCTCATCTTCTCATATCCTGGTGCTCGGTTTCAAGCTTTCAGCCGCTTTTCTGAAAATATACCCAATTGGGGAAGTCAGCACTTTCAAAACACTCTTACTTATAACTTGGAATTGGTTCCATGGATGAACTACAACGGGGAAGAATAAGAGACGATGGCTATATATTTGGACAGGAACATGGCACTCTAATTTCCAATGCTGAACAAGAATTGACCCAAGTCTAAGCTTGCTCTCAGAAGGAGAATTGGGCTTGAAAATTCCTTGCTGCTTTGGGACCAGTTCCGAAAGTGGGAAGTTGAGCCGGGGATCTCAGGGAGCCTATAATTCATGGCCCTGCAGGATGGTAAAAGGCACGTAATGTGGAAAAATGACTTGGGTTGCACCAGAGAAAAGAACTTGAGAGCAAGGCAGAATTGCAAAACTGGGATTTCAAGAGGGAGAAGCGTCTCGCCTGGTAAGAACCTAGGATGTGGCAGTACTTCTTCAAACATGCCTTTGTCGAATAAGGGTGTATGCCTTTATCCTGAATATCTTTAGGATAAAGGCATACACCGTTTTTGGGGAACCAGGCAGGGGCTCGGTGCAAATAAACACTACATAATGCTATCACTTCCCATCAAAACAAAGGGTCATGTACGAAAAGTGTAAATACCAGAAATGCAGGGTAACGTGGAGGTAAATCGTACCCACATTTTGTGGATTGTGGGATGACCAATTGCAATCGGCACCCTGGCGAATTCTATGGTGTATTCGAAGATAAAGTAAGAAACAATGCTACAGCACATAGGACACTTCCACTCAAGGACGTATATTTTCAAGGAAACCAAAGAACCTCAGGTCACAGGCAACCCAATGTTTACTGCTGCTCTCTTTACAAAAGCCTCGACTAGGATACAATCTAAATTTCCTTGGACGGAAAACATGGATGGAGAATATGTGATTCTTATCTACAATGATATATTACAGAGCCAGGAAATCAATGAAATAACGCCACTTGCCGCCAAAGGAGTGTTCGTAGTTACAATCATTCTCAGTAAATTTAGTCACATAGAAAAAAGTGGTTTATCAAAGATATGAGGTACAGGTGGAATACAAAATTGCATCCCTTGAATGAAATGGCAGACGACAGAGAGAATTACACATTTAGCAAACACACTTATGCCTGTAGGAGCTCAAAGGTCACATGAGGTGAGGAAAAACCAGGTGTTTTCAATGAGCACAGATACCATTCCATATAGACCAAGGAGGGAATCAAGACAACTTACTCTAAACCTCAAAGGACTGAACTCAGCCCACTTTACACACCAGAAAAGATTATTGACAACTGGTCAGAATTTGAAAAACAATTTATCTATGTCTCTCTGGAAGAGAATCTAGTGGATGCACAGCAGCAAGCAACACAGCACGGAAAATCGGCTACACCCGGTGAGAAAAATAAACTGCAAAATAAAGGCAGTGAGTGAGAGATAAATTCTTCGAGACTTCGTTCAGGGGCTGTCATTGAAGTTCTTTTTAGCATATATTAACACAGAGAAGGATCGGACCTAAGGGAGGACACTCGTGGGTCTGAGTGTCTTCGTGAGCATGAGTCAGCAAATGCAGCCCTTGTCGAATAACATTGCCTTTTCCTGATTCCATGGACCCGAAATCTCCAAGTGCAGACGACACTTCTACAGCGAACACATGCATGGGTCATCCACAGGATGGTACCCCATTGGAACGGGAAAAAACATGAAAAGGCACCTCATCTTCTCATATCCTGGTGCTCGGGTTCAAGCTTCCAGCCACTTTCCTGAAAATATCCCCACTTGGGGAAGTCAGCACTTTCAAAACCTTCTTTCTTATAGCTTGGAATTGGTTCCATGGATGAACTACAACGGGGAAGAATAAGACACGATGCCTATATATTTGGACAGGCATATGGTGCTCTAATTTCAACTGCTGAACAAGAATTGACCCAAGTCTAAGCTTGCTCTCAGAAGGAGAATAGGGCTTGAAAATTTCCCGCTGATTTGTGACCAGTTCCAAAAGTGGGAAGTTGAGCATGGGATCTCAGCGAGCATATAATTCATGGGCCTGCAGGGTGGGCCAAGACACCTAATGTGGACAAATGACTTGGGTTGAGCCAGAGAAAAGAACTTGAGAGCAAGGCAGAATTGCAAAACTGGGATTTCAAGAGGGAGAAGCGTCTCGCCTGGTAAGAACCTAGGATGTGGCAGTACTTCTTCAAACATGCCTTTGTCGAAAAAGGGTATATGCCTTTATCCTGAATATATTCCGAATAAAGGCATACACCGTTTTTGGGCAACCAGGCAGGGGCTCGGTGCAAATCAACACTACATAGTGCTATCACTTCCCATCTAAACAAAGGGACATCTACGAAAAGTGTAAAGACTAGAAATTCAGGGTAGCATGGAGGTAAATCGTACCCACATTTTGTGGATTGTGGGATGACCAATTGCAATCGGAACCCTGGCGAATTCTATTGTGTATTCAAAAATAATGTAAGAAACAAAGCTACAGCACATAGGACACTTCCACTCAAGGACGTATATTTTCAAGAAAACCAAAGAACCTCAGGTCACAGGCAACCCAACCTTTACTGCTGCTCTCTTTACAAAAGCCTCGACTAGGATACAATCTAAATTTCCTTGGACGGAAAACATGGATGGAGAATATGTGATTCTTATCTACAATGATATATTACTGAGCCAGGAAATCAATGAAATAACGTCACTTGCCGCCAAAGGAGTGTTCGTAGTTACAATCATTCTCAGTAAATTTAGTCACATAGAAAAAAGTGGTTTATCAAAGATATGAGGTACAGGTGGAATACAAAATTGCGTCCCATGAATGAAATGGCAGACGAGAGAAAGCATCACACACTTAGCAAACACACTTATGCCTGTAGGAGCGCGAAGGTCACTTGAGGTGAGGAAGAAACAGGTGTTTTCAATGAGCACAGATACCATTCCATATAGACCAAAGAGGGCATGAAGACAACTTACTCTAAACCTCAAAGGACTGAACTCAGCCCACTTTACACACCAGAAAAGATTATTTACACCTGGTTAGAATTTGAAAAACAATTTATCGATGTCTCTCTGGAAGAGAATCAAGTGGATGCACAGCAGCAAGCAACACAGCACTGAAAATCGGCTACACCCCGTGAGAAAAATAAACCTCAAAATAAAGGCAGTGAGTGAGAGATAAATTCTTCGAGACTTCGTTCAGGGGCTGTCATTGAAGTTGTTTTGAGCATATATTAACACACAGAAGGATCGGACCTAAGGGAGGACACTCGTGGGTCTGAGTGTCTTCGTGAGCATGAGTCAGCAAATGCAGCCCTTGTCGAATAACACTGCCTTTTCCTGATTCCATGGACCCGAAATCTCCAAATGCAGACGACCCTTCCTACAGCGAACACATGCATGGGACAGCCACAGGATGCTACCCCATTGGAACGGCAAAAAAACATGAAAAGCCACCTCATCTTCTCATATCCTGGTGCTCGGTTTCAAGCTTTCAGCCGCTTTTCTGAAAATATACCCAATTGGGGAAGTCAGCACTTTCAAAACACTCTTACTTATAACTTGGAATTGGTTCCATGGATGAACTACAACGGGGAAGAATAAGAGACGATGGCTATATATTTGGACAGGAACATGGCACTCTAATTTCCAATGCTGAACAAGAATTGACCCAAGTCTAAGCTTGCTCTCAGAAGGAGAATTGGGCTTGAAAATTCCTTGCTGCTTTGGGACCAGTTCCGAAAGTGGGAAGTTGAGCCGGGGATCTCAGGGAGCCTATAATTCATGGCCCTGCAGGATGGTAAAAGGCACGTAATGTGGAAAAATGACTTGGGTTGCACCAGAGAAAAGAACTTGAGAGCAAGGCAGAATTGCAAAACTGGGATTTCAAGAGGGAGAAGCGTCTCGCCTGGTAAGAACCTAGGATGTGGCAGTACTTCTTCAAACATGCCTTTGTCGAATAAGGGTGTATGCCTTTATCCTGAATATCTTTAGGATAAAGGCATACACCGTTTTTGGGGAACCAGGCAGGGGCTCGGTGCAAATAAACACTACATAATGCTATCACTTCCCATCAAAACAAAGGGTCATGTACGAAAAGTGTAAATACCAGAAATGCAGGGTAACGTGGAGGTAAATCGTACCCACATTTTGTGGATTGTGGGATGAACAATGGCAATCGGCACCCTGGCGAATTCTATGGTGTATTCGAAGATAAAGTAAGAAACAATGCTACAGCACATAGGACACTTCCACTCAAGGACGTATATTTTCAAGGAAACCAAAGAACCTCAGGTCACAGGCAACCCAACGTTTACTGCTGCTCTCTTTACAAAAGCCTCGACTAGGATACAATCTAAATTTCCTTGGACGGAAAACATGGATGGAGAATATGTGATTCTTATCTACAATGATATATTACAGAGCCAGGAAATCAATGAAATAACGCCACTTGCCGCCAAAGGAGTGTTCGTAGTTACAATCATTCTCAGTAAATTTAGTCACATAGAAAAAAGTGGTTTATCAAAGATATGAGGTACAGGTGGAATACAAAATTGCATCCCTTGAATGAAATGGCAGACGACAGAGAGAATTACACATTTAGCAAACACACTTATGCCTGTAGGAGCTCAAAGGTCACATGAGGTGAGGAAAAACCAGGTGTTTTCAATGAGCACAGATACCATTCCATATAGACCAAGGAGGGAATCAAGACAACTTACTCTAAACCTCAAAGGACTGAACTCAGCCCACTTTACACACCAGAAAAGATTATTGACAACTGGTCAGAATTTGAAAAACAATTTATCTATGTCTCTCTGGAAGAGAATCTAGTGGATGCACAGCAGCAAGCAACACAGCACGGAAAATCGGCTACACCCGGTGAGAAAAATAAACTGCAAAATAAAGGCAGTGAGTGAGAGATAAATTCTTCGAGACTTCGTTCAGGGGCTGTCATTGAAGTTCTTTTTAGCATATATTAACACAGAGAAGGATCGGACCTAAGGGAGGACACTCGTGGGTCTGAGTGTCTTCGTGAGCATGAGTCAGCAAATGCAGCCCTTGTCGAATAACATTGCCTTTTCCTGATTCCATGGACCCGAAATCTCCAAGTGCAGACGACACTTCTACAGCGAACACATGCATGGGTCATCCACAGGATGGTACCCCATTGGAACGGGAAAAAACATGAAAAGGCACCTCATCTTCTCATATCCTGGTGCTCGGGTTCAAGCTTCCAGCCACTTTCCTGAAAATATCCCCACTTGGGGAAGTCAGCACTTTCAAAACCTTCTTTCTTATAGCTTGGAATTGGTTCCATGGATGAACTACAACGGGGAAGAATAAGACACGATGCCTATATATTTGGACAGGCATATGGTGCTCTAATTTCAACTGCTGAACAAGAATTGACCCAAGTCTAAGCTTGCTCTCAGAAGGAGAATAGGGCTTGAAAATTTCCCGCTGATTTGTGACCAGTTCCAAAAGTGGGAAGTTGAGCATGGGATCTCAGCGAGCATATAATTCATGGGCCTGCAGGGTGGGCCAAGACACCTAATGTGGACAAATGACTTGGGTTGAGCCAGAGAAAAGAACTTGAGAGCAAGGCAGAATTGCAAAACTGGGATTTCAAGAGGGAGAAGCGTCTCGCCTGGTAAGAACCTAGGATGTGGCAGTACTTCTTCAAACATGCCTTTGTCGAAAAAGGGTATATGCCTTTATCCTGAATATATTCCGAATAAAGGCATACACCGTTTTTGGGCAACCAGGCAGGGGCTCGGTGCAAATCAACACTACATAGTGCTATCACTTCCCATCTAAACAAAGGGACATCTACGAAAAGTGTAAAGACTAGAAATTCAGGGTAGCATGGAGGTAAATCGTACCCACATTTTGTGGATTGTGGGATGACCAATTGCAATCGGAACCCTGGCGAATTCTATTGTGTATTCAAAAATAATGTAAGAAACAAAGCTACAGCACATAGGACACTTCCACTCAAGGACGTATATTTTCAAGAAAACCAAAGAACCTCAGGTCACAGGCAACCCAACCTTTACTGCTGCTCTCTTTACAAAAGCCTCGACTAGGATACAATCTAAATTTCCTTGGACGGAAAACATGGATGGAGAATATGTGATTCTTATCTACAATGATATATTACTGAGCCAGGAAATCAATGAAATAACGTCACTTGCCGCCAAAGGAGTGTTCGTAGTTACAATCATTCTCAGTAAATTTAGTCACATAGAAAAAAGAGGTTTATCAAAGATATGAGGTACAGGTGGAATACAAAATTGCGTCCCATGAATGAAATGGCAGACGAGAGAAAGCATCACACATTTAGCAAACACACTTATGCCTGTAGGAGCGCGAAGGTCACATGAGGTGAGGAAAAACCAGGTGTTTTCAATGAGCACAGATACCATTCCATATAGACCAAAGAGGGCATCAAGACAACTTACTCTAAACCTCAAAGGACTGAACTCAGCCCACTTTATACACCAGAAAAGATTATTGACAACTGTTTAGAATTTGAAAAACAATTTATCGATGTCTCTCTGGAAGAGAATCAAGTGGATGCACAGCAGCAAGCAACACAGCACTCAAAATCGGCTACACCCCGTGAGAAAAATAAACTGCAAAATAAAGGCAGTGAGTGAGAGATAAATTCTTCGAGACTTCGTTCAGGGGCTGTCATTGAAGTTGTTTTGAGCATATATTAACACACAGAATGATCGGACCTAAGGAAGGACACTCGTGGGTCTGAGTGTCTTCGTGAGCATGAGTCAGCAAATGCAGCCCTTGTCGAATAACACTGCCTTTTCCTGATTCCATGGACCCGAAATTTCCAAATGCAGACGACCCTTCCTACAGCGAACACATGCATGGGACAGCCACAGGATGCTACCCCATTGGAATGGCAAAAAAACATGAAAAGCCACCTCATCTTCTCATATCCTGGTGCTCGGGTTCAAGCTTTCAGCCGCTTTTCTGAAAATATACCTAATTGGGGAAATCAGCACTTTCAAAACACTCTTACTTATAACTTGGAATTGGTTCCATGGATGAACTACAATGGGGAAGAATAAGAGACGATGGCTGTATATTTGGACAGGCACATGGCGCTCTAATTTCCAATGCTGAACAAGAATTGACCCAAGTCTAAGCTTGCTCTCGGAAGGAGAATTGGGCTTGAAAATGTCCTGCTGCTTTGGGACCAGTTCCGAAAGTGGGAAGTTGAGCCGGGGATCTCAGGGAGCCTATAATTCATGGCCCTGCAGGATGGTAAAAGACACCTAATGTGGACAAATTACTTGGGTTGAGCCAGAGAAAAGAACTTGAGAGCAAGGCAGAATTGCAAAAATGGGATTTCAAGAGGGAGACGCGTCTCGCCTGGTAAGAACCTAGGATGTGGCAGTACTTCTTCAAACATGCCTTTGTCGAAAAAGGGTGTATGCCTTTATCCTGAATATCTTTAGGATAAAGGCATACACCGTTTTTGGACAACCAGGCAGGGGCTCTGTGCAAATCAACACTACATAATGCTATCACTTCCCATCAAAACAAAGGGTCATGTACGAAAAGTGTAAAGACCAGAAATGCAGGGTAACGTGGAGGTAAATCGTACCCACATTTTGTGGATTGTGGGATGACCAATTGCAATCGGCACCCTGGCGAATTCTATGGTGTATTCGAAGATAAAGTAAGAAACAATGCTACAGCACATAGGACACTTCCATTCAAGGACGTATATTTTCAGGAAAACCAAAGAACCTCAGGTCACAAGCAACCCAACGTTTACTGCTGCTCTCTTTACAAAAGCCTCGACTAGGATACAATCTAAATTTCCTTGGATTGAATACATGGATGGAGAATATGTGATTCTTATCTACAATGATATATTACTGAGCCAGGAAATCAATGAAATAACGTCACTTGGCGCCACCGGAGTGTTCTTAGTTACAATCATTCTCAGTGAATTTAGTCACATAGAAAAAAGTGGTTTATCAAAGATATGAGGTACAGGTGGAATATAAAATTGCATCCCTTGAACGAAATTGCAGATGACAGAGAGAATTACACATTTAGCAAACACACTTATGCCTGTAGGAGCGCAAAGGTCACATGAGGTGAGGAAAAACCAGGTGTTTTCAATGAGCACAGATACCATTCCATGTAGACCAAGGAGGGAATCAAGACAACTTACTCTAAACCTCAAAGGACTGAACTCAGCCCACTTTACACACCAGAAAAGATTATTGACAACTGGTCAGAATTTGAAAAACAATTTATCTATGTCTCTCTGGAAGAGAATCTAGTGGATGCACAGCAGCAAGCAACACAGCACGGAAAATTGGCTACACCCGGTGAGAAAAATAAACTGCAAAATAAAGGCAGTGAGTGACAGATAAATTTTTCGAGACTTCGTTCAGGGGCTGTGATTGGAGTTGTTTTCAGCATATATTCACACACAGAAAGATGGGACCTAAGGGAGGACAATCGTGGGTCTGAGTGTCTTCGTGAGCATGAGTCAGCAAATGCAGCCCTTGTAGAATAACACTGCCTTGCCCTGATTCCATTGACCCGAAATCTCCAAATGTAGACGACCCTTCTACAGCGAACACATGCATGGGTCAGCCACAGGATGCTACCCCATTGGAACGGGAAAAAACATGAAAAGGCACCTCATCTTCTCATATCCTGGTGCTCGGGTTCAAGCTTCCAGCCACTTTCCTGAAAATATCCCCACTTTGGGAAGTCAGCACTTTCAAAACCTTCTTTCTTATAGCTTGGAATTGGTTCCATGGATGAACTACAACGGGGAAGAATAAGACACGATGCCTATATATTTGGACAGGCATATGGTGCTCTAATTTCAACTGCTGAACAAGAATTGACCCAAGTCTAAGCTTGCTCTCAGAAGGAGAATAGGGCTTGAAAATTTCCCGCTGAGTTGTGACCAGTTCCAAAAGTGGGAAGTTGAGCAGGGGATCTCAGCGAGCCTATAATTCATGGGCCTGCAGGATGGTCAAAGACACCTAATGTGGACAAATGACTTGGGTTGAGCCAGAGAAAAGACCTTGAGAGCAAGGCAGAATT
The DNA here is from genome assembly GCF_026419965.1 of Kogia breviceps. NCBI lineage: Eukaryota > Metazoa > Chordata > Mammalia > Artiodactyla > Physeteridae > Kogia > Kogia breviceps. The sequence goes on from NC_081329.1 coordinate 37,859,382, forward strand.
GCAAAAATGGGATTTCAAGAGGGAGACGCGTCTCGCCTGGTAAGAACCTAGAATGTGGCAGTACTTCTTCAACCATGCTTTTGTCGAAAACCGGTGTATGCCTTTATCCTGAATATATTCCGAATAAAGGCATACACCGTTTTTGGGCAACCAGGCAGGGGCTCGGTGCAAATCAACACTACATAGTGCTATCACTTCCCATCTAAACAAAGGGTCATCTACGAAAAGTGTAAAGACGAGAAATTCAGGGTAGCATGGAGGTAAATCGTACCCACATTTTGTGGATTCCAGGATGAACAATGGCAAACGGCACCCTGGCGAAGTCTATGGTGTATTCAAAAATAATGTAAGAAACAAAGCTACAGCACATAGGACACTTCCACTCAAGGACGTATATTTTCAAGAAAACCAAAGAACCTCAGGTCACAGGCAACCCAACGTTTACTGCTGCTCTCTTTACAAAAGCCTCGACTAGGATACAATCTAAATTTCCTTGGACGGAAAACATGGATGGAGAATATGTGATTCTTATCTACAATGATATATTACTGAGCCAGGAAATCAATGAAATAACGTCACTTGCCGCCAAAGGAGTGTTCGTAGTTACAATCATTCTCAGTAAATTTAGTCACATAGAAAAAAGTGGTTTATCAAAGATATGAGGTACAGGTGGAATACAAAATTGCGTCCCATGAATGAAATGGCAGACGAGAGAAAGCATCACACATTTAGCAAACACACTTATGCCTGTAGGAGCGCGAAGGTCACTTGAGGTGAGGAACAACCAGGTGTTTCCAATGAGCACAGATACCATTCCATATAGACCAAAGAGGGAATCAAGACAACTTACTCTAAACCTCAAAGGACTGAACTCAGCCCACTTTACACACCAGAGAAGATTATTTACAACTGGTTAGAATTTAAAAACAATTTATCGATGTCTCTCTGGAAGAGAATCAAGTGGATGCACAGCCGCAAGCAACACAGCACTGAAAATCGGCTACACCCCGTGAGAAAAATAAACTGCAAAATAAAGGCAGTGAGTGAGAGATAAATTCTTCGAGACTTCGTTCAGGGGCTGTCTTTGAAGTTGTTTTGAGCATATATTAACACACAGAAGGATCGGACCTAAGGGAGGACACTCGTGGGTCTGAGTGTCTTCGTGAGCATGAGTCAGCAAATGCAGCCCTTGTCGAATAACACTGCCTTTTCCTGATTCCATGGACCAGAAATCTCCAAATGCAGACGACCCTTCCTACAGCGAACACATGCATGGGACAGCCACAGGATGCTACCCCATTGGAACGGCAAAAAACCATGAAAATCCGCCCCATCTTCTAATATCCTGGTGCTCGGGTTCAAGCTTTCAGCCGCTTTTCTGAAAATATACCCAATTGGGGAAGTCAGCACTTTCAAAACACTCTTACTTATAACTTGGAATTGGTTCCATGGATGAACTACAATGGGGAAGAATAAGAGATGATGGCTATATATTTGGACAGGCACATGGCACTCTAATTTCCAATGCTGAACAAGAATTGACCCAAGTCTAAGCTTGCTCTCAGAAGGAGAATTGGGCTTGAAAATGTCCTGCTGCTTTGGGACCAGTTCCAAAAGTGGGAAGTTGAGCCGGGGATCTCAGGGAGCCTATAATTCATGGCCCTGCAGGATGGTAAAAGGCACGTAATGTGGAAAAATGACTTGGGTTGAACCAGAGAAAAGAACTTGAGAGCAAGGCAGAATTGCAAAACTGGGATTTCAAGAGGGAGAAGCGTCTCGCCTGGTAAGAACCTAGGATGTGGCAGTACTTCTTCAAACATGCCTTTGTCGAAAAAGGGTGTATGCCTTTATCCTGAATATATTTAGGATAAAGGCATACACCGATTTTGGGGAACCAGGCAGGGGCTCGGTGCAAATCAACACTACATTATGCTATCACTTCCCATCAAAACAAAGGGTCATGTACGAAAAGTGTAAAGACCAGAAATGCAGGGTAACGTGGAGGTAAATCGTACCCACATTTTGTGGATTGTGGGATGACCAATTGCAATCGGCACCCTGGCAAATTCTATGGTGTATTCGAAGATAAAGTAAGACACAATGCTACAGCACATAGGACACTTCCACTCAAGGACGTATATTTTCAAGGAAACCAAAGAACCTTAGGTCACAGGCAACCCAACGTTTACTGCTGCTCTCTTTACAAAAGCCTCGACTAGGATACAATCTAAATTTCCTTGGACGGAAACATGGATGAAGAATATGTGATTCTGATCTACAATGATATATTACAGAGCCAGGAAATCAATGAAATAACGTCACTTGGCGCCACCGGAGTGTTCTTAGTTACAATCATTCTCAGTGAATATAGTCACATAGAAAAAAGTGGTTTATCAAAGATATGAGGTACAGGTGGAATATAAAATTGCATCCCTTGAAAGAAATGGCAGACGACAGAGAGAATTACACATTTAGCAAACACACTTATGCCTGTAGGAGCGCAAAGGTCACATGAGGTGAGGAAAAACCAGGTGTTTTCAATGAGCACAGATACCATTCCGTATAGACCAAGGAGGGAATCAAGACAACTTCCTCTAAACCTCAAAGGACTGAACTCAGCCAACTTTACACACCAGAAAAGATTATTGACAACTGGTCAGAATTTGAAAAACAATTTATCTATGTCTCTCTGGAAGAGAATCTAGTGGATGCACAGCAGCAAGCAACACAGCACGGAAAATCGGCTACACCCGGTGAGAAAAATTAACTGCAAAATAAAGGCAGTGAGTGACAGATAAATTCTTCGAGACTTCGTTCAGGGGCTGTGATTGGAGTTGTTTTCAGCATATATTCACACACAGAAAGATGGGACCTAAGGGAGGACAATCGTGGGTCTGAGCGTCTTCGAGAACATGAGTCAGCAAATGCAGCCCTTGTAGAATAACGCTGCCTTGCCCTGATTCCATGGACCCGAAATCTCCAAATGTAGACGACTTTTCTACAGTGAACACATGCATGGGTCAGCCACAGGATGCTACCCCATTGGAACGGGAAAAAACATGAAAAGGCACCTCATCTTCTCATATCCTGGTGCTCGGGTTCAAGCTTCCAGCCACTTTCCTGAAAATATCCCCACTTGGGGAAGTCAGCACTTTCAAAACCTTCTATCTTATAACTTGGAATTGGTTCCATGGATGAACTACAACGGGGAAGAATAAGACACGATGCCTATATATTTGGACAGGCATATGGTGCTCTAATTTCAACTGCTGAACAAGAATTGACCCAAGTCTAAGCTTGCTCTCAGAAGGAGAATAGGGCTTGAAAATTTCCCGCTGATTTGTGACCAGTTCCAAAAGTGGGAAGTTGAGCAGGGGATCTCAGCGAGCCTATAATTCATGGGCCTGCAGGATGGTCAAAGACACCTAATGTGGACAAATGACTTGGGTTGAGCCAGAGAAAAGAACTTGAGAGCAAGGCAGAATTGCAAAAATGGGATTTCAAGAGGGAGACGCGTCTCGCCTGGTAAGAACCTAGAATGTGGCAGTACTTCTTCAACCATGCCTTTGTCGAAAAACGGTGTATGCCTTTATCCTGAATATATTCCGAATAAAGGCATACACCGTTTTTGGGCAACCAGGCAGGGGCTCTGTCCAAATCAACACTACATAGTGCTATCACTTCCCATCTAAACAAAGGGTCATCTACGAAAAGTGTAAAGACTAGAAATTCAGGGTAGCATGGAGGTAAATCATACCCACATTTTGTGGATTCCAGGATGAACAATGGCAATCGGCACCCTGGCGAAGTCTATGGTGTATTCAAAAATAATGTAAGAAACAAAGCTACAGCACATAGGACACTTCCACTCAAGGACGTATATTTTCAAGAAAACCAAAGAACCTCAGGTCACAGGCAACCCAACGTTTACTGCTGCTCACTTTACAAAAGCCTCGACTAGGATACAATCTAAATTTCCTTGGACGGAAAACATGGATGGAGAATATGTGATTCTTATCTACAATGATATATTACTGAGCCAGGAAATCAATGAAATAACGTCACTTGACGCCAAAGGAGTGTTCGTACTTACAATCATTCTCAGTAAATTTAGTCACATAGAAAAAAGTGGTTTATCAAAGATATGAGGTACAGGTGGATTACAAAATTGCATCCCATGAATGAAATGGCAGACGAGAGAAAGCATCACACATTTAGCAAACACACTTATGCCTGTAGGAGCGCGAAGGTCACGTGAGGTGAGGAAAAACCAGGTGTTTCCAATGAGCACAGATACCATTCCATATAGACCAAAGAGGGAATCAAGACAACTTACTCTAAACCTCAAAGGACTGAACTCAGCCCACTTTACACACCAGAGAAGATTATTTACAACTGGTTAGAATTTGAAAAACAATTTATCGATGTCTCTCTGGAAGAGAATCAAGTGGATGCACAGCCGCAAGCAACACAGCACTGAAAATCGGCTACACCCCGTGAGAAAAATAAACTGCAAAAGAAAGGCAGTGAGTGAGAGATAAATTCTTCGAGACTTCGTTCAGGGGCTGTCATTGAAGTTGTTTTGAGCATATATTAACACACAGAAGGATCGGACCTAAGGGAGGACACTTGTGGGTCTGAGTGTCTTCGTGAGCATGAGTCAGCAAATGCAGCCCTTGTCGAATAACACTGCCTTTTCCTGATTCCATGGACCCGAAATCTCCAAATGCAGACGACCCTTCCTACAGCGAACACATGCATGGGACAGCCACAGGATGCTACCCCATTGGAACGGCAAAAAACATGAAAAGCCACCTCATCTTCTCATATCCTGGTGCTCGGGTTCAAGCTTTCAGCCGCTTTTCTGAAAATATACCCAATTGGGGAAGTCAGCACTTTCAAAACACTCTTACTTATAACTTGGAATTGGTTCCATGGATGAACTACAACGGGGAAGAATAAGAGACGATGGCTATATATTTGGACAGGAACATGGCACTCTAATTTCCAATGCTGAACAAGAATTGACCCAAGTCTAAGCTTGCTCTCAGAAGGAGAATTGGGCTTGAAAATTCCTTGCTGCTTTGGGACCAGTTCCGAAAGTGGGAAGTTGAGCCGGGGATCTCAGGGAGCATATAATTCATGGCCCTGCAGGATGGTAAAAGGCACGTAATGTGGAAAAATGACTTGGGTTGCACCAGAGAAAAGAACTTGAGAGCAAGGCAGAATTGCAAAACTGGGATTTCAAGAGGGAGAAGCGTCTCGCCTGGTAAGAACCTAGGATGTGGCAGTACTTCTTCAAACATGCCTTTGTCGAATAAGGGTGTATGCCTTTATCCTGAATATCTTTAGGATAAAGGCATACACCGTTTTTGGGGAACCAGGCAGGGGCTCGGTGCAAATCAACACTACATAATGCTATCACTTCCCATCAAAACAAAGGGTCATGTACGAAAAGTGTAAAGACCAGAAATGCAGGGTAACGTGGAGGTAAATCGTACCCACATTTTGTGGATTGTGGGATGAACAATGGCAATCGGCACCCTGGTGAATTCTATGGTGTATTCGAAGATAAAGTAAGAAACAATGCTACAGCACATAGGACACTTCCACTCAAGGACGTATATTTTCAAGGAAACCAAAGAACCTCAGGTCACAGGCAACCCAACGTTTACTGCTGCTCTCTTTACAAAAGCCTCGACGAGGATACAATCTAAATTTCCTTGGACGGAAACATCGATGAAGAATATGTGATTCTCATCTACAATGATATATTACAGAGCCAGGAAATTAATGAAATAACGTCACTTGGAGCCACCGGAGTGTTCTTAGTTACAATCATTCTCTGTGAATTTAGTCACATAGAAAAAAGTGGTTTATCAAAGATATGAGGTACAGGTGGAATATAAAATTGCGTCCCTTGAATGAAATGGCAGACGAGAGAAAGCATCACACATTTAGCAAACACACTTATGCCTGTAGGAGCGCGAAGGTCACTTGAGGTGAGGAACAACCAGGTGTTTCCAATGAGCACAGATACCATTCCATATAGACCAAAGAGGGAATCAAGACAACTTACTCTAAACCTCAAAGGACTGAACTCAGCCCACTTTACACACCAGAGAAGATTATTTACAACTGGTTAGAATTTGAAAAACAATTTATCGATGTCTCTCTGGAAGAGAATCAAGTGGATGCACAGCCGCAAGCAACACAGCACTGAAAATCGGCTACACCCCGTGAGAAAAATAAACTGCAAAATAAAGGCAGTGAGTGAGAGATAAATTCTTCGAGACTTCGTTCAGGGGCTGTCATTGAAGTTGTTTTGAGCATATATTAACACACAGAAGGATCGGACCTAAGGGAGGACACTCGTGGGTCAGAGTGTCTTCGTGAGCATGAGTCAGCAAATGCAGCCCTTGTCGAATAACACTGCCTTTTCCTGATTCCATGGACCAGAAATCTCCAAATGCAGACGACCCTTCCTACAGCGAACACATGCATGGGACAGCCACAGGATGCTACCCCATTGGAACGGCAAAATACCATGAAAATCCACCCCATCTTCTCATATCCTGGTGCTCGGGTTCAAGCTTCCAGCCACTTTCCTGAAAATATCCCCACTTGGGGAAGTCAGCACTTTCAAAACCTTCTTTCTTATAGCTTGGAATTGGTTCCATGGATGAACTACAACGGGGAAGAATAAGACACGATGCCTATATATTTGGACAGGCATATGGTGCTCTAATTTCAACTGCTGAACAAGAATTGACCCAAGTCTAAGCTTGCTCTCAGAAGGAGAATAGGGCTTGAAAATTTCCCGCTGATTTGTGACCAGTTCCAAAAGTGGGAAGTTGAGCAGGGGATCTCAGCGAGCCTATAATTCATGGGCCTGCAGGATGGTCAAAGACACCTAATGTGGACAAATGACTTGGGTTGAGCCAGAGAAAAGAACTTGAGAGCAAGGCAGAATTGCAAAAATGGGATTTCAAGAGGGAGACGCGTCTCGCCTGGTAAGAACATAGAATGTGGCAGTACTTCTTCAACCATGCCTTTGTCGAAAAACGGTGTATGCCTTTATCCTGAATATATTCCGAATAAAGGCATACACCGTTTTTGGGCAACCAGGCAGGGGCTCGGTCCAAATCAACACTACATAGTGCTATCACTTCCCATCTAAACAAAGGGTCATCTACGATAAGTGTAAAGACTAGAAATTCAGGGTAGCATGGAGGTAAATGGTACCCACATTTTGTGGATTGTGGGATGACCAATTGCAATCGGCACCCTGGCGAATTCTATGGTGTATTCGAAGATAAAGTAAGAAACAATGCTACAGCACATAGGACACTTCCATTCAAGGACGTATATTTTCAGGAAAACCAAAGAACCTCAGGTCACAGGCAACCCAACGTTTACTGCTGCTCTCTTTACAAAAGCCTCGACTAGGATACAATCTAAATTTCCTTGGACGGAAAACATGGATGGAGAATATGTGATTATTATCTCCAATGATATATTACTGAGCCAGGAAATCAATGAAATAACGTCACTTGCCGCCAAAGGAGTGTTCGTAGTTACAATCATTCTCAGTAAATTTAGTCACATAGAAAAAAGTGGTTTATCAAAGATATGAGGTACAGGTGGAATACAAAATTGCATCCCATGAATGAAATGGCAGACGAGAGAAAGCATCACACATTTAGCAAACACACTTATGCCTGTAGGAGCGCGAAGGTCACTTGAGGTGAGGAAAAACCAGGTGTTTTCAATGAGCACAGATACCATTCCATATAGACCAAAGAGGGAATCAAGACAACTTACTCTAAACCTCAAAGGACTGAACTCAGCCCACTTTACACACCAGAAAAGATTATTGACAACTGGTTAGAATTTGAAAAACAATTTATCGATGTCTCTCTGGAAGAGAATCAAGTGGATGCACAGCAGCAAGCAACACAGCACTCAAAATCGGCTACACCCCGTGAGAAAAATAAACTGCAAAATAAAGGCAGTGAGTGAGAGATAAATTCTTCGAGACTTCGTTCAGGGGCTGTCATTGAAGTTGTTTTGAGCATATATTAACACACAGAAGGATCGGACCTAAGGGAGGACACTCGTGGGTCTGAGTGTCTTCGTGAGCATGAGTCAGCAAATGCAGCCCTTGTCGAATAACACTGCCTTTTCCTGATTCCATGGACCCGAAATCTCCAAATGCAGACGAACCTTCCTACAGCGAACACATGCATGGGACAGCCACAGGATGCTACCCCATTGGAACGGCCAAAAAACATGAAAAGCCACCTCATCTTCTCATATCCTGGTGCTCGGGTTCAAGCTTTCAGCCGCTTTTCTGAAAATATACCCAATTGGGGAAGTCAGCACTTTCAAAACACTCTTACTTATAACTTGGAATTGGTTCCATGGATGAACTACAATGGGGAAGAATAAGAGATGATGGCTATATATTTGCACAGGCACATGGCGCTCTAATTTCCAATGCTGAACAAGAATTGACCCAAGTCTAAGCTTGCTCTCGGAAGGAGAATTGGGCTTGAAAATGTCCTGTTGCTTTGGGACCAGTTCCGAAAATGGGAAGTTGAGCCGGGGATCTCAGGGAGCCTATAATTCATGGCCCTGCAGGATGGTAAAAGGCACGTAATGTGGAAAAATGACTTGGGTTGAACCAGAGAAAAGAACTTGAGAGCAAGGCAGAATTGCAAAAATGGGATTTCAAGAGGTTGAAGCGTCTCGCCTGGTAAGAACCTAGGATGTGGCAGTACTTCTTCAAACATGCCTTTGTCGAAAAACGGTGTATGCCTTTATCCTGAATATATTCCGAATAAAGGCATACACCGTTTTTGGCAACCAGGCAGGGGCTCGGTGCAAATCAACACTACATAGTGCTATCACTTCCCATCTAAACAAAGGGTCATCTACGAAAAGTGTAAAGACGAGAAATTCAGGGTAGCATGGAGGTAAATCGTACCCACATTTTGTGGATTCCAGGATGAACAATGGCAATCGGCACCCTGGCGAAGTCTATGGTGTATTCAAAAATAATGTAAGAAACAAAGCTACAGCACATAGGACACTTCCACTCAAGGACGTATATTTTCAAGAAAACCAAAGAACCTCAGGTCACAGGCAACCCAACGTTTACTGCTGCTCTCTTTACAAAAGCCTCGACTAGGATACAATCTAAATTTCCTTGGACGGAAAACATGGATGGAGAATATGTGATTCTTATCTACAATGATATATTACTGAGCCAGGAAATCAATGAAATAACGTCACTTGCCGCCAAAGGAGTGTTCGTAGTTACAATCATTCTCAGTAAATTTAGTCACATAGAAAAAAGTGGTTTATCAAAGATATGAGGTACAGGTGGAATACAAAATTGCGTCCCATGAATGAAATGGCAGACGAGAGAAAGCACCACACACTTAGCAAACACACTTATGCCTGTAGGAGCGCGAAGGTCAATTGAGGTGAGGAAGAAACAGGTGTTTTCAATGAGCACAGATACCATTCCATATAGACCAAAGAGGGCATCAAGACAACTTACTCTAAACCTCAAAGGACTGAACTCAGCCCACTTTACACACCAGAAAAGATTATTTACAACTGGTTAGAATTTGAAAAACAATTTATCGATGTCTCTCTGGAAGAGAATCAAGTGGATGCACAGCAGCAAGCAACACAGCACTGAAAATCGGCTACACCCCGTGAGAAAAATAAACTGCAAAATAAAGGCAGTGAGTGAGAGATAAATTCTTCGAGACTTCGTTCAGGGGCTGTCATTGAAGTTGTTTTGAGCATATATTAACACACAGAAGGATCGGACCTAAGGGAGGACACTCGTGGGTCTGAGTGTCTTCATGAGCATGAGTCAGCAAATGCAGCCCTTGTCGAATAACACTGCCTTTTCCTGATTCCATGGACCCGAAATCTCCAAATGCAGACGACCCTTCCTACAGCGAACACATGCATGGGACAGCCACAGGATGCTACCCCATTGGAACGGCAAAAAACATGAAAAGCCACCTCATCTTCTCATATCCTGGTGCTCGGTTTCAAGCTTTCAGCCGCTTTTCTGAAAATATACCCAATTGGGGAAGTCAGCACTTTCAAAACACTCTTACTTATAACTTGGAATTGGTTCCATGGATGAACTACAACGGGGAAGAATAAGAGACGATGGCTATATATTTGGACAGGAACATGGCACTCTAATTTCCAATGCTGAACAAGAATTGACCCAAGTCTAAGCTTGCTCTCAGAAGGAGAATTGAGCTTGAAAATTCCCTGCTGCTTTGGGACCAGTTCCGAAAGTGGGAAGTTGAGCCGGGGATCTCAGGGAGCCTATAATTCATGGCCCTGCAGGATGGTAAAAGGCACGTAATGTGGAAAAATGACTTGGGTTGCACCAGAGAAAAGAACTTGAGAGCAAGGCAGAATTGCAAAACTGGGATTTCAAGAGGGAGAAGCGTCTCGCCTGGTAAGAACCTAGGATGTGGCAGTACTTCTTCAAACATGCCTTTGTCGAATAAGGGTGTATGCCTTTATCCTGAATATCTTTAGGATAAAGGCATACACCGTTTTTGGGGAACCAGGCAGGGGCTCTGTGCAAATCAACACTACATAATGCTATCACTTCCCATCAAAACAAAGGGTCATGTACGAAAAGTGTAAAGACCAGAAATGCAGGGTAACGTGGAGGTAAATCGTACCCACATTTTGTGGATTGTGGGATGAACAATGGCAATCGGCACCCTGGTGAATTCTATGGTGTATTCGAAGATAAAGTAAGAAACAATGCTACAGCACATAGGACACTTCCACTCAAGGACGTATATTTTCAAGGAAACCAAAGAACCTCAGGTCACAGGCAACCCAACGTTTACTGCTGCTCTCTTTACAAAAGCCTCGACGAGGATACAATCTAAATTTCCTTGGACGGAAACATCGATGAAGAATATGTGATTCTCATCTACAATGATATATTACAGAGCCAGGAAATTAATGAAATAACGTCACTTGGCGCCACCGGAGTGTTCTTAGTTACAATCATTCTCTGTGAATTTAGTCACATAGAAAAAAGTGGTTTATCAAAGATATGAGGTACAGGTGGAATATAAAATTGCGTCCCTTGAATGAAATGGCAGACGACAGAGAGAATTACACATTTAGCAAACACACTTATGCCTGTAGGAGCGCAAAGGTCACATGAGGTGAGGAAAAACCAGGTGTTTTCAATGAGCACAGATACCATTCCATATAGACCAAGGAGGGAATCAAGACAACTTACTCTAAACCTCAAAGGACTGAACTCAGCCCACTTTACACACCAGAAAAGATTATTGACAACTGGTCAGAATTTGAAAAACAATTTATCGATGTCTCTCTGGAAGAGAATCAAGTGGATGCACAGCCGCAAGCAACACAGCACTCAAAATCGGCTACACCCGGTGAGAAAAATAAACTGCAAAATAAAGGCAGTGAGTGACAGATAAATTCTTGGAGACTTCGTTCAGGGGCTGTGATTGGAGTTGTTTTCAGCATATATTAACACACAGAAAGATGGGACCTAAGGGAGGACAATCGTGGGTCTGAGTGTCTTCGTGAGCATGAGTCAGCAAATGCAGCCCTTGTAGAATAACACTGCCTTGCCCAGATTCCATTGACCCGAAATCTCCAAATGTAGACGACCCTTCTACAGCGAACACATGCATGGGTCAGCCACAGGATGCTACCCCATTGGAACGGGAAAAAACATGAAAAGGCACCTCATCTTCTCATATCCTGGTGCTCGGGTTCAAGCTTCCAGCCACTTTCCTGAAAATATCCCCACTTGGGGAAGTCAGCACTTTCAAAACCTTGTTTCTTATAGCTTGGAATTGGTTCCATGGATGAACTACAACGGGGAAGAATAAGACACGATGCCTATATATTTGGACAGGCATATGGTGCTCTAATTTCAACTGCTGAACAAGAATTGACCCAAGTCTAAGCTTGCTCTCAGAAGGAGAATAGGGCTTGAAAATTTCCCGCTGATTTGTGACCAGTTCCAAAAGTGGGATGTTGAGCAGGGGATCTCAGCGAGCCTATAATTCATGGGCCTTCAGGATGGTCAAAGACACCTAATGTGGACAAATGACTTGGGTTGAGCCAGAGAAAAGAACTTGAGAGCAAGGCAGAATTGCAAAAATGGGATTTCAAGAGGGAGACGCGTCTCGCCTGGTAAGAACCTAGAATGTGGCAGTACTTCTTCAACCATGCCTTTGTCCAAAAACGGTGAACGCCTTTATCCTGAATATATTCCGAATAAAGGCATACACCGTTTTTGGGCAACCAGGCAGGGGCTCGGTGCAAATCAACACTACATAGTACTATCACTTCCCATCTAAACAAAGGGTCATCTACGAAAAGTGTAAAGACGAGAAATTCAGGGTAGCATGGAGGTAAATCGTACCCACATTTTGTGGATTCCAGGATGAACAATGGCAATCGGCACCCTGGCGAAGTCTATGGTGTATTCAAAATTAATGTAAGAAACAAAGCTACAGCACATAGGACACTTCCACTCAAGGACGTATATTTTCAAGAAAACCAAAGAACCTCAGGTCACAGGCAACCCAACGTTTTCTGCTGCTCTCTTTACAAAAGCCTCGACTAGGATACAATCTAAATTTCCTTGTATGGAAAACATGGATGGAGAATATGTGATTCTTATCTACAATGATATATTACTGAGCCAGGAAATCAATGAAATAACGTCACTTGCCGCCAAAGGAGTGTTCGTAGTTACAATCATTCTCAGTAAATTTAGTCACATAGAAAAAAGTGGTTTATCAAAGATATGAGGTACAGGTGGAATACAAAATTGCGTCCCATGAATGAAATGGCAGACGAGAGAAAGCATCACACATTTAGCAAACACACTTATGCCTGTAGGAGCGCGAAGGTCACTTGAGGTGAGGAACAACCAGGTGTTTCCAATGAGCACAGATACCATTCCATATAGACCAAAGAGGGAATCAAGACAACTTACTCTAAACCTCAAAGGACTGAACTCAGCCCACTTTACACACCAGAGAAGATTATTTACAACTGGTTAGAATTTGAAAAACAATTTATCGATGTCTCTCTGGAAGAGAATCAAGTGGATGCACAGCCGCAAGCAACACAGCACTGAAAATCGGCTACACCCCGTGAGAAAAATAAACTGCAAAATAAAGGCAGTGAGTGAGAGATAAATTCTTCGAGACTTCGTTCAGGGGCTGTCATTGAAGTTGTTTTGAGCATATATTAACACACAGAAGGATCGGACCTAAGGGAGGACACTCGTGGGTCAGAGTGTCTTCGTGAGCATGAGTCAGCAAATGCAGCCCTTGTCGAATAACACTGCCTTTTCCTGATTCCATGGACCAGAAATCTCCAAATGCAGACGACCCTTCCTACAGCGAACACATGCATGGGACAGCCACAGGATGCTACCCCATTGGAACGGCAAAAAACCATGAAAATCCACCCCATCTTCTCATATCCTGGTGCTCGGGTTCAAGCTTTCAGCCGCTTTTCTGAAAATATACCCAATTGGGGAAGTCAGCACTTTCAAAACACTCTTACTTATAACTTGGAATTGGTTCCATGGATGAACTACAATGGGGAAGAATAAGAGATGATGGCTATATATTTGGACAGGCACATTGCGCTCTAATTTCGAATGCTGAACAAGAATTGACCCAAGTCTAAGCTTGCTCTCAGAAGGAGAATTGGGCTTGAAAATGTCCTGCTGCTTTGGGACCAGTTCCGAAAGTGGGAAGTTGAGCCGGGGATCTCAGGGAGCCTATAATTCATGGCCCTGCAGGATGGTAAAAGGCACGTAATGTGGAAAAATGACTTGGGTTGCACCAGAGAAAAGAACTTGAGAGCAAGGCAGAATTGCAAAACTGGGATTTCAAGAGGGAGAAGCGTCTCGCCTGGTAAGAACCTAGGATGTGGCAGTACTTCTTCAAACATGCCTTTGTCGAAAAAGGGTGTATGCCTTTATCCTGAATATATTTAGGATAAAGGCATACACCAATTTTGGGGAACCAGGCAGGGGCTCGGTGTAAATCAACACTACATAACGCTATCACTTCCCATCAAAAGAAAGGGTCATGTACGAAAAGTGTAAAGACCAGAAATGCAGGGTAACGTGGAGGTAAATCGTACCCACATTTTGTGGATTGTGGGATGACCAATTGCAATCGGCACCCTGGCAAATTCTACGGTGTATTCGAAGATAAAGTAAGACACAATGCGACAGCACATAGGACACTTCCACTCAAGGACGTATATTTTCAAGGAAACCAAAGAACCTTAGGTCACAGGCAACCCAACGTTTACTGCTGCTCTCTTTACAAAAGCCTCGACTAGGATACAATCTAAATTTCCTTGGACGGAAACATGGATGAAGAATATGTGATTCTTATCTACAATGATATATTACAGAGCCAGGAAATCAATGAAATAACGTCACTTGGCGCCACCGGAGTGTTCTTAGTTACAATCATTCTCAGTGAATATAGTCACATAGAAAAAAGTGGTTTATAAAAGACATGAGGTACAGGTGGAATATAAAATTGCATCCCTTGAAAGAAATCGCAGACGACAGAGAGAATTACACATTTAGCAAACACACTTATGCCTGTAGGAGCGCAAAGGTCACATGAGGTGAGGAAAAACCAGGTGTTTTCAATGAGCACAGATACCATTCCGTATAGACCAAGGAGGGAATCAAGACAACTTACTCTAAACCTCAAAGGACTGAACTCAGCCCACTTTACACACCAGAAAAGATTATTGACAACTGGTCAGAATTTGAAAAACAATTTATCTATGTCTCTCTGGAAGAGAATCTAGTGGATGCACAGCAGCAAGCAACACAGCACGGAAAATCGGCTACACCCGGTGAGAAAAATTAACTGCAAAATAAAGGCAGTGAGTGACAGATAAATTCTTCGAGACTTCGTTCAGGGGCTGTGATTGGAGTTGTTTTCAGCATATATTCACACACAGAAAGATGGGACCTAAGGGAGGACAATCGTGGGTCTGAGCGTCTTCGTGAGCATGAGTCAGCAAATGCAGCCCTTGTAGAATAACACTGCCTTGCCCTGATTCCATGGACCCGAAATCTCCAAATGTAGACGACTTTTCTACAGTGAACACATGCATGGGTCAGCCACAGGATGCTACCCCATTGGAACGGGAAAAAACATGAAAAGGCACCGCATCATCTCATATCCTGGTGCTCGGGTTCAAGCTTCCAGCCACTTTCCTGAAAATATCCCCACTTGGGGAAGTCAGCACTTTCAAAACCTTCTTTCTTATAGCTTGGAATTGGTTCCATGGATGAACTACAATGGGGAAGAATAAGACACGATGCCTATATATTTGGACAGGCATATGGTGCTCTAATTTCAACTGCTGAACAAGAATTGACCCAAGTCTAAGCTTGCTCTCAGAAGGAGAATAGGGCTTGAAAATTTCCCGCTGATTTGTGACCAGTTCCAAAAGTGGGAAGTTGAGCAGGGGATCTAAGCGAGCCTATAATTCATGGGCCTGCAGGATGGTCAAAGACACCTAATGTGGACAAATGACTTGGGTTGAGCCAGAGAAAAGAACTTGAGAGCAAGGCAGAATTGCAAAAATGGGATTTCAAGAGGGAGACGCGTCTCGCCTGGTAAGAACATAGAATGTGGCAGTACTTCTTCAACCATGCCTTTGTCGAAAAACGGTGTATGCCTTTATCCTGAATATATTCCGAATAAAGGCATACACCGTTTTTGGGCAACCAGGCAGGGGCTCGGTCCAAATCAACACTACATAGTGCTATCACTTCCCATCTAAACAAAGGGTCATCTACGATAAGTGTAAAGACTAGAAATTCAGGGTAGCATGGAGGTAAATGGTACCCACATTTTGTGGATTGTGGGATGACCAATTGCAATCGGCACCCTGGCGAATTCTATGGTGTATTCGAAGATAAAGTAAGAAACAATGCTACAGCATATAGGACACTTCCATTCAAGGACGTATATTTTCAGGAAAACCAAAGAACCTCAGGTCACAGGCAACCCAACGTTTACTGCTGCTCTCTTTACAAAAGCCTCGACTAGGATACAATCTAAATTTCCTTGGACGGAAAACATGGATGGAGAATATGTGATTATTATCTACAATGATATATTACTGAGCCAGGAAATCAATGAAATAACGTCACTTGCCGCCAAAGGAGTGTTCGTAGTTACAATCATTCTCAGTAAATTTAGTCACATAGAAAAAAGTGGTTTATCAAAGATATGAGGTACAGGTGGAATACAAAATTGCGTCCCATGAATGAAATGGCAGACGAGAGAAAGCCTCACACATTTAGCAAACACACTTATGCCTGTAGGAGCGCGAAGGTCACTTGAGGTGAGGAAAAACCAGGTGTTTTCAATGAGCACAGATACCATTCCATATAGACCAAAGAGGGAATCAAGACAACTTACTCTAAACCTCAAAGGACTGAACTCAGCCCACTTTACACACCAGAAAAGATTATTGACAACTGGTTAGAATTTGAAAAACAATTTATCGATGTCTCTCTGGAAGAGAATCAAGTGGATGCACAGCAGCAAGCAACACAGCACTCAAAATCGGCTACACCCCGTGAGAAAAATAAACTGCAAAATAAAGGCAGTGAGTGAGAGATAAATTCTTTGAGACTTCGTTCAGGGGCTGTCATTGAAGTTGTTTTGAGCATATATTAACACACAGAAGGATCGGACCTAAGGGAGGACACTCGTGGGTCTGAGTGTCTTCGTGAGCATGAGTCAGCAAATGCAGCCCTTGTCGAATAACACTGCCTTTTCCTGATTCCATGGACCCGAAATCTCCAAATGCAGACGACCCTTCCTACAGCGAACACATGCATGGGACAGCCACAGGATGCTACCCCATTGGAACGGCCAAAAAACATGAAAAGACACCTCATCTTCTCATATCCTGGTGCTCGGGTTCAAGCTTTCAGCCGCTTTTCTGAAAATATACCCAATTGGGGAAGTCAGCACTTTCAAAACACTCTTACTTATAACTTGGAATTGGTTCCATGGATGAACTACAATGGGGAAGAATAAGAGATGATGGCTATATATTTGGACAGGCACATGGCGCTCTAATTTCCAATGCTGAACAAGAATTGACCCAAGTCTAAGCTTGCTCTCGGAAGGAGAATTGGGCTTGAAAATGTCCTGTTGCTTTGGGACCAGTTCCGAAAATGGGAAGTTGAGCCGGGGATCTCAGGGAGCCTATAATTCATGGCCCTGCAGGATGGTAAAAGGCACGTAATGTGGAAAAATGACTTGGGTTGAACCAGAGAAAAGAACTTGAGAGCAAGGCAGAATTGCAAAAATGGGATTTCAAGAGGTTGAAGCGTCTCGCCTGGTAAGAACCTAGGATGTGGCAGTACTTCTTCAAACATGCCTTTGTCGAAAAACGGTGTATGCCTTTATCCTGAATATATTCCGAATAAAGGCATACACCGTTTTTGGGCAACCAGGCAGGGGCTCGGTGCAAATCAACACTACATAGTGCTATCACTTCCCATCTAAACAAAGGGTCATCTACGAAAAGTGTAAAGACGAGAAATTCAGGGTAGCATGGAGGTAAATCGTACCCACATTTTGTGGATTCCAGGATGAACAATGGCAATCGGCACCCTGGCGAAGTCTATGGTGTATTCAAAAATAATGTAAGAAACAAAGCTACAGCACATAGGACACTTCCACTCAAGGACGTATATTTTCAAGAAAACCAAAGAACCTCAGGTCACAGGCAACCCAACGTTTACTGCTGCTCTCTTTACAAAAGCCTCGACGAGGATACAATCTAAATTTCCTTGGACGGAAACATCGATGAAGAATATGTGATTCTCATCTACAATGATATATTACAGAGCCAGGAAATTAATGAAATAACGTCACTTGGAGCCACCGGAGTGTTCTTAGTTACAATCATTCTCTGTGAATTTAGTCACATAGAAAAAAGTGGTTTATCAAAGATATGAGGTACAGGTGGAATATAAAATTGCGTCCCTTGAATGAAATGGCAGACGAGAGAAAGCATCACACATTTAGCAAACACACTTATGCCTGTAGGAGCGCGAAGGTCACTTGAGGTGAGGAACAACCAGGTGTTTCCAATGAGCACAGATACCATTCCATATAGACCAAAGAGGGAATCAAGACAACTTACTCTAAACCTCAAAGGACTGAACTCAGCCCACTTTACACACCAGAGAAGATTATTTACAACTGGTTAGAATTTGAAAAACAATTTATCGATGTCTCTCTGGAAGAGAATCAAGTGGATGCACAGCCGCAAGCAACACAGCACTGAAAATCGGCTACACCCCGTGAGAAAAATAAACTGCAAAATAAAGGCAGTGAGTGAGAGATAAATTCTTCGAGACTTCGTTCAGGGGCTGTCATTGAAGTTGTTTTGAGCATATATTAACACACAGAAGGATCGGACCTAAGGGAGGACACTCGTGGGTCAGAGTGTCTTCGTGAGCATGAGTCAGCAAATGCAGCCCTTGTCGAATAACACTGCCTTTTCCTGATTCCATGGACCAGAAATCTCCAAATGCAGACGACCCTTCCTACAGCGAACACATGCATGGGACAGCCACAGGATGCTACCCCATTGGAACGGCAAAATACCATGAAAATCCACCCCATCTTCTCATATCCTGGTGCTCGGGTTCAAGCTTCCAGCCACTTTCCTGAAAATATCCCCACTTGGGGAAGTCAGCACTTTCAAAACCTTCTTTCTTATAGCTTGGAATTGGTTCCATGGATGAACTACAACGGGGAAGAATAAGACACGATGCCTATATATTTGGACAGGCATATGGTGCTCTAATTTCAACTGCTGAACAAGAATTGACCCAAGTCTAAGCTTGCTCTCAGAAGGAGAATAGGGCTTGAAAATTTCCCGCTGATTTGTGACCAGTTCCAAAAGTGGGAAGTTGAGCAGGGGATCTCAGCGAGCCTATAATTCATGGGCCTGCAGGATGGTCAAAGACACCTAATGTGGACAAATGACTTGGGTTGAGCCAGAGAAAAGAACTTGAGAGCAAGGCAGAATTGCAAAAATGGGATTTCAAGAGGGAGACGCGTCTCGCCTGGTAAGAACATAGAATGTGGCAGTACTTCTTCAACCATGCCTTTGTCGAAAAACGGTGTATGCCTTTATCCTGAATATATTCCGAATAAAGGCATACACCGTTTTTGGGCAACCAGGCAGGGGCTCGGTCCAAATCAACACTACATAGTGCTATCACTTCCCATCTAAACAAAGGGTCATCTACGATAAGTGTAAAGACTAGAAATTCAGGGTAGCATGGAGGTAAATGGTACCCACATTTTGTGGATTGTGGGATGACCAATTGCAATCGGCACCCTGGCGAATTCTATGGTGTATTCGAAGATAAAGTAAGAAACAATGCTACAGCACATAGGACACTTCCATTCAAGGACGTATATTTTCAGGAAAACCAAAGAACCTCAGGTCACAGGCAACCCAACGTTTACTGCTGCTCTCTTTACAAAAGCCTCGACTAGGATACAATCTAAATTTCCTTGGACGGAAAACATGGATGGAGAATATGTGATTATTATCTCCAATGATATATTACTGAGCCAGGAAATCAATGAAATAACGTCACTTGCCGCCAAAGGAGTGTTCGTAGTTACAATCATTCTCAGTAAATTTAGTCACATAGAAAAAAGTGGTTTATCAAAGATATGAGGTACAGGTGGAATACAAAATTGCATCCCATGAATGAAATGGCAGACGAGAGAAAGCATCACACATTTAGCAAACACACTTATGCCTGTAGGAGCGCGAAGGTCACTTGAGGTGAGGAAAAACCAGGTGTTTTCAATGAGCACAGATACCATTCCATATAGACCAAAGAGGGAATCAAGACAACTTACTCTAAACCTCAAAGGACTGAACTCAGCCCACTTTACACACCAGAAAAGATTATTGACAACTGGTTAGAATTTGAAAAACAATTTATCGATGTCTCTCTGGAAGAGAATCAAGTGGATGCACAGCAGCAAGCAACACAGCACTCAAAATCGGCTACACCCCGTGAGAAAAATAAACTGCAAAATAAAGGCAGTGAGTGAGAGATAAATTCTTCGAGACTTCGTTCAGGGGCTGTCATTGAAGTTGTTTTGAGCATATATTAACACACAGAAGGATCGGACCTAAGGGAGGACACTCGTGGGTCTGAGTGTCTTCGTGAGCATGAGTCAGCAAATGCAGCCCTTGTCGAATAACACTGCCTTTTCCTGATTCCATGGACCCGAAATCTCCAAATGCAGACGAACCTTCCTACAGCGAACACATGCATGGGACAGCCACAGGATGCTACCCCATTGGAACGGCCAAAAAACATGAAAAGCCACCTCATCTTCTCATATCCTGGTGCTCGGGTTCAAGCTTTCAGCCGCTTTTCTGAAAATATACCCAATTGGGGAAGTCAGCACTTTCAAAACACTCTTACTTATAACTTGGAATTGGTTCCATGGATGAACTACAATGGGGAAGAATAAGAGATGATGGCTATATATTTGCACAGGCACATGGCGCTCTAATTTCCAATGCTGAACAAGAATTGACCCAAGTCTAAGCTTGCTCTCGGAAGGAGAATTGGGCTTGAAAATGTCCTGTTGCTTTGGGACCAGTTCCGAAAATGGGAAGTTGAGCCGGGGATCTCAGGGAGCCTATAATTCATGGCCCTGCAGGATGGTAAAAGGCACGTAATGTGGAAAAATGACTTGGGTTGAACCAGAGAAAAGAACTTGAGAGCAAGGCAGAATTGCAAAAATGGGATTTCAAGAGGTTGAAGCGTCTCGCCTGGTAAGAACCTAGGATGTGGCAGTACTTCTTCAAACATGCCTTTGTCGAAAAACGGTGTATGCCTTTATCCTGAATATATTCCGAATAAAGGCATACACCGTTTTTGGCAACCAGGCAGGGGCTCGGTGCAAATCAACACTACATAGTGCTATCACTTCCCATCTAAACAAAGGGTCATCTACGAAAAGTGTAAAGACGAGAAATTCAGGGTAGCATGGAGGTAAATCGTACCCACATTTTGTGGATTCCAGGATGAACAATGGCAATCGGCACCCTGGCGAAGTCTATGGTGTATTCAAAAATAATGTAAGAAACAAAGCTACAGCACATAGGACACTTCCACTCAAGGACGTATATTTTCAAGAAAACCAAAGAACCTCAGGTCACAGGCAACCCAACGTTTACTGCTGCTCTCTTTACAAAAGCCTCGACTAGGATACAATCTAAATTTCCTTGGACGGAAAACATGGATGGAGAATATGTGATTCTTATCTACAATGATATATTACTGAGCCAGGAAATCAATGAAATAACGTCACTTGCCGCCAAAGGAGTGTTCGTAGTTACAATCATTCTCAGTAAATTTAGTCACATAGAAAAAAGTGGTTTATCAAAGATATGAGGTACAGGTGGAATACAAAATTGCGTCCCATGAATGAAATGGCAGACGAGAGAAAGCATCACACACTTAGCAAACACACTTATGCCTGTAGGAGCGCGAAGGTCAATTGAGGTGAGGAAGAAACAGGTGTTTTCAATGAGCACAGATACCATTCCATATAGACCAAAGAGGGCATCAAGACAACTTACTCTAAACCTCAAAGGACTGAACTCAGCCCACTTTACACACCAGAAAAGATTATTTACAACTGGTTAGAATTTGAAAAACAATTTATCGATGTCTCTCTGGAAGAGAATCAAGTGGATGCACAGCAGCAAGCAACACAGCACTGAAAATCGGCTACACCCCGTGAGAAAAATAAACTGCAAAATAAAGGCAGTGAGTGAGAGATAAATTCTTCGAGACTTCGTTCAGGGGCTGTCATTGAAGTTGTTTTGAGCATATATTAACACACAGAAGGATCGGACCTAAGGGAGGACACTCGTGGGTCTGAGTGTCTTCATGAGCATGAGTCAGCAAATGCAGCCCTTGTCGAATAACACTGCCTTTTCCTGATTCCATGGACCCGAAATCTCCAAATGCAGACGACCCTTCCTACAGCGAACACATGCATGGGACAGCCACAGGATGCTACCCCATTGGAACGGCAAAAAACATGAAAAGCCACCTCATCTTCTCATATCCTGGTGCTCGGTTTCAAGCTTTCAGCCGCTTTTCTGAAAATATACCCAATTGGGGAAGTCAGCACTTTCAAAACACTCTTACTTATAACTTGGAATTGGTTCCATGGATGAACTACAACGGGGAAGAATAAGAGACGATGGCTATATATTTGGACAGGAACATGGCACTCTAATTTCCAATGCTGAACAAGAATTGACCCAAGTCTAAGCTTGCTCTCAGAAGGAGAATTGAGCTTGAAAATTCCCTGCTGCTTTGGGACCAGTTCCGAAAGTGGGAAGTTGAGCCGGGGATCTCAGGGAGCCTATAATTCATGGCCCTGCAGGATGGTAAAAGGCACGTAATGTGGAAAAATGACTTGGGTTGCACCAGAGAAAAGAACTTGAGAGCAAGGCAGAATTGCAAAACTGGGATTTCAAGAGGGAGAAGCGTCTCGCCTGGTAAGAACCTAGGATGTGGCAGTACTTCTTCAAACATGCCTTTGTCGAATAAGGGTGTATGCCTTTATCCTGAATATCTTTAGGATAAAGGCATACACCGTTTTTGGGGAACCAGGCAGGGGCTCTGTGCAAATCAACACTACATAATGCTATCACTTCCCATCAAAACAAAGGGTCATGTACGAAAAGTGTAAAGACCAGAAATGCAGGGTAACGTGGAGGTAAATCGTACCCACATTTTGTGGATTGTGGGATGAACAATGGCAATCGGCACCCTGGTGAATTCTATGGTGTATTCGAAGATAAAGTAAGAAACAATGCTACAGCACATAGGACACTTCCACTCAAGGACGTATATTTTCAAGGAAACCAAAGAACCTCAGGTCACAGGCAACCCAACGTTTACTGCTGCTCTCTTTACAAAAGCCTCGACGAGGATACAATCTAAATTTCCTTGGACGGAAACATCGATGAAGAATATGTGATTCTCATCTACAATGATATATTACAGAGCCAGGAAATTAATGAAATAACGTCACTTGGCGCCACCGGAGTGTTCTTAGTTACAATCATTCTCTGTGAATTTAGTCACATAGAAAAAAGTGGTTTATCAAAGATATGAGGTACAGGTGGAATATAAAATTGCGTCCCTTGAATGAAATGGCAGACGACAGAGAGAATTACACATTTAGCAAACACACTTATGCCTGTAGGAGCGCAAAGGTCACATGAGGTGAGGAAAAACCAGGTGTTTTCAATGAGCACAGATACCATTCCATATAGACCAAGGAGGGAATCAAGACAACTTACTCTAAACCTCAAAGGACTGAACTCAGCCCACTTTACACACCAGAAAAGATTATTGACAACTGGTCAGAATTTGAAAAACAATTTATCGATGTCTCTCTGGAAGAGAATCAAGTGGATGCACAGCCGCAAGCAACACAGCACTCAAAATCGGCTACACCCGGTGAGAAAAATAAACTGCAAAATAAAGGCAGTGAGTGACAGATAAATTCTTGGAGACTTCGTTCAGGGGCTGTGATTGGAGTTGTTTTCAGCATATATTAACACACAGAAAGATGGGACCTAAGGGAGGACAATCGTGGGTCTGAGTGTCTTCGTGAGCATGAGTCAGCAAATGCAGCCCTTGTAGAATAACACTGCCTTGCCCAGATTCCATTGACCCGAAATCTCCAAATGTAGACGACCCTTCTACAGCGAACACATGCATGGGTCAGCCACAGGATGCTACCCCATTGGAACGGGAAAAAACATGAAAAGGCACCTCATCTTCTCATATCCTGGTGCTCGGGTTCAAGCTTCCAGCCACTTTCCTGAAAATATCCCCACTTGGGGAAGTCAGCACTTTCAAAACCTTGTTTCTTATAGCTTGGAATTGGTTCCATGGATGAACTACAACGGGGAAGAATAAGACACGATGCCTATATATTTGGACAGGCATATGGTGCTCTAATTTCAACTGCTGAACAAGAATTGACCCAAGTCTAAGCTTGCTCTCAGAAGGAGAATAGGGCTTGAAAATTTCCCGCTGATTTGTGACCAGTTCCAAAAGTGGGATGTTGAGCAGGGGATCTCAGCGAGCCTATAATTCATGGGCCTGCAGGATGGTCAAAGACACCTAATGTGGACAAATGACTTGGGTTGAGCCAGAGAAAAGAACTTGAGAGCAAGGCAGAATTGCAAAAATGGGATTTCAAGAGGGAGACGCGTCTCGCCTGGTAAGAACCTAGAATGTGGCAGTACTTCTTCAACCATGCCTTTGTCCAAAAACGGTGAACGCCTTTATCCTGAATATATTCCGAATAAAGGCATACACCGTTTTTGGGCAACCAGGCAGGGGCTCGGTGCAAATCAACACTACATAGTACTATCACTTCCCATCTAAACAAAGGGTCATCTACGAAAAGTGTAAAGACGAGAAATTCAGGGTAGCATGGAGGTAAATCGTACCCACATTTTGTGGATTCCAGGATGAACAATGGCAATCGGCACCCTGGCGAAGTCTATGGTGTATTCAAAATTAATGTAAGAAACAAAGCTACAGCACATAGGACACTTCCACTCAAGGACGTATATTTTCAAGAAAACCAAAGAACCTCAGGTCACAGGCAACCCAACGTTTTCTGCTGCTCTCTTTACAAAAGCCTCGACTAGGATACAATCTAAATTTCCTTGTATGGAAAACATGGATGGAGAATATGTGATTCTTATCTACAATGATATATTACTGAGCCAGGAAATCAATGAAATAACGTCACTTGCCGCCAAAGGAGTGTTCGTAGTTACAATCATTCTCAGTAAATTTAGTCACATAGAAAAAAGTGGTTTATCAAAGATATGAGGTACAGGTGGAATACAAAATTGCGTCCCATGAATGAAATGGCAGACGAGAGAAAGCATCACACATTTAGCAAACACACTTATGCCTGTAGGAGCGCGAAGGTCACTTGAGGTGAGGAACAACCAGGTGTTTCCAATGAGCACAGATACCATTCCATATAGACCAAAGAGGGAATCAAGACAACTTACTCTAAACCTCAAAGGACTGAACTCAGCCCACTTTACACACCAGAGAAGATTATTTACAACTGGTTAGAATTTGAAAAACAATTTATCGATGTCTCTCTGGAAGAGAATCAAGTGGATGCACAGCCGCAAGCAACACAGCACTGAAAATCGGCTACACCCCGTGAGAAAAATAAACTGCAAAATAAAGGCAGTGAGTGAGAGATAAATTCTTCGAGACTTCGTTCAGGGGCTGTCATTGAAGTTGTTTTGAGCATATATTAACACACAGAAGGATCGGACCTAAGGGAGGACACTCGTGGGTCAGAGTGTCTTCGTGAGCATGAGTCAGCAAATGCAGCCCTTGTCGAATAACACTGCCTTTTCCTGATTCCATGGACCAGAAATCTCCAAATGCAGACGACCCTTCCTACAGCGAACACATGCATGGGACAGCCACAGGATGCTACCCCATTGGAACGGCAAAAAACCATGAAAATCCACCCCATCTTCTCATATCCTGGTGCTCGGGTTCAAGCTTTCAGCCGCTTTTCTGAAAATATACCCAATTGGGGAAGTCAGCACTTTCAAAACACTCTTACTTATAACTTGGAATTGGTTCCATGGATGAACTACAATGGGGAAGAATAAGAGATGATGGCTATATATTTGGACAGGCACATTGCGCTCTAATTTCGAATGCTGAACAAGAATTGACCCAAGTCTAAGCTTGCTCTCAGAAGGAGAATTGGGCTTGAAAATGTCCTGCTGCTTTGGGACCAGTTCCGAAAGTGGGAAGTTGAGCCGGGGATCTCAGGGAGCCTATAATTCATGGCCCTGCAGGATGGTAAAAGGCACGTAATGTGGAAAAATGACTTGGGTTGCACCAGAGAAAAGAACTTGAGAGCAAGGCAGAATTGCAAAACTGGGATTTCAAGAGGGAGAAGCGTCTCGCCTGGTAAGAACCTAGGATGTGGCAGTACTTCTTCAAACATGCCTTTGTCGAAAAAGGGTGTATGCCTTTATCCTGAATATATTTAGGATAAAGGCATACACCAATTTTGGGGAACCAGGCAGGGGCTCGGTGTAAATCAACACTACATAACGCTATCACTTCCCATCAAAAGAAAGGGTCATGTACGAAAAGTGTAAAGACCAGAAATGCAGGGTAACGTGGAGGTAAATCGTACCCACATTTTGTGGATTGTGGGATGACCAATTGCAATCGGCACCCTGGCAAATTCTACGGTGTATTCGAAGATAAAGTAAGACACAATGCGACAGCACATAGGACACTTCCACTCAAGGACGTATATTTTCAAGGAAACCAAAGAACCTTAGGTCACAGGCAACCCAACGTTTACTGCTGCTCTCTTTACAAAAGCCTCGACTAGGATACAATCTAAATTTCCTTGGACGGAAACATGGATGAAGAATATGTGATTCTTATCTACAATGATATATTACAGAGCCAGGAAATCAATGAAATAACGTCACTTGGCGCCACCGGAGTGTTCTTAGTTACAATCATTCTCAGTGAATATAGTCACATAGAAAAAAGTGGTTTATAAAAGACATGAGGTACAGGTGGAATATAAAATTGCATCCCTTGAAAGAAATCGCAGACGACAGAGAGAATTACACATTTAGCAAACACACTTATGCCTGTAGGAGCGCAAAGGTCACATGAGGTGAGGAAAAACCAGGTGTTTTCAATGAGCACAGATACCATTCCGTATAGACCAAGGAGGGAATCAAGACAACTTACTCTAAACCTCAAAGGACTGAACTCAGCCCACTTTACACACCAGAAAAGATTATTGACAACTGGTCAGAATTTGAAAAACAATTTATCTATGTCTCTCTGGAAGAGAATCTAGTGGATGCACAGCAGCAAGCAACACAGCACGGAAAATCGGCTACACCCGGTGAGAAAAATTAACTGCAAAATAAAGGCAGTGAGTGACAGATAAATTCTTCGAGACTTCGTTCAGGGGCTGTGATTGGAGTTGTTTTCAGCATATATTCACACACAGAAAGATGGGACCTAAGGGAGGACAATCGTGGGTCTGAGCGTCTTCGTGAGCATGAGTCAGCAAATGCAGCCCTTGTAGAATAACACTGCCTTGCCCTGATTCCATGGACCCGAAATCTCCAAATGTAGACGACTTTTCTACAGTGAACACATGCATGGGTCAGCCACAGGATGCTACCCCATTGGAACGGGAAAAAACATGAAAAGGCACCGCATCATCTCATATCCTGGTGCTCGGGTTCAAGCTTCCAGCCACTTTCCTGAAAATATCCCCACTTGGGGAAGTCAGCACTTTCAAAACCTTCTTTCTTATAGCTTGGAATTGGTTCCATGGATGAACTACAATGGGGAAGAATAAGACACGATGCCTATATATTTGGACAGGCATATGGTGCTCTAATTTCAACTGCTGAACAAGAATTGACCCAAGTCTAAGCTTGCTCTCAGAAGGAGAATAGGGCTTGAAAATTTCCCGCTGATTTGTGACCAGTTCCAAAAGTGGGAAGTTGAGCAGGGGATCTAAGCGAGCCTATAATTCATGGGCCTGCAGGATGGTCAAAGACACCTAATGTGGACAAATGACTTGGGTTGAGCCAGAGAAAAGAACTTGAGAGCAAGGCAGAATTGCAAAAATGGGATTTCAAGAGGGAGACGCGTCTCGCCTGGTAAGAACATAGAATGTGGCAGTACTTCTTCAACCATGCCTTTGTCGAAAAACGGTGTATGCCTTTATCCTGAATATATTCCGAATAAAGGCATACACCGTTTTTGGGCAACCAGGCAGGGGCTCGGTCCAAATCAACACTACATAGTGCTATCACTTCCCATCTAAACAAAGGGTCATCTACGATAAGTGTAAAGACTAGAAATTCAGGGTAGCATGGAGGTAAATGGTACCCACATTTTGTGGATTGTGGGATGACCAATTGCAATCGGCACCCTGGCGAATTCTATGGTGTATTCGAAGATAAAGTAAGAAACAATGCTACAGCATATAGGACACTTCCATTCAAGGACGTATATTTTCAGGAAAACCAAAGAACCTCAGGTCACAGGCAACCCAACGTTTACTGCTGCTCTCTTTACAAAAGCCTCGACTAGGATACAATCTAAATTTCCTTGGACGGAAAACATGGATGGAGAATATGTGATTATTATCTACAATGATATATTACTGAGCCAGGAAATCAATGAAATAACGTCACTTGCCGCCAAAGGAGTGTTCGTAGTTACAATCATTCTCAGTAAATTTAGTCACATAGAAAAAAGTGGTTTATCAAAGATATGAGGTACAGGTGGAATACAAAATTGCGTCCCATGAATGAAATGGCAGACGAGAGAAAGCCTCACACATTTAGCAAACACACTTATGCCTGTAGGAGCGCGAAGGTCACTTGAGGTGAGGAAAAACCAGGTGTTTTCAATGAGCACAGATACCATTCCATATAGACCAAAGAGGGAATCAAGACAACTTACTCTAAACCTCAAAGGACTGAACTCAGCCCACTTTACACACCAGAAAAGATTATTGACAACTGGTTAGAATTTGAAAAACAATTTATCGATGTCTCTCTGGAAGAGAATCAAGTGGATGCACAGCAGCAAGCAACACAGCACTCAAAATCGGCTACACCCCGTGAGAAAAATAAACTGCAAAATAAAGGCAGTGAGTGAGAGATAAATTCTTTGAGACTTCGTTCAGGGGCTGTCATTGAAGTTGTTTTGAGCATATATTAACACACAGAAGGATCGGACCTAAGGGAGGACACTCGTGGGTCTGAGTGTCTTCGTGAGCATGAGTCAGCAAATGCAGCCCTTGTCGAATAACACTGCCTTTTCCTGATTCCATGGACCCGAAATCTCCAAATGCAGACGACCCTTCCTACAGCGAACACATGCATGGGACAGCCACAGGATGCTACCCCATTGGAACGGCCAAAAAACATGAAAAGACACCTCATCTTCTCATATCCTGGTGCTCGGGTTCAAGCTTTCAGCCGCTTTTCTGAAAATATACCCAATTGGGGAAGTCAGCACTTTCAAAACACTCTTACTTATAACTTGGAATTGGTTCCATGGATGAACTACAATGGGGAAGAATAAGAGATGATGGCTATATATTTGGACAGGCACATGGCGCTCTAATTTCCAATGCTGAACAAGAATTGACCCAAGTCTAAGCTTGCTCTCGGAAGGAGAATTGGGCTTGAAAATGTCCTGTTGCTTTGGGACCAGTTCCGAAAATGGGAAGTTGAGCCGGGGATCTCAGGGAGCCTATAATTCATGGCCCTGCAGGATGGTAAAAGGCACGTAATGTGGAAAAATGACTTGGGTTGAACCAGAGAAAAGAACTTGAGAGCAAGGCAGAATTGCAAAAATGGGATTTCAAGAGGTTGAAGCGTCTCGCCTGGTAAGAACCTAGGATGTGGCAGTACTTCTTCAAACATGCCTTTGTCGAAAAACGGTGTATGCCTTTATCCTGAATATATTCCGAATAAAGGCATACACCGTTTTTGGGCAACCAGGCAGGGGCTCGGTGCAAATCAACACTACATAGTGCTATCACTTCCCATCTAAACAAAGGGTCATCTACGAAAAGTGTAAAGACGAGAAATTCAGGGTAGCATGGAGGTAAATCGTACCCACATTTTGTGGATTCCAGGATGAACAATGGCAATCGGCACCCTGGCGAAGTCTATGGTGTATTCAAAAATAATGTAAGAAACAAAGCTACAGCACATAGGACACTTCCACTCAAGGACGTATATTTTCAAGAAAACCAAAGAACCTCAGGTCACAGGCAACCCAACGTTTACTGCTGCTCTCTTTACAAAAGCCTCGACTAGGATACAATCTAAATTTCCTTGGACGGAAAACATGGATGGAGAATATGTGATTCTTATCTACAATGATATATTACTGAGCCAGGAAATCAATGAAATAACGTCACTTGCCGCCAAAGGAGAGTTCGTAGTTACAATCATTCTCAGTAAATTTAGTCACATAGAAAAAAGTGGTTTATCAAAGATATGAGGTACAGGTGGAATACAAAATTGCGTCCCATGAATGAAATGGCAGACGAGAGAAAGCATCACACACTTAGCAAACACACTTATGCCTGTAGGAGCGCGAAGGTCAATTGAGGTGAGGAAGAAACAGGTGTTTTCAATGAGCACAGATACCATTCCATATAGACCAAAGAGGGCATCAAGACAACTTACTCTAAACCTCAAAGGACTGAACTCAGCCCACTTTACACACCAGAAAAGATTATTTACAACTGGTTAGAATTTGAAAAACAATTTATCGATGTCTCTCTGGAAGAGAATCAAGTGGATGCACAGCAGCAAGCAACACAGCACTGAAAATCGGCTACACCCCGTGAGAAAAATAAACTGCAAAATAAAGGCAGTGAGTGAGAGATAAATTCTTCGAGACTTCGTTCAGGGGCTGTCATTGAAGTTGTTTTGAGCATATATTAACACACAGAAGGATCGGACCTAAGGGAGGACACTCGTGGGTCTGAGTGTCTTCATGAGCATGAGTCAGCAAATGCAGCCCTTGTCGAATAACACTGCCTTTTCCTGATTCCATGGACCCGAAATCTCCAAATGCAGACGACCCTTCCTACAGCGAACACATGCATGGGACAGCCACAGGATGCTACCCCATTGGAACGGCAAAAAACATGAAAAGCCACCTCATCTTCTCATATCCTGGTGCTCGGTTTCAAGCTTTCAGCCGCTTTTCTGAAAATATACCCAATTGGGGAAGTCAGCACTTTCAAAACACTCTTACTTATAACTTGGAATTGGTTCCATGGATGAACTACAACGGGGAAGAATAAGAGACGATGGCTATATATTTGGACAGGAACATGGCACTCTAATTTCCAATGCTGAACAAGAATTGACCCAAGTCTAAGCTTGCTCTCAGAAGGAGAATTGGGCTTGAAAATTCCTTGCTGCTTTGGGACCAGTTCCGAAAGTGGGAAGTTGAGCCGGGGATCTCAGGGAGCCTATAATTCATGGCCCTGCAGGATGGTAAAAGGCACGTAATGTGGAAAAATGACTTGGGTTGCACCAGAGAAAAGAACTTGAGAGCAAGGCAGAATTGCAAAACTGGGATTTCAAGAGGGAGAAGCGTCTCGCCTGGTAAGAACCTAGGATGTGGCAGTACTTCTTCAAACATGCCTTTGTCGAATAAGGGTGTATGCCTTTATCCTGAATATCTTTAGGATAAAGGCATACACCGTTTTTGGGGAACCAGGCAGGGGCTCTGTGCAAATCAACACTACATAATGCTATCACTTCCCATCAAAACAAAGGGTCATGTACGAAAAGTGTAAAGACCAGAAATGCAGGGTAACGTGGAGGTAAATCGTACCCACATTTTGTGGATTGTGGGATGAACAATGGCAATCGGCACCCTGGTGAATTCTATGGTGTATTCGAAGATAAAGTAAGAAACAATGCTACAGCACATAGGACACTTCCACTCAAGGACGTATATTTTCAAGGAAACCAAAGAACCTCAGGTCACAGGCAACCCAACGTTTACTGCTGCTCTCTTTACAAAAGCCTCGACGAGGATACAATCTAAATTTCCTTGGACGGAAACATCGATGAAGAATATGTGATTCTCATCTACAATGATATATTACAGAGCCAGGAAATTAATGAAATAACGTCACTTGGCGCCACCGGAGTGTTCTTAGTTACAATCATTCTCTGTGAATTTAGTCACATAGAAAAAAGTGGTTTATCAAAGATATGAGTTACAGGTGGAATATAAAATTGCGTCCCTTGAATGAAATGGCAGACGACAGAGAGAATTACACATTTAGCAAACACACTTATGCCTGTAGGAGCGCAAAGGTCACATGAGGTGAGGAAAAACCAGGTGTTTTCAATGAGCACAGATACCATTCCATATAGACCAAGGAGGGAATCAAGACAACTTACTCTAAACCTCAAAGGACTGAACTCAGCCCACTTTACACACCAGAAAAGATTATTGACAACTGGTCAGAATTTGAAAAACAATTTATCGATGTCTCTCTGGAAGAGAATCAAGTGGATGCACAGCCGCAAGCAACACAGCACTCAAAATCGGCTACACCCGGTGAGAAAAATAAACTGCAAAATAAAGGCAGTGAGTGACAGATAAATTCTTGGAGACTTCGTTCAGGGGCTGTGATTGGAGTTGTTTTCAGCATATATTAACACACAGAAAGATGGGACCTAAGGGAGGACAATCGTGGGTCTGAGTGTCTTCGTGAGCATGAGTCAGCAAATGCAGCCCTTGTAGAATAACACTGCCTTGCCCAGATTCCATTGACCCGAAATCTCCAAATGTAGACGACCCTTCCACAGCGAACACATGCATGGGTCAGCCACAGGATGCTACCCCATTGGAACGGGAAAAAACA
This sequence comes from Kogia breviceps, assembly GCF_026419965.1. NCBI lineage: Eukaryota > Metazoa > Chordata > Mammalia > Artiodactyla > Physeteridae > Kogia > Kogia breviceps. The sequence goes on from NC_081329.1 coordinate 37,892,084, forward strand.
TGAAAAGGCACCTCATCTTCTCATATCCTGGTGCTCGGGTTCAAGCTTCCAGCCACTTTCCTGAAAATATCCCCACTTGGGGAAGTCAGCACTTTCAAAACCTTGTTTCTTATAGCTTGGAATTGGTTCCATGGATGAACTACAACGGGGAAGAATAAGACACGATGCCTATATATTTGGACAGGCATATGGTGCTCTAATTTCAACTGCTGAACAAGAATTGACCCAAGTCTAAGCTTGCACTCAGAAGGAGAATAGGGCTTGAAAATTTCCCGCTGATTTGTGACCAGTTCCAAAAGTGGGAAGTTGAGCAGGGGATCTCAGCGAGCCTATAATTCATGGGCCTGCAGGATGGTCAAAGACACCTAATGTGGACAAATGACTTGGGTTGAGCCAGAGAAAAGAACTTGAGAGCAAGGCAGAATTGCAAAAATGGGATTTCAAGAGGGAGACGCGTCTCGCCTGGTAAGAACCTAGAATGTGGCAGTACTTCTTCAACCATGCCTTTGTCGAAAAACGGTGAATGCCTTTATCCTGAATATATTCCGAATAAAGGCATACACCGTTTTTGGGCAACCAGGCAGGGGCTCGGTGCAAATCAACACTACATAGTGCTATCACTTCCCATCTAAACAAAGCGTCATCTACGAAAAGTGTAAAGACGAGAAATTCAGGGTAGCATGGAGGTAAATCGTACCCACATTTTGTGGATTCCAGGATGAACAATGGCAATCGGCACCCTGGCGAAGTCTATGGTGTATTCAAAAATAATGTAAGAAACAAAGCTACAGCACATAGGACACTTCCACTCAAGGACGTATATTTTCAAGAAAACCAAAGAACCTCAGGTCACAGGCAACCCAACGTTTTCTGCTGCTCTCTTTACAAAAGCCTCGACTAGGATACAATCTAAATTTCCTTGGACGGAAAACATGGATGGAGAATATGTGATTATTATCTACAATGATATATTACTGAGCCAGGAAATCAATGAAATAACGTCACTTGCCGCCAAAGGAGTGTTCGTAGTTACAATCATTCTCAGTAAATTTAGTCACATAGAAAAAAGTGGTTTATCAAAGATATGAGGTACAGGTGGAATACAAAATTGCGTCCCATGAATGAAATGGCAGACGAGAGAAAGCATCACACATTTAGCAAACACACTTATGCCTGTAGGAGCGCGAAGGTCACTTGAGGTGAGGAAAAACCAGGTGTTTTCAATGAGCACAGATACCATTCCATATAGACCAAAGAGGGAATCAAGACAACTTACTCTAAACCTCAAAGGACTGAACTCAGCCCACTTTACACACCAGAAAAGATTATTGACAACTGGTTAGAATTTGAAAAACAATTTATCGATGTCTCTCTGGAAGAGAATCAAGTGGATGCACAGCAGCAAGCAACACAGCACTCAAAATCGGCTACACCCCGTGAGAAAAATAAACTGCAAAATAAAGGCAGTGAGTGAGAGATAAATTCTTCGAGACTTCGTTCAGGGGCTGTCATTGAAGTAGTTTTGAGCATATATTAACACACAGAAGGATCGGACCTAAGGGAGGACACTCGTGGGTCTGAGTGTCTTCGTGAGCATGAGTCAGCAAATGCAGCCCTTGTCGAATAACACTGCCTTTTCCTGATTCCATGGACCAGAAATCTCCAAATGCAGACGACCCTTCCTACAGCGAACACATGCATGGGACAGCCACAGGATGCTACCCCATTGGAACGGCAAAAAAACATGAAAAGACACCTCATCTTCTCATATCCTGGTGCTCGGGTTCAAGCTTTCAGCCGCTTTTCTGAAATTATACCCAATTGGGGAAGTCAGGACTTTCAAAACACTCTTACTTATAACTTGGAATTGGTTCCATGGATGAACTACAATGGGGAAGAATAAGAGACGATGGCTATATATTTGGACAGGCACATGGCGCTCAAATTTCCAATGCTGAACAAGAATTGACCCAAGTCTAAGCTTGCTCTCGGAAGGAGAATTGGGCTTGAAAATGTCCTGTTGCTTTGGGACCAGTTCCGAAAGTGGGAAGTTGAGCCGGGGATCTCAGGGAGCCTATAATTCATGGCCCTGCAGGATGGTAAAAGGCACGTAATGTGGAAAAATGACTTGGGTTGCACCAGAGAAAAGAACTTGAGAGCAAGGCAGAATTGCAAAACTGGGATTTCAAGAGGGAGAAGCGTCTCGCCTGGTAAGAACCTAGGATGTGGCAGTACTTCTTCAAACATGCCTTTGTCGAATAAGGGTGTATGCCTTTATCCTGAATATCTTTAGGATAAAGGCATACACCGTTTTTGGGCAACCAGGCAGGGGCTCGGTGCAAATAAACACTACATAATGCTATCACTTCCCATCAAAACAAAGGGTCATGTACGAAAAGTGTAAATACCAGAAATGCAGGGTAACGTGGAGGTAAATCGTACCCACATTTTGTGGATTGTGGGATGAACAATGGCAATCGGCACCCTGGCGAATTCTATGGTGTATTCGAAGATAAAGTAAGAAACAATGCTACAGCACATAGGACACTTCCACTCAAGGACGTATATTTTCAAGGAAACCAAAGAACCTCAGGTCACAGGCAACCCAACGTTTACTGCTGCTCTCTTTACAAAAGCCTCGACGAGGATACAATCTAAATTTCCTTGGACGGAAACATCGATGAAGAATATGTGATTCTCATCTACAATGATATATTACAGAGCCAGGAAATCAATGAAATAACGTCACTTGGCGCCACCGGAGTGTTCTTAGTTACAATCATTCTCAGTGAATTTAGTCACATAGAAAAAAGTGGTTTATCAAAGATATGAGGTACAGGTGGAATATAAAATTGCGTCCCTTCAATGAAATGGCAGACGACAGAGAGAATTACACATTTAGCAAACACACTTATGCCTGTAGGAGCGCAAAGGTCACATGAGGAGAGGAAAAACCAGGTGTTTTCAATGAGCACAGATACCATTCCGTATAGACCAAGGAGGGAATCAAGACAACTTACTCTAAACCTCAAAGGACTGAACTCAGCCCACTTTACACACCAGAAAAGATTATTGACAACTGGTCAGAATTTGAAAAAAAATTTATCGATGTCTCTCTGGAAGAGAATCAAGTGGATGCACAGCCGCAAGCAACACAGCACTCAAAATCGGCTACACCCGGTGAGAAAAATAAACTGGAAAATAAAGGCAGTGAGTGACAGATAAATTCTTGGAGACTTCGTTCAGGGGCTGTGATTGGAGTTGTTTTCAGCATATATTAACACACAGAAAGATGGGACCTAAGGGAGGACAATCGTGGGTCTGAGTGTCTTCGTGAGCATGAGTCAGCAAATGCAGCCCTTGTAGAATAACACTGCCTTGCCCAGATTCCATTGACCCGAAATCTCCAAATGTAGACGACGCTTCTACAGCGAACACATGCATGGGTCAGACACAGGATGCTACCCCATTGGAACGGGAAAAAACATGAAAAGGCACCTCATCTTCTCATATCCTGGTGCTCGGGTTCAAGCTTCCAGCCACTTTCCTGAAAATATCCCCACTTGGGGAAGTCAGCACTTTCAAAACCTTCTTTCTTACAGCTTGGAATTGGTTCCATGGATGAACTACAACGGGGAAGAATAAGACACGATGCCTATATATTTGGACAGGCATATGGTGCTCTAATTTCAACTGCTGAACAAGAATTGACCCAAGTCTAAGCTTGCTCTCAGAAGGAGAATAGGGCTTGAAAATTTCCCGCTGATTTGTGACCAGTTCCAAAAGTTGGAAGTTGAGCAGGGGATCTCAGCGAGCCTATAATTCATGGGCCTGCAGGATGGTCAAAGACACCTAATGTGGACAAATGACTTGGGTTGAGCCAGAGAAAAGAACTTGAGAGCAAGGCAGAATTGCAAAAATGGGATTTCAAGAGGGAGACGCGTCTTGCCTGGTAAGAACCTAGAATGTGGCAGTACTTCTTCAACCATGCCTTTGTCGAAAAACGGTGTATGCCTTTATCCTGAATATATTCCGAATAAAGGCATACACCGTTTTTGGGCAACCAGGCAGGGGCTCGGTGCAAATCAACACTACATAGTGCTATCACTTCCCATCTAAACAAAGGGTCATCTACGAAAAGTGTAAAGACTAGAAATTCAGGGTAGCATGGAGGTAAATCGTACCCACATTTTGTGGATTCCAGGATGAACAATGGCAATCGGCACCCTGGCGAAGTCTATGGTGTATTCAAAAATAATGTAAGAAACAAAGCTACAGCACATAGGACACTTCCACTCAAGGACGTATAATTTCAAGAAAACCAAAGAACCTCAGGTCACAGGCAACCCAACGTTTACTGCTGCTCTCTTTACAAAAGCCTCGACTAGGATACAATCTAAATTTCCTTGGACGGAAAACATGGATGGAGAATATGTGATTCTTATCTACAATGATATATTACTGAGCCAGGAAATCAATGAAATAACGTCACTTGCCGCCAAAGGAGTGTTCGTAGTTACAATCATTCTCAGTAAATTTAGTCACATAGAAAAAAGTGGTTTATCAAAGATACGAGGTACAGGTGGAATACAAAATTGCGTCCCATGAATGAAATGGCAGACGAGAGAAAGCATCACACATTTAGCAAACACACTTATGCCTGTAGGAGCGCGAAGGTCACTTGAGGTGAGGAAAAACCAGGTGTTTTCAATGAGCACAGATACCATTCCATATAGACCAAAGAGGGAATCAAGACAACTTACTCTAAACCTCAAAGGACTGAACTCAGCCCACTTTACACACCAGAAAAGATTATTGACAACTGGTTAGAATTTGAAAAACAATTTATCGATGTCTCTCTGGAAGAGAATCAAGTGGATGCACAGCAGCAAGCAACACAGCACTCAAAATCGGCTACACCCCGTGAGAAAAATGAACTGCAAATTAAAGGCAGTGAGTGAGAGATAAATTCTTTGAGCCTTCGTTCAGGGGCTGTCATTGAAGTTGTTTTGAGCATATATTAACACACAGAAGGATCGGACCAAAGGGAGGACACTCGTGGGTCTGAGTGTCTTCGTGAGCATGAGTCAGCAAATGCAGCCCTTGTTGAATAACACTGCCTTTTCCTGATTCCATGGACCCGAAATCTCCAAATGCAGACGACCCTTCCTACAGCGAACACATGCATGGGACAGCCACAGGATGCTACCCCATTGGAACGGCAAAAAAACATGAAAAGCCACCTCATCTTCTCATATCCTGGTGCTCGGGTTCAAGCTTTCAGCCGCTTTTCTGAAAAAATACCCAATTGGGGAAGTCAGCACTTTCAAAACACTCTTACTTATAACTTGGAATTGGTGCCATGGATGAACTACAATGGGGAGGAATAAGAGACGATGGCTATATATTTGGACAGGCACATGGCGCTCTAATTTCCAATGCTGAACAAGAATTGACCCAAGTCTAAGCTTGCTCTCGGAAAGAGAATTGGGCTTGAAAATTTCCTGCTGCTTTGGGACCAGTTCCGAAAGTGGAAAGTTGAGCCGGGGATCTCAGGGAGCCTATAATTCATGGCCCTGCAGGATGGTAAAAGGCACGTAATGTGGATAAATGACTTGGGTTGAACCAGAGAAAAGAACTTGAGAGCAAGGCAGAATTGCAAAACTGGGATTCCAAGAGGGAGAAGCGTCTCGCCTGGTAAGAACCTAGGATGTGGCAGTACTTCTTCAAACATGCCTTTGTCGAAAAAGGGTGTATGCTTTTATCCTGAATATCTTTAGGATAAAGGCATACACCGTTTTTGGGCAACCAGGCAGGGGCTCTGTGCAAATCAACACTACATAGTGCTATCACTTCCCATCAAAACAAAGGGTCATGTACGAAAAGTGTAAAGACCAGAAATGCAGGGTAACGTGGAGGTAAATCGTACCCACATTTTGTGGATTGTGGGATGACCAATTGCAATCGGCACCCTGGCGAATTCTATGGTGTATTCGAAGATAAAGTAAGAAACAATGCTACAGCACATAGGACACTTCCATTCAAGGACGTATATTTTCAGGAAAACCAAAGAACCTCAGGTCACAGGCAACCCAACGTTTACTGCTGTTCTCTTTACAAAAGCCTCGACTAGGATACAATCTAAATTTCCTTGGACGGAATACATGGATGGAGAATATGTGATTCTTATCTACAATGATATATTACAGAGCCAGGAAATCAATGAAATAACGTCACTTGGCGCCACCGGAGTGTTCTTAGTTACAATCATTCTCAGTGAATTTAGTCACATAGAAAAAAGTGGTTTATCAAAGATATGAGGTACAGGTGGAATATAAAATTGTGTCCCTTGAACGAAATGGCAGACGGCAGAGAGAATTACACATTTAGCAAACACACTTATGCCTGTAGGAGCGCAAAGGTCACATGAGGTGAGGAAAAACCAGGTGTTTTCAATGAGCACAGATACCATTCCATATAGACCAAGGAGGGAATCAAGACAACTTACTCTAAACCTCAAAGGACTGAACTCAGCCCACTTTACACACCAGAAAAGATTATTTACAACTGGTTAGAATTTGAAAAACAATTTATCGATGTCTCTCTGGAAGAGAATCAAGTGGATGCACAGCAGCAAGCAACACAGCACGGAAAATCGGCTACACCCGGTGAGAAAAATAAACTGCAAAAAAAAGGCAGTGAGTGACAGATAAATTTTTCGAGACTTCGTTCAGGGGCTGTGATTGGAGTTGTTTTCAGCATATTTCACACACAGAAAGATGGGACCTAAGGGAGGACAATCGTGGGTCTGAGTGTCTTCGTGAGCATGAGTCAGCAAATGCAGCCCTTGTAGAATAACACTGCCTTGCCCTGATTCCATTGACCCGAAATCTCCAAATGTAGACGACCCTTCTACAGCAAACACATGCATGGGTCAGCCACAGGATGCTACCCCATTGGAACGGGAAAAAACATGAAAAGGCACCTCATCTTCTCATATCCTGGTGCTCGGGTTCAAGCTTCCAGCCACTTTCCTGAAAATATCCCCACTTGGGGAAGTCAGCACTTTCAAAACCTTCTTACTTACAGCTTGGAATTGGTTCCATGGATGAACTACAACGGGGAAGAATAAGACACGATGCCTATATATTTGGACAGGCATATGGTGCTCTAATTTCAACTGCTGAACAAGAATTGACCCAAGTCTAAGCTTGCTCTCAGAAGGAGAATAGGGCTTGAAAATTTCCCGCTGATTTGTGACCAGTTCCGAAAGTGGGAAGTTGAGCAGGGGATCTCAGCGAGCCTATAATTCATGGGCCTGCAGGATGGTCAAAGACACCTAATGTGGACAAATGACTTGGGTTGAGCCAGAGAAAAGAACTTGAGAGCAAGGCAGAATTGCAAAAATGGGATTTCAAGAGGGAGACGCGTCTCGCCTGGTAAGAACCTAGGATGTGGCAGTACTTCTTCAAACATGCCTTTGTCGAAAAAGGGTGTATGCCTTTATCCTGAATATCTTTAGGATAAGGCATACACCGTTTTTGGGCAACCAGGCAGGGGCTCTGTGCAAATCAACACTACATAATGCTATCACTTCCCATCAAAACAAAGGGTCATGTACGAAAAGTGTAAAGACCAGAAATGCAGGGTAACGTGGAGGTAAATCGTACCCACATTTTGTGGATTGTGGGATGACCAATTGCAATCGGCACCCTGGCGAATTCTATGGTGTATTCGAAGATAAAGTAAGAAACAATGCTACAGCACATAGGACACTTCCATGCAAGGACGTATATTTTCAGGAAAACCAAAGAACCTCAGGTCACAGGCAACCCAACGTTTACTGCTGCTCTCTTTACAAAAGCCTCGACTAGGATACAATCTAAATTTCCTTGGACGGAAAACATGGATGGAGAATATGTGATTCTTATCTACAATGATATATTACAGAGCCAGGAAATCAATGAAATAACGTCACTTGGCGCCACCGGAGTGTTCGTAGTTACAATCATTCTCAGTGAATTTAGTCACATAGAAAAAAGTGGTTTATCAAAGATATGAGGTACAGGTGGAATACAAAATTGCATCCCATGAATGAAATGGCAGACGAGAGAAAGCCTCACACATTTAGCAAACACACTTATGCCTGTAGGAGCGCGAAGGTCACTTGAGGTGAGGAAAAAACAGGTGTTTTCAATGAGCACAGATACCATTCCATATAGACCAAGGAGGGCATCAAGACAACTTACTCTAAACCTCAAAGGACTGAACTCAGCCCACTTTACACACCAGAAAAGATTATTGACAACTGGTTAGAATTTGAAAAACAATTTATCGATGTCTCTCTGGAAGAGAATCTAGTGGATGCACAGCAGCAAGCAACACAGCACGGAAAATCGGCTACACCCGGTGAGAAAAATAAACTGCAAAATAAAGGCAGTGAGTGACAGATAAATTTTTCGAGACTTCGTTCAGGGGCTGTGATTGGAGTTGTTTTCAGCATATATTCACACACAGAAAGATGGGACCTAAGGGAGGACAATCGTGGGTCTGAGTGTCTTCGTGAGCATGAGTCAGCAAATGCAGCCCTTGTAGAATAACACTGCCTTGCCCTGATTCCATTGACCCGAAATCTCCAAATGTAGACGACCCTTCTACAGCAAACACATGCATGGGTCAGCCACAGGATGCTACCCCATTGGAACGGGAAAAAACATGAAAAGGCACCTCATCTTCTCATATCCTGGTACTCGGGTTCAAGCTTCCAGCCACTTTCCTGAAAATATCCCCACTTGGGGAAGTCAGCACTTTCAAAACCTTCTTTCTAATAGCTTGGAATTGGTTCCATGGATGAACTACAACGGGGAAGAATAAGACACGATACCTATATATTTGGACAGGCATATGTTGCTCTAATTTCAACTGCTGAACAAGAATTGACCCAAGTCTAAGCTTGCTCTCAGAAGGAGAATAGGGCTTGAAAATTTCCCGCTGATTTGTGACCAGTTCCAAAAGTGGGAAGTTGAGCAGGGGATCTCAGGGAGCCTATAATTCATGGCCCTGTAGGATGGTCAAAGGCACCTAATGTGGACAAATGACTTGGGTTGAGCCAGAGAAAAGAACTTGAGAGCAAGGCAGAATTGCAAAAATGGGATTTCAAGAGGGAGACGCGTCTCGCCTGGTAAGAACCTGGAATGTGGCAGTACTTCTTCAACCATGCCTTTGTCGAAAAACGGTGTATGCCTTTATCCTGAATATATTCCGAATAAAGGCATACACCGTTTTTGGGCAACCAGGCAGGGGCTCGGTGCAAATCAACACTACATAATGCTATCACTTCCCATCAAAACAAAGGGTCATCTACGAAAAGTGTAAAGACTAGAAATTCAGGGTAGCATGGAGGTAAATCGTACCCACATTTTGTGGATTCCGGGATGAACAATGGCAATCGGCACCCTGGCGAAGTCTATGGTGTATTCAAAAATAATGTAAGAAACAAAGCTAAAGCACATGGGACACTTCCACTCAAGGACGTATATTTTCAAGAAAACCAAAGAACCTCAGGTCACAGGCAACCCAACGTTTACTGCTGCTCTCTTTACAAAAGCCTCGACTAGGATACAATCTAAATTTCCTTGGACGGAAAACATGGATGGAGAATATGTGATTCTTATCTACAATGATATATTACTGAGCCAGGAAATCAATGAAATAACGTCACTTGCCGCCAAAGGAGTGTTCGTAGTTACAATCATTCTCAGTAAATTTAGTCACATAGAAAAAAGTGGTTTATCAAAGATATGAGGTACAGGTGGAATACAAAATTGCGTCCCATGAATGAAATGGCAGACGAGAGAAAGCATCACACATTTAGCAAACACACTTATGCCTGTAGGAGCGTGAAGGTCACTTGAGGTGAGGAAAAAACAGGTGTTTTCAATGAGCACAGATACCATTCCATATAGACCAAAGAGGGCATCAAGACAACTTACTCTAAACCTCAAAGGACTGAACTCAGCCCACTTTACACACCAGAAAAGATTATTTACAACTGGTTAGAATTTGAAAAACAATTTATCGATGTCTCTCTGGAAGAGAATCAAGTGGATGCACAGCAGCAAGCAACACAGCACTGAAAATCGGCTACACCCCGTGAGAAAAATAAACTGCAAAATAAAGGCAGTGAGTGAGAGATAAATTCTTCGAGACTTCGTTCAGGGGCTGTCATTGAAGTTGTTTTGAGCATATATTAACACACAGAAGGATCGGACCTAAGGGAGGACACTTGTGGGTCTGAGTGTCTTCGTGAGCATGAGTCAGCAAATGCAGCCCTTGTCGAATAACACTGCCTTTTCCTGATTCCATGGACCCGAAATCTCCAAATGCAGACGACCCTTCCTACAGCGAACACATGCATGGGACAGCCACAGGATGCTACCCCATTGGAATGGCAAAAAACATGAAAAGCCACCTCATCTTCTCATATCCTGGTGCTCGGGTTCAAGCTTTCAGCCGCTTTTCTGAAAATATACCCAATTGGGGAAGTCAGCACTTTCAAAACACTCTTACTTATAACTTGGAATTGGTTCCATGGATGAACTACAACGGGGAAGAATAAGAGACGATGGCTATATATTTGGACAGGCACATGGCGCTCTAATTTCCAATGCTGAACAAGAATTGACCCAAGTCTAAGCTTGCTCTCAGAAGGAGAATTGGGCTTGAAAATTTCCTGCTGCTTTGGGACCTGTTCTGAAAGTGGGAAGTTGAGCCGGGGATCTCAGGGAGCCTATAATTCATGGCCCTACAGGATGGTAAAAGGCACGTAATGTGGAAAAATGACTTGGGTTGAACCAGAGAAAAGAACTTGAGAGCAAGGCAGAATTGCTAAACTAGGATTTCAAGAGGGAGAAGCGTCTCGCCTGGTAAGAACCTAGGATGTGGCAGTACTTCTTCAAACATGCCTTTGTCGAAAAAGGGTGTATGTCTTTATCCTGAATATCTTTAGGATAAAGGCATACACCATTTTTGGGGAACCAGGCAGGGGCTCGGTGCAAATCAACACTACATAATGCTATCACTTCCCATCAAAACAAAGGGTCATGTACGAAAAGTGTAAAGACCAGAAATGCAGGGTAACGTGGAGGTAACTCATACCCACATTTTGTGGATTGTGGGATGAACAATGCCAATCGGCACCCTGGCAAATTCTATGGTGTATTCGAAGATAAAGTAAGAAACAATGCTACAGCACATAGGACACTTCCACTCAAGGACGTATATTTTCAAGGAAACCAAAGAACCTCAGGTCACAGGCAACCCAACGTTTACTGCTGCTCTCTTTACAAAAGCCTCGACGAGGATACAATCTAAATTTCCTTGGACAGAAACATGGATGAAGAATATGTGATTCTTATCTACAATGATATATTACAGAGCCAGGAAATCAATGAAATAACGTCACTTGCGCCACCGGAGTGTTCTTAGTTACAATCATTCTCAGTGAATTTAGTCACATAGAAAAAAGTGGTTTATCAAAGATATGAGGTACAGGTGGAATATAAAATTGCGTCCCTTGAACGAAATGGCAGACGACAGAGAGAATTACCCATTTAGCAAACACACTTATGCCTGAAGAGCGCAAAGGTCACATGAGGTGAGGAAAAACCAGGTGTTTTCAATGAGCACAGATACCATTCCATATAGACCAAGGAGGGAATCAAGACAACTTACTCTAAACCTCAAAGGACTGAACTCAGCCCACTTTACACACCAGAAAAGATTATTGACAACTGGTCAGAATTTGAAAAACAATTTATCTATGTCTCTCTGGAAGAGAATCTAGTGGATGCACAGCAGCAAGCAACACAGCACGGAAAATCGGCTACACACGGTGAGAAAAATAAACTGCAAAATAAAGGCAGTGAGTGACAGATAAATTCTTCGAGACTTCGTTCAGGGGCTGTGATTGGAGTTGTTTTCAGCATATATTCACACACAGAAAGATGGGACCTAAGGGAGGACAATCGTGGGTCTGAGTGTCTTCGTGAGCATGAGTCAGCAAATGCAGCCCTTGTAGAATAACACTGCCTTGCCCTGATTCCATTGACCTGAAATCTCCAAATGTAGACGACCCTTCTACAGCGAACACATGCATGTGTCAGCCACAGGATGCTACCCCATTGGAACGGGAAAAAACATGAAAAGGCACCTCATCTTCTCATATCCTGGTGCTCGGGTTCAAGCTTCCAGCCACTTTCCTGAAAATATCCCCACTTGGGGAAGTCAGCACTTTCAAAACCTTCTTTCTTATAGCTTGGAATTGATTCCATGGATGAACTACAATGGGGAAGAATAAGACACGATGCCTATATATTTGGACAGGCATATGGTGCTCTAATTTCAACTGCTGAACAAGAATTGACCCAAGTCTAAGCTTGCTCTCAGAAGGAGAATAGGGCTTGAAAATTTCCCGCTGATTTGTGACCAGTTCCAAAAGTGGGAAGTTGAGCAGGGGATCTCAGCGAGCCTATAATTCATGGGCCTGCAGGATGGTCAAAGACACCTAATGTGGACAAATGACTTAGGTTGAGCCAGAGAAAAGAACTTGAGAGCAAGGCAGAATTGCAAAAATGGGATTTCAAGAGGGAGACGCGTCTCGCCTGGTAAGAACCTAGAATGTGGCAGTACTTCTTCAACCATGCCTTTGTCGAAAAACGGTGTATGCCTTTATCCTGAATATATTCCGAATAAAGGCATACACCGTTTTTGGGCAACCAGGCAGGGGCTCTGTCCAAATCAACACTACATAGTGCTATCACTTCCCATCGAAACAAAGGGTCATCTACGAAAAGTGTAAAGACTAGAAATTCAGGGTAGCATGGAGGTAAATCGTACCCACATTTTGTGGATTGTGGTATGACCAATGGCAATCGGCACCCTGGCGAATTCTATGGTGTATTCGAAGATAAAGTAAGAAACAATGCTACAGCACATAGGACACTTCCATTCAAGGACGTATATTTTCAGGAAAACCAAAGAACCTCAGGTCACAGGCAACCCAACGTTTACTGCTGCTCTCTTTACAAAAGCCTCGACTAGGATACAATCTAAATTTCCTTGGACGGAAAACATGGATGGAGAATATGTGATTCTTATCTACAATGATATATTACTGAGCCAGGAAATCAATGAAATAACGTCACTTGCCGCCAAAGGAGTGTTCGTAGTTACAATCATTCTCAGTAAATTTAGTCACATAGAAAAAAGTGGTTTATCAAAGATATGAGGTACAGGTGGAATACAAAATTGCATCCCATGAATGAAATGGCAGACGAGAGAAAGCCTCACACATTTAGCAAACACACTTATGCCTGTAGGAGCGCGAAGGTCACTTGAGGTGAGGAAAAAACAGGTGTTTTCAATGAGCACAGATACCATTCCATATAGACCAAAGAGGGCATCAAGACAACTTACTCTAAACCTCAAAGGACTGAACTCAGCCCACTTTACACACCAGAAAAGATTATTTACAACTGGTTAGAATTTGAAAAACAATTTATCGATGTCTCTCTGGAAGAGAATCTAGTGGATGCACAGCAGCAAGCAACACAGCACGGAAAATCGGCTACACCCGGTGAGAAAAATAAACTGCAAAATAAAGGCAGTGAGTGACAGATAAATTTTTCGAGACTTCGTTCAGGGGCTGTGATTGGAGTTGTTTTCAGCATATATTCACACACAGAAAGATGGGACCTAAGGGAGGACAATCGTGGGTCTGAGTGTCTTCGTGAGCATGAGTCAGCAAATGCAGCCCTTGTAGAATAACACTGCCTTGCCCTGATTCCATTGACCCGAAATCTCCAAATGTAGACGACCCTTCTACAGCAAACACATGCATGGGTCAGCCACAGGATGCTACCCCATTGGAACGGGAAAAAACATGAAAAGGCACCTCATCTTCTCATATCCTGGTACTCGGGTTCAAGCTTCCAGCCACTTTCCTGAAAATATCCCCACTTGGGGAAGTCAGCACTTTCAAAACCTTCTTTCTAATAGCTTGGAATTGGTTCCATGGATGAACTACAACAGGGAAGAATAAGACACGATACCTATATATTTGGACAGGCATATGTTGCTCTAATTTCAACTGCTGAACAAGAATTGACCCAAGTCTAAGCTTGCTCTCAGAAGGAGAATAGGGCTTGAAAATTTCCCGCTGATTTGTGACCAGTTCCAAAAGTGGGAAGTTGAGCAGGGGATCTCAGGGAGCCTATAATTCATGGCCCTGTAGGATGGTCAAAGGCACCTAATGTGGACAAATGACTTGGGTTGAGCCAGAGAAAAGAACTTGAGAGCAAGGCAGAATTGCAAAAATGGGATTTCAAGAGGGAGACGCGTCTCGCCTGGTAAGAACCTGGAATGTGGCAGTACTTTTTCAACCATGCCTTTGTCGAAAAACGGTGTATGCCTTTATCCTGAATATATTCCGAATAAAGGCATACACCGTTTTTGGGCAACCAGGCAGGGGCTCGGTGCAAATCAACACTACATAATGCTATCACTTCCCATCAAAACAAAGGGTCATCTACGAAAAGTGTAAAGACTAGAAATTCAGGGTAGCATGGAGGTAAATCGTACCCACATTTTGTGGATTCCAGGATGAACAATGGCAATCGGCACCCTGGCGAAGTCTATGGTGTATTCAAAAATAATGTAAGAAACAAAGCTAAAGCACATAGGACACTTCCACTCAAGGACGTATATTTTCAAGAAAACCAAAGAACCTCAGGTCACAGGCAACCCAACGTTTACTGCTGCTCTCTTTACAAAAGCCTCGACTAGGATACAATCTAAATTTCCTTGGACGGAAAACATGGATGGAGAATATGTGATTCTTATCTACAATGATATATTACTGAGCCAGGAAATCAATGAAATAACGTCACTTGCCGCCAAAGGAGTGTTCGTAGTTACAATCATTCTCAGTAAATTTAGTCACATAGAAAAAAGTGGTTTATCAAAGATATGAGGTACAGGTGGAATACAAAATTGCGTCCCATGAATGAAATGGCAGACGAGAGAAAGCATCACACATTTAGCAAACACACTTATGCCTGTAGGAGCATGAAGGTCACTTGAGGTGAGGAAAAAACAGGTGTTTTCAATGAGCACAGATACCATTCCATATAGACCAAAGAGGGCATCAAGACAACTTACTCTAAACCTCAAAGGACTGAACTCAGCCCACTTTACACACCAGAAAAGATTATTTACAACTGGTTAGAATTTGAAAAACAATTTATCGATGTCTCTCTGGAAGAGAATCAAGTGGATGCACAGCAGCAAGCAACACAGCACTGAAAATCGGCTACACCCCGTGAGAAAAATAAACTGCAAAATAAAGGCAGTGAGTGAGAGATAAATTCTTCGAGACTTCGTTCAGGGGCTGTCATTGAAGTTGTTTTGAGCATATATTAACACACAGAAGGATCGGACCTAAGGGAGGACACTTGTGGGTCTGAGTGTCTTCGTGAGCATGAGTCAGCAAATGCAGCCCTTGTCGAATAACACTGCCTTTTCCTGATTCCATGGACCCGAAATCTCCAAATGCAGACGACCCTTCCTACAGCGAACACATGCATGGGACAGCCACAGGATGCTACCCCATTGGAATGGCAAAAAACATGAAAAGCCACCTCATCTTCTCATATCCTGGTGCTCGGGTTCAAGCTTTCAGCCGCTTTTCTGAAAATATACCCAATTGGGGAAGTCAGCACTTTCAAAACACTCTTACTTATAACTTGGAATTGGTTCCATGGATGAACTACAACGGGGAAGAATAAGAGACGATGGCTATATATTTGGACAGGCACATGGCGCTCTAATTTCCAATGCTGAACAAGAATTGACCCAAGTCTAAGCTTGCTCTCAGAAGGAGAATTGGGCTTGAAAATTTCCTGCTGCTTTGGGACCTGTTCTGAAAGTGGGAAGTTGAGCCGGGGATCTCAGGGAGCCTATAATTCATGGCCCTACAGGATGGTAAAAGGCACGTAATGTGGAAAAATGACTTGGGTTGAACCAGAGAAAAGAACTTGAGAGCAAGGCAGAATTGCTAAACTAGGATTTCAAGAGGGAGAAGCGTCTCGCCTGGTAAGAACCTAGGATGTGGCAGTACTTCTTCAAACATGCCTTTGTCGAAAAAGGGTGTATGTCTTTATCCTGAATATCTTTAGGATAAAGGCATACACCATTTTTCGGGAACCAGGCAGGGGCTCGGTGCAAATCAACACTACATAATGCTATCACTTCCCATCAAAACAAAGGGTCATGTACGAAAAGTGTAAAGACCAGAAATGCAGGGTAACGTGGAGGTAACTCATACCCACATTTTGTGGATTGTGGGATGAACAATGCCAATCGGCACCCTGGCAAATTCTATGGTGTATTCGAAGATAAAGTAAGAAACAATGCTACAGCACATAGGACACTTCCACTCAAGGACGTATATTTTCAAGGAAACCAAAGAACCTCAGGTCACAGGCAACCCAACGTTTACTGCTGCTCTCTTTACAAAAGCCTCGACGAGGATACAATCTAAATTTCCTTGGACAGAAACATGGATGAAGAATATGTGATTCTTATCTACAATGATATATTACAGAGCCAGGAAATCAATGAAATAACGTCACTTGCGCCACCGGAGTGTTCTTAGTTACAATCATTCTCAGTGAATTTAGTCACATAGAAAAAAGTGGTTTATCAAAGATATGAGGTACAGGTGGAATATAAAATTGCGTCCCTTGAACGAAATGGCAGACGACAGAGAGAATTACCCATTTAGCAAACACACTTATGCCTGAAGAGCGCAAAGGTCACATGAGGTGAGGAAAAACCAGGTGTTTTCAATGAGCACAGATACCATTCCATATAGACCAAGGAGGGAATCAAGACAACTTACTCTAAACCTCAAAGGACTGAACTCAGCCCACTTTACACACCAGAAAAGATTATTGACAACTGGTCAGAATTTGAAAAACAATTTATCTATGTCTCTCTGGAAGAGAATCTAGTGGATGCACAGCAGCAAGCAACACAGCACGGAAAATCGGCTACACACGGTGAGAAAAATAAACTGCAAAATAAAGGCAGTGAGTGACAGATAAATTCTTCGAGACTTCGTTCAGGGGCTGTGATTGGAGTTGTTTTCAGCATATATTCACACACAGAAAGATGGGACCTAAGGGAGGACAATCGTGGGTCTGCGTGTCTTCGTGAGCATGAGTCAGCAAATGCAGCCCTTGTAGAATAACACTGCCTTGCCCTGATTCCATTGACCCGAAATCTCCAAATGTAGACGACCCTTCTACAGCAAACACATGCATGGGTCAGCCACAGGATGCTACCCCATTGGAACGGGAAAAAACATGAAAAGGCACCTCATCTTCTCATATCCTGGTACTCGGGTTCAAGCTTCCAGCCACTTTCCTGAAAATATCCCCACTTGGGGAAGTCAGCACTTTCAAAACCTTCTTTCTAATAGCTTGGAATTGGTTCCATGGATGAACTACAACGGGGAAGAATAAGACACGATACCTATATATTTGGACAGGCATATGGTGCTCTAATTTCAACTGCTGAACAAGAATTGACCCAAGTCTAAGCTTGCTCTCAGAAGGAGAATAGGGCTTGAAAATTTCCCGCTGATTTGTGACCAGTTCCAAAAGTGGGAAGTTGAGCAGGGGATCTCAGGGAGCCTATAATTCATGGCCCTGTAGGATGGTCAAAGGCACCTAATGTGGACAAATGACTTGGGTTGAGCCAGAGAAAAGAACTTGAGAGCAAGGCAGAATTGCAAAAATGGGATTTCAAGAGGGAGACGCGTCTCGCCTGGTAAGAACCTGGAATGTGGCAGTACTTCTTCAACCATGCCTTTGTCGAAAAACGGTGTATGCCTTTATCCTGAATATATTCCGAATAAAGGCATACACCGTTTTTGGGCAACCAGGCAGGGGCTCGGTGCAAATCAACACTACATAATGCTATCACTTCCCATCAAAACAAAGGGTCATCTACGAAAAGTGTAAAGACTAGAAATTCAGGGTAGCATGGAGGTAAATCGTACCCACATTTTGTGGATTCCAGGATGAACAATGGCAATCGGCACCCTGGCGAAGTCTATGGTGTATTCAAAAATAATGTAAGAAACAAAGCTAAAGCACATAGGACACTTCCACTCAAGGACGTATATTTTCAAGAAAACCAAAGAACCTCAGGTCACAGGCAACCCAACGTTTACTGCTGCTCTCTTTACAAAAGCCTCGACTAGGATACAATCTAAATTTCCTTGGACGGAAAACATGGATGGAGAATATGTGATTCTTATCTACAATGATATATTACTGAGCCAGGAAATCAATGAAATAACGTCACTTGCCGCCAAAGGAGTGTTCGTAGTTACAATCATTCTCAGTAAATTTAGTCACATAGAAAAAAGTGGTTTATCAAAGATATGTGTTACAGGTGGAATACAAAATTGCGTCCCATGAATGAAATGGCAGACGAGAGAAAGCATCACACATTTAGCAAACACACTTATGCCTGTAGGAGCGTGAAGGTCACTTGAGGTGAGGAAAAAACAGGTGTTTTCAATGAGCACAGATACCATTCCATATAGACCAAAGAGGGCATCAAGACAACTTACTCTAAACCTCAAAGGACTGAACTCAGCCCACTTTACACACCAGAAAAGATTATTTACAACTGGTTAGAATTTGAAAAACAATTTATCGATGTCTCTCTGGAAGAGAATCAAGTGGATGCACAGCAGCAAGCAACACAGCACTGAAAATCGGCTACACCCCGTGAGAAAAATAAACTGCAAAATAAAGGCAGTGAGTGAGAGATAAATTCTTCGAGACTTCGTTCAGGGGCTGTCATTGAAGTTGTTTTGAGCATATATTAACACACAGAAGGATCGGACCTAAGGGAGGACACTTGTGGGTCTGAGTGTCTTCGTGAGCATGAGTCAGCAAATGCAGCCCTTGTCGAATAACACTGCCTTTTCCTGATTCCATGGACCCGAAATCTCCAAATGCAGACGACCCTTCCTACAGCGAACACATGCATGGGACAGCCACAGGATGCTACCCCATTGGAATGGCAAAAAACATGAAAAGCCACCTCATCTTCTCATATCCTGGTGCTCGGGTTCAAGCTTTCAGCCGCTTTTCTGAAAATATACCCAATTGGGGAAGTCAGCACTTTCAAAACACTCTTACTTATAACTTGGAATTGGTTCCATGGATGAACTACAACGGGGAAGAATAAGAGACGATGGCTATATATTTGGACAGGCACATGGCGCTCTAATTTCCAATGCTGAACAAGAATTGACCCAAGTCTAAGCTTGCTCTCAGAAGGAGAATTGGGCTTGAAAATTTCCTGCTGCTTTGGGACCTGTTCTGAAAGTGGGAAGTTGAGCCGGGGATCTCAGGGAGCCTATAATTCATGGCCCTACAGGATGGTAAAAGGCACGTAATGTGGAAAAATGACTTGGGTTGAACCAGAGAAAAGAACTTGAGAGCAAGGCAGAATTGCTAAACTAGGATTTCAAGAGGGAGAAGCGTCTCGCCTGGTAAGAACCTAGGATGTGGCAGTACTTCTTCAAACATGCCTTTGTCGAAAAAGGGTGTATGTCTTTATCCTGAATATCTTTAGGATAAAGGCATACACCATTTTTGGGGAACCAGGCAGGGGCTCGGTGCAAATCAACACTACATAATGCTATCACTTCCCATCAAAACAAAGGGTCATGTACGAAAAGTGTAAAGACCAGAAATGCAGGGTAACGTGGAGGTAACTCATACCCACATTTTGTGGATTGTGGGATGAACAATGCCAATCGGCACCCTGGCAAATTCTATGGTGTATTCGAAGATAAAGTAAGAAACAATGCTACAGCACATAGGACACTTCCACTCAAGGACGTATATTTTCAAGGAAACCAAAGAACCTCAGGTCACAGGCAACCCAACGTTTACTGCTGCTCTCTTTACAAAAGCCTCGACGAGGATACAATCTAAATTTCCTTGGACAGAAACATGGATGAAGAATATGTGATTCTTATCTACAATGATATATTACAGAGCCAGGAAATCAATGAAATAACGTCACTTGCGCCACCGGAGTGTTCTTAGTTACAATCATTCTCAGTGAATTTAGTCACATAGAAAAAAGTGGTTTATCAAAGATATGAGGTACAGGTGGAATATAAAATTGCGTCCCTTGAACGAAATGGCAGACGACAGAGAGAATTACCCATTTAGCAAACACACTTATGCCTGAAGAGCGCAAAGGTCACATGAGGTGAGGAAAAACCAGGTGTTTTCAATGAGCACAGATACCATTCCATATAGACCAAGGAGGGAATCAAGACAACTTACTCTAAACCTCAAAGGACTGAACTCAGCCCACTTTACACACCAGAAAAGATTATTGACAACTGGTCAGAATTTGAAAAACAATTTATCTATGTCTCTCTGGAAGAGAATCTAGTGGATGCACAGCAGCAAGCAACACAGCACGGAAAATCGGCTACACACGGTGAGAAAAATAAACTGCAAAATAAAGGCAGTGAGTGACAGATAAATTCTTCGAGACTTCGTTCAGGGGCTGTGATTGGAGTTGTTTTCAGCATATATTCACACACAGAAAGATGGGACCTAAGGGAGGACAATCGTGGGTCTGAGTGTCTTCGTGAGCATGAGTCAGCAAATGCAGCCCTTGTAGAATAACACTGCCTTGCCCTGATTCCATTGACCTGAAATCTCCAAATGTAGACGACCCTTCTACAGCGAACACATGCATGTGTCAGCCACAGGATGCTACCCCATTGGAACGGGAAAAAACATGAAAAGGCACCTCATCTTCTCATATCCTGGTGCTCGGGTTCAAGCTTCCAGCCACTTTCCTGAAAATATCCCCACTTGGGGAAGTCAGCACTTTCAAAACCTTCTTTCTTATAGCTTGGAATTGGTTCCATGGATGAACTACAATGGGGAAGAATAAGACACGATGCCTATATATTTGGACAGGCATATGGTGCTCTAATTTCAACTGCTGAACAAGAATTGACCCAAGTCTAAGCTTGCTCTCAGAAGGAGAATAGGGCTTGAAAATTTCCCGCTGCTTTGTGACCAGTTCCAAAAGTGGGAAGTTGAGCAGGGGATCTCAGCGAGCCTATAATTCATGGGCCTGCAGGATGGTCAAAGACACCTAATGTGGACAAATGACTTGGGTTGAGCCAGAGAAAAGAACTTGAGAGCAAGGCAGAATTGCAAAAATGGGATTTCAAGAGGGAGACGCGTCTCGCCTGGTAAGAACCTAGAATGTGGCAGTACTTCTTCAACCATGCCTTTGTCGAAAAACGGTGTATGCCTTTATCCTGAATATATTCCGAATAAAGGCATACACCGTTTTTGGGCAACCAGGCAGGGGCTCTGTCCAAATCAACACTACATAGTGCTATCACTTCCCATCGAAACAAAGGGTCATCTACGAAAAGTGTAAAGACTAGAAATTCAGGGTAGCATGGAGGTAAATCGTACCCACATTTTGTGGATTGTGGTATGACCAATGGCAATCGGCACCCTGGCGAATTCTATGGTGTATTCGAAGATAAAGTAAGAAACAATGCTACAGCACATAGGACACTTCCATTCAAGGACGTATATTTTCAGGAAAACCAAAGAACCTCAGGTCACAGGCAACCCAACGTTTACTGCTGCTCTCTTTACAAAAGCCTCGACTAGGATACAATCTAAATTTCCTTGGACGGAAAACATGGATGGAGAATATGTGATTCTTATCTACAATGATATATTACTGAGCCAGGAAATCAATGAAATAACGTCACTTGCCGCCAAAGGAGTGTTCGTAGTTACAATCATTCTCAGTAAATTTAGTCACATAGAAAAAAGTGGTTTATCAAAGATATGAGGTACAGGTGGAATACAAAATTGCATCCCATGAATGAAATGGCAGACGAGAGAAAGCCTCACACATTTAGCAAACACACTTATGCCTGTAGGAGCGCGAAGGTCACTTGAGGTGAGGAAAAAACAGGTGTTTTCAATGAGCACAGATACCATTCCATATAGACCAAAGAGGGCATCAAGACAACTTACTCTAAACCTCAAAGGACTGAACTCAGCCCACTTTACACACCAGAAAAGATTATTTACAACTGGTTAGAATTTGAAAAACAATTTATCGATGTCTCTCTGGAAGAGAATCTAGTGGATGCACAGCAGCAAGCAACACAGCACGGAAAATCGGCTACACCCGGTGAGAAAAATAAACTGCAAAATAAAGGCAGTGAGTGACAGATAAATTTTTCGAGACTTCGTTCAGGGGCTGTGATTGGAGTTGTTTTCAGCATATATTCACACACAGAAAGATGGGACCTAAGGGAGGACAATCGTGGGTCTGAGTGTCTTCGTGAGCATGAGTCAGCAAATGCAGCCCTTGTAGAATAACACTGCCTTGCCCTGATTCCATTGACCCGAAATCTCCAAATGTAGACGACCCTTCTACAGCAAACACATGCATGGGTCAGCCACAGGATGCTACCCCATTGGAACGGGAAAAAACATGAAAAGGCACCTCATCTTCTCATATCCTGGTACTCGGGTTCAAGCTTCCAGCCACTTTCCTGAAAATATCCCCACTTGGGGAAGTCAGCACTTTCAAAACCTTCTTTCTAATAGCTTGGAATTGGTTCCATGGATGAACTACAACGGGGAAGAATAAGACACGATACCTATATATTTGGACAGGCATATGGTGCTCTAATTTCAACTGCTGAACAAGAATTGACCCAAGTCTAAGCTTGCTCTCAGAAGGAGAATAGGGCTTGAAAATTTCCCGCTGATTTGTGACCAGTTCCAAAAGTGGGAAGTTGAGCAGGGGATCTCAGGGAGCCTATAATTCATGGCCCTGTAGGATGGTCAAAGGCACCTAATGTGGACAAATGACTTGGGTTGAGCCAGAGAAAAGAACTTGAGAGCAAGGCAGAATTGCAAAAATGGGATTTCAAGAGGGAGACGCGTCTCGCCTGGTAAGAACCTGGAATGTGGCAGTACTTCTTCAACCATGCCTTTGTCGAAAAACGGTGTATGCCTTTATCCTGAATATATTCCGAATAAAGGCATACACCGTTTTTGGGCAACCAGGCAGGGGCTCGGTGCAAATCAACACTACATAATGCTATCACTTCCCATCAAAACAAAGGGTCATCTACGAAAAGTGTAAAGACTAGAAATTCAGGGTAGCATGGAGGTAAATCGTACCCACATTTTGTGGATTCCAGGATGAACAATGGCAATCGGCACCCTGGCGAAGTCTATGGTGTATTCAAAAATAATGTAAGAAACAAAGCTAAAGCACATAGGACACTTCCACTCAAGGACGTATATTTTCAAGAAAACCAAAGAACCTCAGGTCACAGGCAACCCAACGTTTACTGCTGCTCTCTTTACAAAAGCCTCGACTAGGATACAATCTAAATTTCCTTGGACGGAAAACATGGATGGAGAATATGTGATTCTTATCTACAATGATATATTACTGAGCCAGGAAATCAATGAAATAACGTCACTTGCCGCCAAAGGAGTGTTCGTAGTTACAATCATTCTCAGTAAATTTAGTCACATAGAAAAAAGTGGTTTATCAAAGATATGAGGTACAGGTGGAATACAAAATTGCGTCCCATGAATGAAATGGCAGACGAGAGAAAGCATCACACATTTAGCAAACACACTTATGCCTGTAGGAGCGTGAAGGTCACTTGAGGTGAGGAAAAAACAGGTGTTTTCAATGAGCACAGATACCATTCCATATAGACCAAAGAGGGCATCAAGACAACTTACTCTAAACCTCAAAGGACTGAACTCAGCCCACTTTACACACCAGAAAAGATTATTTACAACTGGTTAGAATTTGAAAAACAATTTATCGATGTCTCTCTGGAAGAGAATCAAGTGGATGCACAGCAGCAAGCAACACAGCACTGAAAATCGGCTACACCCCGTGAGAAAAATAAACTGCAAAATAAAGGCAGTGAGTGAGAGATAAATTCTTCGAGACTTCGTTCAGGGGCTGTCATTGAAGTTGTTTTGAGCATATATTAACACACAGAAGGATCGGACCTAAGGGAGGACACTTGTGGGTCTGAGTGTCTTCGTGAGCATGAGTCAGCAAATGCAGCCCTTGTCGAATAACACTGCCTTTTCCTGATTCCATGGACCCGAAATCTCCAAATGCAGACGACCCTTCCTACAGCGAACACATGCATGGGACAGCCACAGGATGCTACCCCATTGGAATGGCAAAAAACATGAAAAGCCACCTCATCTTCTCATATCCTGGTGCTCGGGTTCAAGCTTTCAGCCGCTTTTCTGAAAATATACCCAATTGGGGAAGTCAGCACTTTCAAAACACTCTTACTTATAACTTGGAATTGGTTCCATGGATGAACTACAACGGGGAAGAATAAGAGACGATGGCTATATATGTGGACAGGCACATGGCGCTCTAATTTCCAATGCTGAACAAGAATTGACCCAAGTCTAAGCTTGCTCTCAGAAGGAGAATTGGGCTTGAAAATTTCCTGCTGCTTTGGGACCTGTTCCGAAAGTGGGAAGTTGAGCCGGGGATCTCAGGGAGCCTATAATTCATGGCCCTACAGGATGGTAAAAGGCACGTAATGTGGAAAAATGACTTGGGTTGAACCAGAGAAAAGAACTTGAGAGCAAGGCAGAATTGCAAAACTGGGATTTCAAGAGGGAGAAGCGTCTCGCCTGGTAAGAACCTAGGATGTGGCAGTACTTCTTCAAACATGCCTTTGTCGAAAAAGGGTGTATGTCTTTATCCTGAATATCTTTAGGATAAAGGCATACACCGTTTTTGGGGAACCAGGCAGGGGCTCGGTGCAAATCAACACTACATAATGCTATCACTTCCCATCAAAACAAAGGGTCATGTACGAAAAGTGTAAAGACCAGAAATGCAGGGTAACGTGGAGGTAAATCGTACCCACATTTTGTGGATTGTGGGATGAAGAATGGCAATCGGCACCCTGGCGAATTCTATGGTGTATTCGAAGATAAAGTAAGAAACAATGCTACAGCACATAGGACACTTCCACTCAAGGACGTATATTTTCAAGGAAACCAAAGAACCTCAGGTCACAGGCAACCCAACGTTTACTGCTGCTCTCTTTACAAAAGCCTCGACGAGGATACAATCTAAATTTCCTTGAACAGAAACATGGATGAAGAATATGTGATTCTTATCTACAATTATATATTACAGAGCCAGGAAATCAATGAAATAACGTCACTTGCGCCACCGGAGTGTTCTTAGTTACAATCATTCTCAGTGAATTTAGTCACATAGAAAAAAGTGGTTTATCAAAGATATGAGGTACAGGTGGAATATAAAATTGCGTCCCTTGAACGAAATGGCAGACGACAGAGAGAATTACCCATTTAGCAAACACACTTATGCCTGTAGGAGCGCAAAGGTCACATGAGGTGAGGAAAAACCAGGTGTTTTCAATGAGCACAGATACCATTCCATATAGACCAAGGAGGGAATCAAGACAACTTACTCTAAACCTCAAAGGACTGAACTCAGCCCACTTTACACACCAGAAAAGATTATTGACAACTGGTCAGAATTTGAAAAACAATTTATCTATGTCTCTCTGGAAGAGAATCTAGTGGATGCACAGCAGCAAGCAACACAGCACGGAAAATCGGCTACACACGGTGAGAAAAATAAACTGCAAAATAAAGGCAGTGAGTGACAGATAAATTCTTCGAGACTTCGTTCAGGGGCTGTGATTGGAGTTGTTTTCAGCATATATTCACACACAGAAAGATGGGACCTAAGGGAGGGCAATCGTGGGTCTGAGTGTCTGAGTGAGCATGAGTCAGCAAATGCAGCCCTTGTAGAATAACACTGCCTTGCCCTGATTCCATTGACCCGAAATCTCCAAATGTAGATGACCCTTCTACAGCGAACACATGCATGTGTCAGCCACAGGATGCTACCCCATTGGAATGGGAAAAAACATGAAAAGGCACCTCATCTTCTCATATCCTGGTGCTCGGGTTCAAGCTTCCAGCCACTTTCCTGAAAATATCCCCACTTGGGGAAGTCAGCACTTTCAAAACCTTCTTTCTTATAGCTTGGAATTGGTTCCATGGATGAACTACAACGGGGAAGAATAAGAAACGATGCCTATATATTTGGACAGGCATATGGTGCTCTAATTTCAACTGCTGAACAAGAATTGACCCAAGTCTAAGCTTGCTCTCAGAAGGAGAATAGGGCTTGAAAATTTCCCGCTGCTTTGTGACCAGTTCCAAAAGTGGGAAGTTGAGCAGGGGATCTCAGGGAGCCTATAATTCATGGGCCTGCAGGGTGTTCAAAGACACCTAATGTGGACAAATGACTTGGGTTGAGCCAGAGAAAAGAACTTGAGAGCAAGGCAGAATTGCAAAAATGGGATTTCAAGAGGGAGACGCGTCTCGCCTGGTAAGAACCTAGAATGTGGCAGTACTTGTTCAACCATGCCTTTGTCGAAAAATGGTGTATGCCTTTATCCTGAATATATTCCGAATAAAGGCATACACCGTTTTTGGGCAACCAGGCAGGGGCTCTGTCCAAATCAACACTACATAGTGCTATCACTTCCCATCGAAACAAAGGGTCATCTACGAAAAGTGTAAAGACTAGAAATTCAGGGTAGCATGGAGGTAAATCGTACCCACATTTTGTGGATTGTGGGATGACCAATGGCAATCGGCACCCTGGCGAATTCTATGGTGTATTCGAAGATAAAGTAAGAAACAATGCTACAGCACATAGGACACTTCCATTCAAGGACGTATATTTTCAGGAAAACCAAAGAACCTCAGGTCACAGGCAACCCAACGTTTACTGCTGCTCTCTTTACAAAAGCCTCGACTAGGATACAATCTAAATTTCCTTGGACGGAAAACATGGATGGAGAATATGTGATTCTTATCTACAATGATATATTACTGAGCCAGGAAATCAATGAAATAACGTCACTTGCCGCCAAAGGAGTGTTCGTAGTTACAATCATTCTCAGTAAATTTAGTCACATAGAAAAAAGTGGTTTATCAAAGATATGAGGTACAGGTGGAATACAAAATTGCGTCCCATGAATGAAATGGCAGACGAGAGAAAGCCTCACACATTTAGCAAACACACTTATGCCTGTAGGAGCGCGAAGGTCACTTGAGGTGAGGAAAAACCAGGTGTTTTCAATGAGCACAGATACCATTCCATATAGACCAAAGACGGCATCAAGACAACTTACTCTAAACCTCAAAGGACTGAACTCAGCCCACTTTACACACCAGAAAAGATTATTTACAACTGGTTAGAATTTGAAAAACAATTTATCGATGTCTCTCTGGAAGAGAATCAAGTGGATGCACAGCAGCAAGCAACACAGCACTGAAAATCGGCTACACCCCGTGAGAAAAATAAACTGCAAAATAAAGGCAGTGAGTGAGAGATAAATTCTTCGAGACTTCGTTCAGGAGCTGTCATTGAAGTTGTTTTGAGCATATATTAACACACAGAAGGATCGGACCTAAGGGAGGACACTCGTGGGTCTGAGTGTCTTCGTGAGCATGAGTCAGCAAATGCAGCCCTTGTCGAATAACACTGCCTTTTCCTGATTCCATGGACCCGACATCTCCAAATGCAGACGACCCTTCCTACAGCGAACACATGCATGGGACAGCCACAGGATGCTACCCCATTGGAACGGAAAAAACATGAAAAGCCACCTCATCTTCTCATATCCTGGTGCTCGGGTTCAAGCTTTCAGCCGCTTTTCTGAAAATATACCTAATTGGGGAAGTCAGCACTTTCAAAACACTCTTACTTATAACTTGGAATTGGTTCCATGGATGAACTACATCGGGGAAGAATAAGAGACGATGGCTATATATGTGGACAGGAACATGGCGCTCTAATTTCCAATGCTGAACAAGAATTGACCCAAGTCTAAGCTTGCTCTCAGAAGGAGAATTGGGCTTGAAAATTTCCTGCTGCTTTGGGACCAGTTCCGAAAGTGGGAAGTTGAGCCGGCGATCTCAGGGAGCCTATAATTCATGGCCCTACAGGATGGTAAAAGGCACGTAATGTGGAAAAATGACTTGGGTTGAACCAGAGAAAAGAACTTGAGAGCAAGGCAGAATTGCAAAACTGGGATTTCAAGAGGGAGAAGCGGCTCGCATGGTAAGAACCTAGGATGTGGCAGTACTTCTTCAAACATGCCTTTGTCGAAAAATGGTGTATGCCTTTATCCTGAATATCTTTAGGATAAAGGCATACACCGTTTTTGGGGAACCAGGCAGGGGCTCTGTGCAAATCAACACTACATAATGCTATCACTTCCCATCAAAACAAAGGGTCATGTACGAAAAGTGTAAAGACCAGAAATGCAGGGTAACGTGGAGGTAAATCGTACCCACATTTTGTGGATTGTGGGATGAACAATGGCAATCGGCACCCTGGCGAATTCTATGGTGTATTCGAAGATAAAGTAAGAAACAATGCTACAGCACATAGGACACTTCCACTCAAGGACGTATATTTTCAAGGAAACCAAAGAACCTCAGGTCCCAGGCAACCCAACGTTTACTGCTGCTCTCTTTACAAAAGCCTCGACGAGGATACAATCTAAATTTCCTTGAACAGAAACATGGATGAAGAATATGTGATTCTTATCTACAATTATATATTACAGAGCCAGGAAATCAATGAAATAACGTCACTTGCGCCACCGGAGTGTTCTTAGTTACAATCATTCTCAGTGAATTTAGTCACATAGAAAAAAGTGGTTTATCAAAGATATGAGGTACAGGTGGAATATAAAATTGCGTCCCTTGAACGAAATGGCAGACGACAGAGAGAATTACACATTTAGCAAACACACTTGTGCCTGTAGGAGCGCAAAGGTCACATGAGGTGAGGAAAAACCAGGTGTTTTCAATGAGCACAGATACCATTCCATATAGACCAAGGAGGGAATCAAGACAACTTACTCTAAACCTCAAAGGACTGAACTCAGCCCACTTTACACACCAGAAAAGATTATTGACAACTGGTCAGAATTTGAAAAACAATTTATCGATGTCTCTCTGGAAGAGAATCTAGTGGATGCACAGCAGCAAGCAACACAGCACGGAAAATCGGCTACACCCAGTGAGAAAAATAAACTGCAAATTAAAGGCAGTGAGGGACAGATAAATTCTTGGAGACTTCGTTCAGGGGCTGTGATTGGAGTTGTTTTCAGCATATATTCACACACAGAAAGATGGGACCTAAGGGAGGACAATCGTGGGTCTGAGTGTCTTCGTGAGCATGAGTCAGCAAATGCAGCCCTTGTAGAATAACACTGCCTTGCCCTGATTCCATTGACCCGAAATCTCCAAATGTAGATGACCCTTCTACAGCGAACACATGCATGTGTCAGCCACAGGATGCTACCCCATTGGAATGGGAAAAAACATGAAAAGGCACCTCATCTTCTCATATCCTGGTGCTCGGGTTCAAGCTTCCAGCCACTTTCCTGAAAATATCCCCACTTGGGGAAGTCAGCACTTTCAAAACCTTCTTTCTTATAGCTTGGAATTGGTTCCATGGATGAACTACAACGGGGAAGAATAAGAAACGATCCCTATATATTTGGACAGGCATATGGTGCTCTAATTTCAACTGCTGAACAAGAATTGACCCAAGTCTAAGCTTGCTCTCAGAAGGAGAATAGGGCTTGAAAATTTCCCGCTGCTTTGTGACCAGTTCCAAAAGTGGGAAGTTGAGCAGGGGATCTCAGGGAGCCTATAATCCATGGGCCTGCAGGATGGTCAAAGACACCTAATGTGGACAAATGACTTGGGTTGAGCCAGAGAAAAGAACTTGAGAGCAAGGCAGAATTGCAAAAATGGGATTTCAAGAGGGAGACGCGTCTCGCCTGGTAAGAACCTAGAATGTGGCAGTACTTCTTCAACCATGCCTTTGTCGAAAAACGGTGTATGCCTTTATCCTGAATATATTCCGAATAAAGGCATACACCGTTTTTGGGGCAACCAGGCAGGGGCTCGGTCCAAATCAACAGTACATAGTGCTATCACTTCCCATCTAAACAAAGCGTCTTCTACGAAAAGTGTAAAGACTAGAAATTCAGGGTAGCATGGAGGTAAATCGTACCCACATTTTGTGGATTGTGGGATGACCAATTGCAATCGGCACCCTGGCGAATTCTATGGTGTATTCAAAGATAAAGTAAGAAACAATGCTACACCACATAGGACACTTCCATTCAAGGACGTATATTTTCAGGAAAAACAAAGAACCTCAGGTCACAGGCAACCCAACGTTTACTGCTGCTCTCTTTACAAAAGCCTCGACTAGGATACAATCTAAATTTCCTTGGACGGAAAACATGGATGGAGAATATGTGATTCTTATCTACAATGATATATTACTGAGCCAGGAAATCAATGAAATAACGTCACTTGCCGCCAAAGGAGTGTTCGTAGTTACAATCATTCTCAGTAAATTTAGTCACATAGAAAAAAGTGGTTTATCAAAGATATGAGGTACAGGTGGAATACAAAATTGCGTCCCATGAATGAAATGGCAGACGAGAGAAAGCATCACACATTTAGCAAACACACTTATGCCTGTAGGAGCGCGAAGGTCACTTGAGGTGAGGAAAAACCAGGTGTTTTCAATGAGCACAGATACCATTCCATATAGACCAAAGAGGGCATCAAGACAACTTACTCTAAACCTCAAAGGACTGAACTCAGCCCACTTTACACACCAGAAAAGATTATTTACAACTGGTTAGAATTTGAAAAACAATTTATCGATGTCTCTCTGGAAGAGAATCAAGTGGATGCACAGCAGAAAGAAACACAGCACTCAAAATCGGCTACACCCCGTGAGAAAAATAAACTGCAAAATAAAGGCAGTGAGTGAGAGATAAATTCTTCGAGACTTCATTCAGGGGCTGTCATTGAAGTTGTTTTGAGCATATATTAACACACAGAAGGATCGGACCTAAGGGAGGACACTCGTGGGTCTGAGTGTCTTCGTGAGCATGAGTCAGCAAATGCAGCCCTTGTCGAATAACACTGCCTTTTCCTGATACCATGGACCCGAAATCTCCAAATGCAGACGACCCTTCCTACAGCGAACACATGCATGGGACAGCCACAGGATGCTACCCCATTGGAACGGCAAAAAACATGAAAAGCCACCTCATCTTCTCATATCCTGGTGCTCGGGTTCAAGCTTTCAGCCGCTTTTCTGAAAATATACCCAATTGGGGAAGTCAGCACTTTCAAAACACTCTTACTTATAACTTGGAATTGGTTCCATGGATGAACTACAATGGGGATGAATAAGAGACGATGGCTATATATTTGGACAGGCACATGGCGCTCTAATTTCCAATGCTGAACAAGAATTGACCCAAGTCTAAGCTTGCTCTCGGAAGGAGAATTGGGCTTGAAAATGTCCTGCTGCTTTGGGACCAGTTCCGAAAGTGGGAAGTTGAGCCGGGGATCTCAGGGAGCCTATAATTCATGGCCCTGCAGGATGGTAAAAGGCACGTAATGTGGAAAAATGACTTGGGTTGAACCAGAGAAAAGAACTTGAGAGCAAGGCAGAATTGCAAAACTGGGATTTCAAGAGGGAGAAGCGTCTCGCCTGGTAAGAACCTAGGATGTGGCAGTACTTCTTCAAACATGCCTTTGTCGAAAAACGGTGTATGCCTTTATCCGGAATATATTCCGAATAAAGGCATACACCGTTTTTGGGCAACCAGGCAGGGGCTCGGTGCAAATCAACACTACATAGTGCTATCACTTCCCATCTAAACAAAGGGTCATCTACGAAAAGTGTAAAGACTAGAAATTCAGGGTAGCATGGAGGTAAATCGTACCCACATTTTGTGGATTCCAGGATGAACAATGGCAATCGGCACCCTGGCGAAGTCTATGGTGTATTCAAAAATAATGTAAGAAACAAAGCTACAGCACATAGGACACTTCCACTCAAGGACGTATATTTTCAAGAAAACCAAAGAACCTCAGGTCACAGGCAACCCAACGTTTTCTGCTGCTCTCTTTACAAAAGCCTCGACTAGGATACAATCTAAATTTCCTTGGACGGAAAACATGGATGGAGAATATGTGATTCTTATCTACAATGATATATTACTGAGCCAGGAAATCAATGAAATAACGTCACTTGCCGCCAAAGGAGTGTTCGTAGTTACAATCATTCTCAGTAAATTTAGTCACATAGAAAAAAGTGGTTTATCAAAGATATGAGGTACAGGTGGAATACAAAATTGCGTCCCATGAATGAAATGGCAGACGAGAGAAAGCATCACACATTTAGCAAACACACTTATGCCTGTAGGAGCGCAAAGGTCACATGAGGTGAGGAAAAACCAGGTGTTTTCAATGAGCACAGATACCATTCCATATAGACCAAGGAGGGAATCAAGACAACTTACTCTAAACCTCAAAGGACTGAACTCAGCCCACTTTACACACCAGAAAAGATTATTGACAACTGGTCAGAATTTGAAAAACAATTTATCTATGTCTCTCTGGAAGAGAATCTAGTGGATGCACAGCAGCAAGCAACACAGCACGGAAAATCGGCTACACCCGGTGAGAAAAATAAACTGCAAAATAAAGGCAGTGAGTGACAGATAAATTCTCGAGACTTCGTTCAGGGGCTGTGATTGGAGTTGTTTTCAGCATATATTCACACACAGAAAGATGGGACCTAAGGGAGGACAATCGTGGGTCTGAGTGTCTTCGTGAGCATGAGTCAGCAAATGCAGCCCTTGTAGAATAACACTGCCTTGCCCTGATTCCATTGACCCGAAATCTCCAAATGTAGATGACCCTTCTACAGCGAACACATGCATGTGTCAGCCACAGGATGCTACCCCATTGGAATGGGAAAAAACATGAAGAGGCACCTCATCTTCTCATATCCTGGTGCTCGGGTTCAAGCTTCCAGCCACTTTCCTGAAAATATCCCCACTTGGGGAAGTCAGCACTTTCAAAACCTTCTTTCTTATAGCTTGGAATTGGTTCCATGGATGAACTACAACGGGGAAGAATAAGAAACGATGCCTATATATTTGGACAGTCATATGGTGCTCTAATTTCAACTGCTGAACAAGAATTGACCCAAGTCTAAGCTTGCTCTCAGAAGGAGAATAGGGCTTGAAAATTTCCCGCTGCTTTGTGACCAGTTCTAAAAGTGGGAAGTTGAGCAGGGGATCTCAGGGAGCATATAATCCATGGGCCTGCAGGATGGTCAAAGACACCTAATGTGGACAAATGACTTGGGTTGAGCCAGAGAAAAGAACTTGAGAGCAAGGCAGAATTGCAAAAATGGGATTTCAAGAGGGAGACGCGTCTCGCCTGGTAAGAACCTAGAATGTGGCAGTACTTCTTCAACCATGCCTTTGTCGAAAAACGGTGTATGCCTTTATCCTGAATATATTCCGAATAAAGGCATACACCGTTTTTGGGGCAACCAGGCAGGGGCTCGGTCCCAATCAACAGTACATAGTGCTATCACTTCCCATCTAAACAAAGGGTCTTCTACGAAAAGTGTAAAGACTAGAAATTCAGGGTAGCATGGAGGTAAATCGTACCCACATTTTGTGGATTGTGGGATGACCAATTGCAATCGGCACCCTGGCGAATTCTATGGTGTATTCGAAGATAAAGTAAGAAACAATGCTACAGCACATAGGACACTTCCATTCAAGGACATATATTTTCAGGAAAACAAAAGAACCTCAGGTCACAGGCAACCCAACGTTTACTGCTGCTCTCTTTACAAAAGCCTCGACTAGGATACAATCTAAATTTCCTTGGACGGAAAACATGGATGGAGAATATGTGATTCTTATCTACAATGATATATTACTGAGCCAGGAAATCAATGAAATAACGTCACTTGCCGCCAAAGGAGTGTTCGTAGTTACAATCATTCTCAGTAAATTTAGTCACATAGAAAAAAGTGGTTTATCAAAGATATGAGGTACAGGTGGAATACAAAATTGCGTCCCATGAATGAAATGGCAGACGAGAGAAAGCATCACACATTTAGCAAACACACTTATGCCTGTAGGAGCGCGAAGGTCACTTGAGGTGAGGAAAAACCAGGTGTTTTCAATGAGCACAGATACCATTCCATATAGACCAAAGAGGGCATCAAGACAACTTACTCTAAACCTCAAAGGACTGAACTCAGCCCACTTTACACACCAGAAAAGATTATTTACAACTGGTTAGAATTTGAAAAAAAATTTATCGATGTCTCTCTGGAAGAGAATCAAGTGGATGCAGAGCAGCAAGCAACACAGCACGGAAAATCGGCTACACCCCGTGAGAAAAATAAACTGCAAAGTAAAGGCAGTGAGTGAGAGATAAATTCTTCGAGACTTCGTTCAGGGGCTGTCATTGAAGTTGTTTTGAGCATATATTAACACAGAGAAGGATCGGACCTAAGGGAGGACACTCGTGGGTCTGAGTGTCTTCGTGAGCATGAGTCAGCAAATGCAGCCCTTGTCGAATAACACTGCCTTTTCCTGATTCCATGGACCCGAAATCTCCAAATGCAGACGACCCTTCCTGCAGCGAACACATGCATGGGACAGCCACAGGATGCTACCCCATTGGAACGGCAAAAAAACATGAAAAGCCACCTCATCTTCTCATACCCTGGTGCTCGGGTTCAAGCTTTCAGCCGCTTTTCTGAAAATATACCCAATTGGGGAAGTCAGCACTTTCAAAACACTCTTACTTATAACTTGGAATTGGTTCCATGGATGAACTACAATGGGGAAGAATAAGAGACGATGGCTATATATTTGGACAGGCACATGGCGCTCTAATTTCCAATGCTGAACAAGAATTGACCCAAGTCTAAGCTTGCTCTCGGAAGGAGAATTGGGCTTGAAAATGTCCTGCTGCGTTGGGACCAGTTCCGAAAGTGCGAAGTTGAGCCGGGGATCTCAGGGAGCCTATAATTCATGGCCCTGCAGGATGGTAAAAGGCACGTAATGTGGAAAAATGACTTGGGTTGAACCAGAGAAAAGAACTTGAGAGCAAGGCAGAATTGCAAAACTGGGATTTCAAGAGGGAGAAGCGTCTCGCCTGGTAAGAACCTAGGATGTGGCAGTACTTCTTCAAACATGCCTTTGTTGAAAAAGGGTGTATGCTTTTATCCTGAATATATTCCGAATAAAGGCATACACCGTTTTTGGGCAACCAGGCAGGGGCTCGGTGCAAATCAACACTACATAGTGCTATCACTTCCCATCTAAACAAAGGGTCATCTACGAAAAGTGTAAAGACGAGAAATTCAGGGTAGCATGGAGGTAAATCGTACCCACATTTTGTGGATTCCAGGATGAACAATGGCAATCGGCACCCTGGCGAAGTCTATGGTGTATTCAAAAATAATGTAAGAATCAAAGCTACAGCACATAGGACACTTCCACTCAAGGACGTATATTTTCAAGAAAACCAAAGAACCTCAGGTCACAGGCAACCCAACGTTTACTGCTGCTCTCTTTACAAAAGCCTCGACTAGGATACAATCTAAATTTCCTTGGACGGAAAACATGGATGGAGAATATGTGATTCTTATCTACAATGATATATTAGTGAGCCAGGAAATCAATGAAATAACGTCACTTGCCGCCAAAGGAGTGTTCGTAGTTACAATCATTCTCAGTAAATTTAGTCACATAGAAAAAAGTGGTTTATCAAAGATATGAGGTACAGGTGGAATACAAAATTGCGTCCCATGAATGAAATGGCAGACGAGAGAAAGCATCACACACTTAGCAAACACACTTATGCCTGTAGGAGCGCGAAGGTCACTTGAGGTGAGGA
Source organism: Kogia breviceps (assembly GCF_026419965.1). Taxonomy (NCBI): domain Eukaryota; kingdom Metazoa; phylum Chordata; class Mammalia; order Artiodactyla; family Physeteridae; genus Kogia; species Kogia breviceps. The sequence continues at coordinate 37,928,146 of NC_081329.1, forward strand.
AGAAACAGGTGTTTTCAATGAGCACAGATACCATTCCATATAGACCAAAGAGGGCATAAAGACAACTTACTCTAAACCTCAAAGGACTGAACTCAGCCCACTTTACACACCAGAAAAGATTATTTACAACTGGTTAGAATTTGAAAAACAATTTATCGATGTCTCTCTGGAAGAGAATCAAGTGGATGCACAGCAGCAAGCAACACAGCACTGAAAATCGGCTACACCCCGTGAGAAAAATAAACCTCAAAATAAAGGCAGTGAGTGAGAGATAAATTCTTCGAGACTTCGTTCAGGGGCTGTCATTGAAGTTGTTTTGAGCATATATTAACACACAGAAGGATCGGACCTAAGGGAGGACACTCGTGGGTCTGAGTGTCTTCGTGAGCATGAGTCAGCAAATGCAGCCCTTGTCGAATAACACTGCCTTTTCCTGATTCCATGGACCTGAAATCTCCAAATGCAGACGACCCTTCCTACAGCGAACACATGCATGGGACAGCCACAGGATGCTACCCCATTGGAACGGCAAAAAAACATGAAAAGCCACCTCATCTTCTCATATCCTGGTGCTCGGGTTCAAGCTTCCAGCCACTTTCCTGAAAATATCCCCGCTTGGGGAAGTCAGCACTTTCAAAACCTTCTTTCTTATAGCTTGGAATTGGTTCCATGGATGAACTACAACGGGGAAGAATAAGACACGATGCCTATATATTTGGACAGGCATATGGTGCTCTAATTTCAACTGCTGAACAAGAATTGACCCAAGTCTAAGCTTGCTCTCAGAAGGAGAATAGGGCTTGAAAATTTCCCGCTGCTTTGTGACCAGTTCCAAAAGTGGGAAGTTGAGCAGGGAATCTCAGGGAGCCTATAATTCATGGGCCTGCAGGATGGTCAAAGACACCTTATGTGGAAAAATGACTTGGGTTGAACCAGAGAAAAGAACTTGAGAGCAAGGCAGAATTGCAAAAATGGGATTTCAAGAGGGAGACGCGTCTCGCCTGGTAAGAACCTAGGATGTGGCAGTACTTCTTCAAACATGCCTTTGTCGAAAAAGGGTGTATGCCTTTATCCTGAATATCTTTAGGATAAAGGCATACACCGTTTTTGGGCAACCAGGCAGGGGCTCGGTTCAAATCAACACTACATAGTGCTATCACTTCCCATCAAAACAAAGGGTCATGTACGAAAAGTGTAAAGACCAGAAATGCAGGGTAACGTGGAGGTAAATCGTACCCACATTTTGTGGATTGTGGGATGAACAATGGCAATCGGCACCCTGGCGAATTCTATGGTGTATTCGAAGATAAAGTAAGAAACAATGCTACAGCACATAGGACACTTCCACTCAAGGACGTATATTTTCAAGGAAACCAAAGAACCTCAGGTCACAGGCAACCCAACGTTTACTGCTGCTCTCTTTACAAAAGCCTCGACGAGGATACAATCTAAATTTCCTTGGACGGAAACATCGATGAAGAATATGTGATTCTCATCTACAATGATATATTACAGAGCCAGGAAATCAATGAAATAACGTCACTTGGCGCCACCGGAGTGTTCTTAGTTACAATCATTCTCAGTGAATTTAGTCACATAGAAAAAAGTGGTTTAATCAAAGATATGAGGTACAGGTGGAACATAAAATTGCGTCCCTTGAATGAAATGGCAGATGACAGAGAGAATTACACATTTAGCAAACACACTTATGCCTGTAGGAGCGCAAAGGTCACTTGAGGTGAGGAAAAACCAGGTGTTTTCAATGAGCACAGATACCATTCCATATAGACCAAAGAGGGAATCAAGACAACTTACTCTAAACCTCAAAGGACTGAACTCAGCCCACTTTACACACCAGAAAAGATTATTGACAACTGGTTAGAATTTGAAAAACAATTTATCGATGTCTCTCTGGAAGAGAATCAAGTGGATGCACAGCAGCAAGCAACACAGCACTCAAAATCGGCTACACCCCGTGAGAAAAATGAACTGCAAATTAAAGGCAGTGAGTGAGAGATAAATTCTTTGAGACTTCGTTCAGGGGCTGTCATTGAAGTTGTTTTGAGCATATATTAACACACAGAAGGATCGGACCAAAGGGAGGACACTCGTGGGTCTGAGTGTCTTCGTGAGCATGAGTCAGCAAATGCAGCCCTTGTTGAATAACACTGCCTTTTCCTGATTCCATGGACCCGAAATCTCCAAATGCAGACGACCCTTCCTACAGCGAACACATGCATGGGACAGCCACAGGATGCTACCCCATTGGAACGGCAAAAAAACATGAAAAGCCACCTCATCTTCTCATATCCTGGTGCTCGGGTTCAAGCTTTCAGCCGCTTTTCTGAAAAAATACCCAATTGGGGAAGTCAGCACTTTCAAAACACTCTTACTTATAACTTGGAATTGGTGCCATGGATGAACTACAATGGGGAGGAATAAGAGACGATGGCTATATATTTGGACAGGCACATGGCGCTCTAATTTCCAATGCTGAACAAGAATTGACCCAAGTCTAAGCTTGCTCTCGGAAAGAGAATTGGGCTTGAAAATTTCCTGCTGCTTTGGGACCAGTTCCGAAAGTGGAAAGTTGAGCCGGGGATCTCAGGGAGCCTATAATTCATGGCCCTGCAGGATGGTAAAAGGCACGTAATGTGGATAAATGACTTGGGTTGAACCAGAGAAAAGAACTTGAGAGCAAGGCAGAATTGCAAAACTGGGATTCCAAGAGGGAGAAGCGTCTCGCCTGGTAAGAACCTAGGATGTGGCAGTACTTCTTCAAACATGCCTTTGTCGAAAAAGGGTGTATGCTTTTATCCTGAATATCTTTAGGATAAAGGCATACACCGTTTTTGGGCAACCAGGCAGGGGCTCTGTGCAAATCAACACTACATAGTGCTATCACTTCCCATCAAAACAAAGGGTCATGTACGAAAAGTGTAAAGACCAGAAATGCAGGGTAACGTGGAGGTAAATCGTACCCACATTTTGTGGATTGTGGGATGACCAATTGCAATCGGCACCCTGGCGAATTCTATGGTGTATTCGAAGATAAAGTAAGAAACAATGCTACAGCACATAGGACACTTCCATTCAAGGACGTATATTTTCAGGAAAACCAAAGAACCTCAGGTCACAGGCAACCCAACGTTTACTGCTGTTCTCTTTACAAAAGCCTCGACTAGGATACAATCTAAATTTCCTTGGACGGAATACATGGATGGAGAATATGTGATTCTTATCTACAATGATATATTACAGAGCCAGGAAATCAATGAAATAACGTCACTTGGCGCCACCGGAGTGTTCTTAGTTACAATCATTCTCAGTGAATTTAGTCACATAGAAAAAAGTGGTTTATCAAAGATATGAGGTACAGGTGGAATATAAAATTGTGTCCCTTGAACGAAATGGCAGACGGCAGAGAGAATTACACATTTAGCAAACACACTTATGCCTGTAGGAGCGCAAAGGTCACATGAGGTGAGGAAAAACCAGGTGTTTTCAATGAGCACAGATACCATTCCATATAGACCAAGGAGGGAATCAAGACAACTTACTCTAAACCTCAAAGGACTGAACTCAGCCCACTTTACACACCAGAAAAGATTATTTACAACTGGTTAGAATTTGAAAAACAATTTATCGATGTCTCTCTGGAAGAGAATCAAGTGGATGCACAGCAGCAAGCAACACAGCACGGAAAATCGGCTACACCCGGTGAGAAAAATAAACTGCAAAATAAAGGCAGTGAGTGACAGATAAATTTTTCGAGACTTCGTTCAGGGGCTGTGATTGGAGTTGTTTTCAGCATATATTCACACACAGAAAGATGGGACCTAAGGGAGGACAATCGTGGGTCTGAGTGTCTTCGTGAGCATGAGTCAGCAAATGCAGCCCTTGTAGAATAACACTGCCTTGCCCTGATTCCATTGACCCGAAATCTCCAAATGTAGACGACCCTTCTACAGCAAACACATGCATGGGTCAGCCACAGGATGCTACCCCATTGGAACGGGAAAAAACATGAAAAGGCACCTCATCTTCTCATATCCTGGTGCTCGGGTTCAAGCTTCCAGCCACTTTCCTGAAAATATCCCCACTTGGGGAAGTCAGCACTTTCAAAACCTTCTTTCTTACAGCTTGGAATTGGTTCCATGGATGAACTACAACGGGGAAGAATAAGACACGATGCCTATATATTTGGACAGGCATATGGTGCTCTAATTTCAACTGCTGAACAAGAATTGACCCAAGTCTAAGCTTGCTCTCAGAAGGAGAATAGGGCTTGAAAATTTCCCGCTGATTTGTGACCAGTTCCGAAAGTGGGAAGTTGAGCAGGGGATCTCAGCGAGCCTATAATTCATGGGCCTGCAGGATGGTCAAAGACACCTAATGTGGACAAATGACTTGGGTTGAGCCAGAGAAAAGAACTTGAGAGCAAGGCAGAATTGCAAAAATGGGATTTCAAGAGGGAGACGCGTCTCGCCTGGTAAGAACGTAGGATGTGGCAGTACTTCTTCAAACATGCCTTTGTCGAAAAAGGGTGTATGCCTTTATCCTGAATATCTTTAGGATAAAGGCATACACCGTTTTTGGGCAACCAGGCAGGGGCTCGGTGCAAATCAACACTACATAATGCTATCACTTCCCATCAAAACAAAGGGTCATGTACGAAAAGTGTAAAGACCAGAAATGCAGGGTAACGTGGAGGTAAATCGTACCCATATTTTGTGGATTGTGGGATGACCAATTGCAATCGGCACCCTGGCGAATTCTATGGTGTATTCGAAGATAAAGTAAGAAACAATGCTACAGCACATAGGACACTTCCATTCAAGGACGTATATTTTCAGGAAAACCAAAGAACCTCACGTCACAGGCAACCCAACGTTTACTGCTGCTCTCTTTACAAAAGCCTCGACTAGGATACAATCTAAATTTCCTTGGACGGAAAACATGGATGGAGAATATGTGATTCTTATCTACAATGATACATTACAGAGCCAGGAAATCAATGAAATAACGTCACTTGGCGCCACCGGAGTGTTCGTAGTTACAATCATTCTCAGTGAATTTAGTCACATAGGAAAAAGTGGTTTATCAAAGATATGAGGTACAGGTGGAATATAAAATTGCGTCCATTGAACGAAATGGCAGACGACAGAGAGAATTACACATTTAGCAAACACACTTATGCCTGTAGGAGCGCAAAGGTCACATGAGGTGAGGAAAAACCAGGTGTTTTCAATGAGCACAGATACCATTCCATATAGACCAAGGAGGGAATCAAGACAACTTACTCTAAACCTCAAAGGACTGAACTCAGCCCACTTTACACACCAGAAAAGATTATTGACAACTGGTCAGAATTTGAAAAACAATTTATCTATGTCTCTCTGGAAGAGAATCTAGTGGATGCACAGCAGCAAGCAACACAGCACGGAAAATCGGCTACACCCGGTGAGAAAAATAAACTGCAAAATAAAGGCAGTGAGTGACAGATAAATTTTTCGAGACTTCGTTCAGGGGCTGTGATTGGAGTTGTTTTCAGCATATATTCACACACAGAAAGATGGGACCTAAGGGAGGACAATCGTGGGTCTGAGTGTCTTCGTGAGCATGAGTCAGCAAATGCAGCCCTTGTAGAATAACACTGCCTTGCCCTGATTCCATTGACCCGAAATCTCCAAATGTAGACGACCCTTCTACAGCAAACACATGCATGGGTCAGCCACAGGATATACCCCATTGGAACGGGAAAAAACATGAAAAGGCACCTCATCTTCTCATATCCTGGTGCTCGGGTTCAAGCTTCCAGCCACTTTCCTGAAAATATCCCCACTTGGGGAAGTCAGCACTTTCAAAACCTTCTTTCTTATAGCTTGGAATTGGTTCCATGGATGAACTACAACGGGGAAGAATAAGACACGATGCCTATATATTTGCACAGGCATATGGTGCTCTAATTTCAACTGCTGAACAAGAATTGACCCAAGTCTAAGCTTGCTCTCAGAAGGAGAATAGGGCTTGAAAATTTCCCGCTGATTTGTGACCAGTTCCAAAAGTGGGAAGTTGAGCAGGGGATCTCAGCGAGCCTATAATTCATGGGCCTGCAGGATGGTCAAAGACACCTAATGTGGACAAATGACTTGGGTTGAGCCAGAGAAAAGAACTTGAGAGCAAGGCAGAATTGCAAAAATGGGATTTCAAGAGGGAGACGCGTCTCGCCTGGTAAGAACCTAGAATGTGGCAGTACTTCTTCAACCATGCCTTTGTCGAAAATCGGTGTATGCCTTTATCCTGAATATATTCCGAATAAAGGCATACACCGTTTTTGGGCAACCAGGCAGGGGCTCGGTGCAAATCAACACTACATAGTGCTATCACTTCCCATCTAAACAAAGGGTCATCTACGAAAAGTGTAAAGACTAGAAATTCAGGGTAGCATGGAGGTAAATTGTACCCACATTTGTGGATTGTGGGATGACCAATTGCAATCGGAACCCTGGCGAATTCTATTGTGTATTCAAAAATAATGTAAGAAACAAAGCTACAGCACATGGGACACTTCCACTCAAGGACGTATATTTTCAAGAAAACCAAAGAACCTCAGGTCACAGGCAACCCAACGTTTACTGCTGCTCTCTTTACAAAACCCTCGACTAGGATACAATCTAAATTTCCTTGGACGGAAAACATGGATGGAGAATATGTGATTCTTATCTACAATGATATATTACTGAGCCAGGAAATCAATGAAATAACGTCACTTGCCGCCAAAGGAGTGTTCGTAGTTACAATCATTCTCAGTAAATTTAGTCACATAGAAAAAAGTGGTTTATCAAAGATATGAGGTACAGGTGGAATACAAAATTGCGTCCCATGAATGAAATGGCAGACGAGAGAAAGCATCACACATTTAGCAAACACACTTATGCCTGTAGGAGCGCGAAGGTCACTTGAGGTGAGGAAAAACCAGGTGTTTTCAATGAGCACAGATACCATTCCATATAGACCAAAGAGGGCATCAAGACAACTTACTCTAAACCTCAAAGGACTGAACTCAGCCCACTTTACACACCAGAAAAGATTATTTACAACTGGTTAGAATTTGAAAAACAATTTATCGATGTCTCTCTGGAAGAGAATCAAGTGGATGCACAGCAGCAAGCAACACAGCACTCAAAATCGGCTACACCCCGTGAGAAAAATAAACTGCAAAATAAAGGCAGTGAGTGAGAGATAAATTCTTCGAGACTTCGTTCAGGGGCTGTCATTGAAGTTGTTTTGAGCATATATTAACACACAGAATGATCGGACCTAAGGAAGGACACTCGTGGGTCTGAGTGTCTTCGTGATCATGAGTCAGCAAATGCAGCCCTTGTAGAATAACACTGCCTTTTCCTGATTCCATGGACCCGAAATTTCCAAATGCAGACGACCCTTCCTACAGCGAACACATGCATGGGACAGCCACAGGATGCTACCCCATTGGAACGGCAAAAAAACATGAAAAGCCACCTCATCTTCTCATATCCTGGTGCTCGGGTTCAAGCTTTCAGCCGCTTTTCTGAAAATATACCCAATTGGGGAAGTCAGCACTTTCAAAACACTCTTACTTATAACTTGGAATTGGTTCCATGGATGAACTACAATGGGGAAGAATAAGAGACGATGGCTATATATTTGGACAGGCACATGGAGCTCTAATTTCCAATGCTGAACAAGAATTGACCCAAGTCTAAGCTTGCTCTCGGAAGGAGAATTGGGCTTGAAAATTTCCTGCTGCTTTGGGACCAGTTCCGAAAGTGGGAAGTTGAGCCGGGGATATCAGGGAGCCTATAATTCATGGCCCTGCAGGATGGTAAAAGACACCTAATGTGGACAAATGACTTGGGTTGAACCAGAGAAAAGAACTTGAGAGCAAGGCAGAATTGCAAAACTGGGATTTCAAGAGGGAGACGCGTCTCGCCTGGGAAGAACCTAGGATGTGGCAGTACTTCTTCAAACATGCCTTTGTCGAAAAAGGGTGTATGCCTTTATCCTGAATATCTTTAGGATAAAGGCATACACCGTTTTTGGGCAACCAGGCAGGGGCTCGGTGCAAATCAACACTACATAATGCTATCACTTCCCATCCAAACAAAGGGTCATGTAGGAAAAGTGTAAAGACCAGAAATGCAGGGTAACGTGGAGGTAAATCGTACCCACATTTTGTGGATTGTGGGATGACCAATTGCAATCGGCACCCTGGCGAATTCTATGGTGTATTCGAAGATAAAGTAAGAAACAATGCTACAGCACATAGGACACTTCCATTCAAGGACGTATATTTTCAGGAAAACCAAAGAACCTCACGTCACAGGCAACCCAACGTTTACTGCTGCTCTCTTTACAAAAGCCTCGACTAGGATACAATCTAAATTTCCTTGGACGGAATACATGGATGGAGAATATGTGATTCTTATCTACAATGATATATTACAGAGCCAGGAAATCAATAAAATAACGTCACTTGGCGCCACCGGAGTGTTCTTAGTTACAATCATTCTCAGTGAATTTAGTCACATAGAAAAAAGTGGTTTATCAAAGATATGAGGTACAGGTGGAATATAAAATTGCATCCCTTGAACGAAATGGCAGATGACAGAGAGAATTACACATTTAGAAAACACACTTATGCCTGTAGGAGCGCAAAGGTCACATGAGGTGAGGAAAAACCAGGTGTTTTCAATGAGCACAGATACCATTCCATATAGACCAAGGAGGGAATCAAGACAACTTACTCTAAACCTCAAAGGACTGAACTCAGCCCACTTTACACACCAGAAAAGATTATTGACAACTGGTCAGAATTTGAAAAACAATTTATCTATGTCTCTCTGGAAGAGAATCTAGTGGATGCACAGCAGCAAGCAACACAGCACGGAAAATCGGCTACACCCGGTGAGAAAAATAAACTGCAAAATAAAGGCAGTGAGTGACAGATAAATTTTTCGAGACTTCGTTCAGGGGCTGTGATTGGAGTTGTTTTCAGCATATATTCACACACAGAAAGATGGGACCTAAGGGAGGACAATCGTGGGTCTGAGTGTCTTCGTGAGCATGAGTCAGCAAATGCAGCCCTTGTAGAATAACACTGCCTTGCCCTGATTCCATTGACCCAAAATCTCCAAATGTAGACGACCCTTCTACAGCAAACACATGCATGGGTCAGCCACAGGATGCTACCCCATTGGAACGGGAAAAAAACATGAAAAGGCACCTCATCTTCTCATATCCTGGTACTCGGGTTCAAGCTTCCAGCCACTTTCCTGAAAATATCCCCACTTGGGGAAGTCAGCACTTTCAAAACCTTCTTTCTTATAGCTTGGAATTGGTTCCATGGATGAACTACAACGGGGAAGAATAAGACACGATACCTATATATTTGCACAGGCATATGTTGCTCTAATTTCAACTGCTGAACAAGAATTGACCCAACTCTAAGCTTGCTCTCAGAAGGAGAATAGGGCTTGAAAATTTCCCGCTGATTTGTGACCAGTTCCAAAAGTGGGAAGTTGAGCAGGGTATCTCAGCGAGCCTATAATTCATGGGCCTGCAGGATGGTCAAAGACACCTAATGTGGACAAATGACTTGGGTTGAGCCAGAGAAAAGAACTTGAGAGCAAGGCAGAATTGCAAAAATGGGATTTCAAGAGGGAGACGCGTCTTGCCTGGTAAGAATCTAGAATGTGGCAGTACTTCTTCAACCATGCCTTTGTCGAAAAACGGTGAATGCCTTTATCCTGAATATATTCCGAATAAAGGCATACACCGTTTTTGGGCAACCAGGCAGGGGCTCGGTGCAAATCAACACTACATAGTGCTATCACTTCCCATCTAAACAAAGGGTCATCTACGAAAAGTGTAAAGACTAGAAATTCAGGGTAGCATTGAGGTAAATCGTACCCACATTTGTGGATTGTGGGATGACCAATTGCAATCGGAACCCTGGCGAATTCTACTGTGTATTCAAAAATAATGTAAGAAACAAAGCTACAGCACATAGGACACTTCCACTCAAGGACGTATATTTTCAAGAAAACCAAAGAACCTCAGGTCACAGGCAACCCAACGTTTACTGCTGCTCTCTTTACAAAAGCCTCGACTAGGATACAATCTAAATTTCCTTGTACGGAAAACATGGATGGAGAATATGTGATTCTTATCTACAATGATATATTACTGAGCCAGGAAATCAATGAAATAACGTCACTTGCCGCCAAAGGAGTGTTCGTAGTTACAATCATTCTCAGTAAATTTAGTCACATAGAAAAAAGTGGTTTATCAAAGATATGAGGTACAGGTGGAATACAAAATTGCGTCCCATGAATGAAATGGCAGACGAGAGAAAGCATCACACATTTAGCAAACACACTTATGCCTGTAGGAGCGCGAAGGTCACTTGAGGTGAGGAAAAAACAGGTGTTTTCAATGAGCACAGATACCATTCCATATAGACCAAAGAGGGCATCAAGACAACTTACTCTAAACCTCAAAGGACTGAACTCAGCCCACTTTACACACCAGAAAAGATTATTTACAACTGGTTAGAATTTGAAGAACAATTTATCGATGCCTCTCTGGAAGAGAATCAAGTGGATGCACAGCAGCAAGCAACACAGCACTGAAAATCGGCTACACCTCGTGAGAAAAATAAACTGCAAAATAAAGGCAGTGAGTGAGAGATAAATTCTTCGAGACTTCGTTCAGGGGCTGTCATTGAAGTTGTTTTGAGCATATATTAACACACAGAAGGATCGGACCTAAGGGAGGACACTCGTGGGTCTGAATGTCTTCGTGAGCATGAGTCAGCAAATGCAGCCCTTGTCGAATAACACTGCCTTTTCCTGATTCCATGGACCTGAAATCTCCAAATGCAGACGACCCTTCCTACAGCGAACACATGCATGGGACAGCCACAGGATGCTACCCCATTGGAACGGCCCAAAAACATGAAAAGACACCTCATCTTCTCATATCCTGGTGCTCGGGTTCAAGCTTTCAGCCCCTTTTCTGAAAATATACCCAATTGGGGAAGTCAGCACTTTCAAAACACTCTTACTTATAACTTGGAATTGGTTCCATGGATGAACTACAATGGGGAGGAATAAGAGACGATGGCTATATATTTGGACAGGCACATGGCGCTCTAATTTCCAATGCTGAACAAGAATTGACCCAAGTCTAAGGTTGCTCTCGGAAGGAGAATTGGGCTTGAAAATTTCCTGCTGCTTTGGGACCAGTTCCGAAAGTGGGAAGTTGAGCAGGGGATCTCAGGGAGCCTATAATTCATGGCCCTGCAGGATGGTAAAAGGCACGTAATGTGGATAAATGACTTGGGTTGAACCAGAGAAAAGAACTTGAGAGCAAGGCAGAATTGCAAAACTGGGATTCCAAGAGGGAGAAACGTCTCGCCTGTTAAGAACCTAGGATGTGGCAGTACTTCTTCAAACATGCCTTTGTCGAAAAAGGGTGTATGCCTTTATCCTGAATATCTTTAGGATAAAGGCATACACCGTTTTGGGGCAACCAGGCAGGGGCTCTGTGCAAATCAACACTACATAATGCTATCACTTCCCATCAAAACAAAGGGTCATGTACGAAAAGTGTAAAGACCAGAAATGCAGGGTAACGTGGAGGTAAATCGTACCCACATTTTGTGGATTGTGGGATGACCAATTGCAATCGGCACCCTGGCGAATTCTATGGTGTATTCGAAGATAAAGTAAGAAACAATGCTGCAGCACATAGGACACTTCCATTCAAGGACGTATATTTTCAGGAAAACCAAAGAACCTCAGGTCACAGGCAACCCAACGTTTACTGCTGCTCTCTTTACAAAAGCCTCGACTAGGATACAATCTAAATTTCCTTGGACGGAAAACATGGATGGAGAATATGTGATTCTTATCTACAATGATATATTACAGAGCCAGGAAATCAATGAAATAACGTCACTTGCCGCCAAAGGAGTGTTCGTAGTTACAATCATTCTCAGTAAATTTAGTCACATAGAAAAAAGTGGTTTATCAAAGATATGAGGTACAGGTGGAATACAAAATTGCGTCCCATGAATGAAATGGCAGACGAGAGAAAAGCATCACACATTTAGCAAACACACTTATGCCTGTAGGAGCGCGAAGGTCACTTGAGGTGAGGAAAAACCAGGTGTTTTCAATGAGCACCGATACCATTCCATATAGACCAAAGAGGGAATCAAGACAACTTACTCTAAACCTCAAAGGACTGAACTCAGCCCACTTTACACACCAGAAAAGATTATTTACAACTGGTTAGAATTTGAAAAACAATTTATTGATGTCTCTCTGGAAGAGAATCTAGTGGATGCACAGCAGCAAGCAACACAGCACTCAAAATCGGCTACACCCCGTGAGAAAAATAAACTGCAAAATAAAGGCAGTGAGTGAGAGATAAATTCTTCGAGACTTCTTTCAGGGGCTGTCATTTAAGTTGTTTTGAGCATATATTAACACACAGAAGGATCGGACCTAAGGGAGGACACTCGTGGGTCTGAGTGTCTTCATGAGCATGAGTCAGCAAATGCAGCCCTTGTCGAATAACACTGCCTTTTCCTGTTTCCATGGACCCGAAATCTCCAAATGCAGACGACCCTTCCTACAGCGAACACATGCATGGGACAGCCACAGGATGCTAACCCATTGGAACGGCAAAAAAACATGAAAAGCCACCTCATCTTCTCATATCCTGGTGCTCGGGTTCAAGCTTTCAGCCGCTTTTCTGAAAATATACCAAATTGGGGAAGTCAGCACTTTCAAAACACTCTTAATGATAACTTGGAATTGGTTCCATGGATGAACTACAATGGGGAAGAATAAGAGACGATGGCTATATATTTGGACAGGCACATGGCGCTCTAATTTCCAATGCTGAACAAGAATTGACCCAAGTCTAAGGTTGCTCTCGGAAGGAGAATTGGGCTTGAAAATGTCCTGCTGCTTTGGGACCAGTTCTGAAAGTGGGAAGTTGAGCCGGGGATCTCAGGGAGCCTGTAATTCATGGCCCTGCAGGATGGTAAAAGGCACGTAATGTGGAAAAATGACTTGGGTTGAACCAGAGAAAAGAACTTGAGAGCAAGGCAGAATTGCAAAACTGGGATTTCAAGAGGGAGAAGCGTCTCGCCTGGTAAGAACCTAGGATGTGGCAGTACTTCTTCAAACATGCCTTTGTCGAAAAAGGGTGTATGCCTTTATCCGGAATATATTCCGAATAAAGGCATACACCGTTTTTGGGCAACCAGGCAGGGGCTCGGTGCAAATCAACACTACATAGTGCTATCACTTCCCATCTAAACAAAGGGTCATCTACGAAAAGTGTAAAGACTAGAAATTCAGGGTAGCATGGAGGTAAATCGTACCCACATTTTGTGGATTCCAGGATGAACAATGGCAATCGGCACCCTGGCGAAGTCTATGGTGTATTCAAAAATAATGTAAGAAACAAAGCTACAGCACATAGGACACTTCCACTCAAGGACGTATATTTTCAAGAAAACCAAAGAAACTCAGGTCACAGGCAACCCAACGTTTTCTGCTGCTCTCTTTACAAAAGCCTCGACTAGGATACAATCTAAATTTCCTTGGACAGAAAACATGGATGGAGAATATGTGATTCTTATCTACAATGATATATTACTGAGCCAGGAAATCAATGAAATAACGTCACTTGCCGCCAAAGGGGTGTTCGTAGTTACAATCATTCTCAGTAAATTTAGTCACATAGAAAAAAGTGGTTTATCAAAGATATGAGGTACAGGTGGAATACAAAATTGCGTCCCATGAATGAAATGGCAGACGAGAGAAAGCATCACACATTTAGCAAACACACTTATGCCTGTAGGAGCGCGAAGGTCACTTGAGGTGAGGAAAAAACAGGTGTTTTGAATGAGCACAGATACCATTCCATATAGACCAAGGAGGGAATCAAGACAACTTACTCTAAACCTCAAAGGACTGAACTCAGCCCACTTTACACACCAGAAAAGATTATTTACAACTGGTTAGAATTTGAAAAACAATTTATCGATGTCTCTCTGGAAGAGAATCAAGTGGATGCACAGCAGCAAGCAACACAGCACTGAAAATCGGCTACACCCCGTGAGAAAAATAAACTGCAAAATAAAGGCAGTGAGTGAGAGATAAATTCTTCGAGACTTCGTTCAGGGGCTGTCATTGAAGTTGTTTTGAGCATATATTAACACAGAGAAGGATCGGACCTAAGGGAGGACACTCGTGGGTCTGAGTGTCTTCGTGAGCATGAGTCAGCAAATGCAGCCCTTGTCGAATAACACTGCCTTTTCCTGATTCCATGGACCCGAAATCTCCAAATGCAGACGACCCTTCCTACAGCGAACACATGCATGGGACAGCCACCGGATGCTACCCCATTGGAACGGCAAAAAACATGAAAAGCCACCTCATCTTCTCATATCCTGGTGCTCGGGTTCAAGCTTTCAGCCGCTTTTCTGAAAATATACCCAATTGGGGAAGTCAGCACTTTCAAAACACTCTTACTTATAACTTGGAATTGGTTCCATGGATGAACTACAACGGGGAAAAATAAGAGACGATGGCTATATATTTGGACAGGCACATGGCGCTCTAATTTCCAATGCTGAACAAGAATTGACCCAAGTCTAAGCTTGCTCTCAGAAGGAGAATTGGGCTTGAAAATTTCCTGCTGCTTTGGGACCTGTTCTGAAAGTGGGAAGTTGAGCCGGGGATCTCAGGGAGCCTATAATTCATGGCCCTACAGGATGGTAAAAGGCACGTAATGTGGAAAAATGACTTGGGTTGAACCAGAGAAAAGAACTTGAGAGCAAGGCAGAATTGCTAAACTAGGATTTCAAGAGGGAGAAGCGTCTCGCCTGGTAAGAACCTAGGATGTGGCAGTACTTCTTCAAACATGCCTTTGTCGAAAAAGGGTGTATGTCTTTATCCTGAATATCTTTATGATAAAGGCATACACCATTTTTGGGGAACCAGGCAGGGGCTCGGTGCAAATCAACACTACATAATGCTATCACTTCCCATCAAAACAAAGGGTCATGTACGAAAAGTGTAAAGACCAGAAATGCAGGGTAACGTGGAGGTAACTCATACCCACATTTTGTGGATTGTGGGATGAACAATGCCAATCGGCACCCTGGCAAATTCTATGGTGTATTCGAAGATAAAGTAAGAAACAATGCTACAGCACATAGGACACTTCCACTCAAGGACGTATATTTTCAAGGAAACCAAAGAACCTCAGGTCACAGGCAACCCAACGTTTACTGCTGCTCTCTTTACAAAAGCCTCGACGAGGATACAATCTAAATTTCCTTGGACAGAAACATGGATGAAGAATATGTGATTCTTATCTACAATGATATATTACAGAGCCAGGAAATCAATGAAATAACGTCACTTGCGCCACCGGAGTGTTCTTAGTTACAATCATTCTCAGTGAATTTAGTCACATAGAAAAAAGTGGTTTATCAAAGATATGAGGTACAGGTGGAATATAAAATTGCGTCCCTTGAACGAAATGGCAGACGACAGAGAGAATTACACATTTAGCAAACACACTTATGCCTGTAGGAGCGCAAAGGTCACATGAGGTGAGGAAAAACCAGGTGTTTTCAATGAGCACAGATACCATTCCGTATAGACCAAGGAGGGAATCAAGACAACTTACTCTAAACCTCAAAGGACTGAACTCAGCCCACTTTACACACCAGAAAAGATTATTGACAACTGGTCAGAATTTGAAAAAAAATTTATCTATGTCTCTCTGGAAGAGAATCTAGTGGATGCACAGCAGCAAGCAACACAGCACGGAAAATCGGCTACACACGGTGAGAAAAATAAACTGCAAAATAAAGGCAGTGAGTGACAGATAAATTCTTCGAGACTTTGTTCAGGGGCTGTGATTGGAGTTGTTTTCAGCATATATTCACACACAGAAAGATGGGACCTAAGGGAGGACAATCGTGGGTCTGAGTGTCTTCGTGAGCATGAGTCAGCAAATGCAGCCCTTGTAGAATAACACTGCCTTGCCCTGATTCCATTGACCTGAAATCTCCAAATGTAGACGACCCTTCTACAGCGAACACATGCATGTGTCAGCCACAGGATGCTACCCCATTGGAACGGGAAAAAACATGAAAAGGCACCTCATCTTCTCATATCCTGGTGCTCGGGTTCAAGCTTCCAGCCACTTTCCTGAAAATATCCCCACTTGGGGAAGTCAGCACTTTCAAAACCTTCTTTCTTATAGCTTGGAATTGGTTCCATGGATGAACTACAATGGGGAAGAATAAGACACGATGCCTATATATTTGGACAGGCATATGGTGCTCTAATTTCAACTGCTGAACAAGAATTGACCCAAGTCTAAGCTTGCTCTCAGAAGGAGAACAGGGCTTGAAAATTTCCCGCTGATTTGTGACCAGTTCCAAAAGTGGGAAGTTGAGCAGGGGATCTCAGCGAGCCTATAATTCATGGGCCTGCAGGATGGTCAAAGACACCTAATGTGGACAAATGACTTGGGTTGAGCCAGAGAAAAGAACTTGAGAGCAAGGCAGAATTGCAAAAATGGGATTTCAAGAGGGAGACGCGTCTCGCCTGGTAAGAACCTAGAATGTGGCAGTACTTCTTCAACCATGCCTTTGTCGAAAAACGGTGTATGCCTTTATCCTGAATATATTCCGAATAAAGGCATACACCGTTTTTGGGCAACCAGGCAGGGGCTCTGTCCAAATCAACACTACATAGTGCTATCACTTCCCATCGAAACAAAGGGTCATCTACGAAAAGTGTAAAGACTAGAAATTCAGGGTAGCATGGAGGTAAATCGTACCCACATTTTGTGGATTGTGGTATGACCAATGGCAATCGGCACCCTGGCGAATTCTATGGTGTATTCGAAGATAAAGTAAGAAACAATGCTACAGCACATAGGACACTTCCATTCAAGGACGTATATTTTCAGGAAAACCAAAGAACCTCACGTCACAGGCAACCCAACGTTTACTGCTGCTCTCTTTACAAAAGCCTCGACTAGGATACAATCTAAATTTCCTTGGACGGAAAACATGGATGGAGAATATGTGATTCTTATCTACAATGATATATTACTGAGCCAGGAAATCAATGAAATAACGTCACTTGCCGCCAAAGGAGTGTTCGTAGTTACAATCATTCTCAGTAAATTTAGTCACATAGAAAAAAGTGGTTTATCAAAGATATGAGGTACAGGTGGAATACAAAATTGCATCCCATGAATGAAATGGCAGACGAGAGAAAGCCTCACACATTTAGCAAACACACTTATGCCTGTAGGAGCGCGAAGGTCACTTGAGGTGAGGAAAAAACAGGTGTTTTCAATGAGCACAGATACCATTCCATATAGACCAAAGAGGGCATCAAGACAACTTACTCTAAACCTCAAAGGACTGAACTCAGCCCACTTTACACACCAGAAAAGATTATTTACAACTGGTTAGAATTTGAAAAACAATTTATCGATGTCTCTCTGGAAGAGAATCTAGTGGATGCACAGCAGCAAGCAACACAGCACGGAAAATCGGCTACACCCGGTGAGAAAAATAAACTGCAAAATAAAGGCAGTGAGTGACAGATAAATTTTTCGAGACTTCGTTCAGGGGCTGTGATTGGAGTTGTTTTCAGCATATATTCACACACAGAAAGATGGGACCTAAGGGAGGAAAATCGTGGGTCTGAGTGTCTTCGTGAGCATGAGTCAGCAAATGCAGCCCTTGTAGAATAACACTGCCTTGCCCTGATTCCATTGACCCGAAATCTCCAAATGTAGACGACCCTTCTACAGCAAACACATGCATGGGTCAGCCACAGGATGCTACCCCATTGGAACGGGAAAAAACATGAAAAGGCACCTCATCTTCTCATATCCTGGTACTCGGGTTCAAGCTTCCAGCCACTTTCCTGAAAATATCCCCACTTGGGGAAGTCAGCACTTTCAAAACCTTCTTTCTTATAGCTTGGAATTGGTTCCATGGATGAACTACAACGGGGAAGAATAAGACACGATACCTATATATTTGGACAGGCATATGTTGCTCTAATTTCAACTGCTGAACAAGAATTGACCCAAGTCTAAGCTTGCTCTCAGAAGGAGAATAGGGCTTGAAAATTTCCCGCTGATTTGTGACCAGTTCCAAAAGTGGGAAGTTGAGCAGGGGATCTCAGGGAGCCTATAATTCATGGCCCTGCAGGATGGTCAAAGGCACCTAATGTGGACAAATGACTTGGGTTGAGCCAGAGAAAAGAACTTGAGAGCAAGGCAGAATTGCAAAAATGGGATTTCAAGAGGGAGACGCGTCTCGCCTGGTAAGAACCTGGAATGTGGCAGTACTTCTTCAACCATGCCTTTGTCGAAAAACGGTGTATGCCTTTATCCTGAATATATTCCGAATAAAGGCATACACCGTTTTTGGGCAACCAGGCAGGGGCTCTGTCCAAATCAACACTACATAGTGCTATCACTTCCCATCGAAACAAAGGGTCATCTACGAAAAGTGTAAAGACTAGAAATTCAGGGTAGCATGGAGGTAAATCGTACCCACATTTTGTGGATTGTGGTATGACCAATGGCAATCGGCACCCTGGCGAATTCTATGGTGTATTCGAAGATAAAGTAAGAAACAATGCTACAGCACATAGGACACTTCCATTCAAGGACGTATATTTTCAGGAAAACCAAAGAACCTCAGGTCACAGGCAACCCAACGTTTACTGCTGCTCTCTTTACAAAAGCCTCGACTAGGATACAATCTAAATTTCCTTGGACGGAAAACATGGATGGAGAATATGTGATTCTTATCTACAATGATATATTACTGAGCCAGGAAATCAATGAAATAACGTCACTTGCCGCCAAAGGAGTGTTCGTAGTTACAATCATTCTCAGTAAATTTAGTCACATAGAAAAAAGTGGTTTATCAAAGATATGAGGTACAGGTGGAATACAAAATTGCATCCCATGAATGAAATGGCAGACGAGAGAAAGCCTCACACATTTAGCAAACACACTTATGCCTGTAGGAGCGCGAAGGTCACTTGAGGTGAGGAAAAAACAGGTGTTTTCAATGAGCACAGATACCATTCCATATAGACCAAAGAGGGCATCAAGACAACTTACTCTAAACCTCAAAGGACTGAACTCAGCCCACTTTACACACCAGAAAAGATTATTTACAACTGGTTAGAATTTGAAAAACAATTTATCGATGTCTCTCTGGAAGAGAATCTAGTGGATGCACAGCAGCAAGCAACACAGCACGGAAAATCGGCTACACCCGGTGAGAAAAATAAACTGCAAAATAAAGGCAGTGAGTGACAGATAAATTTTTCGAGACTTCGTTCAGGGGCTGTGATTGGAGTTGTTTTCAGCATATATTCACACACAGAAAGATGGGACCTAAGGGAGGAAAATCGTGGGTCTGAGTGTCTTCGTGAGCATGAGTCAGCAAATGCAGCCCTTGTAGAATAACACTGCCTTGCCCTGATTCCATTGACCCGAAATCTCCAAATGTAGACGACCCTTCTACAGCAAACACATGCATGGGTCAGCCACAGGATGCTACCCCATTGGAACGGGAAAAAACATGAAAAGGCACCTCATCTTCTCATATCCTGGTACTCGGGTTCAAGCTTCCAGCCACTTTCCTGAAAATATCCCCGCTTGGGGAAGTCAGCACTTTCAAAACCTTCTTTCTTATAGCTTGGAATTGGTTCCATGGATGAACTACAACGGGGAAGAATAAGACACGATACCTATATATTTGGACAGGCATATGTTGCTCTAATTTCAACTGCTGAACAAGAATTGACCCAAGTCTAAGCTTGCTCTCAGAAGGAGAATAGGGCTTGAAAATTTCCCGCTGATTTGTGACCAGTTCCAAAAGTGGGAAGTTGAGCAGGGGATCTCAGGGAGCCTATAATTCATGGCCCTGCAGGATGGTCAAAGGCACCTAATGTGGACAAATGACTTGGGTTGAGCCAGAGAAAAGAACTTGAGAGCAAGGCAGAATTGCAAAAATGGGATTTCAAGAGGGAGACGCGTCTCGCCTGGTAAGAACCTGGAATGTGGCAGTACTTCTTCAACCATGCCTTTGTCGAAAAACGGTGTATGCCTTTATCCTGAATATATTCCGAATAAAGGCATACACCGTTTTTGGGCAACCAGGCAGGGGCTCGGTGCAAATCAACACTACATAATGCTATCACTTCCCATCAAAACAAAGGGTCATCTACGAAAAGTGTAAAGACTAAAAATTCAGGGTAGCATGGAGGTAAATCGTACCCACATTTTGTGGATTCCAGGATGAACAATGGCAATCGGCACCCTGGCGAAGTCTATGGTGTATTCAAAAATAATGTAAGAAACAAAGCTAAAGCACATAGGACACTTCCACTCAAGGACGTATATTTTCAAGAAAACCAAAGAACCTCAGGTCACAGGCAACCCAACGTTTACTGCTGCTCTCTTTACAAAAGCCTCGACTAGGATACAATCTAAATTTCCTTGGACGGAAAACATGGATGGAGAATATGTGATTCTTATCTACAATGATATATTACTGAGCCAGGAAATCAATGAAATAACGTCACTTGCCGCCAAAGGAGTGTTCGTAGTTACAATCATTCTCAGTAAATTTAGTCACATAGAAAAAAGTGGTTTATCAAAGATATGAGGTACAGGTGGAATACAAAATTGCGTCCCATGAATGAAATGGCAGACGAGAGAAAGCATCACACATTTAGCAAACACACTTATGCCTGTAGGAGCGTGAAGGTCACTTGAGGTGAGGAAAAAACAGGTGTTTTCAATGAGCACAGATACCATTCCATATAGACCAAAGAGGGCATCAAGACAACTTACTCTAAACCTCAAAGGACTGAACTCAGCCCACTTTACACACCAGAAAAGATTATTTACAACTGGTTAGAATTTGAAAAACAATTTATCGATGTCTCTCTGGAAGAGAATCAAGTGGATGCACAGCAGCAAGCAACACAGCACTGAAAATCGGCTACACCCCGTGAGAAAAATAAACTGCAAAATAAAGGCAGTGAGTGAGAGATAAATTCTTCGAGACTTCGTTCAGGGGCTGTCATTGAAGTTGTTTTGAGCATATATTAACACACAGAAGGATCGGACCTAAGGGAGGACACTCGTGGGTCTGAGTGTCTTCGTGAGCATGAGTCAGCAAATGCAGCCCTTGTCGAATAACACTGCCTTTTCCTGATTCCATGGACCCGAAATCTCCAAATGCAGACGACCCTTCCTACAGCGAACACATGCATGGGACAGCCACAGGATGCTACCCCATTGGAATGGCAAAAAACATGAAAAGCCACCTCATCTTCTCATATCCTGGTGCTCGGGTTCAAGCTTTCAGCCGCTTTTCTGAAAATATACCCAATTGGGGAAGTCAGCACTTTCAAAACACTCTTACTTATAACTTGGAATTGGTTCCATGGATGAACTACAACGGGGAAGAATAAGAGACGATGGCTATATATTTGGACAGGCACATGGCGCTCTAATTTCCAATGCTGAACAAGAATTGACCCAAGTCTAAGCTTGCTCTCAGAAGGAGAATTGGGCTTGAAAATTTCCTGCTGCTTTGGGACCTGTTCCGAAAGTGGGAAGTTGAGCCGGGGATCTCAGGGAGCCTATAATTCATGGCCCTACAGGATGGTAAAAGGCACGTAATGTGGAAAAATGACTTGGGTTGAACCAGAGAAAAGAACTTGAGAGCAAGGCAGAATTGCAAAACTGGGATTTCAAGAGGGAGAAGCGTCTCGCCTGGTAAGAACCTAGGATGTGGCAGTACTTCTTCAAACATGCCTTTGTCGAAAAAGGGTGTATGTCTTTATCCTGAATATCTTTAGGATAAAGGCATACACCGTTTTTGGGGAACCAGGCAGGGGCTCGGTGCAAATCAACACTACATAATGCTATCACTTCCCATCAAAACAAAGGGTCATGTACGAAAAGTGTAAAGACCAGAAATGCAGGGTAACGTGGAGGTAAATCGTACCCACATTTTGTGGATTGTGGGATGAAGAATGGCAATCGGCACCCTGGCGAATTCTATGGTGTATTCGAAGATAAAGTAAGAAACAATGCTACAGCACATAGGACACTTCCACTCAAGGACGTATATTTTCAAGGAAACCAAAGAACCTCAGGTCACAGGCAACCCAACGTTTACTGCTGCTCTCTTTACAAAAGCCTCGACGAGGATACAATCTAAATTTCCTTGAACAGAAACATGGATGAAGAATATGTGATTCTTATCTACAATTATATATTACAGAGCCAGGAAATCAATGAAATAACGTCACTTGCGCCACCGGAGTGTTCTTAGTTACAATCATTCTCAGTGAATTTAGTCACATAGAAAAAAGTGGTTTATCAAAGATATGAGGTACAGGTGGAATATAAAATTGCGTCCCTTGAACGAAATGGCAGACGACAGAGAGAATTACACATTTAGCAAACACACTTATGCCTGTAGGAGCGCAAAGGTCACATGAGGTGAGGAAAAACCAGGTGTTTTCAATGAGCACAGATACCATTCCATATAGACCAAGGAGGGAATCAAGACAACTTACTCTAAACCTCAAAGGACTGAACTCAGCCCACTTTACACACCAGAAAAGATTATTGACAACTGGTCAGAATTTGAAAAACAATTTATCTATGTCTCTCTGGAAGAGAATCTAGTGGATGCACAGCAGCAAGCAACACAGCACGGAAAATCGGCTACACACGGTGAGAAAAATAAACTGCAAAATAAAGGCAGTGAGTGACAGATAAATTCTTCGAGACTTCGTTCAGGGGCTGTGATTGGAGTTGTTTTCAGCATATATTCACACACAGAAAGATGGGACCTAAGGGAGGACAATCGTGGGTCTGAGTGTCTGAGTGAGCATGAGTCAGCAAATGCAGCCCTTGTAGAATAACACTGCCTTGCCCTGATTCCATTGACCCGAAATCTCCAAATGTAGATGACCCTTCTACAGCGAACACATGCATGTGTCAGCCACAGGATGCTACCCCATTGGAATGGGAAAAAACATGAAAAGGCACCTCATCTTCTCATATCCTGGTGCTCGGGTTCAAGCTTCCAGCCACTTTCCTGAAAATATCCCCACTTGGGGAAGTCAGCACTTTCAAAACCTTCTTTCTTATAGCTTGGAATTGGTTCCATGGATGAACTACAACGGGGAAGAATAAGAAACGATGCCTATATATTTGGACAGGCATATGGTGCTCTAATTTCAACTGCTGAACAAGAATTGACCCAAGTCTAAGCTTGCTCTCAGAAGGAGAATAGGGCTTGAAAATTTCCCGCTGCTTTGTGACCAGTTCCAAAAGTGGGAAGTTGAGCAGGGGATCTCAGGGAGCCTATAATTCATGGGCCTGCAGGGTGTTCAAAGACACCTAATGTGGACAAATGACTTGGGTTGAGCCAGAGAAAAGAACTTGAGAGCAAGGCAGAATTGCAAAAATGGGATTTCAAGAGGGAGACGCGTCTCGCCTGGTAAGAACCTAGAATGTGGCAGTACTTGTTCAACCATGCCTTTGTCGAAAAATGGTGTATGCCTTTATCCTGAATATATTCCGAATAAAGGCATACACCGTTTTTGGGCAACCAGGCAGGGGCTCTGTCCAAATCAACACTACATAGTGCTATCACTTCCCATCGAAACAAAGGGTCATCTACGAAAAGTGTAAAGACTAGAAATTCAGGGTAGCATGGAGGTAAATCGTACCCACATTTTGTGGATTGTGGGATGACCAATGGCAATCGGCACCCTGGCGAATTCTATGGTGTATTCGAAGATAAAGTAAGAAACAATGCTACAGCACATAGGACACTTCCATTCAAGGACGTATATTTTCAGGAAAACCAAAGAACCTCAGGTCACAGGCAACCCAACGTTTACTGCTGCTCTCTTTACAAAAGCCTCGACTAGGATACAATCTAAATTTCCTTGGACGGAAAACATGGATGGAGAATATGTGATTCTTATCTACAATGATATATTACTGAGCCAGGAAATCAATGAAATAACGTCACTTGCCGCCAAAGGAGTGTTCGTAGTTACAATCATTCTCAGTAAATTTAGTCACATAGAAAAAAGTGGTTTATCAAAGATATGAGGTACAGGTGGAATACAAAATTGCGTCCCATGAATGAAATGGCAGACGAGAGAAAGCCTCACACATTTAGCAAACACACTTATGCCTGTAGGAGCGCGAAGGTCACTTGAGGTGAGGAAAAACCAGGTGTTTTCAATGAGCACAGATACCATTCCATATAGACCAAAGACGGCATCAAGACAACTTACTCTAAACCTCAAAGGACTGAACTCAGCCCACTTTACACACCAGAAAAGATTATTTACAACTGGTTAGAATTTGAAAAACAATTTATCGATGTCTCTCTGGAAGAGAATCAAGTGGATGCACAGCAGCAAGCAACACAGCACTGAAAATCGGCTACACCCCGTGAGAAAAATAAACTGCAAAATAAAGGCAGTGAGTGAGAGATAAATTCTTCGAGACTTCGTTCAGGAGCTGTCATTGAAGTTGTTTTGAGCATATATTAACACACAGAAGGATCGGACCTTAGGGAGGACACTCGTGGGTCTGAGTGTCTTCGTGAGCATGAGTCAGCAAATGCAGCCCTTGTCGAATAACACTGCCTTTTCCTGATTCCATGGACCCGACATCTCCAAATGCAGACGACCCTTCCTACAGCGAACACATGCATGGGACAGCCACAGGATGCTACCCCATTGGAACGGAAAAAACATGAAAAGCCACCTCATCTTCTCATATCCTGGTGCTCGGGTTCAAGCTTTCAGCCGCTTTTCTGAAAATATACCTAATTGGGGAAGTCAGCACTTTCAAAACACTCTTACTTATAACTTGGAATTGGTTCCATGGATGAACTACAATGGGGAAGAATAAGAGACGATGGCTATATATGTGGACAGGAACATGGCGCTCTAATTTCCAATGCTGAACAAGAATTGACCCAAGTCTAAGCTTGCTCTCAGAAGGAGAATTGGGCTTGAAAATTTCCTGCTGCTTTGGGACCAGTTCCGAAAGTGGGAAGTTGAGCCGGCGATCTCAGGGAGCCTATAATTCATGGCCCTACAGGATGGTAAAAGGCACGTAATGTGGAAAAATGACTTGGGTTGAACCAGAGAAAAGAACTTGAGAGCAAGGCAGAATTGCAAAACTGGGATTTCAAGAGGGAGAAGCGGCTCGCATGGTAAGAACCTAGGATGTGGCAGTACTTCTTCAAACATGCCTTTGTCGAAAAAGGGTGTATGCCTTTATCCTGAATATCTTTAGGATAAAGGCATACACCGTTTTGGGGGAACCAGGCAGGGGCTCGGTGCAAATCAACACTACATAATGCTATCACTTCCCATCAAAACAAAGGGTCATGTACGAAAAGTGTAAAGAC
The DNA here is from genome assembly GCF_026419965.1 of Kogia breviceps. Taxonomy (NCBI): domain Eukaryota; kingdom Metazoa; phylum Chordata; class Mammalia; order Artiodactyla; family Physeteridae; genus Kogia; species Kogia breviceps. Next base: position 37,953,755 of record NC_081329.1, read on the forward strand.
CAGAAATGCAGGGTAACGTGGAGGTAAATCGTACCCACATTTTGTGGATTGTGGGATGACCAATTGCAATCGGCACCCTGGCGAATTCTATGGTGTATTCGAAGATAAAGTAAGAAACAATGCTACAGCACATAGGACACTTCCACTCAAGGACGTATATTTTCAAGGAAACCAAAGAACCTCAGGTCCCAGGCAACCCAACGTTTACTGCTGCTCTCTTTACAAAAGCCTCGACGAGGATACAATCTAAATTTCCTTGAACAGAAACATGGATGAAGAATATGTGATTCTTATCTACAATTATATATTACAGAGCCAGGAAATCAATGAAATAACGTCACTTGCGCCACCGGAGTGTTCTTAGTTACAATCATTCTCAGTGAATTTAGTCACATAGAAAAAAGTGGTTTATCAAAGATATGAGGTACAGGTGGAATATAAAATTGCGTCCCTTGAACGAAATGGCAGACGACAGAGAGAATTACACATTTAGCAAACACACTTATGCCTGTAGGAGCGCAAAGGTCACATGAGGTGAGGAAAAACCAGGTGTTTTCAATGAGCACAGATACCATTCCATATAGACCAAGGAGGGAATCAAGACAACTTACTCTAAACCTCAAAGGACTGAACTCAGCCCACTTTACACACCAGAAAAGATTATTGACAACTGGTCAGAATTTGAAAAACAATTTATCTATGTCTCTCTGGAAGAGAATCTAGTGGATGCACAGCAGCAAGCAACACAGCACGGAAAATCGGCTACACCCGGTGAGAAAAATAAACTGCAAAATAAAGGCAGTGAGTGACAGATAAATTCTTCGAGACTTCGTTCAGGGGCTGTGATTGGAGTTGTTTTCAGCATATATTAACACACAGAAAGATGGGACCTAAGGGAGGACAATCGTGGGTCTGAGTGTCTGAGTGAGCATGAGTCAGCAAATGCAGCCCTTGTAGAATAACACTGCCTTGCCCTGATTCCATTGACCCGAAATCTCCAAATGTAGATGACCCTTCTACAGCGAACACATGCATGTGTCAGCCACAGGATGCTACCCCATTGGAATGGGAAAAAACATGAAAAGGCACCTCATCTTCTCATATCCTGGTGCTCGGGTTCAAGCTTCCAGCCACTTTCCTGAAAATATCCCCACTTGGGGAAGTCAGCACTTTCAAAACCTTCTTTCTTATAGCTTGGAATTGGTTCAATGGATGAACTACAACGGGGAAGAATAAGACACGATGCCTATATATTTGGACAGGCATATGGTGCTCTAATTTCAACTGCTGAACAAGAATTGACCCAAGTCTAAGCTTGCTCTCAGAAGGAGAATAGGGCTTGAAAATTTCCCGCTGATTTGTGACCAGTTCCAAAAGTGGGAAGTTGAGCAGGGGATCTCAGGGAGCCTATAATTCATGGGCCTGCAGGATGGTCAAAGACACCTAATGTGGACAAATGACTTGGGTTGAGCCAGAGAAAAGAACTTGAGAGCAAGGCAGAATTGCAAAAATGGGATTTCAAGAGGGAGACGCGTCTCGCCTGGTAAGAACCTAGAATGTGGCAGTACTTCTTCAACCATGCCTTTGTCGAAAAACGGTGTATGCCTTTATCCTGAATATATTCCGAATAAAGGCATACACCGTTTTGGGGCAACCAGGCAGGGGCTCGGTCCAAATCAACACTACATAGTGCTATCACTTCCCATCTAAATAAAGGGTCATCTACGAAAAGTGTAAAGACTAGAAATTCAGGGTAGCATGGAGGTAAATCGTACCCACATTTTGTGGATTGTGGGATGACCAATGGCAATTGGCACCCTGGCGAATTCTGTGGTGTATTCGAAGATAAAGTAAGAAACAATGCTACAGCACATAGGACACTTCCATTCAAGGACGTATATTTTCAGGAAAACCAAAGAACCTCAGGTCACAGGCAACCCAACGTTTACTGCTGCTCTCTTTACAAAAGCCTCGACTAGGATACAATCTAAATTTCCTTGGACGGAAAACATGGATGGAGAATATGTGATTCTTATCTACAATGATATATTACTGAGCCAGGAAATCAATGAAATAACGTCACTTGCCGCCAAAGGAGTGTTCGTAGTTACAATCATTCTCAGTAAATTTAGTCACATAGAAAAAAGTGGTTTATCAAAGATATGAGGTACAGGTGGAATACAAAATTGCGTCCCATGAATGAAATGGCAGACGAGAGAAAGCATCACACATTTAGCAAACACACTTATGCCTGTAGGAGCGCGAAGGTCACTTGAGGTGAGGAAAAACCAGGTGTTTTCAATGAGCACAGGTACCATTCCATATAGACCAAAGAGGGCATCAAGACAACTTACTCTAAAGCTCAAAGGACTGAACTCAGCCCACTTTACACACCAGAAAAGATTATTTACAACTGGTTAGAATTTGAAAAACAATTTATCGATGTCTCTCTGGAAGAGAATCAAGTGGATGCACAGCAGCAAGCAACACAGCACTGAAAATCGGCTACACCCCGTGAGAAAAATAAACTGCAAAATAAAGGCAGTGAGTGAGAGATAAATTCTTCGAGACTTCGTTCAGGGGCTGTCATTGAAGTTGTTTTGAGCATATATTAACACACAGAAGGATCGGACCTAAGGGAGGACACTCGTGGGTCTGAGTGTCTTCGTGAGCATGAGTCAGCAAATGCAGCCCTTGTCGAATAACACTGCCTTTTCCTGATTCCATGGACCCGACATCTCCAAATGCAGACGACCCTTCCTACAGCGAACACATGCATGGGACAGCCACAGGATGCTACCCCATTGGAACGGAAAAAACATGAAAAGCCACCTCATCTTCTCATATCCTGGTGCTCGGGTTCAAGCTTTCAGCCGCTTTTCTGAAAATATACCTAATTGGGGAAGTCAGCACTTTCAAAACACTCTTACTTATAACTTGGAATTGGTTCCATGGATGAACTACATCGGGGAAGAATAAGAGACGATGGCTATATATGTGGACAGGAACATGGCGCTCTAATTTCCAATGCTGAACAAGAATTGACCCAAGTCTAAGCTTGCTCTCAGAAGGAGAATTGGGCTTGAAAATTTCCTGCTGCTTTGGGACCAGTTCCGAAAGTGGGAAGTTGAGCCGGCGATCTCAGGGAGCCTATAATTCATGGCCCTACAGGATGGTAAAAGGCACGTAATGTGGAAAAATGACTTGGGTTGAACCAGAGAAAAGAACTTGAGAGCAAGGCAGAATTGCAAAACTGGGATTTCAAGAGGGAGAAGCGTCTCGCCTGGTAAGAACCTAGGATGTGGCAGTACTTCTTCAAACATGCCTTTGTCGAATAAGGGTGTATGCCTTTATCCTGAATATCTTTAGGATAAAGGCATACACCGTTTTTGGGGAACCAGGCAGGGGCTCTGTGCAAATCAACACTACATAATGCTATCACTTCCCATCAAAACAAAGGGTCATGTACGAAAAGTGTAAAGACCAGAAATGCAGGGTAACGTGGAGGTAAATCGTACCCACATTTTGTGGATTGTGGGATGACCAATTGCAATCGGCACCCTGGCGAATTCTATGGTGTATTCGAAGATAAAGTAAGAAACAATGCTACAGCACATAGGACACTTCCATTCAAGGACGTATATTTTCAGGAAAACCAAAGAACCTCAGGTCACAGGCAACCCAACGTTTACTGCTGCTCTCTTTACAAAAGCCTCGACTAGGATACAATCTAAATTTCCTTGGACGGAATACATGGATGGAGAATATGTGATTCTTATCTACAATGATATATTACAGAGCCAGGAAATCAATGAAATAACGTCACTTGGCGCCACCGGAGTGTTCTTAGTTACAATCATTCTCAGTGAATTTAGTCACATAGAAAAAAGTGGTTTATCAAAGATATGAGGTACAGGTGGAATATAAAATTGCGTCCCTTGAACGAAATGGCAGACGACAGAGAGAATTACACATTTAGCAAACACACTTGTGCCTGAAGGAGCGCAAAGGTCACATGAGGTGAGGAAAAACCAGGTGTTTTCAATGAGCACAGATACCATTCCATATAGACCAAGGAGGGAATCAAGACAACTTACTCTAAACCTCAAAGGACTGAACTCAGCCCACTTTACACACCAGAAAAGATTATTGACAACTGGTCAGAATTTGAAAAACAATTTATCGATGTCTCTCTGGAAGAGAATCTAGTGGATGCACAGCAGCAAGCAACACAGCACGGAAAATCGGCTACACCCGGTGAGAAAAATAAACTGCAAATTAAAGGCAGTGAGGGACAGATAAATTCTTCGAGACTTCGTTCAGGGGCTGTGATTGGAGTTGTTTTCAGCATATATTCACACACAGAAAGATGGGACCTAAGGGAGGACAATCGTGGGTCTGAGTGTCTTCGTGAGCATGAGTCAGCAAATGCAGCCCTTGTAGAATAACACTGCCTTGCCCTGATTCCATTGACCCGAAATCTCCAAATGTAGATGACCCTTCTACAGCGAACACATGCATGTGTCAGCCACAGGATGCTACCCCATTGGAATGGGAAAAAACATGAAAAGGCACCTCATCTTCTCATATCCTGGTGCTCGGGTTCAAGCTTCCAGCCACTTTCCTGAAAATATCCCCACTTGGGGAAGTCAGCACTTTCAAAACCTTCTTTCTTATAGCTTGGAATTGGTTCCATGGATGAACTACAACGGGGAAGAATAAGAAACGATCCCTATATATTTGGACAGGCATATGGTGCTCTAATTTCAACTGCTGAACAAGAATTGACCCAAGTCTAAGCTTGCTCTCAGAAGGAGAATAGGGCTTGAAAATTTCCCGCTGCTTTGTGACCAGTTCCAAAAGTGGGAAGTTGAGCAGGGGATCTCAGGGAGCATATAATCCATGGGCCTGCAGGATGGTCAAAGACACCTAATGTGGACAAATGACTTGGGTTGAGCCAGAGAAAAGAACTTGAGAGCAAGGCAGAATTGCAAAAATGGGATTTCAAGAGGGAGACGCGTCTCGCCTGGTAAGAACCTAGAATGTGGCAGTACTTCTTCAACCATGCCTTTGTCGAAAAACGGTGTATGCCTTTATCCTGAATATATTCCGAATAAAGGCATACACCGTTTTTGGGGCAACCAGGCAGGGGCTCGGTCCAAATCAACAGTACATAGTGCTATCACTTCCCATCTAAACAAAGCGTCTTCTACGAAAAGTGTAAAGACTAGAAATTCAGGGTAGCATGGAGGTAAATCGTACCCACATTTTGTGGATTGTGGGATGACCAATTGCAATCGGCACCCTGGCGAATTCTATGGTGTATTCGAAGATAAAGTAAGAAACAATGCTACACCACATAGGACACTTCCATTCAAGGACGTATATTTTCAGGAAAAACAAAGAACCTCAGGTCACAGGCAACCCAACGTTTACTGCTGCTCTCTTTACAAAAGCCTCGACTAGGATACAATCTAAATTTCCTTGGACGGAAAACATGGATGGAGAATATGTGATTCTTATCTACAATGATATATTACTGAGCCAGGAAATCAATGAAATAACGTCACTTGCCGCCAAAGGAGTGTTCGTAGTTACAATCATTCTCAGTAAATTTAGTCACATAGAAAAAAGTGGTTTATCAAAGATATGAGGTACAGGTGGAATACAAAATTGCGTCCCATGAATGAAATGGCAGACGAGAGAAAGCATCACACATTTAGCAAACACACTTATGCCTGTAGGAGCGCGAAGGTCACTTGAGGTGAGGAAAAACCAGGTGTTTTCAATGAGCACAGATACCATTCCATATAGACCAAAGAGGGCATCAAGACAACTTACTCTAAACCTCAAAGGACTGAACTCAGCCCACTTTACACACCAGAAAAGATTATTTACAACTGGTTAGAATTTGAAAAACAATTTATCGATGTCTCTCTGGAAGAGAATCAAGTGGATGCACAGCAGAAAGAAACACAGCACTCAAAATCGGCTACACCCCGTGAGAAAAATAAACTGCAAAATAAAGGCAGTGAGTGAGAGATAAATTCTTCGAGACTTCATTCAGGGGCTGTCATTGAAGTTGTTTTGAGCATATATTAACACACAGAAGGATTGGACCTAAGGAAGGACACTCGTGGGTCTGAGTGTCTTCGTGAGCATGAGTCAGCAAATGCAGCCCTTGTCGAATAACACTGCCTTTTCCTGATACCATGGACCCGAAATCTCCAAATGCAGACGACCCTTCCTACAGCGAACACATGCATGGGACAGCCACAGGATGCTACCCCATTGGAACGGCAAAAAACATGAAAAGCCACCTCATCTTCTCATATCCTGGTGCTCGGGTTCAAGCTTTCAGCCGCTTTTCTGAAAATATACCCAATTGGGGAAGTCAGCACTTTCAAAACACTCTTACTTATAACTTGGAATTGGTTCCATGGATGAACTACAATGGGGATGAATAAGAGACGATGGCTATATATTTGGACAGGCACATGGCGCTCTAATTTCCAATGCTGAACAAGAATTGACCCAAGTCTAAGCTTGCTCTCGGAAGGAGAATTGGGCTTGAAAATGTCCTGCTGCTTTGGGACCAGTTCCGAAAGTGGGAAGTTGAGCCGGGGATCTCAGGGAGCCTATAATTCATGGCCCTGCAGGATGGTAAAAGGCACGTAATGTGGAAAAATGACTTGGGTTGAACCAGAGAAAGAACTTGAGAGCAAGGCAGAATTGCAAAACTGGGATTTCAAGAGGGAGAAGCGTCTCGCCTGGTAACAACCTAGGATGTTGCAGTACTTCTTCAAACATGCCTTTGTCGAAAAAACGGTATATGCCTTTATCCTGAATATATTCCGAATAAAGGCATACACCGTTTTTGGGCAACCAGGCAGGGGCTCGGTGCAAATCAACACTACATAGTGCTATCACTTCCCATCTAAACAAAGGGTCATCTACGAAAAGTGTAAAGACTAGAAATTCAGGGTAGCATGGAGGTAAATCGTACCCACATTTTGTGGATTCCAGGATGAACAATGGCAATCGGCACCCTGGCGAAGTCTATGGTGTATTCAAAAATAATGTAAGAAACAAAGCTACAGCACATAGGACACTTCCACTCAAGGACGTATATTTTCAAGAAAACCAAAGAACCTCAGGTCACAGGCAACCCAACGTTTTCTGCTGCTCTCTTTACAAAAGCCTCGACTAGGATACAATCTAAATTTCCTTGGACGGAAAACATGGATGGAGAATATGTGATTCTTATCTACAATGATATATTACAGAGCCAGGAAATCAATGAAATAACGTCACTTGCCGCCAAAGGAGTGTTCGTAGTTACAATCATTCTCAGTAAATTTAGTCACATAGAAAAAAGTGGTTTATCAAAGATATGAGGTACAGGTGGAATACAAAATTGCGTCCCATGAATGAAATGGCAGACGAGAGAAAGCATCACACATTTAGCAAACACACTTATGCCTGTAGGAGCGCAAAGGTCACATGAGGTGAGGAAAAACCAGGTGTTTTCAATGAGCACAGATACCATTCCATATAGACCAAGGAGGGAATCAAGACAACTTACTCTAAACCTCAAAGGACTGAACTCAGCCCACTTTACACACCAGAAAAGATTATTGACAACTGGTCAGAATTTGAAAAACAATTTATCTATGTCTCTCTGGAAGAGAATCTAGTGGATGCACAGCAGCAAGCAACACAGCACGGAAAATCGGCTACACCCGGTGAGAAAAATAAACTGCAAAATAAAGGCAGTGAGTGACAGATAAATTCTCGAGACTTCGTTCAGGGGCTGTGATTGGAGTTGTTTTCAGCATATATTCACACACAGAAAGATGGGACCTAAGGGAGGACAATCGTGGGTCTGAGTGTCTTCGTGAGCATGAGTCAGCAAATGCAGCCCTTGTAGAATAACACTGCCTTGCCCTGATTCCATTGACCCGAAATCTCCAAATGTAGATGACCCTTCTACAGCGAACACATGCATGTGTCAGCCACAGGATGCTACCCCATTGGAATGGGAAAAAACATGAAGAGGCACCTCATCTTCTCATATCCTGGTGCTCGGGTTCAAGCTTCCAGCCACTTTCCTGAAAATATCCCCACTTGGGGAAGTCAGCACTTTCAAAACCTTCTTTCTTATAGCTTGGAATTGGTTCCATGGATGAACTACAACGGGGAAGAATAAGAAACGATGCCTATATATTTGGACAGGCATATGGTGCTCTAATTTCAACTGCTGAACAAGAATTGACCCAAGTCTAAGCTTGCTCTCAGAAGGAGAATAGGGCTTGAAAATTTCCCGCTGCTTTGTGACCAGTTCTAAAAGTGGGAAGTTGAGCAGGGGATCTCAGGGAGCATATAATCCATGGGCCTGCAGGATGGTCAAAGACACCTAATGTGGACAAATGACTTGGGTTGAGCCAGAGAAAAGAACTTGAGAGCAAGGCAGAATTGCAAAAATGGGATTTCAAGAGGGAGACGCGTCTCGCCTGGTAAGAACCTAGAATGTGGCAGTACTTCTTCAACCATGCCTTTGTCGAAAAACGGTGTATGCCTTTATCCTGAATATATTCCGAATAAAGGCATACACCGTTTTTGGGGCAACCAGGCAGGGGCTCGGTCCCAATCAACAGTACATAGTGCTATCACTTCCCATCTAAACAAAGGGTCTTCTACGAAAAGTGTAAAGACTAGAAATTCAGGGTAGCATGGAGGTAAATCGTACCCACATTTTGTGGATTGTGGGATGACCAATTGCAATCGGCACCCTGGCGAATTCTATGGTGTATTCGAAGATAAAGTAAGAAACAATGCTACAGCACATAGGACACTTCCATTCAAGGACATATATTTTCAGGAAAACAAAAGAACCTCAGGTCACAGGCAACCCAACGTTTACTGCTGCTCTCTTTACAAAAGCCTCGACTAGGATACAATCTAAATTTCCTTGGACGGAAAACATGGATGGAGAATATGTGATTCTTATCTACAATGATATATTACTGAGCCAGGAAATCAATGAAATAACGTCACTTGCCGCCAAAGGAGTGTTCGTAGTTACAATCATTCTCAGTAAATTTAGTCACATAGAAAAAAGTGGTTTATCAAAGATATGAGGTACAGGTGGAATACAAAATTGCGTCCCATGAATGAAATGGCAGACGAGAGAAAGCATCACACATTTAGCAAACACACTTATGCCTGTAGGAGCGCGAAGGTCACTTGAGGTGAGGAAAAACCAGGTGTTTTCAATGAGCACAGATACCATTCCATATAGACCAAAGAGGGCATCAAGACAACTTACTCTAAACCTCAAAGGACTGAACTCAGCCCACTTTACACACCAGAAGAGATTATTTACAACTGGTTAGAATTTGAAAAAAAATTTATCGATGTCTCTCTGGAAGAGAATCAAGTGGATGCAGAGCAGCAAGCAACACAGCACGGAAAATCGGTTACACCCCGTGAGAAAAATAAACTGCAAAGTAAAGGCAGTGAGTGAGAGATAAATTCTTCGAGACTTCGTTCAGGGGCTGTCATTGAAGTTGTTTTGAGCATATATTAACACAGAGAAGGATCGGACCTAAGGGAGGACACTCGTGGGTCTGAGTGTCTTCGTGAGCATGAGTCAGCAAATGCAGCCCTTGTCGAATAACACTGCCTTTTCCTGATTCCATGGACCCGAAATCTCCAAATGCAGACGACCCTTCCTGCAGCGAACACATGCATGGGACAGCCACAGGATGCTACCCCATTGGAACGGCAAAAAAACATGAAAAGCCACCTCATCTTCTCATACCCTGGTGCTCGGGTTCAAGCTTTCAGCCGCTTTTCTGAAAATATACCCAATTGGGGAAGTCAGCACTTTCAAAACACTCTTACTTATAACTTGGAATTGGTTCCATGGATGAACTACAATGGGGAAGAATAAGAGACGATGGCTATATATTTGGACAGGCACATGGCGCTCTTATTTCCAATGCTGAACAAGAATTGACCCAAGTCTAAGCTTGCTCTCGGAAGGAGAATTGGGCTTGAAAATGTCCTGCTGCGTTGGGACCAGTTCCGAAAGTGGGAAGTTGAGCCGGGGATCTCAGGGAGCCTATAATTCATGGCCCTGCAGGATGGTAAAAGGCACGTAATGTGGAAAAATGACTTGGGTTGAACCAGAGAAAAGAACTTGAGAGCAAGGCAGAATTGCAAAACTGGGATTTCAAGAGGGAGAAGCGTCTCGCCTGGTAAGAACCTAGGATGTGGCAGTACTTCTTCAAACATGCCTTTGTTGAAAAAGGGTGTATGCTTTTATCCTGAATATATTCCGAATAAAGGCATACACCGTTTTTGGGCAACCAGGCAGGGGCTCGGTGCAAATCAACACTACATAGTGCTATCACTTCCCATCTAAACAAAGGGTCATCTACGAAAAGTGTAAAGACTAGAAAATCAGGGTAGCATGGAGGTAAATCGTACCCACATTTTGTGGATTGTGGGATGACCAATTGCAATCGGATCCCTGGCGAATTCTATTGTGTATTCAAAAATAATGTAAGAAACAAAGCTACAGCACATAGGACACTTCCACTCAAGGACGTATATTTTCAAGAAAACCAAAGAACCTCAGGTCACAGGCAACCCAACGTTTACTGCTGCTCTCTTTACAAAAGCCTCGACTAGGATACAATCTAAATTTCCTTGGACGGCAAACATGGATGGAGAATATGTGATTCTTATCTACAATGATATATTACTGAGCCAGGAAATCAATGAAATAACGTCACTTGCCGGCAAAGGAGTGTTCGTAGTTACAATCATTCTCAGTAAATTTAGTCACATAGAAAAAAGTGGTTTATCAAAGATATGAGGTACAGGTGGAATACAAAATTGCGTCCCATGAATGAAATGGCAGACGAGAGAAAGCATCACACACTTAGCAAACACACTTATGCCTGTAGGAGCGCGAAGGTCACTTGAGGTGAGGAAGAAACAGGTGTTTTCAATGAGCACAGATACCATTCCATATAGACCAAAGAGGGCATAAAGACAACTTACTCTAAACCTCAAAGGACTGAACTCAGCCCACTTTACACACCAGAAAAGATTATTTACAACTGGTTAGAATTTGAAAAACAATTTATCGATGTCTCTCTGGAAGAGAATCAAGTGGATGCACAGCAGCAAGCAACACAGCACTGAAAATCGGCTACACCCCGTGAGAAAAATAAACCTCAAAATAAAGGCAGTGAGTGAGAGATAAATTCTTCGAGACTTCGTTCAGGGGCTGTCATTGAAGTTGTTTTGAGCATATATTAACACACAGAAGGATCGGACCTAAGGGAGGACACTCGTGGGTCTGAGTGTCTTCGTGAGCATGAGTCAGCAAATGCAGCCCTTGTCGAATAACACTGCCTTTTCCTGATTCCATGGACCTGAAATCTCCAAATGCAGACGACCCTTCCTACAGCGAACACATGCATGGGACAGCCACAGGATGCTACCCCATTGGAACGGCAAAAAAACATGAAAAGCCACCTCATCTTCTCATATCCTGGTGCTCGGGTTCAAGCTTCCAGCCACTTTCCTGAAAATATCCCCGCTTGGGGAAGTCAGCACTTTCAAAACCTTGTTTCTTATAGCTTGGAATTGGTTCCATGGATGAACTACAACGGGGAAGAATAAGACACGATGCCTATATATTTGGACAGGCATATGGTGCTCTAATTTCAACTGCTGAACAAGAATTGACCCAAGTCTAAGCTTGCTCTCAGAAGGAGAATAGGGCTTGAAAATTTCCCGCTGCTTTGTGACCAGTTCCAAAAGTGGGAAGTTGAGCAGGGAATCTCAGGGAGCCTATAATTCATGGGCCTGCAGGATGGTCAAAGACACCTTATGTGGAAAAATGACTTGGGTTGAACCAGAGAAAAGAACTTGAGAGCAAGGCAGAATTGCAAAAATGGGATTTCAAGAGGGAGACGCGTCTCGCCTGGTAAGAACCTAGGATGTGGCAGTACTTCTTCAAACATGCCTTTGTCGAAAAAGGGTGTATGCCGTTATCCTGAATATCTTTAGGATAAAGGCATACACCGTTTTTGGGCAACCAGGCAGGGGCTCGGTTCAAATCAACACTACATAGTGCTATCACTTCCCATCAAAACAAAGGGTCATGTACGAAAAGTGTAAAGACCAGAAATGCAGGGTAACGTGGAGGTAAATCGTACCCACATTTTGTGGATTGTGGGATGAACAATGGCAATCGGCACCCTGGCGAATTCTATGGTGTATTCGAAGATAAAGTAAGAAACAATGCTACAGCACATAGGACACTTCCACTCAAGGACGTATATTTTCAAGGAAACCAAAGAACCTCAGGTCACAGGCAACCCAACGTTTACTGCTGCTCTCTTTACAAAAGCCTCGACGAGGATACAATCTAAATTTCCTTGGACGGAAACATCGATGAAGAATATGTGATTCTCATCTACAATGATATATTACAGAGCCAGGAAATCAATGAAATAACGTCACTTGGCGCCACCGGAGTGTTCTTAGTTACAATCATTCTCAGTGAATTTAGTCACATAGAAAAAAGTGGTTTAATCAAAGATATGAGGTACAGGTGGAACATAAAATTGCGTCCCTTGAATGAAATGGCAGATGACAGAGAGAATTACACATTTAGCAAACACACTTATGCCTGTAGGAGCGCAAAGGTCACATGAGGTGAGGAAAAACCAGGTGTTTTCAATGAGCACAGATACCATTCCATATAGACCAAGGAGGGAATCAAGACAACTTACTCTAAACCTCAAAGGACTGAACTCAGCCCACTTTACACACCAGAAAAGATTATTGACAACTGGTCAGAATTTGAAAAACAATTTATCGATGTCTCTCTGGAAGAGAATCAAGTGGATGCACAGCCGCAAGCAACACAGCACTCAAAATCGGCTACACCCGGTGAGAAAAATAAACTGCAAAATAAAGGCAGTGAGTGACAGATAAATTCTTGGAGACTTCGTTCAGGGGCTGTGATTGGAGTTGTTTTCAGCATATATTAACACACAGAAAGATGGGACCTAAGGGAGGACAATCGTGGGTCTGAGTGTCTTCGTGAGCATGAGTCAGCAAATGCAGCCCTTGTAGAATAACACTGCCTTGCCCAGATTCCATTGACCCGAAATCTCCAAATGTAGACGACCCTTCTACAGCGAACACATGCATGGGTCAGCCACAGGATGCTACCCCATTGGAACGGGAAAAAACATGAAAAGGCACCTCATCTTCTCATATCCTGGTGCTCGGGTTCAAGCTTCCAGCCACTTTCCTGAAAATATCCCCACTTGGGGAAGTCAGCACTTTCAAAACCTTGTTTCTTATAGCTTGGAATTGGTTCCATGGATGAACTACAACGGGGAAGAATAAGACACGATGCCTATATATTTGGACAGGCATATGGTGCTCTAATTTCAACTGCTGAACAAGAATTGACCCAAGTCTAAGCTTGCTCTCAGAAGGAGAATAGGGCTTGAAAATTTCCCGCTGATTTGTGACCAGTTCCAAAAGTGGGAAGTTGAGCAGGGGATCTCAGGGAGCCTATAATTCATGGGCCTGCAGGATGGTCAAAGACACCTAATGTGGACAAATGACTTGGGTTGAGCCAGAGAAAAGAACTTGAGAGCAAGGCAGAATTGCAAAAATGGGATTTCAAGAGGGAGACGCGTCTCGCCTGGTAAGAACCTAGAATGTGGCAGTACTTCTTCAACCATGCCTTTGTCGAAAAACGGTGTATGCCTTTATCCTGAATATCTTTAGGATAAAGGCATACACCGTTTTTGGGCAACCAGGCAGGGGCTCGGTGCAAATCAACACTACATAGTGCTATCACTTCCCATCTAAACAAAGGGTCATCTACGAAAAGTGTAAAGACGAGAAATTCAGGGTAGCATGGAGGTAAATCGTACCCACATTTTGTGGATTCCAGGATGAACAATGGCAATCGGCACCCTGGCGAAGTCTATGGTGTATTCAAAAATAATGTAAGAAACAAAGCTACAGCACATAGGACACTTCCACTCAAGGACGTATATTTTCAAGAAAACCAAAGAACCTCAGGTCACAGGCAACCCAACGTTTTCTGCTGCTCTCTTTACAAAAGCCTCGACTAGGATACAATCTAAATTTCCTTGTATGGAAAACATGGATGGAGAATATGTGATTCTTATCTACAATGATATATTACTGAGCCAGGAAATCAATGAAATAACGTCACTTGCCGCCAAAGGAGTGTTCGTAGTTACAATCATTCTCAGTAAATTTAGTCACATAGAAAAAAGTGGTTTATCAAAGATATGAGGTACAGGTGGAATACAAAATTGCGTCCCATGAATGAAATGGCAGACGAGAGAAAGCATCACACATTTAGCAAACACACTTATGCCTGTAGGAGCGCGAAGGTCACTTAAGGTGAGGAACAACCAGGTGTTTCCAATGAGCACAGATACCATTCCATATAGACCAAAGAGGGAATCAAGACAACTTACTCTAAACCTCAAAGGACTGAACTCAGCCCACTTTACACACCAGAGAAGATTATTTACAACTGGTTAGAATTTGAAAAACAATTTATCGATGTCTCTCTGGAAGAGAATCAAGTGGATGCACAGCAGCAAGCAACACAGCACTGAAAATCGGCTACACCCCGTGAGAAAAATAAACTGCAAAATAAAGGCAGTGAGTGAGAGATAAATTCTTCGAGACTTCGTTCAGGGGCTGTCATTGAAGTTGTTTTGAGCATATATTAACACACAGAAGGATCGGACCTAAGGGAGGACACTCGTGGGTCTGAGTGTCTTCGTGAGCATGAGTCAGCAAATGCAGCCCTTGTCGAATAACACTGCCTTTTCCTGATTCCATGGACCAGAAATCTCCAAATGCAGACGACCCTTCCTACAGCGAACACATGCATGGGACAGCCACAGGATGCTACCCCATTGGAACGGCAAAAAACCATGAAAATCCACCCCATCTTCTCATATCCTGGTGCTCGGGTTCAAGCTTTCAGCCGCTTTTCTGAAAATATACCCAATTGGGGAAGTCAGCACTTTCAAAACACTCTTACTTATAACTTGGAATTGGTTCCATGGATGAACTACAATGGGGAAGAATAAGAGACGATGGCTATATATTTGGACAGGCACATGGCGCTCTAATTTCCAATGCTGAACAAGAATTGACCCAAGTCTAAGCTTGCTCTCAGAAGGAGAATTGGGCTTGAAAATGTCCTGCTGCTTTGGGACCAGTTCCGAAAGTGGGAAGTTGAGCCGGGGATCTCAGGGAGCCTATAATTCATGGCCCTGCAGGATGGTAAAAGGCACGTAATGTGGAAAAATGACTTGGGTTGAACCAGAGAAAAGAACTTGAGAGCAAGGCAGAATTGCAAAACTGGGATTTCAAGAGGGAGAAGCGTCTCGCCTGGTAAGAACCTAGGATGTGGCAGTACTTCTTCAAACATGCCTTTGTCGAAAAAGGGTGTATGCCTTTATCCTGAATATATTTAGGATAAAGGCATACACCGATTTTGGGGAACCAGGCAGGGGCTCGGTGCAAATCAACACTACATTATGCTATCACTTCCCATCAAAACAAAGGGTCATGTACGAAAAGTGTAAAGACCAGAAATGCAGGGTAACGTGGAGGTAAATCATACCCACATTTTGTGGATTGTGGGCTGACCAATTGCAATCGGCACCCTGGCAAATTCTATGGTGTATTCGAAGATAAAGTAAGACACAATGCTACAGCACATAGGACACTTCCACTCAAGGACGTATATTTTCAAGGAAACCAAAGAACCTTAGGTTACAGGCAACCCAACGTTTACTGCTGCTCTCTTTACAAAAGCCTCGACTAGGATACAATCTAAATTTCCTTGGACGGAAACATGGATGAAGAATATGTGATTCTTATCTACAATGATATATTACAGAGCCAGGAAATCAATGAAATAACGTCACTTGGCGCCACCGGAGTGTTCTTAGTTACAATCATTCTCAGTGAATATAGTCACATAGAAAAAAGTGGTTTATCAAAGATATGAGGTACAGGTGGAATATAAAATTGCATCCCTTGAAAGAAATGGCAGACGACAGAGAGAATTACACATTTAGCAAACACACTTATGCCTGTAGGAGCGCAAAGGTCACATGAGGTGAGGAAAAACCAGGTGTTTTCAATGAGCACAGATACCATTCCGTACAGACCAAGGAGGGAATCAAGACAACTTACTCTAAACCTCAAAGGACTGAACTCAGCCCACTTTACACACCAGAAAAGATTATTGACAACTGGTTAGAATTTGAAAAACAATTTATCGATGTCTCTCTGGAAGAGAATCAAGTGGATGCAGAGCAGCAAGCAACACAGCACTGAAAATCGGCTACACCCCGTGAGAAAAATAAACTGCAAAATAAAGGCAGTGAGTGAGAGATAAATTCTTCGAGACTTCGTTCAGGGGCTGTTATTGAAGTTGTTTTGAGCATATATTAACACACAGAAGGATCGGACCTAAGCGAGGACACTCGTGGGTCTGAGTGTCTTCGTGAGCATGAGTCAGCAAATGCAGCCCTTGTCGAATAACACTGCCTTTTCCTGATTCCATGGACCCAAAATCTCCAAATGCAGACGACCCTTCCTACAGCGAACACATGCATGGGACAGCCACAGGATGCTACCCCATTGGAACGGCAAAAAAACATGAAAAGCCACCTCATCTTCTCATATCCTGGTGCTCGGGTTCAAGCTTCCAGCCACTTTCCTGAAAATATCCCCGCTTGGGGAAGTCAGCACTTTCAAAACCTTCTTTCTTATAGCTTGGAATTGGTTCCATGGATGGTCTACAACGGGGAAGAATAAGACACGATGCCTATATATTTGGACAGGCATATGGTGCTCTAATTTCAACTGCTGAACAAGAATTGACCCAAGTCTAAGCTTGCTCTCAGAAGGAGAATAGGGCTTGAAAATATCCCGCTGCTTTGTGACCAGTTCCAAAAGTGGGAAGTTGAGCAGGGGATCTCAGCGAGCCTATAATTCATGGGCCTGCAGGATGGTCAAAGACACCTAATGTGGACAAATGACTTGGGTTGAGCCAGAGAAAAGAACTTGAGAGCAAGGCAGAATTGCAAAAATGGGATTTCAAGAGGGAGACGCGTCTCGCCTGGTAAGAACCTAGAATGTGGCAGTACTTCTTCAACCATGCCTTTGTCGAAAAACGGTGTATGCCTTTATCCTGAATATATTCCGAATAAAGGCATACACCGTTTTTGGGCAACCAGGCAGGGGCTCGGTGCAAATCAACACTACATAGTGCTATCACTTCCCATCTAAACAAAGGGTCATCTACGAAAAGTGTAAAGACTAGAAATTCAGGGTAGCATGGAGGTAAATGGTACCCACATTTTGTGGATTGTGGGATGACCAATTGCAATCGGCACCCTGGCGAATTCCATGGTGTATTCAAAGATAAAGTAAGAAACAATGCTACAGCACATAGGACACTTCCATTCAAGGACGTATATTTTCAGCAAAACCAAAGAACCTCAGGTCACAGGCAACCCAACGTTTACTGCTGCTCTCTTTACAAAAGCCTCGACTAGGATACAATCTAAATTTCCTTGGACGGAAAACATGGATGGAGAATATGTGATTCTTATCTACAATGATATATTACTGAGCCAGGAAATCAATGAAATAACGTCACTTGCCGCCAAAGGAGTGTTCGTAGTTACAATCATTCTCAGTAAATTTAGTCACAGGGAAAAAAGTGGTTTATCAAAGATATGAGGTACAGGTGGAATACAAAATTGCGTCCCATGAATGAAATGGCAGACGAGAGAAATCATCACACATTTAGCAAACACACTTATGCCTGTAGGAGCGCGAAGGTCACTTGAGGTGAGGAAAAACCAGGTGTTTTCAATGAGCACAGATACCATTCCATATAGACCAAAGAGGGAATCAAGACAACTTACTCTAAACCTCAAAGGACTGAACTCAGCCCACTTTACACACCAGAAAAGATTATTGACAACTGGTTAGAATTTGAAAAACAATTTATCGATGTCTCTCTGGAAGAGAATCAAGTGGATGCACAGCAGCAAGCAACACAGCACTCAAAATCGGCTACACCCCGTGAGAAAAATAAACTGCAAATTAAAGGCAGTGAGTGAGAGATAAATTCTTTGAGACTTCGTTCAGGGGCTTTCATTGAAGTTGTTTTGAGCATATATTAACACACAGAAGGATCGGACCTAAGGGAGGACACTCGTGGGTCTGAGTGTCTTCGTGAGCAAGAGTCAGCAAATGCAGCCCTTGTCGAATAACACTGCCTTTTCCTGATTCCATGGACCCGAAATCTCCAAATGCAGACGAACCTTCCTACAGCGAACACATGCATGGGACAGCCACAGGATTCTACCCCATTGGAACGGCCAAAAAACATGAAAAGACACCTCATCTTCTCATATCTTGGTGCTCGGGTTCAAGCTTTCAGCCGCTTTTCTGAAAATATACCCAATTGGGGAAGTCAGCACTTTCAAAACACTCTTACTTATAACTTGGAATTGGTTCCATGGATGAACTACAATGGGGAAGAATAAGAGACGATGGCTATATATTTGGACAGGCACATGGCGCTCTAATTTCCAATGCTGAACAAGAATTGACCCAAGTCTAAGCTTGCTCTCGGAAGGAGAATTGGGCTTGAAAATGTCCTGTTGCTTTGGGACCAGTTCCGAAAGTGGGAAGTTGAGTGGGGGATCTCAGGGAGCCTATAATTCATGGCCCTGCAGGATGGTAAAAGGCACGTAATGTGGAAAAATGACTTGGGTTGAACCAGAGAAAAGAACTTGAGAGCAAGGCAGAATTGCAAAACTGGGATTCCAAGAGGGAGAAGCGTCTCGCCTGGTAAGAACCTAGGATGTGGCAGTACTTCTTCAAACATGCCTTTGTCGAAAAAGGGTGTATGCCTTTATCCTGAATATCTTTAGGATAAAGGCATACACCGTTTTTGGGGAACCAGGCAGGGGCTCGGTGCAAATCAACACTACATAATGCTATCACTTCCCATCAAAACAAAGGGTCATGTACGAAAAGTGTAAAGACCAGAAATGCAGGGTAACGTGGAGGTAAATCGTACCCACATTTTGTGGATTGTGGGATGAACAATGGCAATCGGCACCCTGGCGAATTCTATGGTGTATTCGAAGATAAAGTAAGAAACAATGCTACAGCACATAGGACACTTCCACTCAAGGACGTATATTTTCAAGGAAACCAAAGAACCTCAGGTCACAGGCAACCCAACGTTTACTGCTGCTCTCTTTACAAAATTCTCGACGAGGATACAATCTAAATTTCCTTGGACGGAAACATCGATGAAGAATATGTGATTCTCATCTACAATGATATATTACAGAGCCAGGAAATAAATGAAATAACGTCACTTGGCGCCACCGGAGTGTTCTTAGTTACAATCATTCTCAGTGAATTTAGTCACATAGAAAAAAGTGGTTTATCAAAGATATGAGGTACAGGTGGAATATAAAATTGCGTCCCTTGAATGAAATGGCAGACGACAGAGAGAATTACACATTTAGCAAACACACTTATGCCTGTAGGAGCGCAAAGGTCACATGAGGTGAGGAAAAACCAGGTGTTTTCAATGAGCACAGATACCATTCCATATAGACCAAGGAGGGAATCAAGACAACTTACTCTAAACCTCAAAGGACTGAACTCAGCCCACTTTACACACCAGAAAAGATTATTGACAACTGGTCAGAATTTGAAAAACAATTTATCGATGTCTCTCTGGAAGAGAATCAAGTGGATGCACAGCCGCAAGCAACACAGCACTCAATATCGGCTACACCCGGTGAGAAAAATAAACTGCAAAATAAAGGCAGTGAGTGACAGATAAATTCTTGGAGACTTCGTTCAGGGGCTGTGATTGGAGTTGTTTTCAGCATATATTAACACACAGAAAGATGGGACCTAAGGGAGGACAATCGTGGGTCTGAGTGTCTTCGTGAGCATGAGTCAGCAAATGCAGCCCTTGTAGAATAACACTGCCTTGCCCAGATTCCATTGACCCGAAATCTCCAAATGTAGACGACCCTTCTACAGCGAACACATGCATGGGTCAGCCACAGGATGCTACCCCATTGGAACGGGAAAAAACATGAAAAGGCACCTCATTTTCTCATATCCTGGTGCTCGGGTTCAAGCTTCCAGCCACTTTCCTGAAAATATCCCCACTTGGGGAAGTCAGCACTTTCAAAACCTTGTTTCTTATAGCTTGGAATTGGTTCCATGGATGAACTACAACGGGGAAGAATAAGACACGATGCCTATATGTTTGGACAGGCATATGGTGCTCTAATTTCAACTGCTGAACAAGAATTGACCCAAGTCTAAGCTTGCTCTCAGAAGGAGAATAGGGCTTGAAAATTTCCCGCTGATTTGTGACCAGTTCCAAAAGTGGGAAGTTGAGCAGGGGATCTCAGCGAGCCTATAATTCATGGGCCTGCAGGATGGTCAAAGACACCTAATGTGGACAAATGACTTGGGTTGAGCCAGAGAAAAGAACTTGAGAGCAAGGCAGAATTGCAAAAATGGGATTTCAAGAGGGAGACGCGTCTCGCCTGGTAAGAACCTAGAATGTGGCAGTACTTCTTCAACCATGCCTTTGTCGAAAAGCGGTGAATGCCTTTATCCTGAATATATTCCGAATAAAGGCATACACCGTTTTTGGGCAACCAGGCAGGGGCTCGGTGCAAATCAACACTACATAGTGCTATCACTTCCCATCTAAACAAAGGGTCATCTACGAAAAGTGTAAAGACGAGAAATTCAGGGTAGCATGGAGGTAAATCGTACCCACATTTTGTGGATTCCAGGATGAACAATGGCAATCGGCACCCTGGCGAAGTCTATGGTGTATTCAAAAATAATGTAAGAAACAAACCTACAGCACATAGGACACTTCCACTCAAGGACGTATATTTTCAAGAAAACCAAAGAACCTCAGGTCACAGGCAACCCAACGTTTTCTGCTGCTCTCTTTACAAAAGCCTCGACTAGGATACAATCTAAATTTCCTTGTATGGAAAACATGGATGGAGAATATGTGATTCTTATCTACAATGATATATTACTGAGCCAGGAAATCAATGAAATAACGTCACTTGCCGCCAAAGGAGTGTTCGTAGTTACAATCATTCTCAGTAAATTTAGTCACATAGAAAAAAGTGGTTTATCAAAGATATGAGGTACAGGTGGAATACAAAATTGCGTCCCATGAATGAAATGGCAGACGAGAGAAAGCATCACACATTTAGCAAACACACTTATGCCTGTAGGAGCGCGAAGGTCACTTGAGGTGAGGAACAACCAGGTGTTTCCAATGAGCACAGATACCATTCCATATAGACCAAAGAGGGAATCAAGACAACTTACTCTAAACCTCAAAGGACTGAACTCAGCCCACTTTACACACCAGAGAAGATTATTTACAACTGGTTAGAATTTGAAAAACAATTTATCGATGTCTCTCTGGAAGAGAATCATGTGGATGCACAGCCGCAAGCAACACAGCACTGAAAATCGGCTACACCCCGTGAGAAAAATAAACTGCAAAATAAAGGCAGTGAGTGAGAGATAAATTCTTCGAGACTTCGTTCAGGGACTGTCATTGAAGTTGTTTTGAGCATATATTAACACACAGAAGGATCGGACCTAAGGGAGGACACTCGTGGGTCAGAGTGTCTTCGTGAGCATGAGTCAGCAAATGCAGCCCTTGTCGAATAACACTGCCTTTTCCTGATTCAATGGACCAGAAATCTCCAAATGCAGACGACCCTTCCTACAGCGAACACATGCATGGGACAGCCACAGGATGCTACCCCATTGGAACGGCAAAAAACCATGAAAATCCACCCCATCTTCTCATATCCTGGTGCTCGGGTTCAAGCTTTCAGCCGCTTTTCTGAAAATATACCCAATTGGGGAAGTCAGCACTTTCAAAACACTCTTACTTATAACTTGGAATTGCTTCCATGGATGAACTACAATGGGGAAGAATAAGAGATGATGGCTATATATTTGGACAGGCACATGGCGCTCTAATTTCCAATGCTGAACAAGAATTGACCCAAGTCTAAGCCTGCTCTCACAAGGAGAATTGGGCTTGAAAATGTCCTGCTGCTTTGGGACCAGTTCCGAAAGTGGGAAGTTGAGCCGGGGATCTCAGGGAGCCTATAATTCATGGCCCTGCAGGATGGTAAAAGGCACGTAATGTGGAAAAATGACTTGGGTTGAACCAGAGAAAAGAACTTGAGAGCAAGGCAGAATTGCAAAACTGGGATTTCAAGAGGGAGAAGCGTCTCGCCTGGTAAGAACCTAGGATGTGGCAGTACTTCTTCAAACATGCCTTTGTCGAAAAAGGGTGTATGCCTTTATCCTGAATATATTTAGGATAAAGGCATACACCGATTTTGGGGAACCAGGCAGGGGCTCGGTGCAAATCAACACTACATAATGCTATCACTTCCCATCAAAACAAAGGGTCATGTACGAAAAGTGTAAAGACCAGAAATGCAGGGTAACGTGGAGGTAAATCGTACCCACATTTTGTGGATTGTGGGATGACCAATTGCAATCGGCACCCTGGCAAATTCTACGGTGTATTCGAAGATAAAGTAAGACACAATGCTACAGCACATAGGACACTTCCACTCAAGGACGTATATTTTCAAGGAAACCAAAGAACCTTAGGTCACAGGAAACCCAACGTTTACTGCTGCTCTCTTTACAAAAGCCTCGACTAGGATACAATCTAAATTTCCTTGGACGGAAACATGGATGAAGAATATGTGATTCTTATCTACAATGATATATTACTGAGCCAAGAAATCAATGAAATAACGTCACTTGCCGCCAAAGGAGTGTTCGTAGTTACAATCATTCTCAGTGAATATAGTCACATAGAAAAAAGTGGTTTATCAAAGATATGAGGTACAGGTGGAATATAAAATTGCATCCCTTGAAAGAAATGGCAGACGACAGAGAGAATTACACATTTAGCAAACACACTTATGCCTGTAGGAGCGCAAAGGTCACATGAGGTGAGGAAAAACCAGGTGTTTTCAATGAGCACAGATACCATTCCGTATAGACCAAGGAGGGAATCAAGACAACTTACTCTAAACCTCAAAGGACTGAACTCAGCCCACTTTACACACCAGAAAAGATTATTGACAACTGGTCAGAATTTGAAAAACAATTTATCTATGTCTCTCTGGAAGAGAATCTAGTGGATGCACAGCAGCAAGCAACACAGCACGGAAAATCGGCTACACCCGGTGAGAAAAATTAACTGCAAAATAAAGGCAGTGAGTGACAGATAAATTCCTCGAGACTTCGTTCAGGGGCTGTGATTGGAGTTGTTTTCAGCATATATTCACACACAGAAAGATGGGACCTAAGGGAGGACAATCGTGGGTCTGAGCGTCTTCGTGAGCATGAGTCAGCAAATGCAGCCCTTGTAGAATAACACTGCCTTGCCCTGATTCCATGGACCCGAAATCTCCAAATGTAGACGACTTTTCTACAGTGAACACATGCATGGGTCAGCCACAGGATGCTACCCCATTGGAACGGGAAAAAACATGAAAAGGCACCTCATCGTCTCATATCCTGGTGCTCGGGTTCAAGCTTCCAGCCACTTTCCTGAAAATATCCCCACTTGGGGAAGTCAGCACTTTCAAAACCTTCTTTCTTATAGCTTGGAATT
The DNA here is from genome assembly GCF_026419965.1 of Kogia breviceps. Classification (NCBI taxonomy): domain Eukaryota; kingdom Metazoa; phylum Chordata; class Mammalia; order Artiodactyla; family Physeteridae; genus Kogia; species Kogia breviceps. The sequence goes on from NC_081329.1 coordinate 37,977,627, forward strand.
GGTTCCATGGATGAACTACAACGGGGAAGAATAAGACACGATGGCTATATATTTGGACAGGCATATGGTGCTCTAATTTCAACTGCTGAACAAGAATTGACCCAAGTCTAAGCTTGCTCTCAGAAGAAGAATAGGGCTTGAAAATTTCCCGCTGATTTGTGACCAGTTCCAAAAGTGGGAAGTTGAGCAGGGGATCTCAGCGAGCCTATAATTCATGGGCCTGCAGGATGGTCAAAGACACCTAATGTGGACAAATGACTTGGGTTGAGCCAGAGAAAAGAACTTGAGAGCAAGGCAGAATTGCAAAAATGGGATTTCAAGAGGGAGACGCGTCTCGCCTGGTAAGAACCTAGAATGTGGCAGTACTTCTTCAACCATGCCTTTGTCGAAAAACGGTGTATGCCTTTCTCCTGAATATATTCCGAATAAAGGCATACACCGTTTTTGGGCAACCAGGAAGGGGCTCGGTGCAAATCAACACTACATAGTGCTATCACTTCCCATCTAAACAAAGGGTCATCTACGATAAGTGTAAAGACTAGAAATTCAGGGTAGCATGGAGGTAAATGGTACCCACATTTTGTGGATTGTTGGATGACCAATTGCAATCGGCACCCTGGCGAATTCTATGGTGTATTCGAAGATAAAGTAAGAAACAATGCTACAGCACATAGGACACTTCCATTCAAGGACGTATATTTTCAGGAAAACCAAAGAACCTCAGGTCACAGGCAACCCAACGTTTACTGCTGCTCTCTTTACAAAAGCCTCGACTAGGATACAATCTAAATTTCCTTGGACGGAAAACATGGATGGAGAATATGTGATTATTATCTACAATGATATATTACTGAGCCAGGAAATCAATGAAATAACGTCACTTGCCGCCAAAGGAGTGTTCGTAGTTACAATCATTCTCAGTAAATTTAGTCACATAGAAAAAAGTGGTTTATCAAAGATATGAGGTACAGGTGGAATACAAAATTGCGTCCCATGAATGAAATGGCAGACGAGAGAAAGCATCACACATTTAGCAAACACACTTATGCCTGTAGGAGCGCGAAGGTCACTTGAGGTGAGGAAAAACCAGGTGTTTTCAATGAGCACAGATACCATTCCATATAGACCAAAGAGAGAATCAAGACAACTTACTCTAAACCTCAAAGGACTGAACTCAGCTCACTTTACACACCAGAAAAGATTATTGACAACTGGTTAGAATTTGAAAAACAATTTATCGATGTCTCTCTGGAAGAGAATCAAGTGGATTCACAGCAGCAAGCAACACAGCACTCAAAATCGGCTACACCCCGTGAGAAAAATAAACTGCAAAATAAAGGCAGTGAGTGAGAGATAAATTCTTCGAGACTTCGTTCAGGGGCTGTCATTGAAGTTGTTTTGAGCATATATTAAAACACAGAAGGATCGGACCTAAGGGAGGACACTCGTGGGTCTGAGTGTCTTCGTGAGCATGAGTCAGCAAATGCAGCCCTTGTCGAATAACACTGCCTTTTCCTGATTCCATGGACCCGAAATCTCCAAATGGAGACGAACCTTCCTACAGCGAACACATGCATGGGACAGCCACAGGATGCTACCCCATTGGAACGGCCAAAAAACATGAAAAGACACCTCATCTTCTCATATCCTGGTGCTCGGGTTCAAGCTTTCAGCCGCTTTTCTGAAAATATACCCAATTGGGGAAGTCAGGACTTTCAAAACACTCTTACTTATAACTTGGAATTGGTTCCATGGATGAACTACAATGGGGAAGAATAAGAGACGATGGCTATATATTTGGACAGGCACATGGCGCTCTAATTTCCAATGTTGAACAAGAATTGACCCAAGTCTAAGCTTGCTCTCGGAAGGAGAATTGGGCTTGAAAATGTCCTGTTGCTTTGGGACCAGTTCCGAAAGTGGGAAGTTGAGCCGGGGATCTCAGGGAGCCTATAATTCATGGCCCTGCAGGATGGTAAAAGGCACGTAATGTGGAAAAATGACTTGGGTTGAACCAGGGAAAAGAACTTGAGAGCAAGGCAGAATTGCAAAACTGGGATTTCAAGAGGGAGAAGCGTCTCGCCTGGTAAGAACCTAGGATGTGGCAGTACTTCTTCAAACATGCCTTTGTCGAAAAACGGTGTATGCCTTTATCCTGAATATATTCCGAATAAAGGCATACACCGTTTTTGGGCAACCAGGCAGGGGCTCGGTCCAAATCAACACTACATAGTGCTATCACTTCCCATCTAAACAAAGGGTCATCTACGAAAAGTGTAAAGACGAGAAATTCAGGGTAGCATGGAGGTAAATCGTACCCACATTTTGTGGATTCCGGGATGAACAATGGCAATCGGCACCCTGGCGAAGTCTATGGTGTATTCAAAAATAATGTAAGAAACAAAGCTACAGCACATAGGACACTTCCACTCAAGGACGTATATTTTCAAGAAAACCAAAGAACCTCAGGTCACAGGCAACCCAACGTTTACTGCTGCTCTCTTTACAAAAGCCTCGACTAGGATACAATCTAAATTTCCTTGGACGGAAAACATGGATGGAGAATATGTGATTCTTATCTACAATGATATATTCCTGAGCCAGGAAATCAATGAAATAACGTCACTTGCTGCCAAAGGAGTGTTCGTAGTTACAATCATTCTCAGTAAATTTAGTCACATAGAAAAAAGTGGTTTATCAAAGATATGAGGTACAGGTGGAATACAAAATTGCGTCCCATGAATGAAATGGCAGACGAGAGAAAGCATCACACACTTAGCAAACACACTTATGCCTGTAGGAGCGCGAAGGTCACTTGAGGTGAGGAAGAAACAGGTGTTTTCAATGAGCACAGATACCATTCCATATAGACCAAAGAGGGCATAAAGACAACTTACTCTAAACCTCAAAGGACTGAACTCAGCCCACTTTACACACCAGAAAAGATTATTTACAACTGGTTAGAATTTGAAAAACAATTTATCGATGTCTCTCTGGAAGAGAATCAAGTGGATGCACAGCAGCAAGCAACACAGCACTGAAAATCGGCTACAACCCGTGAGAAAAATAAACCTCAAAATAAAGGCAGTGAGTGAGAGATAAATTCTTCGAGACTTCGTTCAGGGGCTGTCATTGAAGTTGTTTTGAGCATATATTAACACACAGAAGGATCGGACCTAAGGGAGGACACTCGTGGGTCTGAGTGTCTTCGTGAGCATGAGTCAGCAAATGCAACCCTTGTCGAATAACACTGCCTTTTCCTGATTCCATGGACCCGAAATCTCCAAATGCAGACGACCCTTCCTACAGCGAACACATGCATGGGACAGCCACAGGATGCTACCCCATTGGAACGGCAAAAAACATGAAAAGCCACCTCATCTTCTCATATCCTGGTGCTCGGTTTCAAGCTTTCAGCCGCTTTCCTGAAAATATACCCAATTGGGGAAGTCAGCACTTTCAAAACACTCTTACTTATAACTTGGAATTGGTTCCATGGATGAACTACAACGGGGAAGAATAAGAGACGATGGCTATATATTTGGACAGGAACATGGCACTCTAATTTCCAATGCTGAAGAAGAATTGACCCAAGTCTAAGCTTGCTCTCAGAAGGAGAATTTGGCTTGAAAATTCCTTGCTGCTTTGGGACCAGTTCCGAAAGTGGGAAGTTGAGCCGGGGATCTCAGGGAGCCTATAATCCATGGCCCTGCAGGATGGTAAAAGGCACGTAATGTGGAAAAATGACTTGGGTTGCACCAGAGAAAAGAACTTGAGAGCAAGGCAGAATTGCAAAAATGGGATTTCAAGAGGGAGAAGCGTCTCGCCTGGTAAGAACCTAGGATGTGGCAGTACTTCTTCAAACATGCCTTTGTCGAATAAAGGTGTATGCCTTTATCCTGAATATCTTTAGGATAAAGGCATACACCGTTTTTGGGGAACCAGGCAGGGGCTCGGTGCAAATCAACACTACATAATGCTATCACTTCCCATCAAAACAAAGGGTCATGTACGAAAAGTGTAAAGACCAGAAATGCAGGGTAACGTGGAGGTAAATCGTACCCACATTTTGTGGATTGTGGGATGAACAATGGCAATCGGCACCCTGGCGAATTCTATGGTGTATTCGAAGATAAAGTAAGAAACAATGCTACAGCACATAGGACACTTCCACTCAAGGACGTATATTTTCAAGGAAACCAAAGAACCTCAGGTCACAGGCAACCCAACGTTTACTGCTGCTCTCTTTACAAAAGCCTCGACGAGGATACAATCTAAATTTCCTTGGACGGAAACATCGATGAAGAATATGTGATTCTCATCTACAATGATATATTACAGAGCCAGGAAATCAATGAAATAACGTCACTTGGCGCCACCGGAGTGTTCTTAGTTACAATCATTCTCAGTGAATTTAGTCACATAGAAAAAAGTGGTTTATCAAAGATATGAGGTACAGGTGGAATATAAAATTGCGTCCCTTGAATGAAATGGCAGACGACAGAGAGAATTACACATTTAGCAAACACACTTATGCCTGTAGGAGCGCAAAGGTCACATGAGGTGAGGAAAAACCAGGTGTTTTCAATGAGCACAGATACCATTCCATATAGACCAAGGAGGGAATCAAGACAACTTACTCTAAACCTCAAAGGACTGAACTCAGCCCACTTTATACACCAGAAAAGATTATTGACAACTGGTTAGAATTTGAAAAACAATTTATCGATGTCTCTCTGGAAGAGAATCAAGTGGATGCACAGCCGCAAGCAACACAGCACTCAAAATCGGCTACACCCGGTGAGAAAAATAAACTGCAAAATAAAGGCAGTGAGTGACAGATAAATTCTTGGAGACTTCGTTCAGGGGCTGTGATTGGAGTTGTTTTCAGCATATATTAACACACAGAAAGATGGGACCTAAGGGAGGACAATCGTGGGTCTGAGTGTCTTCGTGAGCATGAGTCAGCAAATGCAGCCCTTGTAGAATAACACTGCCTTGCCCAGATTCCACTGACCCGAAATCTCCAAATGTAGACGACCCTTCTACAGCGAACACATGCATGGGTCGGCCACAGGATGCTACCCCATTGGAACGGGAAAAAACATGAAAAGGCACCTCATCTTCTCATATCCTGGTGCTCGGGTTCAAGCTTCCAGCCACTTTCCTGAAAATATCCCCACTTGGGGAAGTCAGCACTTTCAAAACCTTCTTTCTTATAGCTTGGAATTGGTTCCATGGATGAACTACAACGGGGAAGAATAAGACACGATGCCTATATATTTGGACAGGCATATGGTGCTCTAATTTCAACTGCTGAACAAGAATTGACCCAAGTCTAAGCTTGCTCTCAGAAGGAGAATAGGGCTTGAAAATTTCCCGCTGATTTGTGACCAGTTCCAAAAGTGGGAAGTTGAGCATGGGATCTCAGCGAGCATATAATTCATGGGCCTGCAGGATGGGCCAAGACACCTAATGTGGACAAATGACTTGGGTTGAGCCAGAGAAAAGAACTTGAGAGCAAGGCAGAATTGCAAAACTGGGATTTCAAGAGGGAGAAGCGTCTCGCCTGGTAACAACCTAGGATGTGGCAGTAGTTCTTCAAACATGCCTTTGTCGAAAAAGGGTATATGCCTTTATCCTGAATATATTCCGAATAAAGGCATACACCGTTTTTGGGCAACCAGGCAGGGGCTCGGTGCAAATCAACACTACATAGTGCTATCACTTCCCATGTAAACAAAGGGACATCTACGAAAAGTGTAAAGACTAGAAATTCAGGGTAGCATGGAGGTAAATCGTACCCACATTTTGTGGATTCCAGGATGAACAATGGCAATCGGCACCCTGGCGAAGTCTATTGTGTATTCAAAAATAATGTAAGAAACAAAGCTACAGCACATAGGACACTTCCACTCAAGGACGTATATTTTCAAGAAAACCAAAGAACCTCATGTCACAGGCAACCCAACGTTTACTGCTGCTCTCTTTACAAAAGCCTCGACTAGGATACAATCTAAATTTCCTTTGACGGAAAACATGGATGGAGAATATGTGATTCTTATCTACAATGATATATTACTGAGCCAGGAAATCAATGAAATAACGTCAGTTGCCGCCAAAGGAGTGTTCGTAGTTACAATCATTCTCAGTAAATTTAGTCACATAGAAAAAAGTGGTTTATCAAAGATATGAGGTACAGGTGGAATACAAAATTGCGTCCCATGAATGAAACGGCAGACGACAGAGAGAATTACACATTTAGCAAACACACTTATGCCTGTAGGAGCGCAAAGGTCACATGAGGTGAGGAAAAACCAGGTGTTTTCAATGAGCACAAATACCATTCCATATAGACAAAGGAGGGAATCAAGACAAGTTACTCTAAACCTCAAAGGACTGAACTCAGCCCACTTTACACACCAGAAAAGATTATTGACAACTGGTCAGAATTTGAAAAACAATTTATCTATGTCTCTCTGGAAGAGAATCTAGTGGATGCACAGCAGCAAGCAACACAGCACGGAAAATCGGCTACACCCGGTGAGAAAAATAAACTGCAAAATAAAGGCAGTGAGTGAGAGATAAATTCTTCGAGACTTCGTTCAGGGGCTGTGATTGGAATTGTTTTCAGCATATATTCACACACAGAAAGATGGGACCTTAGGGAGGACAATCGTGGGTCTGAGTGTCTTCGTGAGCATGAGTCAGCAAATGCAGCCCTTGTAGAATAACACTGCCTTGCCCAGATTCCATTGACCCGAAATCTCCAAATGTAGACGACCCTTCTACAGCGAACACATGCATGGGTCAGACACAGGATGCTACCCCATTGGAACGGGAAAAAACATGAAAAGGCACCTCATCTTCTCATATCCTGGTGCTCGGGTTCAAGCTTCCAGCCACTTTCCTGAAAATATCCCCACTTGCGGAAGTCAGCACTTTCAAAACCTTCTTTCTTAGAGCTTGGAATTGCTTCCATGGATGAACTACAACGGAGAAGAATAAGACACGATGCCTTTATATTTGGACAGGCACATGGTGCTCTAATTTCAACTGCTGAACAATAATTGACCCAAGTCTAAGCTTGCTCTCAGAAGGAGAATAGGGCTTGAATATTTCCCGCTGATTTGTGACCAGTTCCAAAAGTGGGAAGTTGAGCAGGGGATCTCAGCGAGCCTATAATTCATGGGCCTGCAGGATGGTCAAAGACACCGAATGTGGACAAATGACTTGGGTTGAGCCAGAGAAAAGAACTTGAGAGCAAGGCAGAATTGCAAAAATGGGATTTCAAGAGGGAGACGCGTCTCGCCTGGTAAGAACCTAGAATGTGGCAGTACTTCTTCAACCATGCCTTTGTCGAAAAACGGTGAATGCCTTTATCCTGAATATATTCCGAATAAAGGCATACACCGTTTTTGGGCAACCAGGCAGGGGCTCGGTGCAAATCAACACTACATAGTGCTATCACTTCCCATCTAAACAAAGGGTCATCTACGAAAAGTGTAAAGACTAGAAAATCAGGGTAGCATGGAGGTAAATCGTACCCACATTTTGTGGATTGTGGGATGACCAATTGCAATCGGATCCCTGGCGAATTCTATTGTGTATTCAAAAATAATGTAAGAAACAAAGCTACAGCACATAGGACACTTCCACTCAAGGACGTATATTTTCAAGAAAACCAAAGAACCTCAGGTCACAGGCAACCCAACCTTTACTGCTGCTCTCTTTACAAAAGCCTCGACTAGGATACAATCTAAATTTCCTTGGACGGCAAACATGGATGGAGAATATGTGATTCTTATCTACAATGATATATTACTGAGCCAGGAAATCAATGAAATAACGTCACTTGCCGCCAAAGGAGTGTTCGTAGTTACAATCATTCTCAGTAAATTTAGTCACATAGAAAAAAGTGGTTTATCAAAGATATGAGGTACAGGTGGAATACAAAATTGCGTCCCATGAATGAAATGGCAGACGAGAGAAAGCATCACACATTTAGCAAACACACTTATGCCTGTAGGAGCGCGAAGGTCACATGAGGTGAGGAAAAACCAGGTGTTTTCAATGAGCACAGATACCATTCCATATAGACCAAAGAGGGCATCAAGACAACTTACTCTAAACCTCAAAGGACTGAACTCAGCCCACTTTACACACCAGAAAAGATTATTGACAACTGTTTAGAATTTGAAAAACAATTTATCGATGTCTCTCTGGAAGAGAATCAAGTGGATGCACAGCAGCAAGCAACACAGCACTCAAAATCGGCTACACCCCGTGAGAAAAATAAACTGCAAAATAAAGGCAGTGAGTGAGAGATAAATTCTTCGAGACTTCGTTCAGGGGCTGTCATTGAAGTTGTTTTGAGCATATATTAACACACAGAATGATCGGACCTAAGGGAGGACACTCGTGGGTCTGAGTGTCTTCGTGAGCATGAGTCAGCAAATGCAGCCCTTGTCGAATAACACTGCCTTTTCCTGATTCCATGGAACCGAAATTTCCAAATGCAGACGACCCTTCCTACAGCGAACACATGCATGGGACAGCCACAGGATGCTACCCCATTGGAACGGCAAAAAAACATGAAAAGCCACCTCATCTTCTCATATCCTGGTTCTCGGGTTCAAGCTTTCAGCCGCTTTTCTGAAAATATACCCAATTGGGGAAATCAGCACTTTCAAAACACTCTTACTTATAACTTGGAATTGGTTCCATGGATGAACTACAATGGGGAAGAATAAGAGACGATGGCTATATATTTGGACAGGCACATGGCGCTCTAATTTCCAATGCTGAACAAGAATTGACCCAAGTCTAAGCTTGCTCTCGGAAGGAGAATTGGGCTTGAAAATGTCCTGTTGCTTTGGGACCAGTTCCGAAAGTGGGAAGTTGAGCGGGGGATCTCAGGGAGCCTATAATTCATGGCCCTGCAGGATGGTAAAAGGCACGTAATGTGGAAAAATGACTTGGGTTGAACCAGAGAAAAGAACTTGAGAGCAAGGCAGAATTGCAAAACTGGGATTCCAAGAGGGAGAAGCGTCTCGCCTGGTAAGAACCTAGGATGTGGCAGTACTTCTTCAAACATGCCTTTGTCGAAAAAGGGTGTATGCCTTTATCCTGAATATCTTTAGGATAAAGGCATACACCGTTTTTGGGGAACCAGGCAGGGGCTCGGTGCAAATCAACACTACATAATGCTATCACTTCCCATCAAAACAAAGGGTCATGTACGAAAAGTGTAAAGACCAGAAATGCAGGGTAACGTGGAGGTAAATCGTACCCACATTTTGTGGATTGTGGGATGAACAATGGCAATCGGCACCCTGGCGAATTCTATGGTGTATTCGAAGATAAAGTAAGAAACAATGCTACAGCACATAGGACACTTCCACTCAAGGACGTATATTTTCAAGGAAACCAAAGAACCTCAGGTCACAGGCAACCCAACGTTTACTGCTGCTCTCTTTACAAAAGCCTCGACGAGGATACAATCTAAATTTCCTTGGACGGAAACATCGATGAAGAATATGTGATTCTCATCTACAATGATATATTACAGAGCCAGGAAATCAATGAAATAACGTCACTTGGCGCCACCGGAGTGTTCTTAGTTACAATCATTCTCAGTGAATTTAGTCACATAGAAAAAAGTGGTTTATCAAAGATATGAGGTACAGGTGGAATATAAAATTGCGTCCCTTGAATGAAATGGCAGACGACAGAGAGAATTACACATTTAGCAAACACACTTATGCCTGTAGGAGCGCAAAGGTCACATGAGGTGAGGAAGAACCAGGTGTTTTCAATGAGCACAGATACCATTCCATATAGACCAAGGAGGGAATCAAGACAACTTACTCTAAACCTCAAAGGACTGAACTCAGCCCACTTTATACACCAGAAAAGATTATTGACAACTGGTTAGAATTTGAAAAACAATTTATCGATGTCTCTCTGGAAGAGAATCAAGTGGATGCACAGCCGCAAGCAACACAGCACTCAAAATCGGCTACACCCGGTGAGAAAAATAAACTGCAAAATAAAGGCAGTGAGTGACAGATAAATTCTTGGAGACTTCGTTCAGGGGCTGTGATTGGAGTTGTTTTCAGCATATATTAACACACAGAAAGATGGGACCTAAGGGAGGACAATCGTGGGTCTGAGTGTCTTCGTGAGCATGAGTCAGCAAATGCAGCCCTTGTAGAATAACACTGCCTTGCCCAGATTCCACTGACCCGAAATCTCCAAATGTAGACGACCCTTCTACAGCGAACACATGCATGGGTCGGCCACAGGATGCTACCCCATTGGAACGGGAAAAAACATGAAAAGGCACCTCATCTTCTCATATCCTGGTGCTCGGGTTCAAGCTTCCAGCCACTTTCCTGAAAATATCCCCACTTGGGGAAGTCAGCACTTTCAAAACCTTCTTTCTTATAGCTTGGAATTGGTTCCATGGATGAACTACAACGGGGAAGAATAAGACACGATGCCTATATATTTGGACAGGCATATGGTGCTCTAATTTCAACTGCTGAACAAGAATTGACCCAAGTCTAAGCTTGCTCTCAGAAGGAGAATAGGGCTTGAAAATTTCCCGCTGATTTGTGACCAGTTCCAAAAGTGGGAAGTTGAGCATGGGATCTCAGCGAGCATATAATTCATGGGCCTGCAGGATGGGCCAAGACACCTAATGTGGACAAATGACTTGGGTTGAGCCAGAGAAAAGAACTTGAGAGCAAGGCAGAATTGCAAAACTGGGATTTCAAGAGGGAGAAGCGTCTCGCCTGGTAACAACCTAGGATGTGGCAGTAGTTCTTCAAACATGCCTTTGTCGAAAAAGGGTATATGCCTTTATCCTGAATATATTCCGAATAAAGGCATACACCGTTTTTGGGCAACCAGGCAGGGGCTCGGTGCAAATCAACACTACATAGTGCTATCACTTCCCATGTAAACAAAGGGACATCTACGAAAAGTGTAAAGACTAGAAATTCAGGGTAGCATGGAGGTAAATCGTACCCACATTTTGTGGATTCCAGGATGAACAATGGCAATCGGCACCCTGGCGAAGTCTATTGTGTATTCAAAAATAATGTAAGAAACAAAGCTACAGCACATAGGACACTTCCACTCAAGGACGTATATTTTCAAGAAAACCAAAGAACCTCATGTCACAGGCAACCCAACGTTTACTGCTGCTCTCTTTACAAAAGCCTCGACTAGGATACAATCTAAATTTCCTTTGACGGAAAACATGGATGGAGAATATGTGATTCTTATCTACAATGATATATTACTGAGCCAGGAAATCAATGAAATAACGTCAGTTGCCGCCAAAGGAGTGTTCGTAGTTACAATCATTCTCAGTAAATTTAGTCACATAGAAAAAAGTGGTTTATCAAAGATATGAGGTACAGGTGGAATACAAAATTGCGTCCCATGAATGAAACGGCAGACGACAGAGAGAATTACACATTTAGCAAACACACTTATGCCTGTAGGAGCGCAAAGGTCACATGAGGTGAGGAAAAACCAGGTGTTTTCAATGAGCACAAATACCATTCCATATAGACAAAGGAGGGAATCAAGACAAGTTACTCTAAACCTCAAAGGACTGAACTCAGCCCACTTTACACACCAGAAAAGATTATTGACAACTGGTCAGAATTTGAAAAACAATTTATCTATGTCTCTCTGGAAGAGAATCTAGTGGATGCACAGCAGCAAGCAACACAGCACGGAAAATCGGCTACACCCGGTGAGAAAAATAAACTGCAAAATAAAGGCAGTGAGTGAGAGATAAATTCTTCGAGACTTCGTTCAGGGGCTGTGATTGGAATTGTTTTCAGCATATATTCACACACAGAAAGATGGGACATTAGGGAGGACAATCGTGGGTCTGAGTGTCTTCGTGAGCATGAGTCAGCAAATGCAGCCCTTGTAGAATAACACTGCCTTGCCCAGATTCCATTGACCCGAAATCTCCAAATGTAGACGACCCTTCTACAGCGAACACATGCATGGGTCAGACACAGGATGCTACCCCATTGGAACGGGAAAAAACATGAAAAGGCACCTCATCTTCTCATATCCTGGTGCTCGGGTTCAAGCTTCCAGCCACTTTCCTGAAAATATCCCCACTTGCGGAAGTCAGCACTTTCAAAACCTTCTTTCTTAGAGCTTGGAATTGCTTCCATGGATGAACTACAACGGAGAAGAATAAGACACGATGCCTTTATATTTGGACAGGCACATGGTGCTCTAATTTCAACTGCTGAACAATAATTGACCCAAGTCTAAGCTTGCTCTCAGAAGGAGAATAGGGCTTGAATATTTCCCGCTGATTTGTGACCAGTTCCAAAAGTGGGAAGTTGAGCAGGGGATCTCAGCGAGCCTATAATTCATGGGCCTGCAGGATGGTCAAAGACACCGAATGTGGACAAATGACTTGGGTTGAGCCAGAGAAAAGAACTTGAGAGCAAGGCAGAATTGCAAAAATGGGATTTCAAGAGGGAGACGCGTCTCGCCTGGTAAGAACATAGAATGTGGCAGTACTTCTTCAACCATGCCTTTGTCGAAAAACGGTGAATGCCTTTATCCTGAATATATTCCGAATAAAGGCATACACCGTTTTTGGGCAACCAGGCAGGGGCTCGGTGCAAATCAACACTACATAGTGCTATCACTTCCCATCTAAACAAAGGGTCATCTACGAAAAGTGTAAAGACTAGAAAATCAGGGTAGCATGGAGGTAAATCGTACCCACATTTTGTGGATTGTGGGATGACCAATTGCAATCGGATCCCTGGCGAATTCTATTGTGTATTCAAAAATAATGTAAGAAACAAAGCTACAGCACATAGGACACTTCCACTCAAGGACGTATATTTTCAAGAAAACCAAAGAACCTCAGGTCACAGGCAACCCAACGTTTACTGCTGCTCTCTTTACAAAAGCCTCGACTAGGATACAATCTAAATTTCCTTGGACGGCAAACATGGATGGAGAATATGTGATTCTTATCTACAATGATATATTACTGAGCCAGGAAATCAATGAAATAACGTCACTTGCCGCCAAAGGAGTGTTCGTAGTTACAATCATTCTCAGTAAATTTAGTCACATAGAAAAAAGTGGTTTATCAAAGATATGAGGTACAGGTGGAATACAAAATTGCGTCCCATGAATGAAATGGCAGACGAGAGAAAGCATCACACATTTAGCAAACACACTTATGCCTGTAGGAGCGCGAAGGTCACATGAGGTGAGGAAAAACCAGGTGTTTTCAATGAGCACAGATACCATTCCATATAGACCAAAGAGGGCATCAAGACAACTTACTCTAAACCTCAAAGGACTGAACTCAGCCCACTTTACACACCAGAAAAGATTATTGACAACTGTTTAGAATTTGAAAAACAATTTATCGATGTCTCTCTGGAAGAGAATCAAGTGGATGCACAGCAGCAAGCAACACAGCACTCAAAATCGGCTACACCCCGTGAGAAAAATAAACTGCAAAATAAAGGCAGTGAGTGAGAGATAAATTCTTCGAGACTTCGTTCAGGGGCTGTCATTGAAGTTGTTTTGAGCATATATTAACACACAGAATGATCGGACCTAAGGGAGGACACTCGTGGGTCTGAGTGTCTTCGTGAGCATGAGTCAGCAAATGCAGCCCTTGTCGAATAACACTGCCTTTTCCTGATTCCATGGAACCGAAATTTCCAAATGCAGACGACCCTTCCTACAGCGAACACATGCATGGGACAGCCACAGGATGCTACCCCATTGGAACGGCAAAAAAACATGAAAAGCCACCTCATCTTCTCATATCCTGGTTCTCGGGTTCAAGCTTTCAGCTGCTTTTCTGAAAATATACCCAATTGGGGAAATCAGCACTTTCAAAACACTCTTACTTATAACTTGGAATTGGTTCCATGGATGAACTACAATGGGGAAGAATAAGAGACGATGGCTATATATTTGGACAGGCACATGGCGCTCTAATTTCCAATGCTGAACAAGAATTGACCCAAGTCTAAGCTTGCTCTCGGAAGGAGAATTGGGCTTGAAAATGTCCTGTTGCTTTGGGACCAGTTCCGAAAGTGGGAAGTTGAGCGGGGGATCTCAGGGAGCCTATAATTCATGGCCCTGCAGGATGGTAAAAGGCACGTAATGTGGAAAAATGACTTGGGTTGAACCAGAGAAAAGAACTTGAGAGCAAGGCAGAATTGCAAAACTGGGATTCCAAGAGGGAGAAGCGTCTCGCCTGGTAAGAACCTAGGATGTGGCAGTACTTCTTCAAACATGCCTTTGTCGAAAAAGGGTGTATGCCTTTATCCTGAATATCTTTAGGATAAAGGCATACACCGTTTTTGGGGAACCAGGCAGGGGCTCGGTGCAAATCAACACTACATAATGCTATCACTTCCCATCAAAACAAAGGGTCATGTACGAAAAGTGTAAAGACCAGAAATGCAGGGTAACGTGGAGGTAAATCGTACCCACATTTTGTGGATTGTGGGATGAACAATGGCAATCGGCACCCTGGCGAATTCTATGGTGTATTCGAAGATAAAGTAAGAAACAATGCTACAGCACATAGGACACTTCCACTCAAGGACGTATATTTTCAAGGAAACCAAAGAACCTCAGGTCACAGGCAACCCAACGTTTACTGCTGCTCTCTTTACAAAATTCTCGACGAGGATACAATCTAAATTTCCTTGGACGGAAACATCGATGAAGAATATGTGATTCTCATCTACAATGATATATTACAGAGCCAGGAAATCAATGAAATAACGTCACTTGGCGCCACCGGAGTGTTCTTAGTTACAATCATTCTCAGTGAATTTAGTCACATAGAAAAAAGTGGTTTATCAAAGATATGAGGTACAGGTGGAATACAAAATTGCGTCCCTTGAATGAAATGGCAGACGACAGAGAGAATTACACATTTAGCAAACACACTTATGCCTGTAGGAGCGCAAAGGTCACATGAGGTGAGGAAAAACCAGGTGTTTTCAATGAGCACAGATACCATTCCATATAGACCAAGGAGGGAATCAAGACAACTTACTCTAAACCTCAAAGGACTGAACTCAGCCCACTTTACACACCAGAAAAGATTATTGACAACTGGTCAGAATTTGAAAAACAATTTATCGATGTCTCTCTGGAAGAGAATCAAGTGGATGCACAGCCGCAAGCAACACAGCACTCAATATCGGCTACACCCGGTGAGAAAAATAAACTGCAAAATAAAGGCAGTGAGTGACAGATAAATTCTTGGAGACTTCGTTCAGGGGCTGTGATTGGAGTTGTTTTCAGCATATATTAACACACAGAAAGATGGGACCTAAGGGAGGACAATCGTGGGTCTGAGTGTCTTCGTGAGCATGAGTCAGCAAATGCAGCCCTTGTAGAATAACACTGCCTTGCCCAGATTCCATTGACCCGAAATCTCCAAATTTAGACGACCCTTCTACAGCGAACACATGCATGGGTCAGCCACAGGATGCTACCCCATTGGAACGGGAAAAAACATGAAAAGGCACCTCATTTTCTCATATCCTGGTGCTCGGGTTCAAGCTTCCAGCCACTTTCCTGAAAATATCCCCACTTGGGGAAGTCAGCACTTTCAAAACCTTGTTTCTTATAGCTTGGAATTGGTTCCATGGATGAACTACAACGGGGAAGAATAAGACACGATGCCTATATGTTTGGACAGGCATATGGTGCTCTAATTTCAACTGCTGAACAAGAATTGACCCAAGTCTAAGCTTGCTCTCAGAAGGAGAATAGGGCTTGAAAATTTCCCGCTGATTTGTGACCAGTTCCAAAAGTGGGAAGTTGAGCAGGGGATCTCAGCGAGCCTATAATTCATGGGCCTGCAGGATGGTCAAAGACACCTAATGTGGACAAATGACTTGGGTTGAGCCAGAGAAAAGAACTTGAGAGCAAGGCAGAATTGCAAAAATGGGATTTCAAGAGGGAGACGCGTCTCGCCTGGTAAGAACCTAGAATGTGGCAGTACTTCTTCAACCATGCCTTTGTCGAAAAGCGGTGAATGCCTTTATCCTGAATATATTCCGAATAAAGGCATACACCGTTTTTGGGCAACCAGGCAGGGGCTCGGTGCAAATCAACACTACATAGTGCTATCACTTCCCATCTAAACAAAGGGTCATCTACGAAAAGTGTAAAGACGAGAAATTCAGGGTAGCATGGAGGTAAATCGTACCCACATTTTGTGGATTCCAGGATGAACAATGGCAATCGGCACCCTGGCGAAGTCTATGGTGTATTCAAAAATAATGTAAGAAACAAACCTACAGCACATAGGACACTTCCACTCAAGGACGTATATTTTCAAGAAAACCAAAGAACCTCAGGTCACAGGCAACCCAACGTTTTCTGCTGCTCTCTTTACAAAAGCCTCGACTAGGATACAATCTAAATTTCCTTGTATGGAAAACATGGATGGAGAATATGTGATTCTTATCTACAATGATATATTACTGAGCCAGGAAATCAATGAAATAACGTCACTTGCCGCCAAAGGAGTGTTCGTAGTTACAATCATTCTCAGTAAATTTAGTCACATAGAAAAAAGTGGTTTATCAAAGATATGAGGTACAGGTGGAATACAAAATTGCGTCCCATGAATGAAATGGCAGACGAGAGAAAGCATCACACATTTAGCAAACACACTTATGCCTGTAGGAGCGCGAAGGTCACTTGAGGTGAGGAACAACCAGGTGTTTCCAATGAGCACAGATACCATTCCATATAGACCAAAGAGGGAATCAAGACAACTTACTCTAAACCTCAAAGGACTGAACTCAGCCCACTTTACACACCAGAGAAGATTATTTACAACTGGTTAGAATTTGAAAAACAATTTATCGATGTCTCTCTGGAAGAGAATCATGTGGATGCACAGCCGCAAGCAACACAGCACTGAAAATCGGCTACACCCCGTGAGAAAAATAAACTGCAAAATAAAGGCAGTGAGTGAGAGATAAATTCTTCGAGACTTCGTTCAGGGACTGTCATTGAAGTTGTTTTGAGCATATATTAACACACAGAAGGATCGGACCTAAGGGAGGACACTCGTGGGTCAGAGTGTCTTCGTGAGCATGAGTCAGCAAATGCAGCCCTTGTCGAATAACACTGCCTTGCCCTGATTCCATTGACCCGAAATCTCCAAATGTAGACGACCCTTCTACAGCAAACACATGCATGGGTCAGCCACAGGATGCTACCCCATTGGAACGGCAAAAAACCATGAAAATCCACCCCATCTTCTCATATCCTGGTGCTCGGGTTCAAGCTTTCAGCCGCTTTTCTGAAAATATACCCAATTGGGGAAGTCAGCACTTTCAAAACACTCTTACTTATAACTTGGAATTGCTTCCATGGATGAACTACAATGGGGAAGAATAAGAGATGATGGCTATATATTTGGACAGGCACATGGCGCTCTAATTTCCAATGCTGAACAAGAATTGACCCAAGTCTAAGCCTGCTCTCACAAGGAGAATTGGGCTTGAAAATGTCCTGCTGCTTTGGGACCAGTTCCGAAAGTGGGAAGTTGAGCCGGGGATCTCAGGGAGCCTATAATTCATGGCCCTGCAGGATGGTAAAAGGCACGTAATGTGGAAAAATGACTTGGGTTGAACCAGAGAAAAGAACTTGAGAGCAAGGCAGAATTGCAAAACTGGGATTTCAAGAGGGAGAAGCGTCTCGCCTGGTAAGAACCTAGGATGTGGCAGTACTTCTTCAAACATGCCTTTGTCGAAAAAGGGTGTATGCCTTTATGCTGAATATATTTAGGATAAAGGCATACACCGATTTTGGGGAACCAGGCAGGGGCTCGGTGCAAATCAACACTACATAATGCTATCACTTCCCATCAAAACAAAGGGTCATGTACGAAAAGTGTAAAGACCAGAAATGCAGGGTAACGTGGAGGTAAATCGTACCCACATTTTGTGGATTGTGGGATGACCAATTGCAATCGGCACCCTGGCAAATTCTACGGTGTATTCGAAGATAAAGTAAGACACAATGCTACAGCACATAGGACACTTCCACTCAAGGACGTATATTTTCAAGGAAACCAAAGAACCTTAGGTCACAGGAAACCCAACGTTTATTGCTGCTCTCTTTACAAAAGCCTCGACTAGGATACAATCTAAATTTCCTTGGACGGAAACATGGATGAAGAATATGTGATTCTTATCTACAATGATATATTACTGAGCCAAGAAATCAATGAAATAACGTCACTTGCCGCCAAAGGAGTGTTCGTAGTTACAATCATTCTCAGTGAATATAGTCACATAGAAAAAAGTGGTTTATCAAAGATATGAGGTACAGGTGGAATATAAAATTGCATCCCTTGAAAGAAATGGCAGACGACAGAGAGAATTACACATTTAGCAAACACACTTATGCCTGTAGGAGCGCAAAGGTCACATGAGGTGAGGAAAAACCAGGTGTTTTCAATGAGCACAGATACCATTCCGTATAGACCAAGGAGGGAATCAAGACAACTTACTCTAAACCTCAAAGGACTGAACTCAGCCCACTTTACACACCAGAAAAGATTATTGACAACTGGTCAGAATTTGAAAAACAATTTATCTATGTCTCTCTGGAAGAGAATCTAGTGGATGCACAGCAGCAAGCAACACAGCACGGAAAATCGGCTACACCCGGTGAGAAAAATTAACTGCAAAATAAAGGCAGTGAGTGACAGATAAATTCCTCGAGACTTCGTTCAGGGGCTGTGATTGGAGTTGTTTTCAGCATATATTCACACACAGAAAGATGGGACCTAAGGGAGGACAATCGTGGGTCTGAGCGTCTTCGTGAGCATGAGTCAGCAAATGCAGCCCTTGTAGAATAACACTGCCTTGCCCTGATTCCATGGACCCGAAATCTCCAAATGTAGACGACTTTTCTACAGTGAACACATGCATGGGTCAGCCACAGGATGCTACCCCATTGGAACGGGAAAAAACATGAAAAGGCACCTCATCGTCTCATATCCTGGTGCTCGGGTTCAAGCTTCCAGCCACTTTCCTGAAAATATCCCCACTTGGGGAAGTCAGCACTTTCAAAACCTTCTTTCTTATAACTTGGAATTGGTTCCATGGATGAACTACAACGGGGAAGAATAAGACACGATGGCTATATATTTGGACAGGCATATGGTGCTCTAATTTCAACTGCTGAACAAGAATTGACCCAAGTCTAAGCTTGCTCTCAGAAGAAGAATAGGGCTTGAAAATTTCCCGCTGATTTGTGACCAGTTCCAAAAGTGGGAAGTTGAGCAGGGGATCTCAGCGAGCCTATAATTCATGGGCCTGCAGGATGGTCAAAGACACCTAATGTGGACAAATGACTTGGGTTGAGCCAGAGAAAAGAACTTGAGAGCAAGGCAGAATTGCAAAAATGGGATTTCAAGAGGGAGACGCGTCTCGCCTGGTAAGAACCTAGAATGTGGCAGTACTTCTTCAACCATGCCTTTGTCGAAAAACGGTGTATGCCTTTCTCCTGAATATATTCCGAATAAAGGCATACACCGTTTTTGGGCAACCAGGAAGGGGCTCGGTCCAAATCAACACTACATAGTGCTATCACTTCCCATCTAAACAAAGGGTCATCTACGATAAGTGTAAAGACTAGAAATTCAGGGTAGCATGGAGGTAAATGGTACCCACATTTTGTGGATTGTGGGATGACCAATTGCAATCGGCACCCTGGCGAATTCTATGGTGTATTCGAAGATAAAGTAAGAAACAATGCTACAGCACATAGGACACTTCCATTCAAGGACGTATATTTTCAGGAAAACCAAAGAACCTCAGGTCACAGGCAACCCAACGTTTACTGCTGCTCTCTTTACAAAAGCCTCGACTAGGATACAATCTAAATTTCCTTGGACGGAAAACATGGATGGAGAATATGTGATTATTATCTACAATGATATATTACTGAGCCAGGAAATCAATGAAATAACGTCACTTGCCGCCAAAGGAGTGTTCGTAGTTACAATCATTCTCAGTAAATTTAGTCACATAGAAAAAAGTGGTTTATCAAAGATATGAGGTACAGGTGGAATACAAAATTGCGTCCCATGAATGAAATGGCAGACGAGAGAAAGCATCACACATTTAGCAAACACACTTATGCCTGTAGGAGCGCGAAGGTCACTTGAGGTGAGGAAAAACCAGGTGTTTTCAATGAGCACAGATACCATTCCATATAGACCAAAGAGAGAATCAAGACAACTTACTCTAAACCTCAAAGGACTGAACTCAGCCCACTTTACACACCAGAAAAGATTATTGACAACTGGTTAGAATTTGAAAAACAATTTATCGATGTCTCTCTGGAAGAGAATCAAGTGGATTCACAGCAGCAAGCAACACAGCACTCAAAATCGGCTACACCCCGTGAGAAAAATAAACTGCAAAATAAAGGCAGTGAGTGAGAGATAAATTCTTCGAGACTTCGTTCAGGGGCTGTCATTGAAGTTGTTTTGAGCATATATTAACACACAGAAGGATCGGACCTAAGGGAGGACACTCGTGGGTCTGAGTGTCTTCGTGAGCATGAGTCAGCAAATGCAGCCCTTGTCGAATAACACTGCCTTTTCCTGATTCCATGGACCCGAAATCTCCAAATGGAGACGAACCTTCCTACAGCGAACACATGCATGGGACAGCCACAGGATGCTACCCCATTGGAACGGCCAAAAAACATGAAAAGACACCTCATCTTCTCATATCCTGGTGCTCGGGTTCAAGCTTTCAGCCGCTTTTCTGAAAATATACCCAATTGGGGAAGTCAGGACTTTCAAAACACTCTTACTTATAACTTGGAATTGGTTCCATGGATGAACTACAATGGGGAAGAATAAGAGACGATGGCTATATATTTGGACAGGCACATGGCGCTCTAATTTCCAATGTTGAACAAGAATTGACCCAAGTCTAAGCTTGCTCTCGGAAGGAGAATTGGGCTTGAAAATGTCCTGTTGCTTTGGGACCAGTTCCGAAAGTGGGAAGTTGAGCCGGGGATCTCAGGGAGCCTATAATTCATGGCCCTGCAGGATGGTAAAAGGCACGTAATGTGGAAAAATGACTTGGGTTGAACCAGAGAAAAGAACTTGAGAGCAAGGCAGAATTGCAAAACTGGGATTTCAAGAGGGAGAAGCGTCTCGCCTGGTAAGAACCTAGGATGTGGCAGTACTTCTTCAAACATGCCTTTGTCGAAAAACGGTGTATGCCTTTATCCTGAATATATTCCGAATAAAGGCATACACCGTTTTTGGGCAACCAGGCAGGGGCTCGGTCCAAATCAACACTACATAGTGCTATCACTTCCCATCTAAACAAAGGGTCATCTACGAAAAGTGTAAAGACGAGAAATTCAGGGTAGCATGGAGGTAAATCGTACCCACATTTTGTGGATTCCAGGATGAACAATGGCAATCGGCACCCTGGCGAAGTCTATGGTGTATTCAAAAATAATGTAAGAAACAAAGCTACAGCACATAGGACACTTCCACTCAAGGACGTATATTTTCAAGAAAACCAAAGAACCTCAGGTCACAGGCAACCCAACGTTTACTGCTGCTCTCTTTACAAAAGCCTCGACTAGGATACAATCTAAATTTCCTTGGACGGAAAACATGGATGGAGAATATGTGATTCTTATCTACAATGATATATTCCTGAGCCAGGAAATCAATGAAATAACGTCACTTGCTGCCAAAGGAGTGTTCGTAGTTACAATCATTCTCAGTAAATTTAGTCACATAGAAAAAAGTGGTTTATCAAAGATATGAGGTACAGGTGGAATACAAAATTGCGTCCCATGAATGAAATGGCAGACGAGAGAAAGCATCACACACTTAGCAAACACACTTATGCCTGTAGGAGCGCGAAGGTCACTTGAGGTGAGGAAGAAACAGGTGTTTTCAATGAGCACAGATACCATTCCATATAGACCAAAGAGGGCATAAAGACAACTTACTCTAAACCTCAAAGGACTGAACTCAGCCCACTTTACACACCAGAAAAGATTATTTACAACTGGTTAGAATTTGAAAAACAATTTATCGATGTCTCTCTGGAAGAGAATCAAGTGGATGCACAGCAGCAAGCAACACAGCACTGAAAATCGGCTACAACCCGTGAGAAAAATAAACCTCAAAATAAAGGCAGTGAGTGAGAGATAAATTCTTCGAGACTTCGTTCAGGGGCTGTCATTGAAGTTGTTTTGAGCATATATTAACACACAGAAGGATCGGACCTAAGGGAGGACACTCGTGGGTCTGAGTGTCTTCGTGAGCATGAGTCAGCAAATGCAACCCTTGTCGAATAACACTGCCTTTTCCTGATTCCATGGACCCGAAATCTCCAAATGCAGACGACCCTTCCTACAGCGAACACATGCATGGGACAGCCACAGGATGCTACCCCATTGGAACGGCAAAAAACATGAAAAGCCACCTCATCTTCTCATATCCTGGTGCTCGGTTTCAAGCTTTCAGCCGCTTTTCTGAAAATATACCCAATTGGGGAAGTCAGCACTTTCAAAACACTCTTACTTATAACTTGGAATTGGTTCCATGGATGAACTACAACGGGGAAGAATAAGAGACGATGGCTATATATTTGGACAGGAACATGGCACTCTAATTTCCAATGCTGAACAAGAATTGACCCAAGTCTAAGCTTGCTCTCAGAAGGAGAATTTGGCTTGAAAATTCCTTGCTGCTTTGGGACCAGTTCCGAAAGTGGGAAGTTGAGCCGGGGATCTCAGGGAGCCTATAATCCATGGCCCTGCAGGATGGTAAAAGGCACGTAATGTGGAAAAATGACTTGGGTTGCACCAGAGAAAAGAACTTGAGAGCAAGGCAGAATTGCAAAACTGGGATTTCAAGAGGGAGAAGCGTCTCGCCTGGTAAGAACCTAGGATGTGGCAGTACTTCTTCAAACATGCCTTTGTCGAATAAAGGTGTATGCCTTTATCCTGAATATCTTTAGGATAAAGGCATACACCGTTTTTGGGGAACCAGGCAGGGGCTCGGTGCAAATCAACACTACATAATGCTATCACTTCCCATCAAAACAAAGGGTCATGTACGAAAAGTGTAAAGACCAGAAATGCAGGGTAACGTGGAGGTAAATCGTACCCACATTTTGTGGATTGTGGGATGAACAATGGCAATCGGCACCCTGGCGAATTCTATGGTGTATTCGAAGATAAAGTAAGAAACAATGCTACAGCACATAGGACACTTCCACTCAAGGACGTATATTTTCAAGGAAACCAAAGAACCTCAGGTCACAGGCAACCCAACGTTTACTGCTGCTCTCTTTACAAAAGCCTCGACGAGGATACAATCTAAATTTCCTTGGACGGAAACATCGATGAAGAATATGTGATTCTCATCTACAATGATATATTACAGAGCCAGGAAATCAATGAAATAACGTCACTTGGCGCCACCGGAGTGTTCTTAGTTACAATCATTCTCAGTGAATTTAGTCACATAGAAAAAAGTGGTTTATCAAAGATATGAGGTACAGGTGGAATATAAAATTGCGTCCCTTGAATGAAATGGCAGACGACAGAGAGAATTACACATTTAGCAAACACACTTATGCCTGTAGGAGCGCAAAGGTCACATGAGGTGAGGAAAAACCAGGTGTTTTCAATGAGCACAGATACCATTCCATATAGACCAAGGAGGGAATCAAGACAACTTACTCTAAACCTCAAAGGACTGAACTCAGCCCACTTTATACACCAGAAAAGATTATTGACAACTGGTCAGAATTTGAAAAACAATTTATCGATGTCTCTCTGGAAGAGAATCAAGTGGATGCACAGCCGCAAGCAACACAGCACTCAAAATCGGCTACACCCGGTGAGAAAAATAAACTGCAAAATAAAGGCAGTGAGTGACAGATAAATTCTTGGAGACTTCGTTCAGGGGCTGTGATTGGAGTTGTTTTCAGCATATATTAACACACAGAAAGATGGGACCTAAGGGAGGACAATCGTGGGTCTGAGTGTCTTCGTGAGCATGAGTCAGCAAATGCAGCCCTTGTAGAATAACACTGCCTTGCCCAGATTCCACTGACCCGAAATCTCCAAATGTAGACGACCCTTCTACAGCGAACACATGCATGGGTCGGCCACAGGATGCTACCCCATTGGAACGGGAAAAAACATGAAAAGGCACCTCATCTTCTCATATCCTGGTGCTCGGGTTCAAGCTTCCAGCCACTTTCCTGAAAATATCCCCACTTGGGGAAGTCAGCACTTTCAAAACCTTCTTTCTTATAGCTTGGAATTGGTTCCATGGATGAACTACAACGGGGAAGAATAAGACACGATGCCTATATATTTGGACAGGCATATGGTGCTCTAATTTCAACTGCTGAACAAGAATTGACCCAAGTCTAAGCTTGCTCTCAGAAGGAGAATAGGGCTTGAAAATTTCCCGCTGATTTGTGACCAGTTCCAAAAGTGGGAAGTTGAGCATGGGATCTCAGCGAGCATATAATTCATGGGCCTGCAGGATGGGCCAAGACACCTAATGTGGACAAATGACTTGGGTTGAGCCAGAGAAAAGAACTTGAGAGCAAGGCAGAATTGCAAAACTGGGATTTCAAGAGGGAGAAGCGTCTCGCCTGGTAACAACCTAGGATGTGGCAGTAGTTCTTCAAACATGCCTTTGTCGAAAAAGGGTATATGCCTTTATCCTGAATATATTCCGAATAAAGGCATACACCGTTTTTGGGCAACCAGGCAGGGGCTCGGTGCAAATCAACACTACATAGTGCTATCACTTCCCATGTAAACAAAGGGACATCTACGAAAAGTGTAAAGACTAGAAATTCAGGGTAGCATGGAGGTAAATCGTACCCACATTTTGTGGATTCCAGGATGAACAATGGCAATCGGCACCCTGGCGAAGTCTATTGTGTATTCAAAAATAATGTAAGAAACAAAGCTACAGCACATAGGACACTTCCACTCAAGGACGTATATTTTCAAGAAAACCAAAGAACCTCATGTCACAGGCAACCCAACGTTTACTGCTGCTCTCTTTACAAAAGCCTCGACTAGGATACAATCTAAATTTCCTTTGACGGAAAACATGGATGGAGAATATGTGATTCTTATCTACAATGATATATTACTGAGCCAGGAAATCAATGAAATAACGTCAGTTGCCGCCAAAGGAGTGTTCGTAGTTACAATCATTCTCAGTAAATTTAGTCACATAGAAAAAAGTGGTTTATCAAAGATATGAGGTACAGGTGGAATACAAAATTGCGTCCCATGAATGAAACGGCAGACGACAGAGAGAATTACACATTTAGCAAACACACTTATGCCTGTAGGAGCGCAAAGGTCACATGAGGTGAGGAAAAACCAGGTGTTTTCAATGAGCACAAATACCATTCCATATAGACAAAGGAGGGAATCAAGACAAGTTACTCTAAACCTCAAAGGACTGAACTCAGCCCACTTTACACACCAGAAAAGATTATTGACAACTGGTCAGAATTTGAAAAACAATTTATCTATGTCTCTCTGGAAGAGAATCTAGTGGATGCACAGCAGCAAGCAACACAGCACGGAAAATCGGCTACACCCGGTGAGAAAAATAAACTGCAAAATAAAGGCAGTGAGTGAGAGATAAATTCTTCGAGACTTCGTTCAGGGGCTGTGATTGGAATTGTTTTCAGCATATATTCACACACAGAAAGATGGGACCTTAGGGAGGACAATCGTGGGTCTGAGTGTCTTCGTGAGCATGAGTCAGCAAATGCAGCCCTTGTAGAATAACACTGCCTTGCCCAGATTCCATTGACCCGAAATCTCCAAATGTAGACGACCCTTCTACAGCGAACACATGCATGGGTCAGACACAGGATGCTACCCCATTGGAACGGGAAAAAACATGAAAAGGCACCTCATCTTCTCATATCCTGGTGCTCGGGTTCAAGCTTCCAGCCACTTTCCTGAAAATATCCCCACTTGCGGAAGTCAGCACTTTCAAAACCTTCTTTCTTAGAGCTTGGAATTGCTTCCATGGATGAACTACAACGGAGAAGAATAAGACACGATGCCTTTATATTTGGACAGGCACATGGTGCTCTAATTTCAACTGCTGAACAATAATTGACCCAAGTCTAAGCTTGCTCTCAGAAGGAGAATAGGGCTTGAATATTTCCCGCTGATTTGTGACCAGTTCCAAAAGTGGGAAGTTGAGCAGGGGATCTCAGCGAGCCTATAATTCATGGGCCTGCAGGATGGTCAAAGACACCGAATGTGGACAAATGACTTGGGTTGAGCCAGAGAAAAGAACTTGAGAGCAAGGCAGAATTGCAAAAATGGGATTTCAAGAGGGAGACGCGTCTCGCCTGGTAAGAACCTAGAATGTGGCAGTACTTCTTCAACCATGCCTTTGTCGAAAAACGGTGAATGCCTTTATCCTGAATATATTCCGAATAAAGGCATACACCGTTTTTGGGCAACCAGGCAGGGGCTCGGTGCAAATCAACACTACATAGTGCTATCACTTCCCATCTAAACAAAGGGTCATCTACGAAAAGTGTAAAGACTAGAAAATCAGGGTAGCATGGAGGTAAATCGTACCCACATTTTGTGGATTGTGGGATGACCAATTGCAATCGGATCCCTGGCGAATTCTATTGTGTATTCAAAAATAATGTAAGAAACAAAGCTACAGCACATAGGACACTTCCACTCAAGGACGTATATTTTCAAGAAAACCAAAGAACCTCAGGTCACAGGCAACCCAACCTTTACTGCTGCTCTCTTTACAAAAGCCTCGACTAGGATACAATCTAAATTTCCTTGGACGGCAAACATGGATGGAGAATATGTGATTCTTATCTACAATGATATATTACTGAGCCAGGAAATCAATGAAATAACGTCACTTGCCGCCAAAGGAGTGTTCGTAGTTACAATCATTCTCAGTAAATTTAGTCACATAGAAAAAAGTGGTTTATCAAAGATATGAGGTACAGGTGGAATACAAAATTGCGTCCCATGAATGAAATGGCAGACGAGAGAAAGCATCACACATTTAGCAAACACACTTATGCCTGTAGGAGCGCGAAGGTCACATGAGGTGAGGAAAAACCAGGTGTTTTCAATGAGCACAGATACCATTCCATATAGACCAAAGAGGGCATCAAGACAATTTACTCTAAACCTCAAAGGACTGAACTCAGCCCACTTTACACACCAGAAAAGATTATTGACAACTGTTTAGAATTTGAAAAACAATTTATCGATGTCTCTCTGGAAGAGAATCAAGTGGATGCACAGCAGCAAGCAACACAGCACTCAAAATCGGCTACACCCCGTGAGAAAAATAAACTGCAAAATAAAGGCAGTGAGTGAGAGATAAATTCTTCGAGACTTCGTTCAGGGGCTGTCATTGAAGTTGTTTTGAGCATATATTAACACACAGAATGATCGGACCTAAGGGAGGACACTCGTGGGTCTGAGTGTCTTCGTGAGCATTAGTCAGCAAATGCAGCCCTTGTCGAATAACACTGCCTTTTCCTGATTCCATGGAACCGAAATTTCCAAATGCAGACGACCCTTCCTACAGCGAACACATGCATGGGACAGCCACAGGATGCTACCCCATTGGAACGGCAAAAAAACATGAAAAGCCACCTCATCTTCTCATATCCTGGTTCTCGGGTTCAAGCTTTCAGCCGCTTTTCTGAAAATATACCCAATTGGGGAAATCAGCACTTTCAAAACACTCTTACTTATAACTTGGAATTGGTTCCATGGATGAACTACAATGGGGAAGAATAAGAGACGATGGCTGTATATTTGGACAGGCACATGGCGCTCTAATTTCCAATGCTGAACAAGAATTGACCCAAGTCTAAGCTTGCTCTCGGAAGGAGAATTGGGCTTGAAAATGTCCTGCTGCTTTGGGACCAGTTCCGAAAGTGGGAAGTTGAGCCGGGGATCTCAGGGAGCCTATAATTCATGGCCCTGCAGGATGGTAAAAGACACCTAATGTGGACAAATGACTTGGGTTGAGCCAGAGAAAAGAACTTGAGAGCAAGGCAGAATTGCAAAAATGGGATTTCAAGAGGGAGACGCGTCTCGCCTGGTAAGAACCTAGGATGTGGCAGTACTTCTTCAAACATGCCTTTGTCGAAAAAGGGTGTATGCCTTTATCCTGAATATCTTTAGGATAAAGGCATACACCGTTTTTGGGCAACCAGGCAGGGGCTCTGTGCAAATCAACACTACATAATGCTATCACTTCCCATCAAAACAAAGGGTCATGTACGAAAAGTGTAAAGACCAGAAATGCAGGGTAACGTGGAGGTAAATCGTACCCACATTTTGTGGATTGTGGGATGACCAATTGCAATCGGCACCCTGGCGAATTCTATGGTGTATTCGAAGATAAAGTAAGAAACAATGCTACAGCACATAGGACACTTCCATTCAAGGACGTATATTTTCAGGAAAACCAAAGAACCTCAGGTCACAGGCAACCCAACGTTTACTGCTGCTCTCTTTCCAAAAGCCTCGACTAGGATACAATCTAAATTTCCTTGGACGGAATACATGGATGGAGAATATGTGATTCTTATCTACAATGATATATTACAGAGCCAGGAAATCAATGAAATAACGTCACTTGGCGCCACCGGAGTGTTCTTAGTTACAATCATTCTCAGTGAATTTAGTCACATAGAAAAAAGTGGTTTATCAAAGATATGAGGTACAGGTGGAATATAAAATTGCATCCCTTGAACGAAATGGCAGATGACAGAGAGAATTACACATTTAGAAAACACACTTATGCCTGTAGGAGCGCAAAGGTCACATGAGGTGAGGAAAAACCAGGTGTTTTCAATGAGCACAGATACCATTCCATATAGACCAAGGAGGGAATCAAGACAACTTACTCTAAACCTCAAAGGACTGAACTCAGCCCACTTTACACACCAGAAAAGATTATTTACAACTGGTCAGAATTTGAAAAACAATTTATCTATGTCTCTCTGGAAGAGAATCTAGTGGATGCACAGCAGCAAGCAACACAGCACGGAAAATCGGCTACACCCGGTGAGAAAAATAAACTGCAAAATAAAGGCAGTGAGTGACAGATAAATTTTTCAAGACTTCGTTCAGGGGCTGTGATTGGAGTTGTTTTCAGCATATATTCACACACAGAAAGATGGGACCTAAGGGAGGACAATCGTGGGTCTGAGTGTCTTCGTGAGCATGAGTCAGCAAATGCAGCCCTTGTAGAATAACACTGCCTTGCCCTGATTCCATTGACCCGAAATCTCCAAATTTAGACGACCCTTCTACAGCAAACACATGCATGGGTCAGCCACAGGATGCTACCCCATTGGAACGGGTAAAAACATGAAAAGGCACCTCATCTTCTCATAACCTGGTACTCGGGTTCAAGCTTCCAGCCACTTTCCTGAAAATATCCCCACTTGGGGAAGTCAGCACTTTCAAAACCTTCTTTCTTATAGCTTGGAATTGGTTCCATGGATGAACTACAACGGGGATGAATAAGACACGATGCCTATATATTTGGACAGGCATATGGTGCTCTAATTTCAACTGCTGAACAAGAATTGACCCAAGTCTAAGCTTGCTCTCAGAAGGAGAATAGGGCTTGAAAATTTCCCGCTGATTTGTGACCAGTTCCAAAAGTGGGAAGTTGAGCAGGGGATCTCAGGGAGCCTATAATTCATGGCCCTGCAGGATGGTCAAAGGCACCTAATGTGGACAAATGACTTGGGTTGAGCCAGAGAAAAGAACTTGAGAGCAAGGCAGAATTGCAAAAATGGGATTTCAAGAGGGAGACGCGTCTCGCCTGGTAAGAACCTAGAATGTGGCAGTACTTCTTCAACCATGCCTTTGTCGAAAAACGGTGTATGCCTTTATCCTGAATATATTCCGAATAAAGGCATACACCGTTTTTGGGCAACCAGGCAGGGGCTCGGTGCAAATCAACACTACATAGTGCTATCACTTCCCATCTAAACAAAGGGTCATCTACGAAAAGTGTAAAGACTAGAAATTCAGGGTAGCATGGAGGTAAATCGTACCCACATTTTGTGGATTCCAGGATGAACAATGGCAATCGGCACCCTGGCGAAGTCTATGGTGTATTCAAAAATAATGTAAGAAACAAAGCTACATCACATAGGACACTTCCACTCAAGGATGTATATTTTCAAGAAAACCAAAGAACCTCAGGTCACAGGCAACCCAACGTTTACTGCTTCTCTCTTTACAAAAGCCTCGACTAGGATACAATCTAAATTTCCTTGGACGGAAAACATGGATTGAGAATATGTGATTCTTATCTACAGTGATATATTACTGAGCCAGGAAATCAATGAAGTAACGTCACTTGCCGCCAAAGGAGTGTTCGTAGTTACAATCATTATCAGTAAATTTAGTCACATAGAAAAAAGTAGTTTATCAAAGATATGAGGTACAGGTGGAATACAAAATTGCGTCCCATGAATGAAATGGCAGACGAGAGAAAGCATCACACATTTAGCAAACACACTTATGCCTGTAGGAGCGCGAAGGTCACTTGAGGTGAGGAAAAACAAGGTGTTTTCAATGAGCACAGATACCATTCCATATAGACCAAAGAGGGCATCAAGACAACTTACTCTAAACCTCAAAGGACTGAACTCAGCCCACTTTACACACCAGAAAAGATTATTGACAACTGTTTAGAATTTGAAAAACAATTTATCGATGTCTCTCTGGAAGAGAATCAAGTGGATGCACAGCAGCAAGCAACACAGCACTCAAAATCGGCTACACCCCGTGAGAAAAATAAACTGCAAAATAAAGGCAGTGAGTGAGAGATAAATTCTTTGAGACTTCGTTCAGGGGCTGTCATTGAAGTTGTTTTGAGCATATATTAACACACAGAATGATCGGACCTAAGGAAGGACACTCGTGGGTCTGAGTGTCTTCGTGAGCATGAGTCAGCAAATGCAGCCCTTGTCGAATAACACTGCCTTTTCCTGATTCTATGGACCCGAAATTTCCAAATGCAGACGACCCTTCCTACAGCGAACACATGCATGGGACAGCCACAGGATGCTACCCCATTGGAACGGCAAAAAAACATGAAAAGCCACCTCATCTTCTCATATCCTGGTGCTCGGGTTCAAGCTTTCAGCCGCTTTTCTGAAAATATACCCAATTGGGGAAGTCAGCACTTTCAAAACACTCTTACTTATAACTTGGAATTGGTTCCATGGATGAACTACAATGGGGAAGAATAAGAGACGATGGCTATATATTTGGACAGGCACATGGCACTCTAATTTCCAATGCTGAACAAGAATTGACCCAGGTTTAAGCTTGCTCTCGGAAGGAGAATTGGGCTTGAAAATTTCCTGCTGCTTTGGGACCAGTTCCGAAAGTGGGAAGTTGAGCCGGGGATCTCAGGGAGCCTATAATTCATGGCCCTGCAGGATGGTAAAAGACACCTAATGTGGACAAATGACTTGGGTTGAGCCAGAGAAAAGAACTTGAGAGCAAGGCAGAATTGCAAAAATGGGATTTCAAGAGGCAGACGCGTCTCGCCTGGTAAGAACCTAGGATGTGGCAGTACTTCTTCAAACATGCCTTTGTCGAAAAAGGGTGTATGCCTTTATCCTGAATATCTTTAGGATAAAGGCATACACCGTTTTTGGGCAACCAGGCAGGGGCTCGGTGCAAATCAACACTACATAATGCTATCACTTCCCATCAAAACAAAGGGTCATGTACGAAAAGTGTAAAGACCAGAAATGCAGGGTAACGTGGAGGTAAATCGTACCCACATTTTGTGGATTGTGGGATGAACAATGGCAATTGGCACCCTGGCGAATTCTATGGTGTATTCGAAGATAAAGTAAGAAACAATGCTACAGCACACAGGACACTTCCACTCAAGGACGTATATTTTCAAGGAAACCAAAGAACCTCAGGTCACAGGCAACCCAACGTTTACTGCTGCTCTCTTTACAAAACCCTCGACTAGGATACAATCTAAATTTCCTTGGACGGAATACATGGATGGAGAATATGTGATTCTTATCTACAATGATATATTACAGAGCCAGGAAATCAATGAAATAACGTCACTTGGCGCCACCGGAGTGTTCTTAGTTACAATCATTCTCAGTGAATTTAGTCACATAGAAAAAAGTGGTTTATCAAAGATATGAGGTACAGGTGGAATATAAAATTGCATCCCTTGAACGAAATGGCAGATGACAGAGAGAATTACACATTTAGAAAACACACTTATGCCTGTAGGAGCGCAAAGGTCACATGAGGTGAGGAAAAACCAGGTGTTTTCAATGAGCACAGATACCATTCCATATAGACCAAGGAGGGAATCAAGACAACTTACTCTAAACCTCAAAGGACTGAACTCAGCCCACTTTACACACCAGAAAAGATTATTGACAACTGGTCAGAATTTGAAAAACAATTTATCTATGTCTCTCTGGAAGAGAATCTAGTGGATGCACAGCAGCAAGCAACACAGCACGGAAAATCGGCTACACCCGGTGAGAAAAATAAACTGCAAAATAAAGGCAGTGAGTGACAGATAAATTCTTGGAGACTTCGTTCAGGGGCTGTGATTGGAGTTGTTTTCAGCATATATTCACACACAGAAAGATGGGACCTAAGGGAGGACAATCGTGGGTCTGAGTGTCTTCGTGAGCATGAGTCAGCAAATGCAGCCCTTGTAGAATAACACTGCCTTGCCCTGATTCCATTGACCCGAAATCTCCAAATGTAGACGACCCTTCTACAGGAAACACATGCATGGGTCAGCCACAGGATGCTACCCCATTGGAACGGCAAAAAACATGAAAAGGCACCTCATCTTCTCATAACCTGGTACTCGGGTTCAAGTTTCCAGCCACTTTCCTGAAAATATCCCCACTTGGGGAAGTCAGCACTTTCAAAACCTTCTTTCTTATAGCTTGGAATTGGTTCCATGGATGAACTACAATGGGGAAGAATAAGACACGATGCCTATATATTTGGACAGGCATATGGTGCTCTAATTTCAACTGCTGAACAAGAATTGACCCAAGTCTAAGCTTGCTCTCAGAAGGAGAATAGGGCTTGAAAATTTCCCGCTGATTTGTGACCAGTTCCAAAAGTGGGAAGTTGAGCAGGGGATCTCAGGGAGCCTATAATTCATGGCCCTGCAGGATGGTCAAAGGCACCTAATATGGACAAATGACTTGGGTTGAGCCAGAGAAAAGAACTTGAGAGCAAGGCAGAATTGCAAAAATGGGATTTCAAGAGGGAGACGCGTCTCGCCTGGTAAGAACCTAGAATGTGGCAGTACTTCTTCAACCATGCCTTTGTCGAAAAACGGTGTATGCCTTTATCCTGAATATATTCCGAATAAAGGCATACACCGTTTTTGGGCAACCAGGCAGGGGCTCGGTGCAAATCAACACTACATAGTGCTATCACTTCCCATCTAAACAAAGGGTCATCTACGAAAAGTGTAAAGACTAGAAATTCAGGGTAGCATGGAGGTAAATCGTACCCACATTTTGTGGATTCCAGGATGAACAATGGCAATCGGCACCCTGGCGAAGTCTATGGTGTATTCAAAAATAATGTAAGAAACAAAGCTACAGCACATAGGAAACTTCCACTCAAGGATGTATATTTTCAAGAAAACCAAAGAACCTCAGGTCACAGGCAACCCAACGTTTACTGCTTCTCTCTTTACAAAAGCCTCGACTAGGATACAATCTAAATTTCCTTCGACGGAAAACATGGATGGAGAATATGTGATTCTTATCTACAGGGATATATTACTGAGCCAGGAAATCAATGAAGTAACGTCACTTGCCGCCAAAGGAGTGTTCGTAGTTACAATCATTATCAGTAAATTTAGTCACATAGAAAAAAGTGGTTTATCAAAGATATGAGGTACAGGTGGAATACAAAATTGCGTCCCATGAATGAAATGGCAGACGAGAGAAAGCATCACACATTTAGCAAACACACTTATGCCTGTAGGAGCGCGAAGGTCACTTGAGGTGAGGAAAAACCAGGTGTTTTCAATGAGCACAGATACCAATCCATATAGACCAAAGAGGGAATCAAGACAACTTACTCTAAACCTCAAAGGACTGAACTCAGCCCACTTTACACACCAGAAAAGATTATTGACAACTGGTTAGAATTTGAAAAACAATTTATCGATGTCTCTCTGGAAGAGAATCAAGTGGATGCACAGCAGCAAGCAACACAGCACTCAAAATCGGCTACACCCCGTGAGAAAAATAAACTGCAAAATAAAGGCAGTGAGTGAGAGATAAATTCTTCGAGACTTCATTCAGGGGCTGTCATTGAAGTTGTTTTGAGCATATATTAACACACAGAAGGATCGGACCTAAGGGAGGACACTCGTTGGTCTGAGTGTCTTCGTGAGCATGAGTCAGCAAATGCAGCCCTTGTCGAATAACACTGCCTTTTCCTGATTCCATGGACCCGAAATCTCCAAATGCAGACGACCCTTCCTACAGCGAACACATGCATGGGACAGCCACAGGATGCTACCCCATTGGAACGGCCAAAAAACATGAAAAGACACCTCATCTTCTCATATCCTGGTGCTCGGGTTCAAGCTTTCAGCCGCTTTTCTGAAAATATACCCAATTGGGGAAGTCAGGACTTTCAAAACACTCTTACTTATAACTTGGAATTGGTTCCATGGATGAACTACAACGGGGAAGAATAAGAGACGATGGCTATATATTTGGACAGGAACATGGCACTCTAATTTCCAATGCTGAACAAGAATTGACCCAAGTCTAAGCTTGCTCTCAGAAGGAGAATTGGGCATGAAAATTCCTTGCTGCTTTGGGACCAGTTCCGAAAGTGGGAAGTTGAGCCGGGGATCTCAGGGAGCCTATAATTCATGGCCCTGCAGGATGGTAAAAGGCACGTAATGTGGAAAAATGACTTGGGTTGCACCAGAGAAAAGAACTTGAGAGCAAGGCAGAATTGCAAAACTGGGATTTCAAGAGGGAGAAGCGTCTCGCCTGGTAAGAACCTAGGATGTGGCAGTACTTCTTCAAACATGCCTTTGTCGAATAAGGGTGTATACCTTTATCCTGAATATCTTTAGGATAAAGGCATACACCGTTTTTGGGGAACCAGGCAGGGGCTCGGTGCAAATAAACACTACATAATGCTATCACTTCCCATCAAAACAAAGGGTCATGTACGAAAAGTGTAAAGACCAGAAATGCAGGGTAACGTGGAGGTAAATCGTACCCACATTTTGTGGATTGTGGGATGAACAATGGCAATCGGCACCCTGGCGAATTCTATGGTGTATTCGAAGATAAAGTAAGAAACAATGCTACAGCACATAGGACACTTCCACTCAAGGACGTATATTTTCAAGGAAACCAAAGAACCTCAGGTCACAGGCAACCCAACGTTTACTGCTGCTCTCTTTACAAAAGCCTCGATGAGGATACAATCTAAATTTCCTTGGACGGAAACATCGATGAAGAATATGTGATTCTCATCTACAATGATATATTACAGAGCCAGGAAATCAATGAAATAACGTCACTTGGCGCCACCGGAGTGTTCTTAGTTACAATCATTTTCAGTGAATTTAGTCACATAGAAAAAAGTGGTTTATCAAAGATATGAGGTACAGGTGGAATATAAAATTGCGTCCCTTGAATGAAATGGCAGACGACAGAGAGAATTACACATTTAGCAAACACACTTATGCCTGTAGGAGCGCAAAGGTCACATGAGGTGAGGAAAAACCAGGTGTTTTCAATGAGCACAGATACCATTCCATATAGACCAAGGAGGGAATCAAGACAACTTACTCTAAACCTCAAAGGACTGAACTCAGCCCACTTTATACACCAGAAAAGATTATTGATAACTGGTCAGAATTTGAATAACAATTTATCGATGTCTCTCTGGAAGAGAATCAAGTGGATGCACAGCCGCAAGCAACACAGCACTCAAAATCGGCTACACCCGGTGAGAAAAATAAACTGCAAAATAAAGGCAGTGAGTGACAGATAAATTCTTGGAGACTTCGTTCAGGGGCTGTGATTGGAGTTGTTTTCAGCATATATTAACACACAGAAAGATGGGACCTAAGGGAGGACAATCGTGGGTCTGAGTGTCTTCGTGAGCATGAGTCAGCAAATGCAGCCCTTGTAGAATAACACTGCCTTGCCCAGATTCCATTGACCCGAAATCTCCAAATGTAGACGACCCTTCTACAGCGAACACATGCATGGGTCAGACACAGGATGCTACCCCATTGGAACGGGAAAAAACATGAAAAGGCACCTCATCTTCTCATATCCTGGTGCTCGGGTTCAAGCTTCCAGCCACTTTCCTGAAAATATCCCCACTTGGGGAAGTCAGCACTTTCAAAACCTTGTTTCTTATAGCTTGGAATTGGTTCCATGGATGAACTACAACGGGGAAGAATAAGACACGATGCCTATATATTTGGACAGGCATATGGTGCTCTAATTTCAACTGCTGAACAAGAATTGACCCAAGTCTAAGCTTGCTCTCAGAAGGAGAATAGGGCTTGAAAATTTCCCGCTGATTTGTGACCAGTTCCAAAAGTGGGAAGTTGAGCAGGGGATCTCAGCGAGCCTATAATTCATGGGCCTGCAGGATGGTCAAAGACACCTAATGTGGACAAATGACTTGGGTTGAGCCAGAGAAAAGAACTTGAGAGCAAGGCAGAATTGCAAAACTGGGATTTCAAGAGGGAGAAGCGTCTCGCCTGGTAAGAACCTAGGATGTGGCAGTACTTCTTCAAACATGCCTTTGTCGAAAAACGGTGTATGCCTTTATCCTGAATATATTCCGAATAAAGGCATACACCGTTTTTGGGCAACCAGGCAGGGGCTCGGTGCAAATCAACACTACATAGTGCTATCACTTCCCATCTAAACAAAGGGTCATCTACGAAAAGTGTAAAGACGAGAAATTCAGGGTAGCATGGAGGTAAATCGTACCCACATTTTGTGGATTCCATGATGAACAATGGCAATCGGCACCCTGGCGAAGTCTATGGTGTATTCGAAGATAAAGTAAGACACAATGCTACAGCACATAGGACACTTCCACTCAAGGACGTATATTTTCAAGAAAACCAAAGAACCTCAGGTCACAGGCAACCCAACGTTTACTGCTGCTCTCTTTACAAAAGCCTCGACTAGGATACAATCTAAATTTCCTTGGACGGAAAACATGGATGGAGAATATGTGATTCTTATCTACAATGATATATTACTGAGCCAGGAAATCAATGAAATAACGTCACTTGCCGCCAAAGGAGTGTTCGTAGTTACAATCATTCTCAGTAAATTTAGTCACATAGAAAAAAGTGGTTTATCAAAGATATGAGGTACAGGTGGAATACAAAATTGCGTCCCATGAATGAAATGGCAGACGAGAGAAAGCATCACACACTTAGCAAACACACTTATGCCTGTAGGAGCGCGAAGGTCACTTGAGGTGAGGAAGAAACAGGTGTTTTCAATGAGCACAGATACCATTCCATATAGACCAAAGAGGGCATCAAGACAACTTACTCTAAACCTCAAAGGACTGAACTCAGCCCACTTTACACACCAGAAAAGATTATTGACAACTGGTTAGAATTTGAAAAACAATTTATCGATGTCTCTCTGGAAGAGAATCAAGTGGATGCACAGCAGCAAGCAACACAGCACTGAAAATCGGCTACACCCCGTGAGAAAAATAAACCTCAAAATAAAGGCAGTGAGTGAGAGATAAATTCTTCGAGACTTCGTTCAGGGGCTCTCATTGAAGTTGTTTTGAGCATATATTAACACACAGAAGGATCGGACCTAAGGGAGGACACTCGTGGGTCTGAGTGTCTTCGTGAGCATGAGTCAGCAAATGCAGCCCTTGTCGAATAACACTGCCTTTTCCTGATTCCATGGACCCGAAATCTCCAAATGCAGACGACCCTTCCTACAGCGAACACATGCATGGGACAGCCACAGGATTCTACCCCATTGGAACGGCAAAAAACATGAAAAGCCACCTCATCTTCTCATATCCTGGTGCTCGGTTTCAAGCTTTCAGCCGCTTTTCTGAAAATATACCCAATTGGGGAAGTCAGCACTTTCAAAACACTCTTACATATAACTTGGAATTGGTTCCATGGATGAACTACAATGGGGAAGAATAAGAGACGATGGCTATATATTTGGACAGGAACATGGCACTCTAATTTCCAATGCTGAACAAGAATTGACCCAAGTTTAAGCTTGCTCGCAGAAGGAGAATTGGGCTTGAAAATTCCTTGCTGCTTTGGGACCAGTTCCGAAAGTGGGAAGTTGAGCCGGGGATCTCAGGGAGCCTATAATTCATGGCCCTGCAGGATGGTAAAAGGCACGTAATGTGGAAAAATGACTTGGGTTGCACCAGAGAAAAGAACTTGAGAGCAAGGCAGAATTGCAAAACTGGGATTTCAAGAGGGAGAAGCGTCTCGCCTGGTAAGAACCTAGGATGTGGCAGTACTTCTTCAAACATGCCTTTGTCGAATAAGGGTGTATGCCTTTATCCTGAATATCTTTAGGATAAAGGCATACACCGTTTTTGGGGAACCAGGCAGGGGCTCGGTGCAAATAAACACTACATAATGCTATCACTTCCCATCCAAAAAAAGGGTCATGTACGAAAAGTGTAAAGACCAGAAATGCAGGGTAACGTGGAGGTAAATCGTACCCACATTTTGTGGATTGTGGGATGAACAATGGCAATCGGCACCCTGGCGAATTCTATGGTGTATTCGAAGATAAAGTAAGAAACAATGCTACAGCACATAGGACACTTCCACTCAAGGACGTATATTTTCAAGGAAACCAAAGAACCTCAGGTCACAGGCAACCCAACGTTTACTGCTGCTCTCTTTACAAAAGCCTCGACGAGGATACAATCTAAATTTCCTTGGACGGAAACATCGATGAAGAATATGTGATTCTCATCTACAATGATATATTACAGAGCCAGGAAATCAATGAAATAACGTCACTTGGCGCCACCGGAGTGTTCTTAGTTACAATCATTCTCAATGAATTTAGTCACATAGAAAAAAGTGGTTTATCAAAGATATGAGGTACAGGTGGAATATAAAATTGCGTCCCTTGAATGAAATGGCAGACGACAGAGAGAATTACACATTTAGCAAACACACTTATGCCTGTAGGAGCGCAAAGGTCACATGAGGTGAGGAAAAACCAGGTGTTTTCAATGAGCACAGATACCATTCCATATAGACCAAGGAGGGAATCAAGACAACTTACTCTAAACCTCAAAGGACTGAACTCAGCCCACTTTATACACCAGAAAAGATTATTGACAACTGGTCAGAATTTGAAAAACAATTTATCGATGTCTCTCTGGAAGAGAATCAAGTGGATGCACAGCCGCAAGCAACACAGCACTCAAAATCGGCTACACCCGGTGAGAAAAATAAACTGCAAAATAAAGGCAGTGAGTGACAGATAAATTCTTGGAGACTTCGTTCAGGGGCTGTGATTGGAGTTGTTTTCAGCATATATTAACACACAGAAAGATGGGACCTAAGGGAGGACAATCGTGGGTCTGAGTGTCTTCGTGAGCATGAGTCAGCAAATGCAGCCCTTGTAGAATAACACTGCCTTGCCCTGATTCCATTGACCCGAAATCTCCAAATGTAGACGACCCTTCTACAGCAAACACATGCATGGGTCAGCCACAGGATGCTACCCCATTGGAACGGGAAAAAACATGAAAAGGCACCTCATCTTCTCATATCCTGGTGCTCGGGTTCAAGCTTCCAGCCACTTTCCTGAAAATATCCCCACTTGGGGAAGTCAGCACTTTCAAAACCTTGTTTCTTATAGCTTGGAATTGGTTCCATGGATGAACTACAACGGGGAAGAATAAGACACGATGCCTATATATTTGGACAGGCATATGGTGCTCTAATTTCAACTGCTGAACAAGAATTGACCCATGTCTAAGCTTGCTCTCAGAAGGAGAATAGGGCTTGAAAATTTCCCGCTGATTTGTGACCAGTTCCAAAAGTGGGAAGTTGAGCAGGGGATCTCAGCGAGCCTATAATTCATGGGCCTGCAGGATGGTCAAAGACACCTAATGTGGACAAATGACTTGGGTTGAGCCAGAGAAAAGAACTTGAGAGCAAGGCAGAATTGCAAAAATGGGATTTCAAGAGGGAGACGCGTCTCGCCTGGTAAGAACCTAGGATGTGGCAGTACTTCTTCAAACATGCCTTTGTCGAAAAAGGGTGTATGCCTTTATCCTGAATATCTTTAGGATAAAGGCATACACCGTTTTTGGGCAACCAGGCAGGGGCTCTGTGCAAATCAACACTACATAATGCTATCACTTCCCATCAAAACAAAGGG
Source organism: Kogia breviceps (assembly GCF_026419965.1). Lineage (NCBI taxonomy): Eukaryota > Metazoa > Chordata > Mammalia > Artiodactyla > Physeteridae > Kogia > Kogia breviceps. The sequence continues at coordinate 38,018,243 of NC_081329.1, forward strand.
TCATGTACGAAAAGTGTAAAGACCAGAAATGCAGGGTAACGTGGAGGTAAATCGTACCCACATTTTGTGGATTGTGGGATGAACAATGGCAATTGGCACCCTGGCGAATTCTATGGTGTATTCGAAGATAAAGTAAGAAACAATGCTACAGCACATAGGACACTTCCACTCAAGGACGTATATTTTCAAGGAAACCAAAGAACCTCAGGTCACAGGCAACCCAACGTTTACTGCTGCTCTCTTTACAAAACCCTCGACTAGGATACAATCTAAATTTCCTTGGACGGAATACATGGATGGAGAATATGTGATTCTTATCTACAATGATATATTACAGAGCCAGGAAATCAATGAAATAACGTCACTTGCCGCCACCGGAGTGTTCTTAGTTACAATCATTCTCAGTGAATTTAGTCACATAGAAAAAAGTGGTTTATCAAAGATATGAGGTACAGGTGGAATATAAAATTGCATCCCTTGAACGAAATGGCAGATGACAGAGAGAATTACACATTTAGCAAACACACTTATGCCTGTAGGAGCGCAAAGGTCACATGAGGTGAGGAAAAACCAGGTGTTTTCAATGAGCACAGATACCATTCCATATAGACCAAGGAGGGAATCAAGACAACTTACTCTAAACCTCAAAGGACTGAACTCAGCCCACTTTACACACCAGAAAAGATTATTGACAACTGGTCAGAATTTGAAAAACAATTTATCTATGTCTCTCTGGAAGAGAATCTAGTGGATGCACAGCAGCAAGCAACACAGCACGGAAAATCGGCTACACCCGGTGAGAAAAATAAACTGCAAAATAAAGGCAGTGAGTGACAGATAAATTCTTTGAGACTTCGTTCAGGGGCTGTGATTGGAGTTGTTTTCAGCATATATTCACACACAGAAAGATGGGACCTAAGGGAGGACAATCGTGGGTCTGAGTGTCTTCGTGAGCATGAGTCAGCAAATGCAGCCCTTGTAGAATAACACTGCCTTGCCCTGATTCCATTGACCCGAAATCTCCAAATGTAGACGACCCTTCTACAGCAAACACATGCATGGGTCAGCCACAGGATGCTACCCCATTGGAACGGCAAAAAACATGAAAAGGCACCTCATCTTCTCATAACCTGGTACTCGGGTTCAAGCTTCCAGCCACTTTCCTGAAAATATCCCCACTTGGGGAAGTCAGCACTTTCAAAACCTTCTTTCTTATAGCTTGGAATTGGTTCCATGGATGAAGTACAACGGGGAAGAATAAGACACGATGCCTATATATTTGGACAGGCATATGGTGCTCTAATTTCAACTGCTGAACAAGAATTGACCCAAGTCTAAGCTTGCTCTCAGAAGGAGAATAGGGCTTGAAAATTTCCCGCTGATTTGTGACCAGTTCCAAAAGTGGGAAGTTGAGCAGGGGATCTCAGGGAGCCTATAATTCATGGCCCTGCAGGATGGTCAAAGGCACCTAATGTGGACAAATGACTTGGGTTGAGCCAGAGAAAAGAACTTGAGAGCAAGGCAGAATTGCAAAAATGGGATTTCAAGAGGGAGACGCGTCTCGCCTGGTAAGAACCTAGAATGTGGCAGTACTTCTTCAACCATGCCTTTGTCGAAAAACGGTGTATGCCTTTATCCTGAATATATTCCGAATAAAGGCATACACCGTTTTGGGGCAACCAGGCAGTGGCTCGGTGCAAATCAACACTACATAGTGCTATCACTTCCCATCTAAACAAAGGGTCATCTACGAAAAGTGTAAAGACGAGAAATTCAGGGTAGCATGGAGGTAAATCGTACCCACATTTTGTGGATTCCAGGAAGAACAATGGCAATCGGCACCCTGGCGAAGTCTATGGTGTATTCGAAGATAAAGTAAGACACAATGCTACAGCACATAGGACACTTCCACTCAAGGACGTATATTTTCAAGAAAACCAAAGAACCTCAGGTCACAGGCAACCCAACGTTTACTGCTGCTCTCTTTACAAAAGCCTCGACTAGTATACAATCTAAATTTCCTTGGATGGAAAACATGGATGGAGAATATGTGATTCTTATCTACAATGATATATTACTGAGCCAGGAAATCAATGAAATAACGTCACTTGCCGCCAAAGGAGTGTTCGTAGTTACAATCATTCTCAGTAAATTTAGTCACATAGAAAAAAGTGGTTTATCAAAGATATGAGGTACAGGTGGAATACAAAATTGCGTCCCATGAATGAAATGGCAGACGAGAGAAAGCATCACACATTTAGCAAACACACTTATGCCTGTAGGAGCGCGAAGGTCACTTGAGGTGAGGAAAAACCAGGTGTTTTCAATGAGCACAGATACCATTCCATATAGACCAAAGAGGGCATCAAGACAACTTACTCTAAACCTCAAAGGACTGAACTCAGCCCACTTTACACACCAGAAAAGATTATTTACAACTGGTTAGAATTTGAAAAACAATTTATCGATGTCTCTCTGGAAGAGAATCAAGTGGATGCACAGCAGCAAGCAACACAGCACTCAAAATCGGCTACACCCCGTGAGAAAAATAAACCTCAAAATAAAGGCAGTGAGTGAGAGATAAATTCTTCGAGACTTCGTTCAGGGGCTGTCATTGAAGTTGTTTTGAGCATATATTAACACACAGAATGATCACTCGTGGGTCTGAGTGTCTTCGTGAGCATGAGTCAGCAAATGCAGCCCTTGTCGAATAACACTGCCTTTTCCTGATTCCATGGACCCAAAATTTCCAAATGCAGACGACCCTTCCTACAGCGAACACATGCATGGGACAGCCACAGGATGCTACCCCATTGGAACGGCAAAAAAACATGAAAAGCCACCTCATCTTCTCATATCCTGGTGCTCGGGTTCAAGCTTTCAGCCGCTTTTCTGAAAATATACCCAATTGGGGAAGTCAGCACTTTCAAAACACTCTTACTTATAACTTGGAATTGGTTTCATGGATGAACTACAATGGGGAAGAATAAGAGACGATGGCTATATATTTGGACAGGCACATGGCGCTCTAATTTCCAATGCTGAACAAGAATTGACCCAAGTCTAAGCTTGCTCTCGGAAGGAGAATTGGGCTTGAAAATTTCCTGCTGCTTTGGGACCAGTTCCGTAAGTGGGAAGTTGAGCCGGGGATCTCAGGGAGCCTATAATTCATGGCCCTGCAGGATGGTAAAAGACACCTAATGTGGACAAATGACTTGGGTTGAGCCAGAGAAAAGAACTTGAGAGCAAGGCAGAATTGCAAAAATGGGATTTCAAGAGGGAGACGCGTCTCGCCTGGTAAGAACCTAGGATGTGGCAGTACTTCTTCAAACATGCCTTTGTCGAAAAAGGGTGTATGCCTTTATCCTGAATATCTTTAGGATAAAGGCATACACCATTTTTGGGCAACCAGGCAGGGGCTCTGTGCAAATCAACACTACATAATGCTATCACTTCCCATCAAAACAAAGGGTCATGTACGAAAAGTGTAAAGACCAGAAATGCAGGGTAACGTGGAGGTAAATCGTACCCACATTTTGTGGATTGTGGGATGACCAATTGCAATCGGCACCCTGGCGAATTCTATGGTGTATTCGAAGATAAAGTAAGAAACAATGCTACAGCACATAGGACACTTCCATTCAAGGACGTATATTTTCAGGAAAACCAAAGAACCTCAGGTCACAGGCAACCCAACGTTTACTGCTGCTCTCTTTCCAAAAGCCTCGACTAGGATACAATCTAAATTTCCTTGGACGGAATACATGAATGGAGAATATGTGATTCTTATCTACAATGATATATTACAGAGCCAGGAAATCAATGAAATAACGTCACTTGGCGCCACCGGAGTGTTCTTAGTTACAATCATTCTCAGTGAATTTAGTCACATAGAAAAAAGTGGTTTATCAAAGATATGAGGTACAGGTGGAATATAAAATTGCATCCCTTGAACGAAATGGCAGATGACAGAGAGAATTACACATTTAGAAAACACACTTATGCCTGTAGGAGCGCAAAGGTCACATGAGGTGAGGAAAAACCAGGTGTTTTCAATGAGCACAGATACCATTCCATATAGACCAAGGAGGGAATCAAGACAACTTACTCTAAACCTCAAAGGACTGAACTCAGCCCACTTTACACACCAGAAAAGATTATTGACAACTGGTCAGAATTTGAAAAACAATTTATCTATGTCTCTCTGGAAGAGAATCTAGTGGATGCACAGCAGCAAGCAACACAGCACGGAAAATCGGCTACACCCGGTGAGAAAAATAAACTGCAAAATAAAGGCAGTGAGTGACAGATAAATTTTTCGAGACTTCGTTCAGGGGCTGTGATTGGAGTTGTTTTCAGCATATATTCACACACAGAAAGATGGGACCTAAGGGAGGACAATCGTGGGTCTGAGTGTCTTCGTGAGCATGAGTCAGCAAATGCAGCCCTTGTAGAATAACACTGCCTTGCCCTGATTCCATTGACCCGAAATCTCCAAATTTAGACGACCCTTCTACAGCAAACACATGCATGGGTCAGCCACAGGATGCTACCCCATTGGAACGGGTAAAAACATGAAAAGGCACCTCATCTTCTCATAACCTGGTACTCGGGTTCAAGCTTCCAGCCACTTTCCTGAAAATATCCCCACTTGGGGAAGTCAGCACTTTCAAAACCTTCTTTCTTATAGCTTGGAATTGGTTCCATGGATGAACTACAACGGGGATGAATAAGACACGATGCCTATATATTTGGACAGGCATATGGTGCTCTAATTTCAACTGCTGAACAAGAATTGACCCAAGTCTAAGCTTGCTCTCAGAAGGAGAATAGGGCTTGAAAATTTCCCGCTGATTTGTGACCAGTTCCAAAAGTGGGAAGTTGAGCAGGGGATCTCAGGGAGCCTATAATTCATGGCCCTGCAGGATGGTCAAAGGCACCTAATGTGGACAAATGACTTGGGTTGAGCCAGAGAAAAGAACTTGAGAGCAAGGCAGAATTGCAAAAATGGGATTTCAAGAGGGAGACGCGTCTCGCCTGGTAAGAACCTAGAATGTGGCAGTACTTCTTCAACCATGCCTTTGTCGAAAAACGGTGTATGCCTTTATCCTGAATATATTCCGAATAAAGGCATACACCGTTTTTGGGCAACCAGGCAGGGGCTCGGTGCAAATCAACACTACATAGTGCTATCACTTCCCATCTAAACAAAGGGTCATCTACGAAAAGTGTAAAGACTAGAAATTCAGGGTAGCATGGAGGTAAATCGTACCCACATTTTGTGGATTCCAGGATGAACAATGGCAATCGGCACCCTGGCGAAGTCTATGGTGTATTCAAAAATAATGTAAGAAACAAAGCTACAGCACATAGGACACTTCCACTCAAGGATGTATATTTTCAAGAAAACCAAAGAACCTCAGGTCACAGGCAACCCAACGTTTACTGCTTCTCTCTTTACAAAAGCCTCGACTAGGATACAATCTAAATTTCCTTGGACGGAAAACATGGATAGAGAATATGTGATTCTTATCTACAGTGATATATTACTGAGCCAGGAAATCAATGAAGTAACGTCACTTGCCGTCAAAGGAGTGTTCGTAGTTACAATCATTCTCAGTAAATTTAGTCACATAGAAAAAAGTGGTTTATCAAAGATATGAGGTACAGGTGGAATACAAAATTGCGTCCCATGAATGAAATGGCAGACGAGAGAAAGCATCACACATTTAGCAAACACACTTATGCCTGTAGGAGCGCGAAGGTCACTTGAGGTGAGGAAAAACCAGGTGTTTTCAATGAGCACAGATACCATTCCATATAGACCAAAGAGGGCATCAAGACAACTTACTCTAAACCTCAAAGGACTGAACTCAGCCCACTTTACACACCAGAAAAGATTATTTACAACTGGTTAGAATTTGAAAAACAATTTATCGATGTCTCTCTGGAAGAGAATCAAGTGGATGCACAGCAGCAAGCAACACAGCACTCAAAATCGGCTACACCCCGTGAGAAAAATAAACTGCAAAATAAAGGCAGTGAGTGAGAGATAAATTCTTTGAGACTTCGTTCAGGGGCTGTCATTGAAGTTGTTTTGAGCATATATTAACACACAGAATGATCGGACCTAAGGAAGGACACTCGTGGGTCTGAGTGTCTTCGTGAGCATGAGTCAGCAAATGCAGCCCTTGTCGAATAACACTGCCTTTTCCTGATTCCATGGACCCGAAATTTCCAAATGCAGACGACCCTTCCTACAGCGAACACATGCATGGGACAGCCACAGGATGCTACCCCATTGGAACGGCAAAAAAACATGAAAATCCACCTCATCTTCTCATATCCTGGTGCTCGGGTTCAAGCTTTCAGCCGCTTTTCTGAAAATATACCCAATTGGGGAAGTCAGCACTTTCAAAACACTCTTACTTATAAATTGGAATTGGTTCCATGGATGAACTACAATGGGGAAGAATAAGAGACGATGGCTATATATTTGGACAGGCACATGGCACTCTAATTTCCAATGCTGAACAAGAATTGACCCAGGTTTAAGCTTGCTCTCGGAAGGAGAATTGGGCTTGAAAATTTCCTGCTGCTTTGGGACCAGTTCCGAAAGTGGGAAGTTGAGCCGGGGATCTCAGGGAGCCTATAATTCATGGCCCTGCAGGATGGTAAAAGACACCTAATGTGGACAAATGACTTGGGTTGAGCCAGAGAAAAGAACTTGAGAGCAAGGCAGAATTGCAAAAATGGGATTTCAAGAGGGAGACGCGTCTCGCCTGGTAAGAACCTAGGATGTGGCAGTACTTCTTCAAACATGCCTTTGTCGAAAAAGGGTGTATGCCTTTATCCTGAATATCTTTAGGATAAAGGCATACACCGTTTTTGGGCAACCAGGCAGGGGCTCTGTGCAAATCAACACTACATAATGCTATCACTTCCCATCAAAACAAAGGGTCATGTACGAAAAGTGTAAAGACCAGAAATGCAGGGTAACGTGGAGGTAAATCGTACCCACATTTTGTGGATTGTGGGATGAACAATGGCAATTGGCACCCTGGCGAATTCTATGGTGTATTCGAAGATAAAGTAAGAAACAATGCTACAGCACATAGGACACTTCCACTCAAGGACGTATATTTTCAAGGAAACCAAAGAACCTCAGGTCACAGGCAACCCAACGTTTACTGCTGCTCTCTTTACAAAACCCTCGACTAGGATACAATCTAAATTTCCTTGGACGGAATACATGGATGGAGAATATGTGATTCTTATCTACAATGATATATTACAGAGCCAGGAAATCAATGAAATAACGTCACTTGCCGCCACCGGAGTGTTCTTAGTTACAATCATTCTCAGTGAATTTAGTCACATAGAAAAAAGTGGTTTATCAAAGATATGAGGTACAGGTGGAATATAAAATTGCATCCCTTGAACGAAATGGCAGATGACAGAGAGAATTACACATTTAGCAAACACACTTATGCCTGTAGGAGCGCAAAGGTCACATGAGGTGAGGAAAAACCAGGTGTTTTCAATGAGCACAGATACCATTCCATATAGACCAAGGAGGGAATCAAGACAACTTACTCTAAACCTCAAAGGACTGAACTCAGCCCACTTTACACACCAGAAAAGATTATTGACAACTGGTCAGAATTTGAAAAACAATTTATCTATGTCTCTCTGGAAGAGAATCTAGTGGATGCACAGCAGCAAGCAACACAGCACGGAAAATCGGCTACACCCGGTGAGAAAAATAAACTGCAAAATAAAGGCAGTGAGTGACAGATAAATTCTTTGAGACTTCGTTCAGGGGCTGTGATTGGAGTTGTTTTCAGCATATATTCACACACAGAAAGATGGGACCTAAGGGAGGACAATCGTGGGTCTGAGTGTCTTCGTGAGCATGAGTCAGCAAATGCAGCCCTTGTAGAATAACACTGCCTTGCCCTGTTTCCATTGACCCGAAATCTCCAAATGTAGACGACCCTTCTACAGCAAACACATGCATGGGTCAGCCACAGGATGCTACCCCATTGGAACGGCAAAAAACATGAAAAGGCACCTCATCTTCTCATAACCTGGTACTCGGGTTCAAGCTTCCAGCCACTTTCCTGAAAATATCCCCACTTGGGGAAGTCAGCACTTTCAAAACCTTCTTTCTTATAGCTTGGAATTGGTTCCATGGATGAACTACAACGGGGAAGAATAAGACACGATGCCTATATATTTGGACAGGCATATGGTGCTCTAATTTCAACTGCTGAACAAGAATTGACCCAAGTCTAAGCTTGCTCTCAGAAGGAGAATAGGGCTTGAAAATTTCCCGCTGATTTGTGACCAGTTCCAAAAGTGGGAAGTTGAGCAGGGGATCTCATGGAGCCTATAATTCATGGCCCTGCAGGATGGTCAAAGGCACCTAATGTGGACAAATGACTTGGGTTGAGCCAGAGAAAAGAACTTGAGAGCAAGGCAGAATTGCAAAAATGGGATTTCAAGAGGGAGACGCGTCTCGCCTGGTAAGAACCTAGAATGTGGCAGTACTTCTTCAACCATGCCTTTGTCGAAAAACGGTGTATGCCTTTATCCTGAATATATTCCGAATAAAGGCATACACCGTTTTTGGGCAACCAGGCAGGGGGTCGGTGCAAATCAACACTACATAGTGCTATCACTTCCCATCTAAACAAAGGGTCATCTACGAAAATTGTAAAGAGTAGAAATTCAGGGTAGCATGGAGGTAAATCGTACCCACATTTTGTGGATTCCAGGATGAACAATGGCAATCGGCACCCTGGCGAAGTCTATGGTGTATTCAAAAATAATGTAAGAAACAAAGCTACAGCACATAGGACACTTCCACTCAAGGATGTATATTTTCAAGAAAACCAAAGAACCTCAGGTCACAGGCATCCCAACGTTTACTGCTTCTCTCTTTACAAAAGCCTCGACTAGGATACAATCTAAATTTCCTTCGACGGAAAACATGGATGGAGAATATGTGATTCTTATCTACAATGATATATTACTGAGCCAGGAAATCAATGTAGTAACGTCACTTGCCGCCAAAGGAGTGTTCGTAGTTACAATCATTCTCAGTAAATTTAGTCACATAGAAAAAAGTGGTTTATCAAAGATATGAGGTACAGGTGGAATACAAAATTGCGTCCCATGAATGAAATGGCAGACGAGAGAAAGCATCACACATTTAGCAAACACACTTATGCCTGTAGGAGCGCGAAGGTCACTTGAGGTGAGGAAAAACCAGGTGTTTTCAATGAGCACAGATACCATTCCATATAGACCAAAGAGGGAATCAAGACAACTTACTCTAAACCTCAAAGGACTGAACTCAGCCCACTTTACACACCAGAAAAGATTATTGACAACTGGTTAGAATTTGAAAAACAATTTATTGATGTCTCTCTGGAAGAGAATCAAGTGGATTCACAGCAGCAAGCAACACAGCACTCAAAATCGGCTACACCCCGTGAGAAAAATAAACTGCAAAATAAAGGCAGTGAGTGAGAGATAAATTCTTCGAGACTTCATTCTGGGGCTGTCATTGAAGTTGTTTTGAGCATATATTAACACACAGAAGGATCGGACCTAAGGGAGGACACTCGTGGGTCTGAGTGTCTTCGTGAGCATGAGTCAGCAAATGCAGCCCTTGTCGAATAACACTGCCTTTTCCTGATTCCATGGACCCGAAATCTCCAAATGCAGACGACCCTTCCTACAGCGAACACATGCATGGGACAGCCACAGGATGCTACCCCATTGGAACGGCCAAAAAACATGAAAAGACACCTCATCTTCTCATATCCTGGTGCTCGGATTCAAGCTTTCAGCCGCTTTTCTGAAAATATACCCAATTGGGGAAGTCAGGACTTTCAAAACACTCTTACTTATAACTTGGAATTGGTTCCATGGATGAACTACAATGGGGAAGAATAAGAGACGATGGCTATATATTTGGACAGGCACATGGCGCTCTAATTTCCAATGCTGAACAAGAATTGACCCAAGTCTAAGCTTGCTCTCAGAAGGAGAATTAGGCTTGAAAATGTCCTGTTGCTTTGGGTCCAGTTCCGAAAGTGGAAAGTTGAGCCGGGGATCTCAGGGAGCCTATAATTCATGGCCCTGCAGGATGGTAAAAGGCACGTAATGTGGAAAAATGACTTGGGTTGAACCAGAGAAAAGAACTTGAGAGCAAGGCAGAATTGCAAAACTGGGATTTCAAGAGGGAGAAGCGTCTCGCCTGGTAAGAACCTAGGATGTGGCAGTACTTCTTCAAACATGCCTTTGTCGAAAAACGGTGTATGCCTTTATCCTGAATATATTCCGAATAAAGGCATACACCGTTTTTGGGGAACCAGGCAGGGGCTCGGTGCAAATCAACACTACATAGTGCTATCACGTCCCATCTAAACAAAGGGTCATCTACGAAAAGTGTAAAGACGAGAAATTCAGGGTAGCATGGAGGTAAATCGTACCCACATTTTGTGGATTCCATGATGAACAATGGCAATCGGCACCCTGGCGAAGTCTATGGTGTATTCAAAAATAATGTAAGAAACAAAGCTACAGCACATAGGACACTTCCACTCAAGGACGTATATTTTCAAGAAAACCAAAGAACCTCAGGTCACAGGCAACCCAACGTTTACTGCTGCTCTCTTTACAAAAGCCTCGACTAGGATACAATCTAAATTTCCTTGGACGGAAAACATGGATGGAGAATATGTGATTCTTATCTACAATGATATATTACTGAGCCAGGAAATCAATGAAATAACGTCACTTGCCGCCAAAGGAGTGTTCGTAGTTACAATCATTCTCAGTAAATTTAGTCACATAGAAAAAAGTGGTTTATCAAAGATATGAGGTACAGGTGGAATACAAAATTGCGTCCCATGAATGAAATGGCAGACGAGAGAAAGCATCACACACTTAGCAAACACACTTATGCCTGTAGGAGCGCGAAGGTCACTTGAGGTGAGGAAAAACCAGGTGTTTTCAATGAGCACAGATACCATTCCATATAGACCAAAGAGGGCATCAAGACAACTTACTCTAAACCTAAAAGGACTGAACTCAGCCCACTTTACACACCAGAAAAGATTATTTACAACTGGTTAGAATTTGAAAAACAATTTATCGATGTCTCTCTGGAAGAGAATCAAGTGGATGCACAGCAGCAAGCAACACAGCACTGAAAATCGGCTACACCCCGTGAGAAAAATAAACCTCAAAATAAAGGCAGTGAGTGAGAGATAAATTCTTCGAGACTTCGTTCAGGGGCTGTCATTGAAGTTGTTTTGAGCATATATTAACACACAGAAGGATCGGACCTAAGGGAGGACACTCGTGGGTCTGAGTGTCTTCGTGAGCATGAGTCAGCAAATGCAGCCCTTGTCGAATAACACTGCCTTTTCCTGATTCCATGGACCCGAAATCTCCAAATGCAGACGACCCTTCCTACAGCGAACACATGCATGGGACAGCCACAGGATGCTACCCCATTGGAACGACAAAAAACATGAAAAGCCACCTCATCTTCTCATATCCTGGTGCTCGGTTTCAAGCTTTCAGCCGCTTTTCTGAAAATATACCCAATTGGGGAAGTCAGCACTTTCAAAACACTCTTACTTATAACTTGGAATTGGTTCCATGGATGAACTACAACGGGGAAGAATAAGAGACGATGGCTATATATTTGGACAGGAACATGGCACTCTAATTTCCAATGCTGAACAAGAATTGACCCAAGTCTAAGCTTGCTCTCAGAAGGAGAATTGGGCTTGAAAATTCCTTGCTGCTTTGGGACCAGTTCCGAAAGTGGGAAGTTGAGCCGGGGATCTCAGGGAGCCTATAATTCATGGCCCTGCAGGATGGTAAAAGGCACGTAATGTGGAAAAATGACTTGGGTTGCACCAGAGAAAAGAACTTGAGAGCAAGGCAGAATTGCAAAACTGGGATTTCAAGAGGGAGAAGCGTCTCGCCTGGTAAGAACCTAGGATGTGGCAGTACTTCTTCAAACATGCCTTTGTCGAATAAGGGTGTATGCCTTTATCCTGAATATCTTTAGGATAAAGGCATACACCGTTTTTGGGGAACCAGGCAGGGGCTCGGTGCAAATAAACACTACATAATGCTATCACTTCCCATCAAAACAAAGGGTCATGTACGAAAAGTGTAAAGACCAGAAATGCAGGGTAACGTGGAGGTAAATCGTACCCACATTTTGTGGATTGTGGGATGAACAATGGCAATCGGCACCCTGGCGAATTCTATGGTGTATTCGAAGATAAAGTAAGAAACAATGCTACAGCACATAGGACACTTCCACTCAAGGACGTATATTTTCAAGGAAACCAAAGAACCTCAGGTCACAGGCAACCCAACGTTTACTTCTGCTCTCTGTACAAAAGCCTCGACGAGGATACAATCTAAATTTCCTTGGACGGAAACATCGATGAAGAATATGTGATTCTCATCTACAATGATATATTAGAGAGCCAGGAAATCAATGAAATAAGGTCACTTGGCGCCACCGGAGTGTTCTTAGTTACAATCATTCTCAGTGAATTTAGTCACATAGAAAAAAGTGGTTTATCAAAGATATGAGGTACAGGTGGAATATAAAATTGCGTCCCTTGAATGAAATGGCAGACGACAGAGAGAATTACACATTTAGCAAACACACTTATGCCTGTAGGAGCGCAAAGGTCACATGAGGTGAGGAAAAACCAGGTGCTTTCAATGAGCACAGATACCATTCCATATAGACCAAGGAGGGAATCAAGACAACTTACTCTAAACCTCAAAGGACTGAACTCAGCCCACTTTATACACCAGAAAAGATTATTGACAACTGGTCAGAATTTGAAAAACAATTTATCGATGTCTCTCTGGAAGAGAATCAAGTGGATGCACAGCCGCAAGCAACACAGCACTCAAAATCGGCTACACCCGGTGAGAAAAATAAACTGCAAAATAAAGGCAGTGAGTGACAGATAAATTCTTGGAGACTTCGTTCAGGGGCTGTGATTGGAGTTGTTTTCAGCATATATTAACACACAGAAAGATGGGACCTAAGGGAGGACAATCGTGGGTCTGAGTGTCTTCGTGAGCATGAGTCAGCAAATGCAGCCCTTGTAGAATAACACTGCCTTGCCCAGATTCCATTGACCCGAAATCTCCAAATGTAGACGACCCTTCTACAGCGAACACATGCATGGGTCAGCCACAGGATGCTACCCCATTGGAACGGGAAAAAACATGAAAAGGCACCTCATCTTCTCATATCCTGGTGCTCGGGTTCAAGCTTCCAGCCACTTTCCTGAAAATATCCCCACTTGGGGAAGTCAGCACTTTCAAAACCTTGTTTCTTATAGCTTGGAATTGGTTCCATGGATGAACTACAACGGGGAAGAATAAGACACGATGCCTATATATTTGGACAGGCATATGGTGCTCTAATTTCAACTGCTGAACAAGAATTGACCCAAGTCTAAGCTTGCTCTCAGAAGGAGAATAGGGCTTGAAAATTTCCCGCTGATTTGTGACCAGTTCCCAAAGTGGGAAGTTGAGCAGGGTATCTCAGCGAGCCTATAATTCATGGGCCTGCAGGATGGTCAAGGACACCTAATGTGGACAAATGACTTGGGTTGAGCCAGAGAAAAGAACTTGAGAGCAAGGCAGAATTGCAAAAATGGGATTTCAAGAGGGAGACACGTCTCGCCTGGTAAGAACCTAGGATGTGGCAGTACTTCTTCAAACATGCCTTTGTCGAAAAAGGGTGTATGCCTTTATCCTGAATATCTTTAGGATAAAGGCATACACCGTTTTTGGGCAACCAGGCAGGGGCTCTGTGCAAATCAACACTACATAATGCTATCACTTCCCATCAAAACAAAGGGTCATGTACGAAAAGTGTAAAGACCAGAAATGCAGGGTAACGTGGAGGTAAATCGTACCCACATTTTGTGGATTGTGGGATGAACAATGGCAATTGGCACCCTGGCGAATTCTATGGTGTATTCGAAGATAAAGTAAGAAACAATGCTACAGCACATAGGACACTTCCACTCAAGGACGTATATTTTCAAGGAAACCAAAGAACCTCAGGTCACAGGCAACCCAACGTTTACTGCTGCTCTCTTTACAAAACCCTCGACTAGGATACAATCTAAATTTCCTTGGACGGAATACATGGATGGAGAATATGTGATTCTTATCTACAATGATATATTACAGAGCCAGGAAATCAATGAAATAACGTCACTTGCCGCCACCGGAGTGTTCTTAGTTACAATCATTCTCAGTGAATTTAGTCACATAGAAAAAAGTGGTTTATCAAAGATATGAGGTACAGGTGGAATATAAAATTGCATCCCTTGAACGAAATGGCAGACGACAGAGAGAATTACACATTTAGCAAACACACTTATGCCTGTAGGAGCGCAAAGGTCACATGAGGTGAGGAAAAACCAGGTGTTTTCAATGAGCACAGATACCATTCCATATAGACCAAGGAGGGAATCAAGACAACTTACTCTAAACCTCAAAGGACTGAACTCAGCCCACTTTACACACCAGAAAAGATTATTGACAACTGGTCAGAATTTGAAAAACAATTTATCTATGTCTCTCTGGAAGAGAATCTAGTGGATGCACAGCAGCAAGCAACACAGCACGGAAAATCGGCTACACCCGGTGAGAAAAATAAACTGCAAAATAAAGGCAGTGAGTGACAGATAAATTCTTTGAGACTTCGTTCAGGGGCTGTGATTGGAGTTGTTTTCAGCATATATTCACACACAGAAAGATGGGACCTAAGGGAGGACAATCGTGGGTCTGAGTGTCTTCGTGAGCATGAGTCAGCAAATGCAGCCCTTGTAGAATAACACTGCCTTGCCCTGTTTCCATTGACCCGAAATCTCCAAATGTAGACGACCCTTCTACAGCAAACACATGCATGGGTCAGCCACAGGATGCTACCCCATTGGAACGGCAAAAAACATGAAAAGGCACCTCATCTTCTCATAACCTGGTACTCGGGTTCAAGCTTCCAGCCACTTTCCTGAAAATATCCCCACTTGGGGAAGTCAGCACTTTCAAAACCTTCTTTCTTATAGCTTGGAATTGGTTCCATGGATGAACTACAACGGGGAAGAATAAGACACGATGCCTATATATTTGGACAGGCATATGGTGCTCTAATTTCAACTGCTGAACAAGAATTGACCCAAGTCTAAGCTTGCTCTCAGAAGGAGAATAGGGCTTGAAAATTTCCCGCTGATTTGTGACCAGTTCCAAAAGTGGGAAGTTGAGCAGGGGATCTCAGGGAGCCTATAATTCATGGCCCTGCAGGATGGTCAAAGGCACCTAATGTGGACAAATGACTTGGGTTGAGCCAGAGAAAAGAACTTGAGAGCAAGGCAGAATTGCAAAAATGGGATTTCAAGAGGGAGACGCGTCTCGCCTGGTAAGAACCTAGAATGTGGCAGTACTTCTTCAACCATGCCTTTGTCGAAAAACGGTGTATGCCTTTATCCTGAATATATTCCGAATAAAGGCATACACCGTTTTTGGGCAACCAGGCAGGGGCTCGGTGCAAATCAACACTACATAGTGCTATCACTTCCCATCTAAACAAAGGGTCATCTACGAAAATTGTAAAGAGTAGAAATTCAGGGTAGCATGGAGGTAAATCGTACCCACATTTTGTGGATTCCAGGATGAACAATGGCAATCGGCACCCTGGCGAAGTCTATGGTGTATTCAAAAATAATGTAAGAAACAAAGCTACAGCACATAGGACACTTCCACTCAAGGATGTATATTTTCAAGAAAACCAAAGAACCTCAGGTCACAGGCATCCCAACGTTTACTGCTTCTCTCTTTACAAAAGCCTCGACTAGGATACAATCTAAATTTCCTTCGATGGAAAACATGGATGGAGAATATGTGATTCTTATCTACAATGATATATTACTGAGCCAGGAAATCAATGTAGTAACGTCACTTGCCGCCAAAGGAGTGTTCGTAGTTACAATCATTCTCAGTAAATTTAGTCACATAGAAAAAAGTGGTTTATCAAAGATATGAGGTACAGGTGGAATACAAAATTGCGTCCCATGAATGAAATGGCAGACGAGAGAAAGCATCACACATTTAGCAAACACACTTATGCCTGTAGGAGCGCGAAGGTCACTTGAGGTGAGGAAAAACCAGGTGTTTTCAATGAGCACAGATACCATTCCATATAGACCAAAGAGGGCATCAAGACAACTTACTCTAAACCTCAAAGGACTGAACTCAGCCCACTTTACACACCAGAAAAGATTATTTACAACTGGTTAGAATTTGAAAAACAATTTATCGATGTCTCTCTGGAAGAGAATCAAGTGGATGCACAGCAGCAAGCAACACAGCACTCAAAATCGGCTACACCCCGTGAGAAAAATAAACTGCAAAATAAAGGCAGTGAGTGAGAGATAAATTCTTTGAGACTTCGTTCAGGGGCTGTCATTGAAGTTGTTTTGAGCATATATTAACACACAGAATGATCGGACCTAAGGAAGGACACTCGTGGGTCTGAGTGTCTTCGTGAGCATGAGTCAGCAAATGCAGCCCTTGTCGAATAACACTGCCTTTTCCTGATTCCATGGACCCGAAATTTCCAAATGCAGACGACCCTTCCTACAGCGAACACATGCATGGGACAGCCACAGGATGCTACCCCATTGGAACGGCAAAAAAACATGAAAATCCACCTCATCTTCTCATATCCTGGTGCTCGGGTTCAAGCTTTCAGCCGCTTTTCTGAAAATATACCCAATTGGGGAAGTCAGCACTTTCAAAACACTCTTACTTATAAATTGGAATTGGTTCCATGGATGAACTACAATGGGGAAGAATAAGAGACGATGGCTATATATTTGGACAGGCACATGGCACTCTAATTTCCAATGCTGAACAAGAATTGACCCAGGTTTAAGCTTGCTCTCGGAAGGAGAATTGGGCTTGAAAATTTCCTGCTGCTTTGGGACCAGTTCCGAAAGTGGGAAGTTGAGCCGGGGATCTCAGGGAGCCTATAATTCATGGCCCTGCAGGATGGTAAAAGACACCTAATGTGGACAAATGACTTGGGTTGAGCCAGAGAAAAGAACTTGAGAGCAAGGCAGAATTGCAAAAATGGGATTTCAAGAGGGAGACGCGTCTCGCCTGGTAAGAACCTAGGATGTGGCAGTACTTCTTCAAACATGCCTTTGTCGAAAAAGGGTGTATGCCTTTATCCTGAATATCTTTAGGATAAAGGCATACACCGTTTTTGGGCAACCAGGCAGGGGCTCTGTGCAAATCAACACTACATAATGCTATCACTTCCCATCAAAACAAAGGGTCATGTACGAAAAGTGTAAAGACCAGAAATGCAGGGTAACGTGGAGGTAAATCGTACCCACATTTTGTGGATTGTGGGATGAACAATGGCAATTGGCACCCTGGCGAATTCTATGGTGTATTCGAAGATAAAGTAAGAAACAATGCTACAGCACATAGGACACTTCCACTCAAGGACGTATATTTTCAAGGAAACCAAAGAACCTCAGGTCACAGGCAACCCAACGTTTACTGCTGCTCTCTTTACAAAACCCTCGACTAGGATACAATCTAAATTTCCTTGGACGGAATACATGGATGGAGAATATGTGATTCTTATCTACAATGATATATTACAGAGCCAGGAAATCAATGAAATAACGTCACTTGCCGCCACCGGAGTGTTCTTAGTTACAATCATTCTCAGTGAATTTAGTCACATAGAAAAAAGTGGTTTATCAAAGATATGAGGTACAGGTGGAATATAAAATTGCATCCCTTGAACGAAATGGCAGATGACAGAGAGAATTACACATTTAGCAAACACACTTATGCCTGTAGGAGCGCAAAGGTCACATGAGGTGAGGAAAAACCAGGTGTTTTCAATGAGCACAGATACCATTCCATATAGACCAAGGAGGGAATCAAGACAACTTACTCTAAACCTCAAAGGACTGAACTCAGCCCACTTTACACACCAGAAAAGATTATTGACAACTGGTCAGAATTTGAAAAACAATTTATCTATGTCTCTCTGGAAGAGAATCTAGTGGATGCACAGCAGCAAGCAACACAGCACGGAAAATCGGCTACACCCGGTGAGAAAAATAAACTGCAAAATAAAGGCAGTGAGTGACAGATAAATTCTTTGAGACTTCGTTCAGGGGCTGTGATTGGAGTTGTTTTCAGCATATATTCACACACAGAAAGATGGGACCTAAGGGAGGACAATCGTGGGTCTGAGTGTCTTCGTGAGCATGAGTCAGCAAATGCAGCCCTTGTAGAATAACACTGCCTTGCCCTGTTTCCATTGACCCGAAATCTCCAAATGTAGACGACCCTTCTACAGCAAACACATGCATGGGTCAGCCACAGGATGCTACCCCATTGGAACGGCAAAAAACATGAAAAGGCACCTCATCTTCTCATAACCTGGTACTCGGGTTCAAGCTTCCAGCCACTTTCCTGAAAATATCCCCACTTGGGGAAGTCAGCACTTTCAAAACCTTCTTTCTTATAGCTTGGAATTGGTTCCATGGATGAACTACAACGGGGAAGAATAAGACACGATGCCTATATATTTGGACAGGCATATGGTGCTCTAATTTCAACTGCTGAACAAGAATTGACCCAAGTCTAAGCTTGCTCTCAGAAGGAGAATAGGGCTTGAAAATTTCCCGCTGATTTGTGACCAGTTCCAAAAGTGGGAAGTTGAGCAGGGGATCTCAGGGAGCCTATAATTCATGGCCCTGCAGGATGGTCAAAGGCACCTAATGTGGACAAATGACTTGGGTTGAGCCAGAGAAAAGAACTTGAGAGCAAGGCAGAATTGCAAAAATGGGATTTCAAGAGGGAGACGCGTCTCGCCTGGTAAGAACCTAGAATGTGGCAGTACTTCTTCAACCATGCCTTTGTCGAAAAACGGTGTATGCCTTTATCCTGAATATATTCCGAATAAAGGCATACACCGTTTTTGGGCAACCAGGCAGGGGCTCGGTGCAAATCAACACTACATAGTGCTATCACTTCCCATCTAAACAAAGGGTCATCTACGAAAATTGTAAAGAGTAGAAATTCAGGGTAGCATGGAGGTAAATCGTACCCACATTTTGTGGATTCCAGGATGAACAATGGCAATCGGCACCCTGGCGAAGTCTATGGTGTATTCAAAAATAATGTAAGAAACAAAGCTACAGCACATAGGACACTTCCACTCAAGGATGTATATTTTCAAGAAAACCAAAGAACCTCAGGTCACAGGCATCCCAACGTTTACTGCTTCTCTCTTTACAAAAGCCTCGACTAGGATACAATCTAAATTTCCTTCGACGGAAAACATGGATGGAGAATATGTGATTCTTATCTACAATGATATATTACTGAGCCAGGAAATCAATGTAGTAACGTCACTTGCCGCCAAAGGAGTGTTCGTAGTTACAATCATTCTCAGTAAATTTAGTCACATAGAAAAAAGTGGTTTATCAAAGATATGAGGTACAGGTGGAATACAAAATTGCGTCCCATGAATGAAATGGCAGACGAGAGAAAGCATCACACATTTAGCAAACACACTTATGCCTGTAGGAGCGCGAAGGTCACTTGAGGTGAGGAAAAACCAGGTGTTTTCAATGAGCACAGATACCATTCCATATAGACCAAAGAGGGAATCAAGACAACTTACTCTAAACCTCAAAGGACTGAACTCAGCCCACTTTACACACCAGAAAAGATTATTGACAACTGGTTAGAATTTGAAAAACAATTTATTGATGTCTCTCTGGAAGAGAATCAAGTGGATTCACAGCAGCAAGCAACACAGCACTCAAAATCGGCTACACCCCGTGAGAAAAATAAACTGCAAAATAAAGGCAGTGAGTGAGAGATAAATTCTTCGAGACTTCATTCAGGGGCTGTCATTGAAGTTGTTTTGAGCATATATTAACACACAGAAGGATCGGACCTAAGGGAGGACACTCGTGGGTCTGAGTGTCTTCGTGAGCATGAGTCAGCAAATGCAGCCCTTGTCGAATAACACTGCCTTTTCCTGATTCCATGGACCCGAAATCTCCAAATGCAGACGACCCTTCCTACAGCGAACACATGCATGGGACAGCCACAGGATGCTACCCCATTGGAACGGCCAAAAAACATGAAAAGACACCTCATCTTCTCATATCCTGGTGCTCGGGTTCAAGCTTTCAGCCGCTTTTCTGAAAATATACCCAATTGGGGAAGTCAGGACTTTCAAAACACTCTTACTTATAACTTGGAATTGGTTCCATGGATGAACTACAATGGGGAAGAATAAGAGACGATGGCTATATATTTGGACAGGCACATGGCGCTCTAATTTCCAATGCTGAACAAGAATTGACCCAAGTCTAAGCTTGCTCTCAGAAGGAGAATTGGGCTTGAAAATGTCCTGTTGCTTTGGGACCAGTTCCGAAAGTGGAAAGTTGAGCCGGGGATCTCAGGGAGCCTATAATTCATGGCCCTGCAGGATGGTAAAAGGCACGTAATGTGGAAAAATGACTTGGGTTGAACCAGAGAAAAGAACTTGAGAGCAAGGCAGAATTGCAAAACTGGGATTTCAAGAGGGAGAAGCGTCTCGCCTGGTAAGAACCTAGGATGTGGCAGTACTTCTTCAAACATGCCTTTGTCGAAAAACGGTGTATGCCTTTATCCTGAATATATTCCGAATAAAGGCATACACCGTTTTTGGGGAACCAGGCAGGGGCTCGGTGCAAATCAACACTACATAGTGCTATCACGTCCCATCTAAACAAAGGGTCATCTACGAAAAGTGTAAAGACGAGAAATTCAGGGTAGCATGGAGGTAAATCGTACCCACATTTTGTGGATTCCATGATGAACAATGGCAATCGGCACCCTGGCGAAGTCTATGGTGTATTCAAAAATAATGTAAGAAACAAAGCTACAGCACATAGGACACTTCCACTCAAGGACGTATATTTTCAAGAAAACCAAAGAACCTCAGGTCACAGGCAACCCAACGTTTACTGCTGCTCTCTTTACAAAAGCCTCGACTAGGATACAATCTAAATTTCCTTGGACGGAAAACATGGATGGAGAATATGTGATTCTTATCTACAATGATATATTACTGAGCCAGGAAATCAATGAAATAACGTCACTTGCCGCCAAAGGAGTGTTCGTAGTTACAATCATTCTCAGTAAATTTAGTCACATAGAAAAAAGTGGTTTATCAAAGATATGAGGTACAGGTGGAATACAAAATTGCGTCCCATGAATGAAATGGCAGACGAGAGAAAGCATCACACACTTAGCAAACACACTTATGCCTGTAGGAGCGCGAAGGTCACTTGAGGTGAGGAAAAACCAGGTGTTTTCAATGAGCACAGATACCATTCCATATAGACCAAAGAGGGCATCAAGACAACTTACTCTAAACCTCAAAGGACTGAACTCAGCCCACTTTACACACCAGAAAAGATTATTTACAACTGGTTAGAATTTGAAAAACAATTTATCGATGTCTCTCTGGAAGAGAATCAAGTGGATGCACAGCAGCAAGCAACACAGCACTGAAAATCGGCTACACCCCGTGAGAAAAATAAACCTCAAAATAAAGGCAGTGAGTGAGAGATAAATTCTTCGAGACTTCGTTCAGGGGCTGTCATTGAAGTTGTTTTGAGCATATATTAACACACAGAAGGATCGGACCTAAGGGAGGACACTCGTGGGTCTGAGTGTCTTCGTGAGCATGAGTCAGCAAATGCAGCCCTTGTCGAATAACACTGCCTTTTCCTGATTCCATGGACCCGAAATCTCCAAATGCAGACGACCCTTCCTACAGCGAACACATGCATGGGACAGCCACAGGATGCTACCCCATTGGAACGGCAAAAAACATGAAAAGCCACCTCATCTTCTCATATCCTGGTGCTCGGTTTCAAGCTTTCAGCCGCTTTTCTGAAAATATACCCAATTGGGGAAGTCAGCACTTTCAAAACACTCTTACTTATAACTTGGAATTGGTTCCATGGATGAACTACAACGGGGAAGAATAAGAGACGATGGCTATATATTTGGACAGGAACATGGCACTCTAATTTCCAATGCTGAACAAGAATTGACCCAAGTCTAAGCTTGCTCTCAGAAGGAGAATTGGGCTTGAAAATTCCTTGCTGCTTTGGGACCAGTTCCGAAAGTGGGAAGTTGAGACGGGGATCTCAGGGAGCCTATAATTCATGGCCCTGCAGGATTGTAAAAGGCACGTAATGTGGAAAAATGACTTGGGTTGCACCAGAGAAAAGAACTTGAGAGCAAGGCAGAATTGCAAAACTGGGATTTCAAGAGGGAGAAGCGTCTCGCCTGGTAAGAACCTAGGATGTGGCAGTAGTTCTTCAAACATGCCTTTGTCGAATAAGGGTGTATGCCTTTATCCTGAATATCTTTAGGATAAAGGCATACACCGTTTTTGGGGAACCAGGCAGGGGCTCGGTGCAAATAAACACTACATAATGCTATCACTTCCCATCAAACAAAGGGTCATGTACGAAAAGTGTAAAGACCAGAAATGCAGGGTAACGTGGAGGTAAATCGTACCCACATTTTGTGGATTGTGGGATGAACAATGGCAATCGGCACCCTGGCGAATTCTATGGTGTATTCGAAGATAAAGTAAGAAACAATGCTACAGCACATAGGACACTTCCACTCAAGGACGTATATTTTCAAGGAAACCAAAGAACCTCAGGTCACAGGCAACCCAACGTTTACTTCTGCTCTCTTTACAAAAGCCTCGACGAGGATACAATCTAAATTTCCTTGGACGGAAACATCGATGAAGAATATGTGATTCTCATCTACAATGATATATTAGAGAGCCAGGAAATCAATGAAATAACGTCACTTGGCGCCACCGGAGTGTTCTTAGTTACAATCATTCTCAGTGAATTTAGTCACATAGAAAAAAGTGGTTTATCAAAGATATGAGGTACAGGTGGAATATAAAATTGCGTCCCTTGAATGAAATGGCAGACGACAGAGAGAATTACACATTTAGCAAACACACTTATGCCTGTAGGAGCGCAAAGGTCACATGAGGTGAGGAAAAACCAGGTGCTTTCAATGAGCACAGATACCATTCCATATAGACCAAGGAGGGAATCAAGACAACTTACTCTAAACCTCAAAGGACTGAACTCAGCCCACTTTATACACCAGAAAAGATTATTGACAACTGGTCAGAATTTGAAAAACAATTTATCGATGTCTCTCTGGAAGAGAATCAAGTGGATGCACAGCCGCAAGCAACACAGCACTCAAAATCGGCTACACCCGGTGAGAAAAATAAACTGCAAAATAAAGGCAGTGAGTGACAGATAAATTCTTGGAGACTTCGTTCAGGGGCTGTGATTGGAGTTGTTTTCAGCATATATTAACACACAGAAAGATGGGACCTAAGGGAGGACAATCGTGGGTCTGAGTGTCTTCGTGAGCATGAGTCAGCAAATGCAGCCATTGTAGAATAACACTGCCTTGCCCAGATTCCATTGACCCGAAATCTCCAAATGTAGACGACCCTTCTACAGCGAACACATGCATGGGTCAGCCACAGGATGCTACCCCATTGGAACGGGAAAAAACATGAAAAGGCACCTCATCTTCTCATATCCTGGTGCTCGGGTTCAAGCTTCCAGCCACTTTCCTGAAAATATCCCCACTTGGGGAAGTCAGCACTTTCAAAACCTTGTTTCTTATAGCTTGGAATTGGTTCCATGGATGAACTACAACGGGGAAGAATAAGACACGATGCCTATATATTTGGACAGGCATATGGTGCTCTAATTTCAACTGCTGAACAAGAATTGACCCAAGTCTAAGCTTGCTCTCAGAAGGAGAATAGGGCTTGAAAATTTCCCGCTGATTTGTGACCAGTTCCCAAAGTGGGAAGTTGAGCAGGGGATCTCAGCGAGCCTATAATTCATGGGCCTGCAGGATGGTCAAGGACACCTAATGTGGACAAATGACTTGGGTTGAGCCAGAGAAAACAACTTGAGAGCAAGGCAGAATTGCAAAAATGGGATTTCAAGAGGGAGACGCGTCTCGCCTGGTAAGAACCTAGGATGTGGCAGTACTTCTTCAAACATGCCTTTGTCGAAAAAGGGTGTATGCCTTTATCCTGAATATCTTTAGGATAAAGGCATACACCGTTTTTGGGCAACCAGGCAGGGGCTCTGTGCAAATCAACACTACATAATGCTATCACTTCCCATCAAAACAAAGGGTCATGTACGAAAAGTGTAAAGACCAGAAATGCAGGGTAACGTGGAGGTAAATCGTACCCACATTTTGTGGATTGTGGGATGAACAATGGCAATTGGCACCCTGGCGAATTCTATGGTGTATTCGAAGATAAAGTAAGAAACAATGCTACAGCACATAGGACACTTCCACTCAAGGACGTATATTTTCAAGGAAACCAAAGAACCTCAGGTCACAGGCAACCCAACGTTTACTGCTGCTCTCTTTACAAAACCCTCGACTAGGATACAATCTAAATTTCCTTGGACGGAATACATGGATGGAGAATATGTGATTCTTATCTACAATGATATATTACAGAGCCAGGAAATCAATGAAATAACGTCACTTGCCGCCACCGGAGTGTTCTTAGTTACAATCATTCTCAGTGAATTTAGTCACATAGAAAAAAGTGGTTTATCAAAGATATGAGGTACAGGTGGAATATAAAATTGCATCCCTTGAACGAAATGGCAGATGACAGAGAGAATTACACATTTAGCAAACACACTTATGCCTGTAGGAGCGCAAAGGTCACATGAGGTGAGGAAAAACCAGGTGTTTTCAATGAGCACAGATACCATTCCATATAGACCAAGGAGGGAATCAAGACAACTTACTCTAAACCTCAAAGGACTGAACTCAGCCCACTTTACACACCAGAAAAGATTATTGACAACTGGTCAGAATTTGAAAAACAATTTATCTATGTCTCTCTGGAAGAGAATCTAGTGGATGCACAGCAGCAAGCAACACAGCACGGAAAATCGGCTACACCCCGTGAGAAAAATAAACTGCAAAATAAAGGCAGTGAGTGAGAGATAAATTCTTCGAGACTTCGTTCAGGGGCTGTGATTGGAATTGTTTTCAGCATATATTCACACACAGAAGGATGGGACCTAAGGGAGGACACTCGTGGGTCTGAGCGTCTTCGTGAGCATGAGTCAGCAAATGCAGCCCTTGTAGAATAACACTGCCTTGCCCTGATTCCATTGACCCGAAATCTCCAAATGTAGACGACCCTTCTACAGCAAACACATGCATGGGTCAGCCACAGGATGCTACCCCATTGGAACGGCAAAAAACATGAAAAGGCACCTCATCTTCTCATAACCTGGTACTCGGGTTCAAGCTTCCAGCCACTTTCCTGAAAATATCCCCACTTGGGGAAGTCAGCACTTTCAAAACCTTCTTTCTTATAGCTTGGAATTGGTTCCATGGATGAACTACAACGGGGAAGAATAAGACACGATGCCTATATATTTGGACAGGCATATGGTGCTCTAATTTCAACTGCTGAACAAGAATTGACCCAAGTCTAAGCTTGCTCTCAGAAGGAGAATAGGGCTTGAAAATTTCCCGCTGATTTGTGACCAGTTCCAAAAGTGGGAAGTTGAGCAGGGGATCTCAGGGAGCCTATAATTCATGGCCCTGCAGGATGGTCAAAGACACCTAATGTGGACAAATGACTTGGGTTGAGCCAGAGAAAAGAACTTGAGAGCAAGGCAGAATTGCAAAAATGGGATTTCAAGAGGGAGACGCGTCTCGCCTGGTAAGAACCTAGAATGTGGCAGTACTTCTTCAACCATGCCTTTGTCGAAAAACGGTGTATGCCTTTATCCTGAATATATTCCGAATAAAGGCATACACCGTTTTTGGGCAACCAGGCAGGGGCTCGGTGCAAATCAACACTACATAGTGCTATCACTTCCCATCTAAACAAAGGGTCATCTACGAAAATTGTAAAGAGTAGAAATTCAGGGTAGCATGGAGGTAAATCGTACCCACATTTTGTGGATTCCAGGATGAGCAATGGCAATCGGCACCCTGGCGAAGTCTATGGTGTATTCAAAAATAATGTAAGAAACAAAGCTACAGCACATAGGACACTTCCACTCAAGGATGTATATTTTCAAGAAAACCAAAGAACCTCAGGTCACAGGCAACCCAACGTTTACTGCTTCTCTCTTTACAAAAGCCTCGACTAGGATACAATCTAAATTTCCTTCGACGGAAAACATGGATGGAGAATATGTGATTCTTATCTACAATGATATATTACTGAGCCAGGAAATCAATGAAGTAACGTCACTTGCCGCCAAAGGAGTGTTCGTAGTTACAATCATTCTCAGTAAATTTAGTCACATAGAAAAAAGTGGTTTATCAAAGATATGAGGTACAGGTGGAATACAAAATTGCGTCCCATGAATGAAATGGCAGACGAGAGAAAGCATCACACATTTAGCAAACACACTTATGCCTGTAGGAGCGCGAAGGTCACTTGAGGTGAGGAAAAACCAGGTGTTTTCAATGAGCACAGATACCATTCCATATAGACCAAAGAGGGAATCAAGACAACTTACTCTAAACCTCAAAGGACTGAACTCAGCCCACTTTACACACCAGAAAAGATTATTGACAACTGGTTAGAATTTGAAAAACAATTTATTGATGTCTCTCTGGAAGAGAATCAAGTGGATTCACAGCAGCAAGCAACACAGCACTCAAAATCGGCTACACCCCGTGAGAAAAATAAACTGCAAAATAAAGGCAGTGAGTGAGAGATAAATTCTTCGAGACTTCATTCAGGGGCTGTCATTGAAGTTGTTTTGAGCATATATTAACACACAGAAGGATCGGACCTAAGGGAGGACACTCGTGGGTCTGAGTGTCTTCGTGAGCATGAGTCAGCAAATGCAGCCCTTGTCGAATAACACTGCCTTTTCCTGATTCCATGGACCCGAAATTTCCAAATGCAGACGACCCTTCCTACAGCGAACACATGCATGGGACAGCCACAGGATGCTACCCCATTGGAACGGCCAAAAAACATGAAAAGACACCTCATCTTCTCATATCCTGGTGCTCGGGTTCAAGCTTTCAGCCGCTTTTCTGAAAATATACCCAATTGGGGAAGTCAGGACTTTCAAAACACTCTTACTTATAACTTGGAATTGGTTCCATGGATGAACTACAATGGGGAAGAATAAGAGACGATGGCTATATATTTGGACAGGCACATGGCGCTCTAATTTCCAATGCTGAACAAGAATTGACCCAAGTCTAAGCTTGCTCTCGGAAGGAGAATTGGGCTTGAAAATGTCCTGTTGCTTTGGGACCAGTTCCGAAATTGGAAAGTTGAGCCGGGGATCTCAGGGAGCCTATAATTCATGGCCCTGCAGGATGGTAAAAGGCACGTAATGTGGAAAAATGACTTGGGTTGAACCAGAGAAAAGAACTTGAGAGCAAGGCAGAATTGCAAAACTGGGATTTCAAGAGGGAGAAGCGTCTCGCCTGGTAAGAACTTAGGATGTGGCAGTACTTCTTCAAACATGCCTTTGTCGAAAAACGGTGTATGCCTTTATCCTGAATATATTCCGAATAAAGGCATACACCGTTTTTGGGCAACCAGGCAGGGGCTCGGTGCAAATCAACACTACATAGTGCTATCACTTCCCATCTAAACAAAGGGTCATCTACGAAAAGTGTAAAGACGAGAAATTCAGGGTAGCATGGAGGTAAATCGTACCCACATTTTGTGGATTCCAGGATGAACAATGGCAATCGGCACCCTGGCGAAGTCTATGGTGTATTCAAAAATAATGTAAGAAACAAAGCTACAGCACATAGGACACTTCCACTCAAGGACGTATATTTTCAAGAAAACCAAAGAACCTCAGGTCACAGGCAACCCAACGTTTACTGCTGCTCTCTTTACAAAAGCCTCGACTAGGATACAATCTAAATTTCCTTGGACGGAAAACATGGATGGAGAATATGTGATTCTTATCTACAATGATATATTACTGAGCCAGGAAATCAATGAAATAACGTCACTTGCCGCCAAAGGAGTGTTCGTAGTTACAATCATTCTCAGTAAATTTAGTCACATAGAAAAAAGTGGTTTATCAAAGATATGAGGTACAGGTGGAATACAAAATTGCGTCCCATGAATGAAATGGCAGACGAGAGAAAGCATCACACACTTAGCAAACACACTTATGCCTGTAGGAGCGCGAAGGTCACTTGAGGTGAGGAAGAAACAGGTGTTTTCAATGAGCACAGATACCATTCCATATAGACCAAAGGGGGCATAAAGACAACTTACTCTAAACCTCAAAGGACTGAACTCAGCCCACTTTACACACCAGAAAAGATTATTTACAACTGGTTAGAATTTGAAAAACAATTTATCGATGTCTCTCTGGAAGAGAATCAAGTGGATGCACAGCAGCAAGCAACACAGCACTGAAAATCGGCTACACGCCGTGAGAAAAATAAACCTCAAAATAAAGGCAGTGAGTGAGAGATAAATTCTTCGAGACTTCGTTCAGGGGCTGTCATTGAAGTTGTTTTGAGCATATATTAACACACAGAAGGATCGGACCTAAGGGAGGACACTCGTGGGTCTGAGTGTCTTCGTGAGCATGAGTCAGCAAATGCAGCCCTTGTCGAATAACACTGCCTTTTCCTGATTCCATGGACCCGAAATCTCCAAATGCAGACGACCCTTCCTACAGCGAACACATGCATGGGACAGCCACAGGATGCTACCCCATTGGAACGGCAAAAAACATGAAAAGCCACCTCATCTTCTCATATCCTGGTGCTCGGTTTCAAGCTTTCAGCCGCTTTTCTGAAAATATACCCAATTGGGGAAGTCAGCACTTTCAAAACACTCTTACTTATAACTTGGAATTGGTTCCATGGATGAACTACAACGGGGAAGAATAAGAGACGATGGCTATATATTTGGACAAGAACATGGCACTCTAATTTCCAATGCTGAACAAGAATTGACCCAAGTCTAAGCTTGCTCTCAGAAGGAGAATTGGGCTTGAAAATTCCTTGCTGCTTTGGGACCAGTTCCGAAAGTGGGAAGTTGAGCCGGGGATCTCAGGGAGCCTATAATTCATGGCCCTGCAGGATGGTAAAAGGCACGTAATGTGGAAAAATGACTTGGGTTGCACCAGAGAAAAGAACTTGAGAGCAAGGCAGAATTGCAAAACTGGGATTTCAAGAGGGAGAAGCGTCTCGCCTGGTAAGAACCTAGGATGTGGCAGTACTTCTTCAAACATGCCTTTGTCGAATAAGGGTGTATGCCTTTATCCTGAATATCTTTAGGATAAAGGCATACACCGTTTTTGGGGAACCAGGCAGGGGCTCTGTGCAAATCAACACTACATAATGCTATCACTTCCCATCAAAACAAAGGGTCATGTACGAAAAGTGTAAAGACCAGAAATGCAGGGTAACGTGGAGGTAAATCGTACCCACATTTTGTGGATTGTGGGATGAACAATGGCAATCGGCACCCTGGCGAATTCTATGGTGTATTCGAAGATAAAGTAAGAAACAATGCTACAGCACATAGGACACTTCCACTCAAGGACGTATATTTTCAAGGAAACCAAAGAACCTCAGGTCACAGGCAACCCAACGTTTACTGCTGTTCTCTTTTCAAAAGCCTCGACGAGGATACAATCTAAATTTCCTTGGACGGAAACATCGATGAAGAATATGTGATTCTCATCTACAATGATATATTACAGAGCCAGGAAATCAATGAAATAACGTCACTTGGCGCCACCGGAGTGTTCTTAGTTACAATCATTCTCAGTGAATTTAGTCACATAGAAAAAAGTGGTTTATCAAAGATATGAGGTACAGGTGGAATATAAAATTGCGTCCCTTGAATGAAATGGCAGACGACAGAGAGAATTACACATTTAGCAAACACACTTATGCCTGTAGGAGCGCAAAGGTCACATGAGGTGAGGAAAAACCAGGTGTTTTCAATGAGCACAGATACCATTCCATATAGACCAAGGAGGGAATCAAGACAACTTACTCTAAACCTCAAAGGACTGAACTCAGCCCACTTTACACACCAGAAAAGATTATTGACAACTGGTCAGAATTTGAAAAAAAATTTATCGATGTCTCTCTGGAAGAGAATCAAGTGGATGCACAGCCGCAAGCAACACAGCACTCAAAATCGGCTACACCCGGTGAGAAAAATAAACTGCAAAATAAAGGCAGTGAGTGACAGATAAATTCTTGGAGACTTCGTTCAGGGGCTGTGATTGGAGTTGTTTTCAGCATATATTAACACACAGAAAGATGGGACCTAAGGGAGGACAATCGTGGGTCTGAGTGTCTTCGTGAGCATGAGTCAGCAAATGCAGCCCTTGTAGAATAACACTGCCTTGCCCAGATTCCATTGACCCGAAATCTCCAAATGTAGACGACCCTTCTACAGCGAACACATGCATGGGTCAGACACAGGATGCTACCCCATTGGAACGGGAAAAAACATGAAAAGGCACCTCATCTTCTCATATCCTGGTGCTCGGGTTCAAGCTTCCAGCCACTTTCCTGAAAATATCCCCACTTGGGGAAGTCAGCACTTTCAAAACCTTGTTTCTTATAGCTTGGAATTGGTTCCATGGATGAACTACAACGGGGAAGAATAAGACACGATGCCTATATATTTGGACAGGCATATGGTGCTCTAATTTCAACTGCTGAACAAGAATTGACCCAAGTCTAAGCTTGCTCTCAGAAGGAGAATAGGGCTTGAAAATTTCCCGCTGATTTGTGACCAGTTCCAAAAGTGGGAAGTTGAGCAGGGGATCTCAGCGAGCATATAATTCATGGGCCTGCAGGATGGGCCAAGACACCTAATGTGGACAAATGACTTGGGTTGAGCCAGAGAAAAGAACTTGAGAGCAAGGCAGAATTGCAGAAATGGGATTTCAAGAGGGAGACGCGTCTCGCCTGGTAAGAAACTAGAACGTGGCAATACTTCTTCAACCATGCCTTTGTCAAAAAATGGTGTATGCCTTTATCCTGAATATATTCCGAATAAAGGCATACACCGTTTTTGGGCAACCAGGTAGGGGCTCGGGGCAAATCAACACTACATAGTGCTATCACTTCCCATCTAAACAAAGGGTCATCTACGAAAATTGTAAAGACTAGAAATTCAGGGTAGCATGGAGGTAAATCGTACCCACATTTTGTGGATTCCAGGATGAAAAATGGCAATCGGCACCCTGGCGAAGTCTATGGTGTATTCAAAAATAATGTAAGAAACAAAGCTACAGCACATAGGACACTTCCACTCAAGGACGTATATTTTCAAGAAAACCAAAGAACCTCAGGTCACAGGCATCCCAACGTTTCCTGCTGCTCTCTTTACAAAAGCCTCGACTAGGATACAATCTAAATTTCCTTGGACGGAAAACATGGATGGAGAATATGTGATTCTTATCTACAATGATATATTACAGAGCCAGGAAATCAATGAAATAACGCCACTTGCCGCCAAAGGAGTGTTCGTAGTTACAATCATTCTCAGTAAATTTAGTCACATAGAAAAAAGTGGTTTATCAAAGATATGAGGTACAGGTGGAATACAAAATTGCATCCCATGAATGAAATGGCAGACGACACAGAGAATTACACATTTAGCAAACACACTTATGCCTGTAGGAGCGCAAAGGTCACATGAGGTGAGGAAAAACCAGGTGTTTTCAATGAGCACAGATACCATTCCATATAGACCAAGGAGGGAATCAAGACAACTTACTCTAAACCTCAAAGGACTGAACTCAGCCCACTTTACACACCAGAAAATATTATTTACAACTGGTTAGAATTTGAAAAACAATTTATCGATGTCTCTCTGGAAGAGAATCAAGTGGATGCACAGCAGCAAGCAACACAGCACTGAAAATCGGCTACACGCCGTGAGAAAAATAAACCTCAAAATAAAGGCAGTGAGTGAGAGATAAATTCTTCGAGACTTCGTTCAGGGGCTGTCATTGAAGTTGTTTTGAGCATATATTAACACACAGAAGGATCGGACCTAAGGGAGGACACTCGTGGGTCTGAGTGTCTTCGTGAGCATGAGTCAGCAAATGCAGCCCTTGTCGAATAACACTGCCTTTTCCTGATTCCATGGACCCGAAATCTCCAAATGCAGACGACCCTTCCTACAGCGAACACATGCATGGGACAGCCACAGGATGCTACCCCATTGGAACGGCAAAAAACATGAAAAGCCACCTCATCTTCTCATATCCTGGTGCTCGGTTTCAAGCTTTCAGCCGCTTTTCTGAAAATATACCCAATTGGGGAAGTCAGCACTTTCAAAACACTCTTACTTATAACTTGGAATTGGTTCCATGGATGAACTACAACGGGGAAGAATAAGAGACGATGGCTATATATTTGGACAAGAACATGGCACTCTAATTTCCAATGCTGAACAAGAATTGACCCAAGTCTAAGCTTGCTCTCAGAAGGAGAATTGGGCTTGAAAATTCCTTGCTGCTTTGGGACCAGTTCCGAAAGTGGGAAGTTGAGCCGGGGATCTCAGGGAGCCTATAATTCATGGCCCTGCAGGATGGTAAAAGGCACGTAATGTGGAAAAATGACTTGGGTTGCACCAGAGAAAAGAACTTGAGAGCAAGGCAGAATTGCAAAACTGGGATTTCAAGAGGGAGAAGCGTCTCGCCTGGTAAGAACCTAGGATGTGGCAGTACTTCTTCAAACATGCCTTTGTCGAATAAGGGTGTATGCCTTTATCCTGAATATCTTTAGGATAAAGGCATACACCGTTTTGGGGGAACCAGGCAGGGGCTCTGTGCAAATCAACACTACATAATGCTATCACTTCCCATCAAAACAAAGGGTCATGTACGAAAAGTGTAAAGACCAGAAATGCAGGGTAACGTGGAGGTAAATCGTACCCACATTTTGTGGATTGTGGGATGAACAATGGCAATCGGCACCCTGGCGAATTCTATGGTGTATTCGAAGATAAAGTAAGAAACAATGCTACAGCACATAGGACACTTCCACTCAAGGACGTATATTTTCAAGGAAACCAAAGAACCTCAGGTCACAGGCAACCCAACGTTTACTGCTGTTCTCTTTTCAAAAGCCTCGACGAGGATACAATCTAAATTTCCTTGGACGGAAACATCGATGAAGAATATGTGATTCTCATCTACAATGATATATTACAGAGCCAGGAAATCAATGAAATAACGTCACTTGGCGCCACCGGAGTGTTCTTAGTTACAATCATTCTCAGTGAATTTAGTCACATAGAAAAAAGTGGTTTATCAAAGATATGAGGTACAGGTGGAATATAAAATTGCGTCCCTTGAATGAAATGGCAGACGACAGAGAGAATTACACATTTAGCAAACACACTTATGCCTGTAGGAGCGCAAAGGTCACATGAGGTGAGGAAAAACCAGGTGTTTTCAATGAGCACAGATACCATTCCATATAGACCAAGGAGGGAATCAAGACAAGTTACTCTAAACCTCAAAGGACTGAACTCAGCCCACTTTACACACCAGAAAAGATTATTGACAACTGGTCAGAATTTGAAAAAAAATTTATCGATGTCTCTCTGGAAGAGAATCAAGTGGATGCACAGCCGCAAGCAACACAGCACTCAAAATCGGCTACACCCGGTGAGAAAAATAAACTGCAAAATAAAGGCAGTGAGTGACAGATAAATTCTTGGAGACTTCGTTCAGGGGCTGTGATTGGAGTTGTTTTCAGCATATATTAACACACAGAAAGATGGGACCTAAGGGAGGACAATCGTGGGTCTGAGTGTCTTCGTGAGCATGAGTCAGCAAATGCAGCCCTTGTAGAATAACACTGCCTTGCCCAGATTCCATTGACCCGAAATCTCCAAATGTAGACGACCCTTCTACAGCGAACACATGCATGGGTCAGACACAGGATGCTACCCCATTGGAACGGGAAAAAACATGAAAAGGCACCTCATCTTCTCATATCCTGGTGCTCGGGTTCAAGCTTCCAGCCACTTTCCTGAAAATATCCCCACTTGGGGAAGTCAGCACTTTCAAAACCTTGTTTCTTATAGCTTGGAATTGGTTCCATGGATGAACTACAACGGGGAAGAATAAGACACGATGCCTATATATTTGGACAGGCATATGGTGCTCTAATTTCAACTGCTGAACAAGAATTGACCCAAGTCTAAGCTTGCTCTCAGAAGGAGAATAGGGCTTGAAAATTTCCCGCTGATTTGTGACCAGTTCCAAAAGTGGGAAGTTGAGCAGGGGATCTCAGCGAGCATATAATTCATGGGCCTGCAGGATGGGCCAAGACACCTAATGTGGACAAATGACTTGGGTTGAGCCAGAGAAAAGAACTTGAGAGCAAGGCAGAATTGCAGAAATGGGATTTCAAGAGGGAGACGCGTCTCGCCTGGTAAGAAACTAGAACGTGGCAATACTTCTTCAACCATGCCTTTGTCAAAAAATGGTGTATGCCTTTATCCTGAATATATTCCGAATAAAGGCATACACCGTTTTTGGGCAACCAGGTAGGGGCTCGGGGCAAATCAACACTACATAGTGCTATCACTTCCCATCTAAACAAAGGGTCATCTACGAAAATTGTAAAGACTAGAAATTCAGGGTAGCATGGAGGTAAATCGTACCCACATTTTGTGGATTCCAGGATGAAAAATGGCAATCGGCACCCTGGCGAAGTCTATGGTGTATTCAAAAATAATGTAAGAAACAAAGCTACAGCACATAGGACACTTCCACTCAAGGACGTATATTTTCAAGAAAACCAAAGAACCTCAGGTCACAGGCATCCCAACGTTTCCTGCTGCTCTCTTTACAAAAGCCTCGACTAGGATACAATCTAAATTTCCTTGGACGGAAAACATGGATGGAGAATATGTGATTCTTATCTACAATGATATATTACAGAGCCAGGAAATCAATGAAATAACGCCACTTGCCGCCAAAGGAGTGTTCGTAGTTACAATCATTCTCAGTAAATTTAGTCACATAGAAAAAAGTGGTTTATCAAAGATATGAGGTACAGGTGGAATACAAAATTGCATCCCATGAATGAAATGGCAGACGACAGAGAGAATTACACATTTAGCAAACACACTTATGCCTGTAGGAGCGCAAAGGTCACATGAGGTGAGGAAAAACCAGGTGTTTTCAATGAGCACAGATACCATTCCATATAGACCAAGGAGGGAATCAAGACAACTTACTCTAAACCTCAAAGGACTGAACTCAGCCCACTTTACACACCAGAAAAGATTATTGACAACTGGTCAGAATTTGAAAAACAATTTATCTATGTCTCTCTGGAAGAGAATCTAGTGGATGCACAGCAGCAAGCAACACAGCACGGAAAATCGGCTACACCCGGTGAGAAAAATAAACTGCAAAATAAAGGCAGTGAGTGAGAGATAAATTCTTCGAGACTTCGTTCAGGGGCTGTCATTGAAGTTCTTTTTAGCATATATTAACACAGAGAAGGATCGGACCTAAGGGAGGACACTCGTGGGTCTGAGTGTCTTCGTGAGCATGAGTCAGCAAATGCAGCCCTTGTCGAATAACATGGCCTTTTCCTGATTCCATGGACCCGAAATCTCCAAGTGCAGACGACCCTTCTACAGCGAACACATGCATGGGTCATCCACAGGATGCTACCCCATTGGAACGGGAAAAAACATGAAAAGGCACCTCATCTCATATCCTGGTGCTCGGGTTCAAGCTTCCAGCCACTTTCCTGAAAATATCCCCACTTGGGGAAGTCAGCACTTTCAAAACCTTCATTCTTATAGCTTGGAATTGGTTCCATGGATGAACTACAACGGGGAAGAATAAGACACGATGCCTATATATTTGGACAGGCATATGGTGCTCTAATTTCAACTGCTGAACAAGAATTGACCCAAGTCTAAGCTTGCTCTCAGAAGGAGAATAGGGCTTGAAAATTTCCCGCTGATTTGTGACCAGTTCCAAAAGTGGGAAGTTGAGCATGGGATCTCAGCGAGCATATAATTCATGGGCCTGCAGGGTGGGCCAAGACACCTAATGTGGACAAATGACTTGGGTTGAGCCAGAGAAAAGAACTTGAGAGCAAGGCAGAATTGCAAAACTGGGATTTCAAGAGGGAGGAGCGTCTCGCCTGGTAACAACCTAGGATGTGGCAGTACTTCTTCAAACATGCCTTTGTCGAAAAACGGTGTATGCCTTTATCCTGAATATATTCCGAATAAAGGCATACACCGTTTTTGGGCAACCAGGCAGGGGCTCGGTGCAAATCAACACTACATAGTGCTATCACTTCCCATCTAAACAAAGGGACATCTACGAAAAGTGTAAAGACTAGAAATTCAGGGTAGCATGGAGGTAAATCGTACCCACATTTTGTGGATTCCAGGATGAACAATGGCAATCGGCACCCTGGCGAAGTCTATGGTGTATTCAAAAATAATGTAAGAAACAAAGCTACAGCACATAGGACACTTCCACTCAAGGACGTATATTTTCAAGAAAACCAAAGAACCTCAGGTCACAGGCAACCCAACGTTTACCGCTGCTCTCTTTACAAAAGCCTCGACTAGGATACAATCTAAATTTCCTTGGACGGAAAACATGGATGGAGAATATGTGATTCTTATCTACAATGATATATTACTGAACCAGGAAATCAATGAAATAACGTCACTTGCCGCCAAAGGAGTGTTCGTAGTTACAATCATTCTCAGTAAATTTAGTCACATAGAAAAAAGTGGTTTATCAAAGATATGAGGTACAGGTGGAATACAAAATTGCGTCCCATGAATGAAACGGCAGACGACAGAGAGAATTACACATTTAGCAAACACACTTATGCCTGTAGGAGCGCAAAGGTCACATGAGGTGAGGAAAAACCAGGTGTTTTCAATGAGCACAAATACCATTCCATATAGACAAAGGAGGGAATCAAGACAAGTTACTCTAAACCTCAAAGGACTGAACTCAGCCCACTTTACACACCAGAAAAGATTATTGACAACTGGTCAGAATTTGAAAAACAATTTATCTATGTCTCTCTGGAAGAGAATCTAGTGGATGCACAGCAGCAAGCAACACAGCACGGAAAATCGGCTACACCCGGTGAGAAAAATAAACTGCAAAATAAAGGCAGTGAGTGAGAGATAAATTCTTCGAGACTTCGTTCAGGGGCTGTGATTGGAATTGTTTTCAGCATATGTTCATACACAGAAAGATGGGACCTTAGGGAGGACAATCGTGGGTCTGAGTGTCTTCGTGAGCATGAGTCAGCAAATGCAGCCCTTGTAGAATAACACTGCCTTGCCCAGATTCCATTGACCCGAAATCTCCAAATGTAGACGACCCTTCTACAGCGAACACATGCATGGGTCAGACACAGGATGCTACCCCATTGGAACGGGAAAAAACATGAAAAGGCACCTCATCTTCTCATATCCTGGTGCTCGGGTTCAAGCTTCCAGCCACTTTCCTGAAAATATCCCCACTTGCGGAAGTCAGCACTTTCAAAACCTTCTTTCTTAGAGCTTGGAATTGCTTCCATGGATGAACTACAACGGAGAAGAATAAGACACGATGCCTTTATATTTGGACAGGCATATCGTGCTCTAATTTCAACTGCTGAACAATAATTGACCCAAGTCTAAGCTTGCTCTCAGAAGGAGAATAGGGCTTGAATATTTCCCGCTGATTTGTGACCAGTTCCAAAAGTGGGAAGTTGAGCAGGGGATCTCAGGGAGCCTATAATTCATGGCCCTGCAGGATGGTAAAAGGCACGTAATGTGGATAAATGACTTGGGTTGAACCAGAGAAAAGAACTTGAGAGCAAGGCAGAATTGCAAGACTGGGATTCCAAGAGGGAGAAGCGTCTCGCCTGGTAAGAACCTAGGATGTGGCAGTACTTCTTCAAACATGCCTTTGTCGAAAAAAGGTGTATGCCTTTATCCTGAATATCTTTAGGATAAAGGCATACACCGTTTTTGGGCAACCACGCAGGGGCTCTGTGCAAATCAACACTACATAATGCTATCACTTCCCATCAAAACAAAGGGTCATGTACGAAAAGTGTAAAGACCAGAAATGCAGGGTAACGTGGAGGTAAATCGTACCCACATTTTGTGGATTGTGGGATGACCAATTGCAATCGGCACCCTGGCGAATTCTATGGTGTATTCGAAGATAAAGTAAGAAACAATGCTACAGCACATAGGACACTTCCATTCAAGGACGTATATTTTCAGGAAAACCAAAGAACCTCAGGTCACAGGCAACCCAACGTTTACTGCTGCTCTCTTTACAAAAGCCTCGACTAGGATACAATCTAAATTTCCTTGGACGGAAAACATGGATGGAGAATATGTGATTCTTATCTACAATGATATATTACAGAGCCAGGAATTCAATGAAATAACGTCACTTGGCGCCACCGGAGTGTTCTTAGTTACAATCATTCTCAGTGAATTTAGTCACATAGAAAAAAGTGGTTTATCAAAGATATGAGGTACAGGTGGAATATAAAATTGCGTCCCTTGAACGAAATGGCAGACGACAGAGAGAATTACACATTTAGCAAACACACTTATGCCTGTAGGAGCGCAAAGGTCACATGAGGTGAGGAAAAACCAGGTGTTTTCAATGAGCACAGATACCATTCCATATAGACCAAGGAGGGAATCAAGACAACTTACTGTAAACCTCAAAGGACTGAACTCAGCCCACTTTACACACCAGAAAAGATTATTGACAACTGGTCAGAATTTGAAAAACAATTTATCTATGTCTCTCTGGAAGAGAATCTAGTGGATGCACAGCAGCAAGCAACACAGCACGGAAAATCGGCTACACCCGGTGAGAAAAATAAACTGCAAAATAAAGGCAGTGAGTGACAGATAAATTTTTCGAGACTTCGTTCATGGCCTGTGATTGGAGTTGTTTTCAGCATATATTAACACACAGAAGGATCGGACCAAAAGGAGGACACTCGTGGGTCTGAGTGTCTTCATGAGCATGAGTCAGCAAATGCAGCCCTTGTTGAATAACACTGCCTTTTCCTGATTCCATGGACCCGAAATCTCCAAATGCAGACGACCCTTCCTACAGCGAACACATGCATGGGACAGCCACAGGATGCTACCCCATTGGAACGGCAATAAAACATGAAAAGCCACCTCATCTTCTCATATCCTGGTGCTCGGGTTCAAGCTTTCAGCCGCTTTTCTGAAAATATACCCAATTGGGGAAGTCAGCCCTTTCAAAACACTCTTACTTATAACTTGGAATTGGTTCCATGGATGAACTACAATGGGGAGGAATAAGAGACGATGGCTATATATTTGGACAGGCACATGGCGCTCTAATTTCCAATGCTGAACAAGAATTGACCCAAGTCTAAGCTTGCTCTCGGAAAGAGAATTGGGCTTGAAAATTTCCCGCTGCTTTGGGACCAGTTCCAAAAGTGGGAAGTTGAGCAGGGGATCTCAGGGAGCCTATAATTCATGGCCCTGCAGGATGGTAAAAGGCACGTAATGTGGATAAATGACTTGGGTTGAACCAGAGAAAAGAACTTGAGAGCAAGGCAGAATTGCAAGACTGGGATTCCAAGAGGGAGAAGCGTCTCGCCTGGTAAGAACCTAGGATGTGGCAGTACTTCTTCAAACATGCCTTTGTCGAAAAAAGGTGTATGCCTTTATCCTGAATATCTTTAGGATAAAGGCATACACCGTTTTTGGGCAACCACGCAGGGGCTCTGTGCAAATCAACACTACATAATGCTATCACTTCCCATCAAAACAAAGGGTCATGTACGAAAAGTGTAAAGACCAGAAATGCAGGGTAACGTGGAGGTAAATCGTACCCACATTTTGTGGATTGTGGGATGACCAATTGCAATCGGCACCCTGGCGAATTCTATGGTGTATTCGAAGATAAAGTAAGAAACAATGCTACAGCACATAGGACACTTCCATTCAAGGACGTATAGTTTCAGGAAAACCAAAGAACCTCAGGTCACAGGCAACCCAACGTTTACTGCTGCTCTCTTTACAAAAGCCTCGACTAGGATACAATCTAAATTTCCTTGGACGGAAAACATGGATGGAGAATATGTGATTCTTATCTACAATGATACATTACAGAGCCAGGAAATAAATGAAATAACGTCACTTGGCGCCACCGGAGTGTTCTTAGTTACAATCATTCTCAGTGAATTTAGTCACATAGAAAAAAGTGGTTTATCAAAGATATGAGGTACAGGTGGAATATAAAATTGCGTCCCTTGAACGAAATGGCAGACGACAGAGAGAATTACACATTTAGCAAACACACTTATGCCTGTAGGAGCGCAAAGGTCACATGAGGTGAGGAAAAACTAGGTGTTTTCAATGAGCACAGATACCATTCCATATAGACCAAGGAGGGAATCAAGACAACTTACTCTAAACCTCAAAGGACTGAACTCAGCCCACTTTACACACCAGAAAAGATTATTGACAACTGGTCAGAATTTGAAAAACAATTTATCTATGTCTCTCTGGAAGAGAATCT
Source organism: Kogia breviceps (assembly GCF_026419965.1). Lineage (NCBI taxonomy): Eukaryota > Metazoa > Chordata > Mammalia > Artiodactyla > Physeteridae > Kogia > Kogia breviceps. Next base: position 38,059,072 of record NC_081329.1, read on the forward strand.
AGTGGATGCACAGCAGGAAGCAACACAGCACGGAAAATCGGCTACACCCGGTGAGAAAAATAAATTGCAAAATAAAGGCAGTGAGTGACAGATAAATTTTTCGAGACTTCGTTCAGGGGCTGTGATTGGAGTTGTTTTCAGCATATATTAACACACAGAAGGATCGGACCAAAGGGAGGACACTCGTGGGTCTGAGTGTCTTCGTGAGCATGAGTCAGCAAATGCAGCCCTTGTTGAATAACACTGCCTTTTCCTGATTCCATGGACCCGAAATCTCCAAATGCAGACGACCCTTCCTACAGCGAACACATGCATGGGACAGCCACAGGATGCTACCCCATTGGAACGGCAATAAAACATGAAAAGCCACCTCATCTTCTCATATCCTGGTGCTCGGGTTCAAGCTTTCAGCCGCTTTTCTGAAAATATACCCAATTGGGGAAGTCAGCCCTTTCAAAACACTCTTACTTATAACTTGGAATTGGTTCCATGGATGAACTACAATGGGGAGGAATAAGAGACGATGGCTATATATTTGGACAGGCACATGGCGCTCTAATTTCCAATGCTGAACAAGAATTGACCCAAGTCTAAGCTTGCTCTCGGAAAGAGAATTGGGCTTGAAAATTTCCCGCTGCTTTGGGACCAGTTCCAAAAGTGGGAAGTTGAGCAGGGGATCTCAGGGAGCCTATAATTCATGGCCCTGCAGGATGGTAAAAGGCACGTAATGTGAATAAATGACTTGGGTTGAACCAGAGAAAAGAACTTGAGAGCAAGGCAGAATTGCAAAACTGGGATTCCAAGAGGGAGAAGCGTCTCGCCTGGTAAGAACCTAGGATGTGGCAGTACTTCTTCAAACATGCCTTTGTCGAAAAAGGGTGTATGCCTTTATCCTGAATATCTTTAGGATAAAGGCATACACCGTTTTTGGGCAACCACGCAGGGGCTCTGTGCAAATCAACACTACATAATGCTATCACATCACATCAAAACAAAGGGTCATGTACGAAAAGTGTAAAGACCAGAAATGCAGGGTAACGTGGAGGTAAATCGTACCCACATTTTGTGGACTGTGGGATGACCAATTGCAATCGGCACCCTGGCGAATTCTATGGTGTATTCGAAGATAAAGTAAGAAACAATGCTACAGCACATAGGACACTTCCATTCAAGGACGTATATTTTCAGGAAAACCAAAGAACCTCAGGTCACAGGCAACCCAACGTTTACTGCTGCTATCTTAACAAAAGCCTCGACTAGGATACAATCTAAATTTCCTTGGACGGAAAACATGGATGGAGAATATGTGATTCTTATCTACAATGATATATTACAGAGCCAGGAATTCAATGAAATAACGTCACTTGGCGCCACCGGAGTGTTCTTAGTTACAATCATTCTCAGTGAATTTAGTCACATAGAAAAAAGTGGTTTATCAAAGATATGAGGTACAGGTGGAATATAAAATTGCGTCCCTTGAACGAAATGGCAGACGACAGAGAGAATTACACATTTAGCAAACACACTTATGCCTGTAGGAGCGCAAAGGTCACATGAGGTGAGGAAAAACCAGGTGTTTTCAATGAGCAGAGATACCATTCCATATAGACCAAGGAGGGAATCAAGACAACTTACTCTAAACCTCAAAGGACTGAACTCAGCCCACTTTACACACCAGAAAAGATTATTGACAACTGGTCAGAATTTGAAAAACAATTTATCTATGTCTCTCTGGAAGAGAATCTAGTGGATGCACAGCAGCAAGCAACACAGCACGGAAAATCGGCTACACCCGGTGAGAAAAATAAACTGCAAAATAAAGGCAGTGAGTGACAGATAAATTTTTCGAGACTTCGTTCAGGGGCTGTGATTGGAGTTGTTTTCAGCATATATTAACACACAGAAGGATCGGACCAAAGGGAGGACACTCGTGGGTCTGAGTGTCTTCGTGAGCATGAGTCAGCAAATGCAGCCCTTGTTGAATAACACTGCCTTTTCCTGATTCCATGGACCCGAAATCTCCAAATGCAGACGACCCTTCCTACAGCGAACACATGCATGGGACAGCCACAGGATGCTACCCCATTGGAACGGCAATAAAACATGAAAAACCACCTCATCTTCTCATATCCTGGTGCTCGGGTTCAAGCTTTCAGCCGCTTTTCTGAAAATATACCCAATTGGGGAAGTCAGCCCTTTCAAAACACTCTTACTTATAACTTGGAATTGGTTCCATGGATGAACTACAATGGGGAGGAATAAGAGACGATGGCTATATATTTGGACAGGCACATGGCGCTCTAATTTCCAATGCTGAACAAGAATTGACCCAAGTCTAAGCTTGCTCTCGGAAAGAGAATTGGGCTTGAAAATTTCCCGCTGCTTTGGGACCAGTTCCAAAAGTGGGAAGTTGAGCAGGGGATCTCAGGGAGCCTATAATTCATGGGCCTGCAGGATGGTAAAAGGCACGTAATGTGGATAAATGACTTGGGTTGAACCAGAGAAAAGAACTTGAGAGCAAGGCAGAATTGCAAAACTGGGATTCCAAGAGGGAGAAGCGTCTCGCCTGGTAAGAACCTACGATGTGGCAGTACTTCTTCAAACATGCCTTTGTCGAAAAAGGGTGTATGCCTTTATCCTGAATATCTTTAGGATAAAGGCATACACCGTTTTTGGGCAACCACGCAGGGGCTCTGTGCAAATCAACACTACATAATGCTATCACTTCCCATCAAAACAAAGGGTCATGTACGAAAAGTGTAAAGACCAGAAATGCAGGGTAACGTGGAGGTAAATCGTACCCACATTTTGTGGATTGTGGGATGACCAATTGCAATCGGCACCCTGCGAATTCTATGGTGTATTCGAAGATAAAGTAAGAAACAATGCTACAGCACATAGGACACTTCCATTCAAGGACGTATATTTTCAGGAAAACCAAAGAACCTCAGGTCACAGGCAACCCAACGTTTACTGCTGCTCTCTTTACAAAAGCCTCGACTAGGATACAATCTAAATTTCCTTGGACGGAAAACATGGATGGAGAATATGTGATTCTTATCTACAATGATATATTACAGAGCCAGGAATTCAATGAAATAACGTCACTTGGCGCCACCGGAGTGTTCTTAGTTACAATCATTCTCAGTGAATTTAGTCACATAGAAAAAAGTGGTTTATCAAAGATATGAGGTACAGGTGGAATATAAAATTGCGTCCCTTGAACGAAATGGCAGACGACAGAGAGAATTACACATTTAGCAAACACACTTATGCCTGTAGGAGCGCAAAGGTCACATGAGGTGAGGAAAAACCAGGTGTTTTCAATGAGCACAGATACCATTCCATATAGACCAAGGAGGGAATCAAGACAACTTACTCTAAACCTCAAAGGACTGAACTCAGCCCACTTTACACACCAGAAAAGATTATTGACAACTGGTCAGAATTTGAAAAACAATTTATCTATGTCTCTCTGGAAGAGAATCTAGTGGATGCACAGCAGCAAGCAACACAGCACGGAAAATCGGCTACACCCGGTGAGAAAAATAAACTGCAAAATAAAGGCAGTGAGTGACAGATAAATTTTTCGAGACTTCGTTCAGGGGCTGTGATTGGAGTTGTTTTCAGCATATATTAACACACAGAAGGATCGGACCAAAGGGAGGACACTCGTGGGTCTGAGTGTCTTCGTGAGCATGAGTCAGCAAATGCAGCCCTTGTTGAATAACACTGCCTTTTCCTGATTCCATGGACCCGAAATCTCCAAATGCAGACGACCCTTCCTACAGCGAACACATGCATGGGACAGCCACAGGATGCTACCCCATTGGAACGGCAATAAAACATGAAAAACCACCTCATCTTCTCATATCCTGGTGCTCGGGTTCAAGCTTTCAGCCGCTTTTCTGAAAATATACCCAATTGGGGAAGTCAGCCCTTTCAAAACACTCTTACTTATAACTTGGAATTGGTTCCATGGATGAACTACAATGGGGAGGAATAAGAGACGATGGCTATATATTTGGACCGGCACATGGCGCTCTAATTTCCAATGCTGAACAAGAATTGACCCAAGTCTAAGCTTGCTCTCGGAAAGAGAATTGGGCTTGAAAATTTCCTGCTGCTTTGGGACCAGTTCCAAAAGTGGGAAGTTGAGCAGGGGATCTCAGGGAGCCTATAATTCATGGCCCTGCAGGATGGTAAAAGGCACGTAATGTGGATAAATGACTTGGGTTGAACCAGAGAAAAGAACTTGAGAGCAAGGCAGAATTGCAAAACTGGGATTCCAAGAGGGAGAAGCGTCTCGCCTGGTAAGAACCTAGGATGTGGCAGTACTTCTTCAAACATGCCTTTGTCGAAAAAGGGTGTATGCCTTTATCCTGAATATCTTTAGGATAAAGGCATACACCGTTTTTGGGCAACCACGCAGGGGCTCTGTGCAAATCAACACTACATAATGCTATCACTTCCCATCAAAACAAAGGGTCATGTACGAAAAGTGTAAAGACCAGAAATGCAGGGTAACGTGGAGGTAAATCGTACCCACATTTTGTGGATTGTGGGATGACCAATTGCAATCGGCAACCTGGCGAATTCTATGGTGTATTCGAAGATAAAGTAAGAAACAATGCTACAGCACATAGGACACTTCCATTCAAGGACGTATATTTTCAGGAAAACCAAAGAACCTCAGGTCACAGGCAACCCAACGTTTACTGATGCTCTCTTTACAAAAGCCTCGACTAGGATACAATCTAAATTTCCTTGGACGGAAAACATGGATGGAGAATATGTGATTCTTATCTACAATGATATATTACAGAGCCAGGAATTCAATGAAATAACGTCACTTGGCGCCACCGGAGTGTTCTTAGTTACAATCATTCTCAGTGAATTTAGTCACATAGAAAAAAGTGGTTTATCAAAGATATGAGGTACAGGTGGAATATAAAATTGCGTCCCTTGAACGAAATGGCAGACGACAGAGAGAATTACACATTTAGCAAACACACTTATGCCTGTAGGAGCGCAAAGGTCACATGAGGTGAGGAAAAACCAGCTGTTTTCAATGAGCACAGATACCATTCCATATAGACCAAAGAGGGAATCAAGACAACTTACTCTAAACCTCAAAGGACTGAACTCAGCCCACTTTACACACCAGAAAAGATTATTGACAACTGGTCAGAATTTGAAAAACAATTTATCGATGTCTCTCTGGAAGAGAATCAAGTGGATGCACAGCAACAAGAAACACAGCACTCAAAATCGGCTACAGCCCGTGAGAAAAATGAACTGCAAATTAAAGGCAGTGAGTGAGAGATAAATTCTTTGAGACTTCGTTCAGGGGCTGTCATTGAAGTTGTTTTGAGCATATATTAACACACAGAAGGATCGGACCAAAGGGAGGACACTCGTGGGTCTGAGTGTCTTCGTGAGCATGAGTCAGCAAATGCAGCCCTTGTAGAATAACACTGCCTTGCCCTGATTCCATTGACCCGAAATCTCCAAATGTAGACGACCCTTCTACAGCAAACACATGCATGGGTCAGCCACAGGATGCTACCCCATTGGAACGGCAAAAAACATGAAAAGGCACCTCATCTTCTCATAACCTGGTACTCGGGTTCAAGCTTCCAGCCACTTTCCTGAAAATATCCCCACTTGGGGAAGTCAGCACTTTCAAAACCTTCTTTCTTATAGCTTGGAATTGGTTCCATGGATGAACTACAACGGGGAAGAATAAGACACGATGCCTATATATTTGGACAGGCATATGGTGCTCTAATTTCAACTGCTGAACAAGAATTGACCCAAGTCTAAGCTTGCTCTCAGAAGGAGAATAGGGCTTGAAAATTTCCCGCTGATTTGTGACCAGTTCCAAAAGTGGGAAGTTGAGCAGGGGATCTCAGGGAGCCTATAATTCATGGCCCTGCAGGATGGTCAAAGGCACCTAATGTGGACAAATGACTTCGGTTGAGCCAGAGAAAAGAACTTGAGAGCAAGGCAGAATTGCAAAAATGGGATTTCAAGAGGGAGACGCGTCTCGCCTGGTAAGAACCTAGGATGTGGCAGTACTTCTTCAACCATGCCTTTGTCGAAAAACGGTGTATGCCTTTATCCTGAATATATTCCGAATAAAGGCATACACCGTTTTTGGGCAACCAGGCAGGGGCTCGGTGCAAATCAACACTACATAGTGCTATCACTTCCCATCTAAACAAAGGGTCATCTACGAAAATTGTAAAGAGTAGAAATTCAGGGTAGCATGGAGGTAAATCGTACCCACATTTTGTGGATTCCAGGATGAGCAATGGCAATCGGCACCCTGGCGAAGTCTATGGTGTATTCAAAAATAATGTAAGAAACAAAGCTACAGCACATAGGACACTTCCACTCAAGGATGTATATTTTCAAGAAAACCAAAGAACCTCAGGTCACAGGCAACCCAACGTTTACTGCTTCTCTCTTTACAAAAGCCTCGACTAGGATACAATCTAAATTTCCTTGGACGGAAAACATGGATGGAGAATATGTGATTCTTATCTACAATGATATATTACTGAGCCAGGAAATCAATGAAGTAACGTCACTTGCCGCCAAAGGAGTGTTCGTAGTTACAATCATTCTCAGTAAATTTAGTCACATAGAAAAAAGTGGTTTATCAAAGATATGAGGTACAGGTGGAATACAAAATTGCGTCCCATGAATGAAATGGCAGACGAGAGAAAGCATCACACATTTAGCAAACACACTTATGCCTGTAGGAGCGCGAAGGTCACTTGAGGTGAGGAAAAACCAGGTGTTTTCAATGAGCACAGATACCATTCCATATAGACCAAAGAGGGAATCAAGACAACTTACTCTAAACCTCAAAGGACTGAACTCAGCCCACTTTACACACCAGAAAAGATTATTGACAACTGGTTAGAATTTGAAAAACAATTTATTGATGTCTCTCTGGAAGAGAATCAAGTGGATTCACAGCAGCAAGCAACACAGCACTCAAAATCGGCTACACCCCGTGAGAAAAATAAACTGCAAAATAAAGGCAGTGAGTGAGAGATAAATTCTTCAAGACTTCATTCAGGGGCTGTCATTGAAGTTGTTTTGAGCATATATTAACACACAGAAGGATCGGACCTAAGGGAGGACACTCGTGGGTCTGAGTGTCTTCGTGAGCATGAGTCAGCAAATGCAGCCCTTGTCGAATAACACTGCCTTTTCCTGATTCCATGGACCCGAAATCTCCAAATGCAGACGAACCTTCCTACAGCGAACACATGCATGAGACAGCCACAGGATGCTACCCCATTGGAACGGCCAAAAAACATGAAAAGACACCTCATCTTCTCATATCCTGGTGCTCGGGTTCAAGCTTTCAGCCGCTTTTCTGAAAATATACCCAATTGGGGAAGTCAGGACTTTCAAAACACTCTTACTTATAACTTGGAATTGGTTCCATGGATGAACTACAATGGGGAAGAATAAGAGACGATGGCTATATATTTGGACAGGCACATGGCGCTCTAATTTCCAATGCTGAACAAGAATTGACCCAAGTCTAAGCTTGCTCTCGGAAGGAGAATTGGGCTTGAAAATGTCCTGTTGCTTTGGGACCAGTTCCGAAATTGGAAAGTTGAGCCGGGGATCTCAGGGAGCCTATAATTCATGGCCCTGCAGGATGGTAAAAGGCACGTAATGTGGAAAAATGACTTGGGTTGAACCAGAGAAAAGAACTTGAGAGCAAGGCAGAATTGCAAAACTGGGATTTCAAGAGGGAGAAGCGTCTCGCCTGGTAAGAACCTAGGATGTGGCAGTACTTCTTCAAACATGCCTTTGTCGAAAAACGGTGTATGCCTTTATCCTGAATATATTCCGAATAAAGGCATACACCGTTTTTGGGCAACCAGGCAGGGGCTCGGTGCAAATCAACACTACATAGTGCTATCACTTCCCATCTAAACAAAGGGTCATCTACGAAAATTGTAAAGAGTAGAAATTCAGGGTAGCATGGAGGTAAATCGTACCCACATTTTGTGGATTCCAGGATGAGCAATGGCAATCGGCACCCTGGCGAAGTCTATGGTGTATTCAAAAATAATGTAAGAAACAAAGCTACAGCACATAGGACACTTCCACTCAAGGATGTATATTTTCAAGAAAACCAAAGAACCTCAGGTCACAGGCAACCCAACGTTTACTGCTTCTCTCTTTACAAAAGCCTCGACTAGGATACAATCTAAATTTCCTTGGACGGAAAACATGGATGGAGAATATGTGATTCTTATCTACAATGATATATTACTGAGCCAGGAAATCAATGAAGTAACGTCACTTGCCGCCAAAGGAGTGTTCGTAGTTACAATCATTCTCAGTAAATTTAGTCACATAGAAAAAAGTGGTTTATCAAAGATATGAGGTACAGGTGGAATACAAAATTGCGTCCCATGAATGAAATGGCAGACGAGAGAAAGCATCACACATTTAGCAAACACACTTATGCCTGTAGGAGCGCGAAGGTCACTTGAGGTGAGGAAAAACCAGGTGTTTTCAATGAGCACAGATACCATTCCATATAGACCAAAGAGGGAATCAAGACAACTTACTCTAAACCTCAAAGGACTGAACTCAGCCCACTTTACACACCAGAAAAGATTATTGACAACTGGTTAGAATTTGAAAAACAATTTATTGATGTCTCTCTGGAAGAGAATCAAGTGGATTCACAGCAGCAAGCAACACAGCACTCAAAATCGGCTACACCCCGTGAGAAAAATAAACTGCAAAATAAAGGCAGTGAGTGAGAGATAAATTCTTCAAGACTTCATTCAGGGGCTGTCATTGAAGTTGTTTTGAGCATATATTAACACACAGAAGGATCGGACCTAAGGGAGGACACTCGTGGGTCTGAGTGTCTTCGTGAGCATGAGTCAGCAAATGCAGCCCTTGTCGAATAACACTGCCTTTTCCTGATTCCATGGACCCGAAATCTCCAAATGCAGACGAACCTTCCTACAGCGAACACATGCATGAGACAGCCACAGGATGCTACCCCATTGGAACGGCCAAAAAACATGAAAAGACACCTCATCTTCTCATATCCTGGTGCTCGGGTTCAAGCTTTCAGCCGCTTTTCTGAAAATATACCCAATTGGGGAAGTCAGGACTTTCAAAACACTCTTACTTATAACTTGGAATTGGTTCCATGGATGAACTACAATGGGGAAGAATAAGAGACGATGGCTATATATTTGGACAGGCACATGGCGCTCTAATTTCCAATGCTGAACAAGAATTGACCCAAGTCTAAGCTTGCTCTCGGAAGGAGAATTGGGCTTGAAAATGTCCTGTTGCTTTGGGACCAGTTCCGAAATTGGAAAGTTGAGCCGGGGATCTCAGGGAGCCTATAATTCATGGCCCTGCAGGATGGTAAAAGGCACGTAATGTGGAAAAATGACTTGGGTTGAACCAGAGAAAAGAACTTGAGAGCAAGGCAGAATTGCAAAACTGGGATTTCAAGAGGGAGAAGCGTCTCGCCTGGTAAGAACCTAGGATGTGGCAGTACTTCTTCAAACATGCCTTTGTCGAAAAACGGTGTATGCCTTTATCCTGAATATATTCCGAATAAAGGCATACACCGTTTTTGGGCAACCAGGCAGGGGCTCGGTGCAAATCAACACTACATAGTGCTATCACTTCCCATCTAAACAAAGGGTCATCTACGAAAAGTGTAAAGACGAGAAATTCAGGGTAGCATGGAGGTAAATCGTACCCACATTTTGTGGATTCCAGGATGAACAATGGCAATCGGCACCCTGGCGAAGTCTATGGTGTATTCAAAAATAATGTAAGAAACAAAGCTACAGCACATAGGACACTTCCACTCAAGGACGTATATTTTCAAGAAAACCAAAGAACCTCAGGTCACAGGCAACCCAACGTTTACTGCTGCTCTCTTTACAAAAGCCTCGACTAGGATACAATCTAAATTTCCTTGGACGGAAAACATGGATGGAGAATATGTGATTCTTATCTACAATGATATATTACTGAGCCAGGAAATCAATGAAATAACGTCACTTGCCGCCAAAGGAGTGTTCGTAGTTACAATCATTCTCAGTAAATTTAGTCACATAGAAAAAATTGGTTTATCAAAGATATGAGGTACAGGTGGAATACAAAATTGCGTCCCATGAATGAAATGGCAGACGAGAGAAAGCATCACACACTTAGCAAACACACTTATGCCTGTAGGAGCGCGAAGGTCACTTGAGGTGAGGAAGAAACAGGTGTTTTCAATGAGCACAGATACCATTCCATATAGACCAAAGGGGGCATAAAGACAACTTACTCTAAACCTCAAAGGACTGAACTCAGCCCACTTTACACACCAGAAAATATTATTTACAACTGGTTAGAATTTGAAAAACAATTTATCGATGTCTCTCTGGAAGAGAATCAAGTGGATGCACAGCAGCAAGCAACACAGCACTGAAAATCGGCTACACGCCGTGAGAAAAATAAACCTCAAAATAAAGGCAGTGAGTGAGAGATAAATTCTTCGAGACTTCGTTCAGGGGCTGTCATTGAAGTTGTTTTGAGCATATATTAACACACAGAAGGATCGGACCTAAGGGAGGACACTCGTGGGTCTGAGTGTCTTCGTGAGCATGAGTCAGCAAATGCAGCCCTTGTCGAATAACACTGCCTTTTCCTGATTCCATGGACCCGAAATCTCCAAATGCAGACGACCCTTCCTACAGCGAACACATGCATGGGACAGCCACAGGATGCTACCCCATTGGAACGGCAAAAAACATGAAAAGCCACCTCATCTTCTCATATCCTGGTGCTCGGTTTCAAGCTTTCAGCCGCTTTTCTGAAAATATACCCAATTGGGGAAGTCAGCACTTTCAAAACACTCTTACTTATAACTTGGAATTGGTTCCATGGATGAACTACAACGGGGAAGAATAAGAGACGATGGCTATATATTTGGACAAGAACATGGCACTCTAATTTCCAATGCTGAACAAGAATTGACCCAAGTCTAAGCTTGCTCTCAGAAGGAGAATTGGGCTTGAAAATTCCTTGCTGCTTTGGGACCAGTTCCGAAAGTGGGAAGTTGAGCCGGGGATCTCAGGGAGCCTATAATTCATGGCCCTGCAGGATGGTAAAAGGCACGTAATGTGGAAAAATGACTTGGGTTGCACCAGAGAAAAGAACTTGAGAGCAAGGCAGAATTGCAAAACTGGGATTTCAAGAGGGAGAAGCGTCTCGCCTGGTAAGAACCTAGGATGTGGCAGTACTTCTTCAAACATGCCTTTGTCGAATAAGGGTGTATGCCTTTATCCTGAATATCTTTAGGATAAAGGCATACACCGTTTTTGGGGAACCAGGCAGGGGCTCTGTGCAAATCAACACTACATAATGCTATCACTTCCCATCAAAACAAAGGGTCATGTACGAAAAGTGTAAAGACCAGAAATGCAGGGTAACGTGGAGGTAAATCGTACCCACATTTTGTGGATTGTGGGATGAACAATGGCAATCGGCACCCTGGCGAATTCTATGGTGTATTCGAAGATAAAGTAAGAAACAATGCTACAGCACATAGGACACTTCCACTGAAGGACGTATATTTTCAAGGAAACCAAAGAACCTCAGGTCACAGGCAACCCAACGTTTACTGCTGTTCTCTTTTCAAAAGCCTCGACGAGGATACAATCTAAATTTCCTTGGACGGAAACATCGATGAAGAATATGTGATTCTCATCTACAATGATATATTACAGAGCCAGGAAATCAATGAAATAACGTCACTTGGCGCCACCGGAGTGTTCTTAGTTACAATCATTCTCAGTGAATTTAGTCACATAGAAAAAAGTGGTTTATCAAAGATATGAGGTACAGGTGGAATATAAAATTGCGTCCCTTGAATGAAATGGCAGACGACAGAGAGAATTACACATTTAGCAAACACACTTATGCCTGTAGGAGCGCAAAGGTCACATGAGGTGAGGAAAAACCAGGTGTTTTCAATGAGCACAGATACCATTCCATATAGACCAAGGAGGGAATCAAGACAACTTACTCTAAACCTCAAAGGACTGAACTCAGCCCACTTTACACACCAGAAAAGATTATTGACAACTGGTCAGAATTTGAAAAAAAATTTATCGATGTCTCTCTGGAAGAGAATCAAGTGGATGCACAGCCGCAAGCAACACAGCACTCAAAATCGGCTACACCCGGTGAGAAAAATAAACTGCAAAATAAAGGCAGTGAGTGACAGATAAATTCTTGGAGACTTCGTTCAGGGGCTGTGATTGGAGTTGTTTTCAGCATATATTAACACACAGAAAGATGGGACCTAAGGGAGGACAATCGTGGGTCTGAGTGTCTTCGTGAGCATGAGTCAGCAAATGCAGCCCTTGTAGAATAACACTGCCTTGCCCAGATTCCATTGACCCGAAATCTCCAAATGTAGACGACCCTTCTACAGCGAACACATGCATGGGTCAGACACAGGATGCTACCCCATTGGAACGGGAAAAAACATGAAAAGGCACCTCATCTTCTCATATCCTGGTGCTCGGGTTCAAGCTTCCAGCCACTTTCCTGAAAATATCCCCACTTGGGGAAGTCAGCACTTTCAAAACCTTGTTTCTTATAGCTTGGAATTGGTTCCATGGATGAACTACAACGGGGAAGAATAAGACACGATGCCTATATATTTGGACAGGCATATGGTGCTCTAATTTCAACTGCTGAACAAGAATTGACCCAAGTCTAAGCTTGCTCTCAGAAGGAGAATAGGGCTTGAAAATTTCCCGCTGATTTGTGACCAGTTCCAAAAGTGGGAAGTTGAGCAGGGGATCTCAGCGAGCATATAATTCATGGGCCTGCAGGATGGGCCAAGACACCTAATGTGGACAAATGACTTGGGTTGAGCCAGAGAAAAGAACTTGAGAGCAAGGCAGAATTGCAGAAATGGGATTTCAAGAGGGAGACGCGTCTCGCCTGGTAAGAACCTAGAATGTGGCAATACTTCTTCAACCATGCCTTTGTCAAAAAATGGTGTATGCCTTTATCCTGAATATATTCCGAATAAAGGCATACACCGTTTTTGGGCAACCAGGTAGGGGCTCGGGGCAAATCAACACTACATAGTGCTATCACTTCCCATCTAAACAAAGGGTCATCTACGAAAATTGTAAAGACTAGAAATTCAGGGTAGCATGGAGGTAAATCGTACCCACATTTTGTGGATTCCAGGATGAAAAATGGCAATCGGCACCCTGGCGAAGTCTATGGTGTATTCAAAAATAATGTAAGAAACAAAGCTACAGCACATAGGACACTTCCACTCAAGGACGTATATTTTCAAGAAAACCAAAGAACCTCAGGTCACAGGCATCCCAACGTTTCCTGCTGCTCTCTTTACAAAAGCCTCGACTAGGATACAATCTAAATTTCCTTGGACGGAAAACATGGATGGAGAATATGTGATTCTTATCTACAATGATATATTACAGAGCCAGGAAATCAATGAAATAACGCCACTTGCCGCCAAAGGAGTGTTCGTAGTTACAATCATTCTCAGTAAATTTAGTCACATAGAAAAAAGTGGTTTATCAAAGATATGAGGTACAGGTGGAATACAAAATTGCATCCCATGAATGAAATGGCAGACGACAGAGAGAATTACACATTTAGCAAACACACTTATGCCTGTAGGAGCGCAAAGGTCACATGAGGTGAGGAAAAACCAGGTGTTTTCAATGAGCACAGATACCATTCCATATAGACCAAGGAGGGAATCAGGACAACTTACTCTAAACCTCAAAGGACTGAACTCAGCCCACTTTACACACCAGAAAAGATTATTGACAACTGGTCAGAATTTGAAAAACAATTTATCTATGTCTCTCTGGAAGAGAATCTAGTGGATGCACAGCAGCAAGCAACACAGCACGGAAAATCGGCTACACCCGGTGAGAAAAATAAACTGCAAAATAAAGGCAGTGAGTGAGAGATAAATTCTTCGAGACTTCGTTCAGGGGCTGTCATTGAAGTTCTTTTTAGCATATATTAACACAGAGAAGGATCGGACCTAAGGGAGGACACTCGTGGGTCTGAGTGTCTTCGTGAGCATGAGTCAGCAAATGCAGCCCTTGTCGAATAACATTGCCTTTTCCTGATTCCATGGACCCGAAATCTCCAAGTGCAGACGACCCTTCTACAGCGAACACATGCATGGGTCATCCACAGGATGCTACCCCATTGGAACGGGAAAAAACATTAAAAGGCACCTCATCTTCTCATATCCTGGTGCTCGGGTTCAAGCTTCCAGCCACTTTCCTGAAAATATCCCCACTTGGGGAAGTCAGCACTTTCAAAACCTTCATTCTTATAGCTTGGAATTGGTTCCATGGATGAACTACAACGGGGAAGAATAAGACACGATGCCTATATATTTGGACAGGCATATGGTGCTCTAATTTCAACTGCTGAACAAGAATTGACCCAAGTCTAAGCTTGCTCTCAGAAGGAGAATAGGGCTTGAAAATTTCCCGCTGATTTGTGACCAGTTCCAAAAGTGGGAAGTTGAGCATGGGATCTCAGCGAGCATATAATTCATGGGCCTGCAGGGTGGGCCAAGACACCTAATGTGGACAAATGACTTGGGTTGAGCCAGAGAAAAGAACTTGAGAGCAAGGCAGAATTGCAAAACTGGGATTTCAAGAGGGAGGAGCGTCTCGCCTGGTAACAACCTAGGATGTGGCAGTACTTCTTCAAACATGCCTTTGTCGAAAAAGGGTATATGCCTTTATCCTGAATATATTCCGAATAAAGGCATACACCGTTTTTGGGCAACCAGGCAGGGGCTCGGTGCAAATCAACACTACATAGTGCTATCACTTCCCATCTAAACAAAGGGACATCTACGAAAAGTGTAAAGACTAGAAATTCAGGGTAGCATGGAGGTAAATCGTACCCACATTTTGTGGATTCCAGGATGAACAATGGCAATCGGCACCCTGGCGAAGTCTATGGTGTATTCAAAAATAATGTAAGAAACAAAGCTACAGCATATAGGACACTTCCACTCAAGGACGTATATTTTCAAGAAAACCAAAGAACCTCAGGTCACAGGCAACCCAACGTTTACCGCTGCTCTCTTTACAAAAGCCTCGACTAGGATACAATCTAAATTTCCTTGGACGGAAAACATGGATGGAGAATATGTGATTCTTATCTACAATGATATATTACTGAACCAGGAAATCAATGAAATAACGTCACTTGCCGCCAAAGGAGTGTTCGTAGTTACAATCATTCTCAGTAAATTTAGTCACATAGAAAAAAGTGGTTTATCAAAGATATGAGGTACAGGTGGAATACAAAATTGCGTCCCATGAATGAAACGGCAGACGACAGAGAGAATTACACATTTAGCAAACACACTTATGCCTGTAGGAGCGCAAAGGTCACATGAGGTGAGGAAAAACCAGGTGTTTTCAATGAGCACAAATACCATTCCATATAGACAAAGGAGGGAATCAAGACAAGTTACTCTAAACCTCAAAGGACTGAACTCAGCCCACTTTACACACCAGAAAAGATTATTGACAACTGGTCAGAATTTGAAAAACAATTTATCTATGTCTCTCTGGAAGAGAATCTAGTGGATGCACAGCAGCAAGCAACACAGCACGGAAAATCGGCTACACCCGGTGAGAAAAATAAACTGCAAAATAAAGGCAGTGAGTGAGAGATAAATTCTTCGAGACTTCGTTCAGGGGCTGTGATTGGAATTGTTTTCAGCATATGTTCACACACAGAAAGATGGGACCTTAGGGAGGACAATCGTGGGTCTGAGTGTCTTCGTGAGCATGAGTCAGCAAATGCAGCCCTTGTAGAATAACACTGCCTTGCCCAGATTCCATTGACCCGAAATCTCCAAATGTAGACGACCCTTCTACAGCGAACACATGCATGGGTCAGACACAGGATGCTACCCCATTGGAACGGGAAAAAACATGAAAAGGCACCTCATCTTCTCATATCCTGGTGCTCGGGTTCAAGCTTCCAGCCACTTTCCTGAAAATATCCCCACTTGCGGAAGTCAGCACTTTCAAAACCTTCTTTCTTAGAGCTTGGAATTGCTTCCATGGATGAACTACAACGGAGAAGAATAAGACACGATGCCTTTATATTTGGACAGGCATATCGTGCTCTAATTTCAACTGCTGAACAATAATTGACCCAAGTCTAAGCTTGCTCTCAGAAGGAGAATAGGGCTTGAATATTTCCCGCTGATTTGTGACCAGTTCCAAAAGTGGGAAGTTGAGCAGGGGATCTCAGGGAGCCTATAATTCATGGCCCTGCAGGATGGTAAAAGGCACGTAATGTGGATAAATGACTTGGGTTGAACCAGAGAAAAGAACTTGAGAGCAAGGCAGAATTGCAAAACTGGGATTCCAAGAGGGAGAAGCGTCTCGCCTGGTAAGAACCTACGATGTGGCAGTACTTCTTCAAACATGCCTTTGTCGAAAAAGGGTGTATGCCTTTATCCTGAATATCTTTAGGATAAAGGCATACACCGTTTTTGGGCAACCACGCAGGGGCTCTGTGCAAATCAACACTACATAATGCTATCACTTCCCATCAAAACAAAGGGTCATGTACGAAAAGTGTAAAGACCAGAAATGCAGGGTAACGTGGAGGTAAATCGTACCCACATTTTGTGGATTGTGGGATGACCAATTGCAATCGGCACCCTGGCGAATTCTATGGTGTATTCGAAGATAAAGTAAGAAACAATGCTACAGCACATAGGACACTTCCATTCAAGGACGTATATTTTCAGGAAAACCAAAGAACCTCAGGTCACAGGCAACCCAACGTTTACTGCTGCTCTCTTTACAAAAGCCTCGACTAGGATACAATCTAAATTTCCTTGGACGGAAAACATGGATGGAGAATATGTGATTCTTATCTACAATGATACATTACAGAGCCAGGAAATCAATGAAATAACGTCACTTGGCGCCACCGGAGTGTTCTTAGTTACAATCATTCTCAGTGAATTTAGTCACATAGAAAAAAGTGGTTTATCAAAGATATGAGGTACAGGTGGAATATAAAATTGCGTCCCTTGAACGAAATGGCAGACGACAGAGAGAATTACACATTTAGCAAACACACTTATGCCTGTAGGAGCGCAAAGGTCACATGAGGTGAGGAAAAACCAGGTGTTTTCAATGAGCACAGATACCATTCCATATAGACCAAGGAGGGAATCAAGACAACTTACTCTAAACCTCAAAGGACTGAACTCAGCCCACTTTACACACCAGAAAAGATTATTGACAACTGGTCAGAATTTGAAAAACAATTTATCTATGTCTCTCTGGAAGAGAATCTAGTGGATGCACAGCAGCAAGCAACACAGCACGGAAAATCGGCTACACCCGGTGAGAAAAATAAACTGCAAAATAAAGGCAGTGAGTGACAGATAAATTTTTTGAGACTTCGTTCAGGGGCTGTGATTGGAGTTGTTTTCAGCATATATTAACACACAGAAGGATCGGACCAAAGGGAGGACACTCGTGGGTCTGAGTGTCTTCGTGTGCATGAGTCAGCAAATGCAGCCCTTGTTGAATAACACTGCCTTTTCCTGATTCCATGGACCCGAAATCTCCAAATGCAGACGACCCTTCCTACAGCGAACACATGCATGGGACAGCCACAGGATGCTACCCCATTGGAACGGCAATAAAACATGAAAAGCCACCTCATCTTCTCATATCCTGGTGCTCGGGTTCAAGCTTTCAGCCGCTTTTCTGAAAATATACCCAATTGGGGAAGTCAGCCCTTTCAAAACACTCTTACTTATAACTTGGAATTGGTTCCATGGATGAACTACAATGGGGAGGAATAAGACGATGGCTATATATTTGGACAGGCACATGGCGCTCTAATTTCCAATGCTGAACAAGAATTGACCCAAGTCTAAGCTTGCTCTCGGAAAGAGAATTGGGCTTGAAAATTTCCCGCTGCTTTGGGACCAGTTCCAAAAGTGGGAAGTTGAGCAGGGGATCTCAGGGAGCCTATAATTCATGGCCCTGCAGGATGGTAAAAGGCACGTAATGTGGATAAATGACTTGGGTTGAACCAGAGAAAAGAACTTGAGAGCAAGGCAGAATTGCAAGACTGGGATTCCAAGAGGGAGAAGCGTCTCGCCTGGTAAGAACCTAGGATGTGGCAGTACTTCTTCAAACATGCCTTTGTCGAAAAAGGGTGTATGCCTTTATCCTGAATATCTTTAGGATAAAGGCATACACCGTTTTTGGGCAACCACGCAGGGGCTCTGTGCAAATCAACACTACATAATGCTATCACTTCCCATCAAAACAAAGGGTCATGTACGAAAAGTGTAAAGACCAGAAATGCAGGGTAACGTGGAGGTAAATCGTACCCACATTTTGTGGACTGTGGGATGACCAATTGCAATCGGCACCCTGGCGAATTCTATGGTGTATTCGAAGATAAAGTAAGAAACAATGCTACAGCACATAGGACACTTCCATTCAAGGACGTATATTTTCAGGAAAACCAAAGAACCTCAGGTCACAGGCAACCCAACGTTTACTGCTGCTCTCTTTACAAAAGCCTCGACTAGGATACAATCTAAATTTCCTTGGACGGAAAACATGGATGGAGAATATGTGATTCTTATCTACAATGATATATTACAGAGCCAGGAATTCAATGAAATAACGTCACTTGGCGCCACCGGAGTGTTCTTAGTTACAATCATTCTCAGTGAATTTAGTCACATAGAAAAAAGTGGTTTATCAAAGATATGAGGTACAGGTGGAATATAAAATTGCGTCCCTTGAACGAAATGGCAGACGACAGAGAGAATTACACATTTAGCAAACACACTTATGCCTGTAGGAGCGCAAAGGTCACATGAGGTGAGGAAAAACCAGGTGTTTTCAATGAGCACAGATACCATTCCATATAGACCAAGGAGGGAATCAAGACAACTTACTCTAAACCTCAAAGGACTGAACTCAGCCCACTTTACACACCAGAAAAGATTATTGACAACTGGTCAGAATTTGAAAAACAATTTATCTATGTCTCTCTGGAAGAGAATCTAGTGGATGCACAGCAGCAAGCAACACAGCACGGAAAATCGGCTACACCCGGTGAGAAAAATAAACTGCAAAATAAAGGCAGTGAGTGACAGATAAATTTTTCGAGACTTCGTTCAGGGGCTGTGATTGGAGTTGTTTTCAGCATATATTAACACACAGAAGGATCGGACCAAAGGGAGGACACTCGTGGGTCTGAGTGTCTTCGTGAGCATGAGTCAGCAAATGCAGCCCTTGTTGAATAACACTGCCTTTTCCTGATTCCATGGACCCGAAATCTCCAAATGCAGACGACCCTTCCTACAGCGAACACATGCATGGGACAGCCACAGGATGCTACCCCATTGGAACGGCAATAAAACATGAAAAGCCACCTCATCTTCTCATATCCTGGTGCTCGGGTTCAAGCTTTCAGCCGCTTTTCTGAAAATATACCCAATTGGGGAAGTCAGCCCTTTCAAAACACTCTTACTTATAACTTGGAATTGGTTCCATGGATGAACTACAATGGGGAGGAATAAGAGACGATGGCTATATATTTGGACAGGCACATGGCGCTCTAATTTCCAATGCTGAACAAGAATTGACCCAAGTCTAAGCTTGCTCTCGGAAAGAGAATTGGGCTTGAAAATTTCCCGCTGCTTTGGGACCAGTTCCAAAAGTGGGAAGTTGAGCAGGGGATCTCAGGGAGCCTATAATTCATGGCCCTGCAGGATGGTAAAAGGCACGTAATGTGGATAAATGACTTGGGTTGAACCAGAGAAAAGAACTTGAGAGCAAGGCAGAATTGCAAAACTGGGATTCCAAGAGGGAGAAGCGTCTCGCCTGGTAAGAACCTAGGATGTGGCAGTACTTCTTCAAACATGCCTTTGTCGAAAAAGGGTGTATGCCTTTATCCTGAATATCTTTAGGATAAAGGCATACACCATTTTTGGGCAACCACGCAGGGGCTCTGTGCAAATCAACACTACATAATGCTATCACTTCCCATCAAAACAAAGGGTCATGTACGAAAAGTGTAAAGACCAGAAATGCAGGGTAACGTGGAGGTAAATCGTACCCACATTTTGTGGATTGTGGGATGACCAATTGCAATCGGCACCCTGGCGAATTCTATGGTGTATTCGAAGATAAAGTAAGAAACAATGCTACAGCACATAGGACACTTCCATTCAAGGACGTATATTTTCAGGAAAACCAAAGAACCTCAGGTCACAGGCAACCCAACGTTTACTGCTGCTCTCTTTACAAAAGCCTCGACTAGGATACAATCTAAATTTCCTTGGACGGAAAACATGGATGGAGAATATGTGATTCTTATCTACAATGATACATTACAGAGCCAGGAAATCAATGAAATAACGTCACTTGGCGCCACCGGAGTGTTCTTAGTTACAATCATTCTCAGTGAATTTAGTCACATAGAAAAAAGTGGTTTATCAAAGATATGAGGTACAGGTGGAATATAAAATTGCGTCCCTTGAACGAAATGGCAGACGACAGAGAGAATTACACATTTAGCAAACACACTTATGCCTGTAGGAGCGCAAAGGTCACATGAGGTGAGGAAAAACCAGGTGTTTTCAATGAGCACAGATACCATTCCATATAGACCAAGGAGGGAATCAAGACAACTTACTCTAAACCTCAAAGGACTGAACTCAGCCCACTTTACACACCAGAAAAGATTATTGACAACTGGTCAGAATTTGAAAAACAATTTATCTATGTCTCTCTGGAAGAGAATCTAGTGGATGCACAGCAGCAAGCAACACAGCACGGAAAATCGGCTACACCCGGTGAGAAAAATAAACTGCAAAATAAAGGCAGTGAGTGACAGATAAATTTTTCGAGACTTCGTTCAGGGGCTGTGATTGGAGTTGTTTTCAGCATATATTAACACACAGAAGGATCGGACCAAAGGGAGGACACTCGTGGGTCTGAGTGTCTTCGTGAGCATGAGTCAGCAAATGCAGCCCTTGTTGAATAACACTGCCTTTTCCTGATTCCATGGACCCGAAATCTCCAAATGCAGACGACCCTTCCTACAGCGAACACATGCATGGGACAGCCACAGGATGCTACCCCATTGGAACGGCAATAAAACATGAAAAGCCACCTCATCTTCTCATATCCTGGTGCTCGGGTTCAAGCTTTCAGCCGCTTTTCTGAAAATATACCCAATTGGGGAAGTCAGCCCTTTCAAAACACTCTTACTTATAACTTGGAATTGGTTCCATGGATGAACTACAATGGGGAGGAATAAGAGACGATGGCTATATATTTGGACAGGCACATGGCGCTCTAATTTCCAATGCTGAACAAGAATTGACCCAAGTCTAAGCTTGCTCTCGGAAAGAGAATTGGGCTTGAAAATTTCCCGCTGCTTTGGGACCAGTTCCAAAAGTGGGAAGTTGAGCAGGGGATCTCAGGGAGCCTATAATTCATGGCCCTGCAGGATGGTTAAAGGCACGTAATGTGGATAAATGACTTGGGTTGAACCAGAGAAAAGAACTTGAGAGCAAGGCAGAATTGCAAAACTGGGATTCCAAGAGGGAGAAGCGTCTCGCCTGGTAAGAACCTAGGATGTGGCAGTACTTCTTCAAACATGCCTTTGTCGAAAAAGGGTGTATGCCTTTATCCTGAATATCTTTAGGATAAAGGCATACACCGTTTTTGGGCAACCACGCAGGGGCTCTGTGCAAATCAACACTACATAATGCTATCACTTCCCATCAAAACAAAGGGTCATGTACGAAAAGTGTAAAGACCAGAAATGCAGGGTAACGTGGAGGTAAATCGTACCCACATTTTGTGGATTCCAGGATGAACAATGGCAATCGGCACCCTGGCGAAGTCTATGGTGTATTCAAAAATAATGTAAGAAACAAAGCTACAGCACATAGGACACTTCCATTCAAGGACGTATATTTTCAGGAAAACCAAAGAACCTCAGGTCACAGGCAACCCAACGTTTACTGCTGCTCTCTTTACAAAAGCCTCGACTAGGATACAATCTAAATTTCCTTGGACGGAAAACATGGATGGAGAATATGTGATTCTTATCTACAATGATATATTACAGAGCCAGGAATTCAATGAAATAACGTCACTTGGCGCCACCGGAGTGTTCTTAGTTACAATCATTCTCAGTGAATTTAGTCACATAGAAAAAAGTGGTTTATCAAAGATATGAGGTACAGGTGGAATATAAAATTGCGTCCCTTGAACGAAATGGCAGACGACAGAGAGAATTACACATTTAGCAAACACACTTATGCCTGTAGGAGCGCAAAGGTCACATGAGGTGAGGAAAAACCAGGTGTTTTCAATGAGCACAGATACCATTCCATATAGACCAAGGAGGGAATCAAGACAACTTACTCTAAACCTCAAAGGACTGAACTCAGCCCACTTTACACACCAGAAAAGATTATTGACAACTGGTCAGAATTTGAAAAACAATTTATCTATGTCTCTCTGGAAGAGAATCTAGTGGATGCACAGCAGCAAGCAACACAGCACGGAAAATCGGCTACACCCGGTGAGAAAAATAAACTGCAAAATAAAGGCAGTGAGTGAGAGATAAATTCTTCGAGACTTCGTTCAGGGGCTGTGATTGGAGTTGTTTTCAGCATATATTAACACACAGAAGGATCGGACCAAAGGGAGGACACTCGTGGGTCTGAGTGTCTTCGTGAGCATGAGTCAGCAAATGCAGCCCTTGTTGAATAACACTGCCTTTTCCTGATTCCATGGACCCGAAATCTCCAAATGCAGACGACCCTTCCTACAGCGAACACATGCATGGGACAGCCACAGGATGCTACCCCATTGGAACGGCAATAAAACATGAAAAGCCACCTCATCTTCTCATATCCTGGTGCTCGGGTTCAAGCTTTCAGCCGCTTTTCTGAAAATATACCCAATTGGGGAAGTCAGCCCTTTCAAAACACTCTTACTTATAACTTGGAATTGGTTCCATGGATGAACTACAATGGGGAGGAATAAGAGACGATGGCTATATATTTGGACAGGCACATGGCGCTCTAATTTCCAATGCTGAACAAGAATTGACCCAAGTCTAAGCTTGCTCTCGGAAAGAGAATTGGGCTTGAAAATTTCCCGCTGCTTTGGGACCAGTTCCAAAAGTGGGAAGTTGAGCAGGGGATCTCAGGGAGCCTATAATTCATGGCCCTGCAGGATGGTAAAAGGCACGTAATGTGGATAAATGACTTGGGTTGAACCAGAGAAAAGAACTTGAGAGCAAGGCAGAATTGCAAAACTGGGATTCCAAGAGGGAGAAGCGTCTCGCCTGGTAAGAACCTAGGATGTGGCAGTACTTCTTCAAACATGCCTTTGTCGAAAAAGGGTGTATGCCTTTATCCTGAATATCTTTAGGATAAAGGCATACACCGTTTTTGGGCAACCACGCAGGGGCTCTGTGCAAATCAACACTACATAATGCTATCACTTCCCATCAAAACAAAGGGTCATGTACGAAAAGTGTAAAGACCAGAAATGCAGGGTAACGTGGAGGTAAATCGTACCCACATTTTGTGGATTGTGGGATGACCAATTGCAATCGGCACCCTGGCGAATTCTATGGTGTATTCGAAGATAAAGTAAGAAACAATGCTACAGCACATAGGACACTTCCATTCAAGGACGTATATTTTCAGGAAAACCAAAGAACCTCAGGTCACAGGCAACCCAACGTTTACTGCTGCTCTCTTTACAAAAGCCTCGACTAGGATACAATCTAAATTTCCTTGGACGGAAAACATGGATGGAGAATATGTGATTCTTATCTACAATGATACATTACAGAGCCAGGAAATCAATGAAATAACGTCACTTGGCGCCACCGGAGTGTTCTTAGTTACAATCATTCTCAGTGAATTTAGTCACATAGAAAAAAGTGGTTTATCAAAGATATGAGGTACAGGTGGAATATAAAATTGCGTCCCTTGAACGAAATGGCAGACGACAGAGAGAATTACACATTTAGCAAACACACTTATGCCTGTAGGAGCGCAAAGGTCACATGAGGTGAGGAAAAACCAGGTGTTTTCAATGAGCACAGATACCATTCCATATAGACCAAGGAGGGAATCAAGACAACTTACTCTAAACCTCAAAGGACTGAACTCAGCCCACTTTACACACCAGAAAAGATTATTGACAACTGGTCAGAATTTGAAAAACAATTTATCTATGTCTCTCTGGAAGAGAATCTAGTGGATGCACAGCAGCAAGCAACACAGCACGGAAAATCGGCTACACCCGGTGAGAAAAATAAACTGCAAAATAAAGGCAGTGAGTGACAGATAAATTTTTCGAGACTTCGTTCAGGGGCTGTGATTGGAGTTGTTTTCAGCATATATTAACACACAGAAGGATCGGACCAAAGGGAGGACACTCGTGGGTCTGAGTGTCTTCGTGAGCATGAGTCAGCAAATGCAGCCCTTGTTGAATAACACTGCCTTTTCCTGATTCCATGGACCCGAAATCTCCAAATGCAGACGACCCTTCCTACAGCGAACACATGCATGGGACAGCCACAGGATGCTACCCCATTGGAACGGCAATAAAACATGAAAAGCCACCTCATCTTCTCATATCCTGGTGCTCGGGTTCAAGCTTTCAGCCGCTTTTCTGAAAATATACCCAATTGGGGAAGTCAGCCCTTTCAAAACACTCTTACTTATAACTTGGAATTGGTTCCATGGATGAACTACAATGGGGAGGAATAAGAGACGATGGCTATATATTTGGACAGGCACATGGCGCTCTAATTTCCAATGCTGAACAAGAATTGACCCAAGTCTAAGCTTGCTCTCGGAAAGAGAATTGGGCTTGAAAATTTCCCGCTGCTTTGGGACCAGTTCCAAAAGTGGGAAGTTGAGCAGGGGATCTCAGGGAGCCTATAATTCATGGCCCTGCAGGATGGTAAAAGGCACGTAATGTGGATAAATGACTTGGGTTGAACCAGAGAAAAGAACTTGAGAGCAAGGCAGAATTGCAAAACTGGGATTCCAAGAGGGAGAAGCGTCTCGCCTGGTAAGAACCTAGGATGTGGCAGTACTTCTTCAAACATGCCTTTGTCGAAAAAGGGTGTATGCCTTTATCCTGAATATCTTTAGGATAAAGGCATACACCGTTTTTGGGCAACCACGCAGGGGCTCTGTGCAAATCAACACTACATAATGCTATCACTTCCCATCAAAACAAAGGGTCATGTACGAAAAGTGTAAAGACCAGAAATGCAGGGTAACGTGGAGGTAAATCGTACCCACATTTTGTGGATTGTGGGATGACCAATTGCAATCGGCACCCTGGCGAATTCTATGGTGTATTCGAAGATAAAGTAAGAAACAATGCTACAGCACATAGGACACTTCCATTCAAGGACGTATATTTTCAGGAAAACCAAAGAACCTCAGGTCACAGGCAACCCAACGTTTACTGCTGCTCTCTTTACAAAAGCCTCGACTAGGATACAATCTAAATTTCCTTGGACGGAAAACATGGATGGAGAATATGTGATTCTTATCTACAATGATACATTACAGAGCCAGGAAATAAATGAAATAACGTCACTTGGCGCCACCGGAGTGTTCTTAGTTACAATCATTCTCAGTGAATTTAGTCACATAGAAAAAAGTGGTTTATCAAAGATATGAGGTACAGGTGGAATATAAAATTGCGTCCCTTGAACGAAATGGCAGACGACAGAGAGAATTACACATTTAGCAAACACACTTATGCCTGTAGGAGCGCAAAGGTCACATGAGGTGAGGAAAAACCAGGTGTTTTCAATGAGCACAGATACCATTCCATATAGACCAAGGAGGGAATCAAGACAACTTACTCTAAACCTCAAAGGACTGAACTCAGCCCACTTTACACACCAGAAAAGATTATTGACAACTGGTCAGAATTTGAAAAACAATTTATCTATGTCTCTCTGGAAGAGAATCTAGTGGATGCACAGCAGCAAGCAACACAGCACGGAAAATCGGCTACACCCGGTGAGAAAAATAAACTGCAAAATAAAGGCAGTGAGTGACAGATAAATTTTTCGAGACTTCGTTCAGGGGCTGTGATTGGAGTTGTTTTCAGCATATATTAACACACAGAAGGATCGGACCAAAGGGAGGACACTCGTGGGTCTGAGTGTCTTCGTGAGCATGAGTCAGCAAATGCAGCCCTTGTTGAATAACACTGCCTTTTCCTGATTCCATGGACCCGAAATCTCCAAATGCAGACGACCCTTCCTACAGCGAACACATGCATGGGACAGCCACAGGATGCTACCCCATTGGAACGGCAATAAAACATGAAAAGCCACCTCATCTTCTCATATCCTGGTGCTCGGGTTCAAGCTTTCAGCCGCTTTTCTGAAAATATACCCAATTGGGGAAGTCAGCCCTTTCAAAACACTCTTACTTATAACTTGGAATTGGTTCCATGGATGAACTACAATGGGGAGGAATAAGAGACGATGGCTATATATTTGGACAGGCACATGGCGCTCTAATTTCCAATGCTGAACAAGAATTGACCCAAGTCTAAGCTTGCTCTCGGAAAGAGAATTGGGCTTGAAAATTTCCCGCTGCTTTGGGACCAGTTCCAAAAGTGGGAAGTTGAGCAGGGGATCTCAGGGAGCCTATAATTCATGGCCCTGCAGGATGGTAAAAGGCACGTAATGTGGATAAATGACTTGGGTTGAACCAGAGAAAAGAACTTGAGAGCAAGGCAGAATTGCAAAACTGGGATTCCAAGAGGGAGAAGCGTCTCGCCTGGTAAGAACCTAGGATGTGGCAGTACTTCTTCAAACATGCCTTTGTCGAAAAAGGGTGTATGCCTTTATCCTGAATATCTTTAGGATAAAGGCATACACCGTTTTTGGGCAACCACGCAGGGGCTCTGTGCAAATCAACACTACATAATGCTATCACTTCCCATCAAAACAAAGGGTCATGTACGAAAAGTGTAAAGACCAGAAATGCAGGGTAACGTGGAGGTAAATCGTACCCACATTTTGTGGATTGTGGGATGACCAATTGCAATCGGCACCCTGGCGAATTCTATGGTGTATTCGAAGATAAAGTAAGAAACAATGCTACAGCACATAGGACACTTCCATTCAAGGACGTATATTTTCAGGAAAACCAAAGAACCTCAGGTCACAGGCAACCCAACGTTTACTGATGCTCTCTTTACAAAAGCCTCGACTAGGATACAATCTAAATTTCCTTGGACGGAAAACATGGATGGAGAATATGTGATTCTTATCTACAATGATATATTACAGAGCCAGGAATTCAATGAAATAACGTCACTTGGCGCCACCGGAGTGTTCTTAGTTACAATCATTCTCAGTGAATTTAGTCACATAGAAAAAAGTGGTTTATCAAAGATATGAGGTACAGGTGGAATATAAAATTGCGTCCCTTGAACGAAATGGCAGACGACAGAGAGAATTACACATTTAGCAAACACACTTATGCCTGTAGGAGCGCAAAGGTCACATGAGGTGAGGAAACCCAGGTGTTTTCAATGAGCACAGATACCATTCCATATAGACCAAGGAGGGAATCAAGACAACTTACTCTAAACCTCAAAGGACTGAACTCAGCCCACTTTACACACCAGAAAAGATTATTGACAACTGGTCAGAATTTGAAAAACAATTTATCTATGTCTCTCTGGAAGAGAATCTAGTGGATGCACAGCAGCAAGCAACACAGCACGGAAAATCGGCTACACCCGGTGAGAAAAATAAACTGCAAAATAAAGGCAGTGAGTGACAGATAAATTTTTCGAGACTTCGTTCAGGGGCTGTGATTGGAGTTGTTTTCAGCATATATTAACACACAGAAGGATCGGACCAAAGGGAGGACACTCGTGGGTCTGAGTGTCTTCGTGAGCATGAGTCAGCAAATGCAGCCCTTGTTGAATAACACTGCCTTTTCCTGATTCCATGGACCCGAAATCTCCAAATGCAGACGACCCTTCCTACAGCGAACACATGCATGGGACAGCCACAGGATGCTACCCCATTGGAACGGCAATAAAACATGAAAAGCCACCTCATCTTCTCATATCCTGGTGCTCGGGTTCAAGCTTTCAGCCGCTTTTCTGAAAATATACCCAATTGGGGAAGTCAGCCCTTTCAAAACACTCTTACTTATAACTTGGAATTGGTTCCATGGATGAACTACAATGGGGAGGAATAAGAGACGATGGCTATATATTTGGACAGGCACATGGCGCTCTAATTTCCAATGCTGAACAAGAATTGACCCAAGTCTAAGCTTGCTCTCGGAAAGAGAATTGGGCTTGAAAATTTCCCGCTGCTTTGGGACCAGTTCCAAAAGTGGGAAGTTGAGCAGGGGATCTCAGGGAGCCTATAATTCATGGCCCTGCAGGATGGTAAAAGGCACGTAATGTGGATAAATGACTTGGGTTGAACCAGAGAAAAGAACTTGAGAGCAAGGCAGAATTGCAAAACTGGGATTCCAAGAGGGAGAAGCGTCTCGCCTGGTAAGAACCTAGGATGTGGCAGTACTTCTTCAAACATGCCTTTGTCGAAAAAGGGTGTATGCCTTTATCCTGAATATCTTTAGGATAAAGGCATACACCGTTTTTGGGCAACCACGCAGGGGCTCTGTGCAAATCAACACTACATAATGCTATCACTTCCCATCAAAACAAAGGGTCATGTACGAAAAGTGTAAAGACCAGAAATGCAGGGTAACGTGGAGGTAAATCGTACCCACATTTTGTGGATTGTGGGATGACCAATTGCAATCGGCACCCTGGCGAATTCTATGGTGTATTCGAAGATAAAGTAAGAAACAATGCTACAGCACATAGGACACTTCCATTCAAGGACGTATATTTTCAGGAAAACCAAAGAACCTCAGGTCACAGGCAACCCAACGTTTACTGATGCTCTCTTTACAAAAGCCTCGACTAGGATACAATCTAAATTTCCTTGGACGGAAAACATGGATGGAGAATATGTGATTCTTATCTACAATGATATATTACAGAGCCAGGAATTCAATGAAATAACGTCACTTGGCGCCACCGGAGTGTTCTTAGTTACAATCATTCTCAGTGAATTTAGTCACATAGAAAAAAGTGGTTTATCAAAGATATGAGGTACAGGTGGAATATAAAATTGCGTCCCTTGAACGAAATGGCAGACGACAGAGAGAATTACACATTTAGCAAACACACTTATGCCTGTAGGAGCGCAAAGGTCACATGAGGTGAGGAAACCCAGGTGTTTTCAATGAGCACAGATACCATTCCATATAGACCAAGGAGGGAATCAAGACAACTTACTCTAAACCTCAAAGGACTGAACTCAGCCCACTTTACACACCAGAAAAGATTATTGACAACTGGTCAGAATTTGAAAAACAATTTATCTATGTCTCTCTGGAAGAGAATCTAGTGGATGCACAGCAGCAAGCAACACAGCACGGAAAATCGGCTACACCCGGTGAGAAAAATAAACTGCAAAATAAAGGCAGTGAGTGACAGATAAATTTTTCGAGACTTCGTTCAGGGGCTGTGATTGGAGTTGTTTTCAGCATATATTAACACACAGAAGGATCGGACCAAAGGGAGGACACTCGTGGGTCTGAGTGTCTTCGTGAGCATGAGTCAGCAAATGCAGCCCTTGTTGAATAACACTGCCTTTTCCTGATTCCATGGACCCGAAATCTCCAAATGCAGACGACCCTTCCTACAGCGAACACATGCATGGGACAGCCACAGGATGCTACCCCATTGGAACGGCAATAAAACATGAAAAGCCACCTCATCTTCTCATATCCTGGTGCTCGGGTTCAAGCTTTCAGCCGCTTTTCTGAAAATATACCCAATTGGGGAAGTCAGCCCTTTCAAAACACTCTTA
Organism: Kogia breviceps; assembly: GCF_026419965.1. Classification (NCBI taxonomy): domain Eukaryota; kingdom Metazoa; phylum Chordata; class Mammalia; order Artiodactyla; family Physeteridae; genus Kogia; species Kogia breviceps. The sequence goes on from NC_081329.1 coordinate 38,089,189, forward strand.
CTTATAACTTGGAATTGGTTCCATGGATGAACTACAATGGGGAGGAATAAGAGACGATGGCTATATATTTGGACAGGCACATGGCGCTCTAATTTCCAATGCTGAACAAGAATTGACCCAAGTCTAAGCTTGCTCTCGGAAAGAGAATTGGGCTTGAAAATTTCCCGCTGCTTTGGGACCAGTTCCAAAAGTGGGAAGTTGAGCAGGGGATCTCAGGGAGCCTATAATTCATGGCCCTGCAGGATGGTAAAAGGCACGTAATGTGGATAAATGACTTGGGTTGAACCAGAGAAAAGAACTTGAGAGCAAGGCAGAATTGCAAAACTGGGATTCCAAGAGGGAGAAGCGTCTCGCCTGGTAAGAACCTAGGATGTGGCAGTACTTCTTCAAACATGCCTTTGTCGAAAAAGGGTGTATGCCTTTATCCTGAATATCTTTAGGATAAAGGCATACACCGTTTTTGGGCAACCACGCAGGGGCTCTGTGCAAATCAACACTACATAATGCTATCACTTCCCATCAAAACAAAGGGTCATGTACGAAAAGTGTAAAGACCAGAAATGCAGGGTAACGTGGAGGTAAATCGTACCCACATTTTGTGGATTGTGGGATGACCAATTGCAATCGGCACCCTGGCGAATTCTATGGTGTATTCGAAGATAAAGTAAGAAACAATGCTACAGCACATAGGACACTTCCATTCAAGGACGTATAGTTTCAGGAAAACCAAAGAACCTCAGGTCACAGGCAACCCAACGTTTACTGCTGCTCTCTTTACAAAAGCCTCGACTAGGATACAATCTAAATTTCCTTGGACGGAAAACATGGATGGAGAATATGTGATTCTTATCTACAATGATACATTACAGAGCCAGGAAATCAATGAAATAACGTCACTTGGCGCCACCGGAGTGTTCTTAGTTACAATCATTCTCAGTGAATTTAGTCACATAGAAAAAAGTGGTTTATCAAAGATATGAGGTACAGGTGGAATATAAAATTGCGTCCCTTGAACGAAATGGCAGACGACAGAGAGAATTACACATTTAGCAAACACACTTATGCCTGTAGGAGCGCAAAGGTCACATGAGGTGAGGAAAAACCAGGTGTTTTCAATGAGCACAGATACCATTCCATATAGACCAAGGAGGGAATCAAGACAACTTACTCTAAACCTCAAAGGACTGAACTCAGCCCACTTTACACACCAGAAAAGATTATTGACAACTGGTCAGAATTTGAAAAACAATTTATCTATGTCTCTCTGGAAGAGAATCTAGTGGATGCACAGCAGCAAGCAACACAGCACGGAAAATCGGCTACACCCGGTGAGAAAAATAAACTGCAAAATAAAGGCAGTGAGTGACAGATAAATTTTTCGAGACTTCGTTCAGGGGCTGTGATTGGAGTTGTTTTCAGCATATATTAACACACAGAAGGATCGGACCAAAGGGAGGACACTCGTGGGTCTGAGTGTCTTCGTGAGCATGAGTCAGCAAATGCAGCCCTTGTTGAATAACACTGCCTTTTCCTGATTCCATGGACCCGAAATCTCCAAATGCAGACGACCCTTCCTACAGCGAACACATGTATGGGACAGCCACAGGATGCTACCCCATTGGAACGGCAATAAAACATGAAAAGCCACCTCATCTTCTCATATCCTGGTGCTCGGGTTCAAGCTTTCAGCCGCTTTTCTGAAAATATACCCAATTGGGGAAGTCAGCCCTTTCAAAACACTCTTACTTATAACTTGGAATTGGTTCCATGGATGAACTACAATGGGGAGGAATAAGAGACGATGGCTATATATTTGGACAGGCACATGGCGCTCTAATTTCCAATGCTGAACAAGAATTGACCCAAGTCTAAGCTTGCTCTCGGAAAGAGAATTGGGCTTGAAAATTTCCCGCTGCTTTGGGACCAGTTCCAAAAGTGGGAAGTTGAGCAGGGGATCTCAGGGAGCCTATAATTCATGGCCCTGCAAGATGGTAAAAGGCACGTAATGTGGATAAATGACTTGGGTTGAACCAGAGAAAAGAACTTGAGAGCAAGGCAGAATTGCAAAACTGGGATTCCAAGAGGGAGAAGCGTCTCGCCTGGTAAGAACCTAGGATGTGGCAGTACTTCTTCAAACATGCCTTTGTCGAAAAAGGGTGTATGCCTTTATCCTGAATATCTTTAGGATAAAGGCATACACCGTTTTTGGGCAACCACGCAGGGGCTCTGTGCAAATCAACACTACATAATGCTATCACTTCCCATCAAAACAAAGGGTCATGTACGAAAAGTGTAAAGACCAGAAATGCAGGGTAACGTGGAGGTAAATCGTACCCACATTTTGTGGATTGTGGGATGACCAATTGCAATCGGCACCCTGGCGAATTCTATGGTGTATTCGAAGATAAAGTAAGAAACAATGCTACAGCACATAGGACACTTCCATTCAAGGACGTATATTTTCAGGAAAACCAAAGAACCTCAGGTCACAGGCAACCCAACGTTTACTGCTGCTCTCTTTACAAAAGCCTCGACTAGGATACAATCTAAATTTCCTTGGACGGAAAACATGGATGGAGAATATGTGATTCTTATCTACAATGATACATTACAGAGCCAGGAAATCAATGAAATAACGTCACTTGGCGCCACCGGAGTGTTCTTAGTTACAATCATTCTCAGTGAATTTAGTCACATAGAAAAAAGTGGTTTATCAAAGATATGAGGTACAGGTGGAATATAAAATTGCGTCCCTTGAACGAAATGGCAGACGACAGAGAGAATTACACATTTAGCAAACACACTTATGCCTGTAGGAGCGCAAAGGTCACATGAGGTGAGGAAAAACCAGGTGTTTTCAATGAGCACAGATACCATTCCATATAGACCAAGGAGGGAATCAAGACAACTTACTCTAAACCTCAAAGGACTGAACTCAGCCCACTTTACACACCAGAAAAGATTATTGACAACTGGTCAGAATTTGAAAAACAATTTATCTATGTCTCTCTGGAAGAGAATCTAGTGGATGCACAGCAGCAAGCAACACAGCACGGAAAATCGGCTACACCCGGTGAGAAAAATAAACTGCAAAATAAAGGCAGTGAGTGACAGATAAATTTTTCGAGACTTCGTTCAGGGGCTGTGATTGGAGTTGTTTTCAGCATATATTAACACACAGAAGGATCGGACCAAAGGGAGGACACTCGTGGGTCTGAGTGTCTTCGTGAGCATGAGTCAGCAAATGCAGCCCTTGTTGAATAACACTGCCTTTTCCTGATTCCATGGACCCGAAATCTCCAAATGCAGACGACCCTTCCTACAGCGAACACATGCATGGGACAGCCACAGGATGCTACCCCATTGGAACGGCAATAAAACATGAAAAGCCACCTCATCTTCTCATATCCTGGTGCTCGGGTTCAAGCTTTCAGCCGCTTTTCTGAAAATATACCCAATTGGGGAAGTCAGCCCTTTCAAAACACTCTTACTTATAACTTGGAATTGGTTCCATGGATGAACTACAATGGGGAGGAATAAGAGACGATGGCTATATATTTGGACAGGCACATGGCGCTCTAATTTCCAATGCTGAACAAGAATTGACCCAAGTCTAAGCTTGCTCTCGGAAAGAGAATTGGGCTTGAAAATTTCCCGCTGCTTTGGGACCAGTTCCAAAAGTGGGAAGTTGAGCAGGGGATCTCAGGGAGCCTATAATTCATGGCCCTGCAGGATGGTAAAAGGCACGTAATGTGGATAAATGACTTGGGTTGAACCAGAGAAAAGAACTTGAGAGCAAGGCAGAATTGCAAAACTGGGATTCCAAGAGGGAGAAGCGTCTCGCCTGGTAAGAACCTAGGATGTGGCAGTACTTCTTCAAACATGCCTTTGTCGAAAAAGGGTGTATGCCTTTATCCTGAATATCTTTAGGATAAAGGCATACACCGTTTTTGGGCAACCACGCAGGGGCTCTGTGCAAATCAACACTACATAATGCTATCACTTCCCATCAAAACAAAGGGTCATGTACGAAAAGTGTAAAGACCAGAAATGCAGGGTAACGTGGAGGTAAATCGTACCCACATTTTGTGGATTGTGGGATGACCAATTGCAATCGGCACCCTGGCGAATTCTATGGTGTATTCGAAGATAAAGTAAGAAACAATGCTACAGCACATAGGACACTTCCATTCAAGGACGTATATTTTCAGGAAAACCAAAGAACCTCAGGTCACAGGCAACCCAACGTTTACTGCTGCTCTCTTTACAAAAGCCTCGACTAGGATACAATCTAAATTTCCTTGGACGGAAAACATGGATGGAGAATATGTGATTCTTATCTACAATGATACATTACAGAGCCAGGAAATCAATGAAATAACGTCACTTGGCGCCACCGGAGTGTTCTTAGTTACAATCATTCTCAGTGAATTTAGTCACATAGAAAAAAGTGGTTTATCAAAGATATGAGGTACAGGTGGAATATAAAATTGCGTCCCTTGAACGAAATGGCAGACGACAGAGAGAATTACACATTTAGCAAACACACTTATGCCTGTAGGAGCGCAAAGGTCACATGAGGTGAGGAAAAACCAGGTGTTTTCAATGAGCACAGATACCATTCCATATAGACCAAGGAGGGAATCAAGACAACTTACTCTAAACCTCAAAGGACTGAACTCAGCCCACTTTACACACCAGAAAAGATTATTGACAACTGGTCAGAATTTGAAAAACAATTTATCTATGTCTCTCTGGAAGAGAATCTAGTGGATGCACAGCAGCAAGCAACACAGCACGGAAAATCGGCTACACCCGGTGAGAAAAATAAACTGCAAAATAAAGGCAGTGAGTGACAGATAAATTTTTCGAGACTTCGTTCAGGGGCTGTGATTGGAGTTGTTTTCAGCATATATTAACACACAGAAGGATCGGACCAAAGGGAGGACACTCGTGGGTCTGAGTGTCTTCGTGAGCATGAGTCAGCAAATGCAGCCCTTGTTGAATAACACTGCCTTTTCCTGATTCCATGGACCCGAAATCTCCAAATGCAGACGACCCTTCCTACAGCGAACACATGCATGGGACAGCCACAGGATGCTACCCCATTGGAACGGCAATAAAACATGAAAAGCCACCTCATCTTCTCATATCCTGGTGCTCGGGTTCAAGCTTTCAGCCGCTTTTCTGAAAATATACCCAATTGGGGAAGTCAGCCCTTTCAAAACACTCTTACTTATAACTTGGAATTGGTTCCATGGATGAACTACAATGGGGAGGAATAAGAGACGATGGCTATATATTTGGACAGGCACATGGCGCTCTAATTTCCAATGCTGAACAAGAATTGACCCAAGTCTAAGCTTGCTCTCGGAAAGAGAATTGGGCTTGAAAATTTCCTGCTGCTTTGGGACCAGTTCCAAAAGTGGGAAGTTGAGCAGGGGATCTCAGGGAGCCTATAATTCATGGCCCTGCAGGATGGTAAAAGGCACGTAATGTGGATAAATGACTTGGGTTGAACCAGAGAAAAGAACTTGAGAGCAAGGCAGAATTGCAAAACTGGGATTCCAAGAGGGAGAAGCGTCTCGCCTGGTAAGAACCTAGGATGTGGCAGTACTTCTTCAAACATGCCTTTGTCGAAAAAGGGTGTATGCCTTTATCCTGAATATCTTTAGGATAAAGGCATACACCGTTTTTGGGCAACCACGCAGGGGCTCTGTGCAAATCAACACTACATAATGCTATCACTTCCCATCAAAACAAAGGGTCATGTACGAAAAGTGTAAAGACCAGAAATGCAGGGTAACGTGGAGGTAAATCATACCCACATTTTGTGGATTGTGGGATGACCAACTGCAATCGGCAACCTGGCGAATTCTATGGTGTATTCGAAGATAAAGTAAGAAACAATGCTACAGCACATAGGACACTTCCATTCAAGGACGTATATTTTCAGGAAAACCAAAGAACCTCAGGTCACAGGCAACCCAACGTTTACTGATGCTCTCTTTACAAAAGCCTCGACTAGGATACAATCTAAATTTCCTTGGACGGAAAACATGGATGGAGAATATGTGATTCTTATCTACAATGATATATTACAGAGCCAGGAATTCAATGAAATAACGTCACTTGGCGCCACCGGAGTGTTCTTAGTTACAATCATTCTCAGTGAATTTAGTCACATAGAAAAAAGTGGTTTATCAAAGATATGAGGTACAGGTGGAATATAAAATTGCGTCCCTTGAACGAAATGGCAGACGACAGAGAGAATTACACATTTAGCAAACACACTTATGCCTGTAGGAGCGCAAAGGTCACATGAGGTGAGGAAAAACCAGGTGTTTTCAATGAGCACAGATACCATTCCATATAGACCAAAGAGGGAATCAAGACAACTTACTCTAAACCTCAAAGGACTGAACTCAGCCCACTTTACACACCAGAAAAGATTATTGACAACTGGTCAGAATTTGAAAAACAATTTATCTATGTCTCTCTGGAAGAGAATCTAGTGGATGCACAGCAGCAAGCAACACAGCACGGAAAATCGGCTACACCCGGTGAGAAAAATAAACTGCAAAATAAAGGCAGTGAGTGACAGATAAATTTTTCGAGACTTCGTTCAGGGGCTGTGATTGGAGTTGTTTTCAGCATATATTCACACACAGAAAGATGGGACCTAAGGGAGGACAATCGTGGGTCTGAGTGTCTTCGTGAGCATGAGTCAGCAAATGCAGCCCTTGTAGAATAACACTGCCTTGCCCTGATTCCATTGACCCGAAATCTCCAAATGTAGACGACCCTTCTACAGCAAACACATGCATGGGTCAGCCACAGGATGCTACCCCATTGGAACGGGAAAAAACATGAAAAGGCACCTCATCTTCTCATATCCTGGTGCTCGGGTTCAAGCTTCCAGCCACTTTCCTGAAAATATCCCCACTTGGGGAAGTCAGCACTTTCAAAACCTTCTTTCTTATAGCTTGGAATTGGTTCCATGGATGAACTACAACGGGGAAGAATAAGACACGATGCCTATATATTTGGACAGGCATATGGTGCTCTAATTTCATCTGCTGAACAAGAATTGACCCAAGTCTAAGCTTGCTCTCAGAAGGAGAATAGGGCTTGAAAATTTCCCGCTGATTTGTGACCAGTTCCAAAAGTGGGAAGTTGAGCAGGGTATCTCAGCGAGCCTATAATTCATGGGCCTGCAGGATGGTCAAAGACACCTAATGTGGACAAATGACTTGGGTTGAGCCAGAGAAAAGAACTTGAGAGCAAGGCAGAATTGCAAAAATGGGATTTCAAGAGGGAGACGCGTCTCGCCTGGTAAGAACCTAGAATGTGGCAGTACTTCTTCAACCATGCCTTTGTCGAAAAACGGTGTATGCCTTTATCCTGAATATATTCCGAATAAAGGCATACACCGTTTTTGGGCAACCAGGCAGGGGCTCGGTGCAAATCAACACTACATAGTGCTATCACTTCCCATCTAAACAAAGGGTCATCTACGGAAAGTGTAAAGACGAGAAATTCAGGGTAGCATGGAGGTAAATCGTACCCACATTTTGTGGATTCCAGGATGAACAATGGCAACCGGCACCCTGGCGAAGTCTATGGTGTATTCAAAAATAATGTAAGAAACAAAGCTACAGCACGTAGGACACTTCCACTCAAGGACGTATATTTTCAAGGAAACCAAAGAACGTTAGGTCACAGGCAACCGAACGTTTACTGCTGCTCTCTTTACAAAAGCCTCGACTAGGATACAATCTAAATTTCCTTGGACGGAAACATGGATGAAGAATATGTGATTCTTATCTACAATGATATATTACTGAGCCAGGAAATCAATGAAATAACGTCACTTGCCGTCAAAGGAGTGTTCGTAGTTACAATCATTCTCAGTAAATTTAGTCACATAGAAAAAAGTGGTTTATCAAAGATATGAGGTACAGGTGGAATACAAAATTGCGTCCCATGAATGAAATGGCAGACGAGAGAAAGCATCACACATTTAGCAAACACACTTATGCCTGTAGGAGCTCGAAGGTCACTTGAGGTGAGGAAAAACCAGGTGTTTTCAATGAGCACAGATACCATTCCATATAGACCAAAGAGGGCATCAAGACAACTTACTCTAAACCTCTAAGGACTGAACTCAGCCCACTTTACACACCAGAAAAGATTATTTACAACTGGTTAGAATTTGAAAAACAATTTATCGATGTCTCTCTGGAAGAGAATCAAGTGGATGCACAGCAGCAAGCAACACAGCACTCAAAATCGGATACACCCCGTGAGAAAAATGAACTGCAATTTAAAGGCAGTGAGTGAGAGATAAATTCTTCGAGACTTCGTTCAGGGGCTGTCATTGAAGTTGTTTTGAGCATATATTAACACACAGAAGGATCGGACCTAAGGGAGGACACTCGTGGGTCTGAGTGTCTTCGTGAGCATGAGTCAGCAAATGCAGCCCTTGTTGAATAACACTGCCTTTTCCTGATTCCATGGACCCGAAATCTCCAAATGCAGACGACCCTTCCTACAGCGAACACATGCATGGGACAGCCGCAGGATGCTACCCCATTGGAACGGCAAAAAAACATGAAAAGCCACCTCATCTTCTCATATCCTGGTGCTCGGGTTCAAGCTTTCAGCCGCTTTTCTGAAAATATACCCAATTGGGGAAGTCAGCACTTTCAAAACACTCTTACTTATAACTTGGAATTGGTTCCATGGATGAACTACAATGGGGAGGAATAAGAGACGATGGCTATATATTTGGACAGGCACATGGCGCTCTAATTTCCAATGCTGAACAATAATTGACCCAAGTCTAAGCTTGCTCTCGGAAGGAGAATTGGGCTTGAAAATTTCCTGCTGCTTTGGGACCAGTTCCGAAAGTGGGAAGTTGAGCCGGGGATCTCAGGGAGCCTATAATTCATGGCCCTGCAGGATGGTAAAAGACACCTAATGTGGACAAATGACTTGGGTTGAGCCAGAGAAAAGAACTTGAGAGCAAGGCAGAATTGCAAACATGGGATTTCAAGAGGGAGACGCATCTCGCCTGGTAAGAACCTAGGATGTGGCAGTACTTCTTCAAACATGCCTTTGTCGAAAAAGGGTGTATGCCTTTATCCTGAATATCTTTAGGATAAAGGCATACACCGTTTTTGGGCAACCAGGCAGGGGCTCTGTGCAAATCAACACTACATAATGCTATCACTTCCCATCAAAACAAAGGGTCATGTACGAAAAGTGTAAAGACCAGAAATGCAGGGTAACGTGGAGGTAAATCGTACCCACATTTTGTGGATTGTGGGATTACCAATTGCAATCGGCACCCTGGCGAATTCTATGGTGTATTCAAAGATAAAGTAAGAAACAATGCTACAGCACATAGGACACTTCCATTCAAGGACGTATATTTTCAGGAAAACCAAAGAACCTCAGGTCACAGGCAACCCAACGTTTACTGCTGCTCTCTTTACAAAACCCTCGACTAGGATACAATCTAAATTTCCTTGGACGGAATACATGGATGGAGAATATGTGATTCTTATCTACAATGATATATTACAGAGCCAGGAAATCAATGAAATAACGTCACTTGTCGCCACCGGAGTGTTCTTAGTTACAATCATTCTCAGTGAATTTAGTCACATAGAAAAAAGTGGTTTATCAAAGATATGAGGTACAGGTGGAATATATAATTGCGTCCCTTGAACGAAATGGCAGACGACAGAGAGAATTACACATTTAGCAAACACATTATGCCTGTAGGAGCGCAAAGGTCACATGAGGTGAGGAAAAACCAGGTGTTTTCAATGAGCACAGATACCATTCCATATAGACCAAGGAGGGAATCAAGACAACTTACTCTAAACCTCAAAGGACTGAACTCAGCCCACTTTACACACCAGAAAAGATTATTGACAACTGGTCAGAATTTGAAAAACAATTTATCTATGTCTCTCTGGAAGAGAATCTAGTGGATGCACAGCAGCAAGCAACACAGCACGGAAAATCGGCTACACCCGGTGAGAAAAATAAACTGCAAAATAAAGGCAGTGAGTGACAGATAAATTTTTCGAGACTTCGTTCAGGGGCTGTGATTGGAGTTGTTTTCAGCATATATTCACACACAGAAAGATGGGACCTAAGGGAGGACACTCATGGGTCTGAGTGTCTTCGTGAGCATGAGTCAGCAAATGCAGCCCTTGTAGAATAACACTGCCTTGCCCTGATTCCATTGACCCGAAATCTCCAAATGTAGACGACCCTTCTACAGCAAACACATGCATGGGTCAGCCACAGGATGCTACCCCATTGGAACGGGAAAAAACATGAAAAGGCACCTCATCTTCTCATATCCTGGTGCTCGGGTTCAAGCTTCCAGCCACTTTCCTGAAAATATCCCCACTTGGGGAAGTCAGCACTTTCAAAACCTTCTTTCTTATAGCTTGGAATTGGTTCCATGGATGAACTACAACGGGGAAGAATAAGACACGATGCCTATATATTTGGACAGGCATATGGTGCTCTAATTTCAACTGCTGAACAAGAATTGACCCAAGTCTAAGCTTGCTCTCAGAAGGAGAATAGGGCTTGAAAATTTCCCGCTGATTTGTGACCAGTTCCAAAAGTGGGAAGTTGAGCAGGGGATCTCAGCGAGCCTATAATTCATGGGCCTGCAGGATGGTCAAAGACACCTAATGTGGACAAATGACTTGGGTTGAGCCAGAGAAAAGAACTTGAGAGCAAGGCAGAATTGCAAAAATGGGATTTCAAGAGGGAGACGCGTCTCGCCTGGTAAGAACCTAGAATGTGGCAGTACTTCTTCAACCATGCCTTTGTCGAAAAACGGTGTATGCCTTTATCCTGAATATATTCCGAATAAAGGCATACACCGTTTTTGGGCAACCAGGCAGGGGCTCGGTGCAAATCAACACTACATAGTGCTATCACTTCCCATCTAAACAAAGGGTCATCTACGGAAAGTGTAAAGACGAGAAATTCAGGGTAGCATGGAGGTAAATCGTACCCACATTTTGTGGATTCCAGGATGAACAATGGCAACCGGCACCCTGGCGAAGTCTATGGTGTATTCAAAAATAATGTAAGAAACAAAGCTACAGCACGTAGGACACTTCCACTCAAGGACGTATATTTTCAAGGAAACCAAAGAACGTTAGGTCACAGGCAACCGAACGTTTACTGCTGCTCTCTTTACAAAAGCCTCGACTAGGATACAATCTAAATTTCCTTGGACGGAAACATGGATGAAGAATATGTGATTCTTATCTACAATGATATATTACTGAGCCAGGAAATCAATGAAATAACGTCACTTGCCGTCAAAGGAGTGTTCGTAGTTACAATCATTCTCAGTAAATTTAGTCACATAGAAAAAAGTGGTTTATCAAAGATATGAGGTACAGGTGGAATACAAAATTGCGTCCCATGAATGAAATGGCAGACGAGAGAAAGCATCACACATTTAGCAAACACACTTATGCCTGTAGGAGCTCGAAGGTCACTTGAGGTGAGGAAAAACCAGGTGTTTTCAATGAGCACAGATACCATTCCATATAGACCAACGAGGGCATCAAGACAACTTACTCTAAACCTCTAAGGACTGAACTCAGCCCACTTTACACACCAGAAAAGATTATTTACAACTGGTTAGAATTTGAAAAACAATTTATCGATGTCTCTCTGGAAGAGAATCAAGTGGATGCACAGCAGCAAGCAACACAGCACTCAAAATCGGATACACCCCGTGAGAAAAATGAACTGCAATTTAAAGGCAGTGAGTGAGAGATAAATTCTTCGAGACTTCGTTCAGGGGCTGTCATTGAAGTTGTTTTGAGCATATATTAACACACAGAAGGATCGGACCTAAGGGAGGACACTCGTGGGTCTGAGTGTCTTCGTGAGCATGAGTCAGCAAATGCAGCCCTTGTTGAATAACACTGCCTTTTCCTGATTCCATGGACCCGAAATCTCCAAATGCAGACGACCCTTCCTACAGCGAACACATGCATGGGACAGCCGCAGGATGCTACCCCATTGGAACGGCAAAAAAACATGAAAAGCCACCTCATCTTCTCATATCCTGGTGCTCGGGTTCAAGCTTTCAGCCGCTTTTCTGAAAATATACCCAATTGGGGAAGTCAGCACTTTCAAAACACTCTTACTTATAACTTGGAATTGGTTCCATGGATGAACTACAATGGGGAGGAATAAGAGACGATGGCTATATATTTGGACAGGCACATGGCGCTCTAATTTCCAATGCTGAACAATAATTGACCCAAGTCTAAGCTTGCTCTCGGAAGGAGAATTGGGCTTGAAAATTTCCTGCTGCTTTGGGACCAGTTCCGAAAGTGGGAAGTTGAGCCGGGGATCTCAGGGAGCCTATAATTCATGGCCCTGCAGGATGGTAAAAGACACCTAATGTGGACAAATGACTTGGGTTGAGCCAGAGAAAAGAACTTGAGAGCAAGGCAGAATTGCAAACATGGGATTTCAAGAGGGAGACGCATCTCGCCTGGTAAGAACCTAGGATGTGGCAGTACTTCTTCAAACATGCCTTTGTCGAAAAAGGGTGTATGCCTTTATCCTGAATATCTTTAGGATAAAGGCATACACCGTTTTTGGGCAACCAGGCAGGGGCTCTGTGCAAATCAACACTACATAATGCTATCACTTCCCATCAAAACAAAGGGTCATGTACGAAAAGTGTAAAGACCAGAAATGCAGGGTAACGTGGAGGTAAATCGTACCCACATTTTGTGGATTGTGGGATTACCAATTGCAATCGGCACCCTGGCGAATTCTATGGTGTATTCAAAGATAAAGTAAGAAACAATGCTACAGCACATAGGACACTTCCATTCAAGGACGTATATTTTCAGGAAAACCAAAGAACCTCAGGTCACAGGCAACCCAACGTTTACTGCTGCTCTCTTTACAAAAGCCTCGACTAGGATACAATCTAAATTTCCTTGGACGGAATACATGGATGGAGAATATGTGATTCTTATCTACAATGATATATTACAGAGCCAGGAAATCAATGAAATAACGTCACTTGTCGCCACCGGAGTGTTCTTAGTTACAATCATTCTCAGTGAATTTAGTCACATAGAAAAAAGTGGTTTATCAAAGATATGAGGTACAGGTGGAATATATAATTGCGTCCCTTGAACGAAATGGCAGACGACAGAGAGAATTACACATTTAGCAAACACATTATGCCTGTAGGAGCGCAAAGGTCACATGAGGTGAGGAAAAACCAGGTGTTTTCAATGAGCACAGATACCATTCCATATAGACCAAGGAGGGAATCAAGACAACTTACTCTAAACCTCAAAGGACTGAACTCAGCCCACTTTACACACCAGAAAAGATTATTGACAACTGGTCAGAATTTGAAAAACAATTTATCTATGTCTCTCTGGAAGAGAATCTAGTGGATGCACAGCAGCAAGCAACACAGCACGGAAAATCGGCTACACCCGGTGAGAAAAATAAACTGCAAAATAAAGGCTGTGAGTGACAGATAAATTTTTCAAGACTTCGTTCAGGGGCTGTGATTGGAGTTGTTTTCAGCATATATTCACACACAGAAAGATGGGACCTAAGGGAGGACAATCGTGGGTCTGAGTGTCTTCGTGAGCATGAGTCAGCAAATGCAGCCCTTGTAGAATAACACTGCCTTGCCCTGATTCCATTGACCCGAAATCTCCAAATGTAGACGACCCTTCTACAGCAAACACATGCATGGGTCAGCCACAGGATGCTACCCCATTGGAACGGGAAAAAACATGAAAAGGCACCTCATCTTCTCATATTCTGGTACTCGGGTTCAAGCTTCCAGCCACTTTCCTGAAAATATCCCCACTTGGGGAAGTCAGCACTTTCAAAACCTTCTTTCTTACAGCTTGGAATGGGTTCCATGGATGAACTACAATGGGGAAGAATAAGACACGATGCCTATATATTTGGACAGGCATATGGTGCTCTAATTTCAACTGCTGAACAAGAACTAACCCAAGTCTAAGCTTGCTCTCAGAAGGAGAATAGGGCTTGAAAATTTCCCGCTGATTTGTGACCAGTTCCAAAAGTGGGAAGTTGAGCAGGGGATCTCAGGGAGCCTATAATTCATGGCCCTGCAGGATGGTCAAAGGCACCTAATGTGGACAAATGACTTGGGTTGAGCCAGAGAAAAGAACTTGAGAGCAAGGCAGAATTGCAAAAATGGGATTTCAAGAGGGAGACGCGTCTCGCCTGGTAAGAACCTAGAATGTGGCAGTACTTCTTCAACCATGCCTTTGTCGAAAAACGGTGTATGCCTTTATCCTGAATATATTCCGAATAAAGGCATACACCGTTTTTGGGCAACCAGGCAGGGGCTCGGTGCAAATCAACACTACATAGTGCTATCACTTCCCATCTAAACAAAGGGTCATCTACGAAAAGTGTAAAGACTAGAAATTCAGGGTACCATGGAGGTAAATCGTACCCACATTTTGTGGATTCCAGGATGAACAATGGCAATCGGCACCCTGGCGAAGTCTATGGTGTATTCAAAAATAATGTAAGAAACAAAGCTACAGCACATAGGACACTTCCACTCAAGGATGTATATTTTCAAGAAAACCAAAGAACCTCAGGTCACAGGCAACCCAACGTTTACTGCTTCTCTCTTTACAAAACCCTCGACTAGGATACAATCTAAATTTCCTTGGACGGAAAACACGGATGGAGAATATGTGATTCTTATCTACAATGATATATTACTGAGCCAGGAAATCAATGAAGTAACGTCACTTGCCGCCAAAGGAGTGTTCGTAGTTACAATCATTCTCAGTAAATTTAGTCACATAGAAAAAAGTGGTTTATCAAAGATATGAGGTACAGGTGGAATACAAAATTGCGTCCCATGAATGAAATGGCAGACGAGAGAAAGCATCACACATTTAGCAAACACACTTATGCCTGTAGGAGCGCGAAGGTCACATGAGGTGAGGAAAAACCAGGTGTTTTCAATGAGCACAGATACCATTCCATATAGACCAAGGAGGGAATCAAGACAACTTACTCTAAACCTCAAAGGACTGAACTCAGCCCACTTTACACACCAGAAAAGATTATTGACAACTGGTCAGAATTTGAAAAACAATTTATCTATGTCTCTCTGGAAGAGAATCTAGTGGATGCACAGCAGCAAGCAACACAGCACGGAAAATCGGCTACACCCGGTGAGAAAAATAAACTGCAAAATAAAGGCAGTGAGTGACAGATAAATTCTTCGAGACTTCGTTCAGGGGCTGTCATTGAAGTTGTTTTGAGCATATATTAACACACAGAAAGATGGGACCTAAGGGAGGACAATCGTGGGTCTGAGTGTCTTCGTGAGCATGAGTCAGCAAATGCAGCCCTTGTAGAATAACACTGCCTTGCCCAGATTCCATTGACCCGAAATCTCCAAATGTAGACGACCCTTCTACAGCGAACACATGCATGGGTCAGCCACAGGATGCTACCCCATTGGAACGGGAAAAAACATGAAAAGGCACCTCATCTTCTCATATCCTGGTGCTCGGGTTCAAGCTTCCAGCCACTTTCCTGAAAATATCCCCACTTGGGGAAGTCAGCACTTTCAAAACGTTCTTTCTTAGAGCTTGGAATTGCTTCCATGGATGAACTACAACGGGCAAGAAGAAGACACGATGCCTTTATATTTGGACAGGCATATGGTGCTCTAATTTCAACTGCTGAACAATAATTTACCCAAGTCTAAGCTTGCTCTCAGAAGGAGAATAGGGCTTGAATATTTCCCGCTGATTTGTGACCAGTTCCAAAAGTGGGAAGTTGAGCAGGGTATCTCAGCGAGCCTATAATTCATGGGCCTGCAGGATGGTCAAAGACACCTAATGTGGACAAATGACTTGGGTTGAGCCAGAGAAAAGAACTTGAGAGCAAGGCAGAATTGCAAAAATGGGATTTCAAGAGGGAGACGCGTCTCGCCTGGTAAGAATCTAGAATGTGGCAGTACTTCTTCAACCATGCCTTTGTCGAAAAACGGTGAATGCCTTTATCCTGAATATATTCCGAATAAAGGCATACACCGTTTTCGGGCAACCAGGCAGGGGCTCGGTGCAAATCAACACTACATAGTGCTATCACTTCCCATCTAAACAAAGGGTCATCTACGAAAAGTGTAAAGACTAGAAATTCAGGGTAGCATGGAGGTAAATCGTACCCACATTTGTGGATTGTGGGATGACCAATTGCAATCGGAACCCTGGCGAATTCTATTGTGTATTCAAAAATAATGTAAGAAACAAAGCTACAGCAAATAGGACACTTCCACTCAAGGACGTATATTTTCAAGAAAACCAAAGAACCTAAGGTCACAGGCAACCTAACGTTTTCTGCTGCTCTCTTTACAAAAGCCTCGACTAGGATACAATCTAAATTTCCTTGGACGGAAAACACGGATGGAGAATATGTGATTCTTATCTACAATGATATATTACTGAGCCAGGAAATCAATGAAATAACGTCACTTGCCGCCAAAGGAGTGTTCGTAGTTACAATCATTCTCAGTAAATTTAGTCACATAGAAAAAAGTGGTTTATCAAAGATATGAGGTACAGGTGGAATACAAAATTGCATCCCATGAATGAAATGGCAGACGAGAGAAAGCATCACACATTTAGCAAACACACTTATGCCTGTAGGAGCGCGAAGGTCACTTGAGGTGAGGAAAAACCAGGTGTTTTCAATGAGCACAGATACCATTCCATATAGACCAAAGAGGGCATCAAGACAACTTACTCTAAACCTCAAAGGACTGAACTCAGCCCACTTTACACACCAGAAAAGATTATTTACAACTGGTTAGAATTTGAAAAACAATTTATCGATGTCTCTCTGGAAGAGAATCAAGTGGATGCACAGCAGCAAGCAACACAGCACTCAAAATCGGCTACACCCCGTGAGAAAAATAAACTGCAAAATAAAGGCAGTGAGTGAGAGATAAATTCTTCGAGACTTCGTTCAGGGGCTGTCATTGAAGTTGTTTTGAGCATATATTAACACACAGAATGATCGGACCTAAGGAAGGACACTCGTGGGTCTGAGTGTCTTCGTGAGCATGAGTCAGCAAATGCAGCCCTTGTAGAATAACACTGCCTTTTCCTGATTCCATGGACCCGAAATTTCCAAATGCAGACGACCCTTCCTACAGCGAACACATGCATGGGACAGCCACAGGATGCTACCCCATTGGAACGGCAAAAAAACATGAAAAGCCACCTCATCTTCTCATATCCTGGTGCTCGGGTTCAAGCTTTCAGCCGCTTTTCTGAAAATATACCCAATTGGGGAAGTCAGCACTTTCAAAACACTCTTACTTATAACTTGGAATTGGTTCCATGGATGAACTACAATGGGGAAGAATAAGAGACGATGGCTATATATTTGGACAGGCACATGGCGCTCTAATTTCCAATGCTGAACAAGAATTGACCCAAGTCTAAGCTTGCTCTCGGAAGGAGAATTGGGCTTGAAAATTTCCTGCTGCTTTGGGACCAGGTCCGAAAGTGGGAAGTTGAGCCGGGGATCTCAGGGAGCCTATAATTCATGGCCCTGCAGGATGGTAAAAGACACCTAATGTGGACAAATGACTTGGGTTGAGCCAGAGAAAAGAACTTGAGAGCAAGGCAGAATTGCAAAAATGGGATTTCAAGAGGGAGACGCGTCTCGCCTGGTAAGAACCTAGGATGTGGCAGTACTTCTTCAAACATGCCTTTGTCGAAAAAGGGTGTATGCCTTTATCCTGAATATCTTTAGGATAAAGGCATACACCGTTTTTGGGCAACCAGGCAGGGGCTCTGTGCAAATCAACACTACATAATGCTATCACTTCCCATCCAAACAAAGGGTCATGTACGAAAAGTGTAAAGACCAGAAATGCAGGGTAACGTGGAGGTAAATCGTACCCACATTTTGTGGATTGTGGGATGACCAATTGCAATCGGCACCCTGGCGAATTCTATGGTGTATTCGAAGATAAAGTAAGAAACAATGCTACAGCACATAGGACACTTCCATTCAAGGACGTATATTTTCAGGAAAACCAAAGAACCTCAGGTCACAGGCAACCCAACGTTTACTGCTGCTCTCTTTACAAAAGCCTCGACTAGGATACAATCTAAATTTCCTTGGACGGAATACATGGATGGAGAATATGTGATTCTTATCTACAATGATATATTACAGAGCCAGGAAATCAATGAAATAACGTCACTTGGCGCCACCGGAGTGTTCTTAGTTACAATCATTCTCAGTGAATTTAGTCACATAGAAAAAAGTGGTTTATCAAAGATATGAGGTACAGGTGGAATATAAAATTGCATCCCTTGAACGAAATGGCAGATGACAGAGAGAATTACACATTTAGCAAACACACTTATGCCTGTAGGAGCCCAAAGGTCACATGAGGTGAGGAAAAACCAGGTGTTTTCAATGAGCACAGATACCATTCCATATAGACCAAGGAGGGAATCAAGACAACTTACTCTAAACCTCAAAGGACTGAACTCAGCCCACTTTACACACCAGAAAAGATTATTGACAACTGGTCAGAATTTGAAAAACAATTTATCTATGTCTCTCTGGAAGAGAATCTAGTGGATGCACAGCAGCAAGCAACACAGCACGGAAAATCGGCTACACCCGGTGAGAAAAATAAACTGCAAAATAAAGGCAGTGAGTGACAGATAAATTTTTCGAGACTTCGTTCAGGGGCTGTGATTGGAGTTGTTTTCAGCATATATTCACACACAGAAAGATGGGACCTAAGGGAGGACAATCGTGGGTCTGAGTGTCTTCGTGAGCATGAGTCAGCAAATGCAGCCCTTGTAGAATAACACTGCCTTGCCCTGATTCCATTGACCCGAAATCTCCAAATGTAGACGACCCTTCTACAGCAAACACATGCATGGGTCAGCCACAGGATGCTACCCCATTGGAACGGGAAAAAACATGAAAAGGCACCTCATCTTCTCATATCCTGGTACTCGGGTTCAAGCTTCCAGCCACTTTCCTGAAAATATCCCCACTTGGGGAAGTCAGCACTTTCAAAACCTTCTTTCTTATAGCTTGGAATTGGTTCCATGGATGAACTACAACGGGGAAGAATAAGACACGATGCCTATATATTTGGACAGGCATATGGTGCTCTAATTTCAACTGCTGAACAAGAATTGACCCAAGTCTAAGCTTGCTCTCAGAAGGAGAATAGGGCTTGAAAATTTCCCGCTGATTTGTGACCAGTTCCAAAAGTGGGAAGTTGAGCAGGGTATCTCAGCGAGCCTATAATTCATGGGCCTGCAGGATGGTCAAAGACACCTAATGTGGACAAATGACTTGGGTTGAGCCAGAGAAAAGAACTTGAGAGCAAGGCAGAATTGCAAAAATGGGATTTCAAGAGGGAGACGCGTCTCGCCTGGTAAGAATCTAGAATGTGGCAGTACTTCTTCAACCATGCCTTTGTCGAAAAACGGTGAATGCCTTTATCCTGAATATATTCCGAATAAAGGCATACACCGTTTTTGGGCAACAAGGCAGGGGCTCGGTGCAAATCAACACTACATAGTGCTATCACTTCCCATCTAAACAAAGGGTCATCTACGAAAAGTGTAAAGACTAGAAATTCAGGGTAGCATGGAGGTAAATCGTACCCACATTTGTGGATTGTGGGATGACCAATTGCAATCGGAACCCTGGCGAATTCTATTGTGTATTCAAAAATAATGTAAGAAACAAAGCTACAGCACATAGGACACTTCCACTCAAGGACGTATATTTTCAAGAAAACCAAAGAACCTCAGGTCACAGGCAACCCAACGTTTACTGCTGCTCTCTTTACAAAAGCCTCGACTAGGATACAATCTAAATTTCCTTGGACGGAAAACATGGATGGAGAATATGTGATTCTTATCTACAATGATATATTACTGAGCCAGGAAATCAATGAAATAACGTCACTTGCCGCCAAAGGAGTGTTCGTAGTTACAATCATTCTCAGTAAATTTAGTCACATAGAAAAAAGTGGTTTATCAAAGATATGAGGTACAGGTGGAATACAAAATTGCGTCCCATGAATGAAATGGCAGACGAGAGAAAGCATCACACATTTAGCAAACACACTTATGCCTGTAGGAGCGCGAAGGTCACTTGAGGTGAGGAAAAACCAGGTGTTTTCAATGAGCACAGATACCATTCCATATAGACCAAAGAGGGCATCAAGACAACTTACTCTAAACCTCAAAGGACTGAACTCAGCCCACTTTACACACCAGAAAAGATTATTTACAACTGGTTAGAATTTGAAAAACAATTTATCGATGTCTCTCTGGAAGAGAATCAAGTGGATGCACAGCAGCAAGCAACACAGCACTCAAAATCGGCTACACCCCGTGAGAAAAATAAACTGCAAAATAAAGGCAGTGAGTGAGAGATAAATTCTTCGAGACTTCGTTCAGGGGCTGTCATTGAAGTTGTTTTGAGCATATATTAACACACAGAATGATCGGACCTAAGGAAGGACACTCGTGGGTCTGAGTGTCTTCGTGAGCATGAGTCAGCAAATGCAGCCCTTGTAGAATAACACTGCCTTTTCCTGATTCCATGGACCCGAAATTTCCAAATGCAGACGACCCTTCCTACAGCGAACACATGCATGGGACAGCCACAGGATGCTACCCCATTGGAACGGCAAAAAAACATGAAAAGCCACCTCATCTTCTCATATCCTGGTGCTCGGGTTCAAGCTTTCAGCCGCTTTTCTGAAAATATACCCAATTGGGGAAGTCAGCACTTTCAAAACACTCTTACTTATAACTTGGAATTGGTTCCATGGATGAACTACAATGGGGAAGAATAAGAGACGATGGCTATATATTTGGACAGGCACATGGCGCTCTAATTTCCAATGCTGAACAAGAATTGACCCAAGTCTAAGCTTGCTCTCGGAAGGAGAATTGGGCTTGAAAATTTCCTGCTGCTTTGGGACCAGTTCCGAAAGTGGGAAGTTGAGCCGGGGATCTCAGGGAGCCTATAATTCATGGCCCTGCAGGATGGTAAAAGACACCTAATGTGGACAAATGACTTGGGTTGAGCCAGAGAAAAGAACTTGAGAGCAAGGCAGAATTGCAAAAATGGGATTTCAAGAGGGAGACGCGTCTCGCCTGGTAAGAACCTAGGATGTGGCAGTACTTCTTCAAACATGCCTTTGTCGAAAAAGGGTGTATACCTTTATCCTGAATATCTTTAGGATAAAGGCATACACCGTTTTTGGGCAACCAGGCAGGGGCTCTGTGCAAATCAACACTACATAATGCTATCACTTCCCATCCAAACAAAGGGTCATGTACGAAAAGTGTAAAGACCAGAAATGCAGGGTAACGTGGAGGTAAATCGTACCCACATTTTGTGGATTGTGGGATGACCAATTGCAATCGGCACCCTGGCGAATTCTATGGTGTATTCGAAGATAAAGTAAGAAACAATGCTACAGCACATAGGACACTTCCATTCAAGGACGTATATTTTCAGGAAAACCAAAGAACCTCAGGTCACAGGCAACCCAACGTTTACTGCTGCTCTCTTTACAAAAGCCTCGACTAGGATACAATCTAAATTTCCTTGGACGGAATACATGGATGGAGAATATGTGATTCTTATCTACAATGATATATTACAGAGCCAGGAAATCAATGAAATAACGTCACTTGGCGCCACCGGAGTGTTCTTAGTTACAATCATTCTCAGTGAATTTAGTCACATAGAAAAAAGTGGTTTATCAAAGATATGAGGTACAGGTGGAATATAAAATTGCATCCCTTGAACGAAATGGCAGATGACAGAGAGAATTACACATTTAGCAAACACACTTATGCCTGTAGGAGCGCAAAGGTCACATGAGGTGAGGAAAAACCAGGTGTTTTCAATGAGCACAGATACCATTCCATATAGACCAAGGAGGGAATCAAGACAACTTACTCTAAACCTCAAAGGACTGAACTCAGCCCACTTTACACACCAGAAAAGATTATTGACAACTGGTCAGAATTTGAAAAACAATTTATCTATGTCTCTCTGGAAGAGAATCTAGTGGATGCACAGCAGCAAGCAACACAGCACGGAAAATCGGCTACACCCGGTGAGAAAAATAAACTGCAAAATAAAGGCAGTGAGTGACAGATAAATTTTTCGAGACTTCGTTCAGGGGCTGTGATTGGAGTTGTTTTCAGCATATATTCACACACAGAAAGATGGGACCTAAGGGAGGACAATCGTGGGTCTGAGTGTCTTCGTGAGCATGAGTCAGCAAATGCAGCCCTTGTAGAATAACACTGCCTTGCCCTGATTCCATTGACCCGAAATCTCCAAATGTAGACGACCCTTCTACAGCAAACACATGCATGGGTCAGCCACAGGATGCTACCCCATTGGAACGGGAAAAAACATGAAAAGGCACCTCATCTTCTCATATCCTGGTACTCGGGTTCAAGCTTCCAGCCACTTTCCTGAAAATATCCCCACTTGGGGAAGTCAGCACTTTCAAAACCTTCTTTCTTATAGCTTGGAATTGGTTCCATGGATGAACTACAACGGGGAAGAATAAGACACGATACCTATATATTTGGACAGGCATATGTTGCTCTAATTTCAACTGCTGAACAAGAATTGACCCAAGTCTAAGCTTGCTCTCAGAAGGAGAATAGGGCTTGAAAATTTCCCGCTGATTTGTGACCAGTTCCAAAAGTGGGAAGTTGAGAAGGGTATCTCAGCGAGCCTATAATTCATGGGCCTGCAGGATGGTCAAAGACACCTAATGTGGACAAATGACTTGGGTTGAGCCAGAGAAAAGAACTTGAGAGCAAGGCAGAATTGCAAAAATGGGATTTCAAGAGGGAGACGCGTCTCGCCTGGTAAGAATCTAGAATGTGGCAGTACTTCTTCAACCATGCCTTTGTCGAAAAACGGTGAATGCCTTTATCCTGAATATATTCCGAATAAAGGCATACACCGTTTTTGGGCAACCAGGCAGGGGCTCGGTGCAAATCAACACTACATAGTGCTATCACTTCCCATCTAAACAAAGGGTCACCTACGAAAAGTGTAAAGACTAGAAATTCAGGGTAGCATGGAGGTAAATCGTACCCACATTTGTGGATTGTGGGATGACCAATTGCAATCGGAACCCTGGCGAATTCTATTGTGTATTCAAAAATAATGTAAGAAACAAAGCTACAGCACATAGGACACTTCCACTCAAGGACGTATATTTTCAAGAAAACCAAAGAACCTCAGGTCACAGGCAACCCAACGTTTACTGCTGCTCTCTTTACAAAAGCCTCGACTAGGATACAATCTAAATTTCCTTGTACGGAAAACATGGATGGAGAATATGTGATTCTTATCTACAATGATATATTACTGAGCCAGGAAATCAATGAAATAACGTCACTTGCCGCCAAAGGAGTGTTCGTAGTTACAATCATTCTCAGTAAATTTAGTCACATAGAAAAAAGTGGTTTATCAAAGATATGAGGTACAGGTGGAATACAAAATTGCGTCCCATGAATGAAATGGCAGACGAGAGAAAGCATCACACATTTAGCAAACACACTTATGCCTGTAGGAGCGCGAAGGTCACTTGAGGTGAGGAAAAACCAGGTGTTTTCAATGAGCACAGATACCATTCCATATAGACCAAAGAGGGCATCAAGACAACTTACTCTAAACCTCAAAGGACTGAACTCAGCCCACTTTACACACCAGAAAAGATTATTTACAACTGGTTAGAATTTGAAGAACAATTTATCGATGCCTCTCTGGAAGAGAATCAAGTGGATGCACAGCAGCAAGCAACACAGCACTGAAAATCGGCTACACCTCGTGAGAAAAATAAACTGCAAAATAAAGGCAGTGAGTGAGAGATAAATTCTTCGAGACTTCGTTCAGGGGCTGTCATTGAAGTTGTTTTGAGCATATATTAACACACAGAAGGATCGGACCTAAGGGAGGACACTCGTGGGTCTGAATGTCTTCGTGAGCATGAGTCAGCAAATGCAGCCCTTGTCGAATAACACTGCCTTTTCCTGATTCCATGGACCTGAAATCTCCAAATGCAGACGACCCTTCCTACAGCGAACACATGCATGGGACAGCCACAGGATGCTACCCCATTGGAACGGCAAAAAAACATGAAAAGCCACCTCATCTTCTCATATCCTGGTGCTCGGGTTCAAGCTTTCAGCCCCTTTTCTGAAAATATACCCAATTGGGGAAGTCAGCACTTTCAAAACACTTTTACTTATAACTTGGAATTGGTTCCATGGATGAAATACAATGGGGAAGAATAAGAGACGATGGCTATATATTTGGACAGGCACATGGCGCTCTAATTTCCAATGCTTAACAAGAATTGACCCAAGTCTAAGCTTGCTCTCGGAAGGAGAATTGGGTTTGAAAATTTCCTGCTGCTTTGGGACCAGTTCCGAAAGTGGGAAGTTGAGCAGGGGATCTCAGGGAGCCTATAATTCATGGCCCTGCAGGATGGTAAAAGGCACATAATGTGGATAAATGACTTGGGTTGAACCAGAGAAAAGAACTTGAGAGCAAGGCAGAATTGCAAAACTGGGATTCCAAGAGGGAGAAGCGTCTCGCCTGGTAAGAACCTAGGATGTGGCAGTACTTCTTCAAACATGCCTTTGTCGAAAAAGTGTGTATGCCTTTATCCTGAATATCTTTAGGATAAAGGCATACACCGTTTTGGGGCAACCAGGCAGGGGCTCTGTGCAAATCAACACTACATAATGCTATCACTTCCCATCCAAACAAAGGGTCATGTACGAAAAGTGTAAAGACCAGAAATGCAGGGTAACGTGGAGGTAAATCGTACCCACATTTTGTGGATTGTGGGATGACCAATTGCAATCGGCACCCTGGCGAATTCTATGGTGTATTCGAAGATAAAGTAAGAAACAATGCTACAGCACATAGGACACTTCCATTCAAGGACGTATATTTTCAGGAAAACCAAAGAACCTCAGGTCACAGGCAACCCAACGTTTACTGCTGCTCTCTTTACAAAAGCCTCGACTAGGATACAATCTAAATTTCCTTGGACGGAAAACATGGATGGAGAATATGTGATTCTTATCTACAATGATATATTACAGAGCCAGGAAATCAATGAAATAACGTCACTTGGCGCCACCGGAGTGTTCTTAGTTACAATCATTCTCAGTGAATTTAGTCACATAGAAAAAAGTGGTTTATCAAAGATATGAGGTACAGGTGGAATATAAAATTGCGTCCCTTGAACGAAATGGCAGACGACAGAGAGAATTACACATTTAGCAAACACACTTATGCTTGTAGGAGCGCAAAGGTCACATGAGGTGAGGAAAAACCAGGTGTTTTCAATGAGCACAGATACCATTCCATATAGACCAAGGAGGGAATCAAGACAACTTACTCTAAACCTCAAAGGACTGAACTCAGCCCACTTTACACACCAGAAAAGATTATTGACAACTGGTCAGAATTTGAAAAACAATTTATCTATGTCTCTCTGGAAGAGAATCTAGTGGATGCACAGCAGCAAGCAACACAGCACGGAAAATCGGCTACACCCGGTGAGAAAAATAAACTGCAAAATAAAGGCAGTGAGTGACAGATAAATTTTTCGAGACTTCGTTCAGGGGCTGTGATTGGAGTTGTTTTCAGCATATATTCACACACAGAAGGATCGGACCAAAGGGAGGACACTCGTGGGTCTGAGTGTCTTCGTGAGCATGAGTCAGCAAATGCAGCCCTTGTAGAATAACACTGCCTTGCCCTGATTCCATTGACCCGAAATCTCCAAATGTAGACGACCCTTCTACAGCAAACACATGCATGGGTCAGCCACAGGATGCTACCCCATTGGAACGGGAAAAAACATGAAAAGGCACCTCATCTTCTCATATCCTGGTGCTCGGGTTCAAGCTTCCAGCCACTTTCCTGAAAATATCCCCACTTGGGGAAGTCAGCACTTTCAAAACCTTCTTTCTTATAGCTTGGAATTGGTTCCATGGATGAACTACAACGGGGAAGAATAAGACACGATGCCTATATATTTGGACAGGCATATGGTGCTCTAATTTCAACTGCTGAACAAGAATTGACCCAAGTCTAAGCTTGCTCTCAGAAGGAGAATAGGGCTTGAAAATTTCCCGCTGATTTGTGACCAGTTCCAAAAGTGGGAAGTTGAGCAGGGGATCTCAGCGAGCCTATAATTCATGGGCCTGCAGGATGGTCAAAGACACCTAATGTGGACAAATGACTTGGGTTGAGCCAGAGAAAAGAACTTGAGAGCAAGGCAGAATTGCAAAAATGGGATTTCAAGAGGGAGACGCGTCTCGCCTGGTAAGAACCTAGAATGTGGCAGTACTTCTTCAACCATGCCTTTGTCGAAAAACGGTGTATGCCTTTATCCTGAATATATTCCGAATAAAGGCATACACCGTTTTTGGGCAACCAGGCAGGGGCTCGGTGCAAATCAACACTACATAGTGCTATCACTTCCCATCTAAACAAAGGGTCATCTACGGAAAGTGTAAAGACGAGAAATTCAGGGTAGCATGGAGGTAAATCGTACCCACATTTTGTGGATTCCAGGATGAACAATGGCAACCGGCACCCTGGCGAAGTCTATGGTGTATTCAAAAATAATGTAAGAAACAAAACTACAGCACGTAGGACACTTCCACTCAAGGACGTATATTTTCAAGGAAACCAAAGAACGTTAGGTCACAGGCAACCGAACGTTTACTGCTGCTCTCTTTACAAAAGCCTCGACTAGGATACAATCTAAATTTCCTTGGACGGAAACATGGATGAAGAATATGTGATTCTTATCTACAATGATATATTACTGAGCCAGGAAATCAATGAAATAACGTCACTTGCCGTCAAAGGAGTGTTCGTAGTTACAATCATTCTCAGTAAATTTAGTCACATAGAAAAAAGTGGTTTATCAAAGATATGAGGTACAGGTGGAATACAAAATTGCGTCCCATGAATGAAATGGCAGACGAGAGAAAGCATCACACATTTAGCAAACACACTTATGCCTGTAGGAGCTCGAAGGTCACTTGAGGTGAGGAAAAACCAGGTGTTTTCAATGAGCACAGATACCATTCCATATAGACCAAAGAGGGCATCAAGACAACTTACTCTAAACCTCAAAGGACTGAACTCAGCCCACTTTACACACCAGAAAAGATTATTTACAACTGGTTTGAATTTGAAAAACAATTTATCGATGTCTCTCTGGAAGAGAATCAAGTGGATGCACAGCAGCAAGCAACACAGCACTGAAAATCGGCTACACCCCGTGAGAAAAATAAAGTGAAAAATAAAGGCAGTGAGTGAGAGATAAATTCTTCGAGACTTCGTTCAGGGGCTGTCATTGAAGTTGTTTTGAGCATATATTAACACACAGAAGGATCGGACCTAAGGGAGGACACTCGTGGGTCTGAGTGTCTTCGTGAGCATGAGTCAGCAAATGCAGCCCTTGTCGAATAACACTGCCTTTTCCTGATTCCATGGACCCGAAATCTCCAAATGCAGACGACCCTTCCTACAGCGAACACATGCATGGGACAGCCACAGGATGCTACCCCATTGGAACGGCAAAAAAACATGAAAAGGCACCTCATCTTCTCATATCCTGGTGCTCGGGTTCAAGCTTTCAGCCGCTTTTCTGAAAATATACCCAATTGGGGAAGTCAGCACTTTCAAAACACTCTTACTTATAGCTTGGAATTGGTTCCATGGATGAACTACAACGGGGAAGAATAAGACACGATGCCTATATATTTGGACAGGCACATGGTGCTCTAATTTCAACTGCTGAACAAGAATTGACTCAAGTCTAAGCTTGCTCTCAGAAGGAGAATAGGGCTTTAAAATTTCCCGCTGATTTGTGACCAGTTCCGAAAGTGGGAAGTTGAGCAGGGCATGTCAGCGAGCCTATAATTCATGGGCCTGCAGGATGGGCAAAGACACCTAATGTGGACAAATGACTTGGGTTGAGCCAGAGAAAAGAACTTGAGAGCAAGGCAGAATTGCAAAAATGGGATTTCAAGAGGGAGAAGCGTCTCGCCTGGTAAGAACCTAGAATGTGGCAGTACTTCTTCAACCATGCCTTTGTCGAAAAACGGTGTATGCCTTTATCCTGAATATATTCCGAATAAAGGCATACACCGTTTTTGGGCAACCAGGCAGGGGCTCGGTGCAAATCAACACTACATAGTGCTATCACTTCCCATCTAAACAAAGGGTCATCTACGAAAATTGTAAAGACTAGAAATTCAGGGTAGCATGGAGGTAAATCGTACCCTCATTTTGTGGATTCCAGGATGAAAAATGGCAATCAGCACCCTGGCGAAGTCTATGGTGTATTCAAAAATAATGTAAGAAACAAAGCTACATCACATAGGACACTTCCACTCAAGGATGTATATTTTCAAGAAAACCAAAGAACCTCAGGTCACAGGCAACCCAACGATTACTGCTTCTCTCTTTACAAAAGCCTCGACTAGGATACAATCTAAATTTCATTGGACGGAAAACATGGATGGAGAATATGTGATTCTTATCTACAATGATATATTACTGAGCCAGGAAATCAATGAAGTAACGTCACTTTCCGCCAAAGGAGTGTTCTTAGTTACAATCAATCTCAGTGAATTTAGTCAAATAGAAAAAAGGGGTTGATCAAATATATGAGGTACAGGTG
Source organism: Kogia breviceps (assembly GCF_026419965.1). Taxonomy (NCBI): domain Eukaryota; kingdom Metazoa; phylum Chordata; class Mammalia; order Artiodactyla; family Physeteridae; genus Kogia; species Kogia breviceps. The sequence goes on from NC_081329.1 coordinate 38,118,077, forward strand.
GAATATAAAATTGCATCCCTTGAACGAAATGGCAGACGACAGAGAGAATTACACATTTAGGAAACAAACTTATGCCTGTAGGAGCGCGAAGGTCACATGAGGTGAGGAAACACCAGGTGTTTTCAATGAGCACAGATACCATTCCATATAGACCAAAGAGGGAATCAAGACAACTTACTCTAAACCTCAAAGGACTCAACTCAGCCCACTTTACACACCAGAAAAGATTATTGACAACTGGTCAGAATTTGAAAAACAATTTATCGATGTCTCTCTGGAAGAGAATCAAGTGGATGCACAGCAGCAAGCAACACAGCACTGAAAATCGGCTACACCCGGTGAGAAAAATAAACTGCAAAATAAAGGCAGTGAGTGACAGATAAATTCTCGAGACTTCGTTCAGGGGCTGTGATTGGAGTTGTTTTCAGCATATATTCACACACAGAAAGATGGGACCTAAGGGAGGACACTCGTGGGTCTGAGTGTCTTCGTGAGCATGAGTCAGCAAATGCAGCCCTTGTCGAATAACACTGCCTTTTCCTGATTCCATGGACCCGAAATCTCCAAATGCAGACGACCCTTCTACAGCGAACACATGCATGGGTCAGCCACAGGATGCTACCCCATTGGAAAGGGAAAAAACATGAAAAGGCACCTGATCTTCTCATATCCTGGTGCTCGGGTTCAAGCTTCCAGCCACTTTCCTGAAAATATCCCCCCTTGGGGAAGTCAGCACTTTCAAAACCTTCTTTCTTATAGCTTGGAATTGGTTCCATGGATGAACTACAACGGGGAAGAATAAGACACGATGCCTATATATTTGGACAGACATATGGTGCTCTAATTTCAACTGCTGAACAAGAATTGACCCAAGTCTAAGCTTGCTCTCAGAAGGAGAATAGGGCTTGAAAATTTCCCACTGATTTGTGACCAGTAACAAAAGTGGGAAGTTGAGCAGGGGATCTCAGCGAGCATATAATTCATGGGCCTGCAGGATGGGCCAAGACACCTAATGTGGACAAATGACTTGGGTTGAGCCAGAGAAAAGAACTTGAGAGCAAGGCAGAATTGCAAAAATGGGATTTCAAGAGGGAGACGCGTCTCGCCTGGTAAGAAACTAGAATGTGGCAATACTTCTTCAACCATGCCTTTGTCGAAAAACGGTGTATGCCTTTATCCTGAATATATTCCGAATAAAGGCATACACCGTTTTGGGGCAACCAGGTAGGGGCTCGGTGCAAATCAACACTACATAGTGCTATCACTTCCCATCTAAACAAAGGGTCATCTACGAAAAGTGTAAAGACTAGAAATTCAGGGTAGCATGGAGGTAAATCGTACCCACATTTTGTGGATTCCAGGATGAACAATGGAAATCGGCACCCTGGCGAAGTCTATGGTGTATTCAAAAATAATGTAAGAAACAAAGCTACAGCACATAGGACACTTCCACTCAAGGACGTATATTTTCAAGAAAACCAAAGAACCTCAGGTCACAGGCATCCCAACGTTTCCTGCTGCTCTCTTTACAAAAGCCTCGACTAGGATACAATCTAAATTTCCTTGGACGGAAAACATGGATGGAGAATATGTGATTCTTATCTACAATGATATATTACTGAGCCAGGAAATCAATGAAATAACGCCACTTGCCGCCAAAGGAGTGTTCGTAGTTACAATCATTCTCAGTAAATTTAGTCACATAGAAAAAAGTGGTTTATCAAAGATATGAGGTACAGGTGGAATACAAAATTGCGTCCCATGAATGAAATGGCAGACGAGAGAAAGCATCACACATTTAGCAAACACACTTATGCCTGTAGGAGCGCGAAGGTCACTTGAGGTGAGGAAAAACCAGGTGTTTTCAATGAGCACAGATACCATTCCATATAGACCAAAGAGGGCATCAAGACAACTTACTCTAAACCTCAAAGGACTGAACTCAGCCCACTTTACACACCAGAAAAGATTATTTACAACTGGTTAGAATTTGAAAAACAATTTATCGATGTCTCTCTGGAAGAGAATCAAGTGGATGCACAGCAGCAAGCAACACAGCACGGAAAATCGGCTACACCCGGTGAGAAAAATAAACTGCAAAATAAAGGCAGTGATTGACAGATAAATTTTTCGACACTTCGTTCAGGGGCTGTGATTGGAGTTGTTTTCAGCATATATTCACACACAGAAAGATGGGACCTAAGGGAGGACACTCGTGGGTCTGAGTGTCTTCGTGAGCATGAGTCAGCAAATGCAGCCCTTGTCGAATAACACTGCCTTGCCCTGATTCCATTGACCCGAAATCTCCAAATGTAGACGACCCTTCTACAGCAAACACATGCATGGGTCAGCCACAGGATGCTACCCCATTGGAACGGGAATAAACATGAAAAGGCAGCTCATCGTCTCATATCCTGGTGCTCGGGTTCAAGCTTCAAGCCACTTTCCTGAAAATATCCCCACTTGGGGAAGTCAGCACTTTCAAAACCTTCTTTCTTATAGCTTGGAATTGGTTCCATGGATGAACTACAACGGGGAAGAATAAGACACGATGCCTATATATTTGGACAGGCATATGATGCTCTAATTTCAACTGCTGAACAAGAATTGACCCAAGTCTAAGCTTGCTCTCAGAAGGAGAATAGGGCTTGAAAATTTCCCGCTGATTTGTGACCAGTTCCAAAAGTGGGAAGTTGAGCAGGGGATCTCAGCGAGCCTATAATTCATGGGCCTGCAGGATGGTCAAAGACACCTAATGTGGACAAATGACTTGGGTTGAGCCAGAGAAAAGAACTTGAGAGCAAGGCAGAATTGCAAAAATGGGATTTCAAGAGGGAGACGCGTCTCGCCTGGTAAGAACCTAGAATGTGGCAGTACTTCTTCAACCATGCCTTTGTCGAAAAATGGTGTATGCCTTTATCCTGAATATCTTTAGGATAAAGGCAAACACCGTTTTTGGGCAACCAGGCAGGGGCTCGGTGCAAATCAACACTACATAATGCTATCACTTCCCATCAAGTCAAAGGGTCATGTACGAAAAGTGTAAAGACCAGAAATGCAGGGTAACGTGGAGGTAAATCGTACCCACATTTTGTGGATTGTGGGATGACCAATTGCAATCGGCACCCTGGCGAATTCTATGGTGTATTCGAAGATAAAGTAAGAAACAATGCTACAGCACATAGGACACTTCCATTCAAGGACGTATATTTTCAGGAAAACCAAAGAACCTCAGGTCACAGGCAACCCAACGTTTACTGCTGCTCTCTTTACAAAAGCCTCGACTAGGATACAATCTAAATTTCCTTGGACGGAAAACATGGATGGAGAATATGTGATTCTTATCTACAATGATATATTACAGAGCCAGGAAATCAATGAAATAACGTCACTTGGCGCCACCGGAGTGTTCGTAGTTACAATCATTCTCAGTGAATTTAGTCACATAGAAAAAAGTGGTTTATCAAAGATATGAGGTACAGGTGGAATATAAAATTGCGTCCCTTGAACGAAATGTCAGACGACAGAGAGAATTACACATTTAGCAAACACACTTATGCCTGTAGGAGCGCAAAGGTCACATGAGGTGAGGAAAAACCAGGTGTTTTCAATGAGCACAGATACCATTCCATATAGACCAAGGAGGGAATCAAGACAACTTACTCTAAACCTCAAAGGACTGAACTCAGCCCACTTTACACACCAGAAAAGATTATTGACAACTGGTCAGAATTTGAAAAACAATTTATCTATGTCTCTCTGGAAGAGAATCTAGTGGATGCACAGCAGCAAGCAACACAGCACGGAAAATCGGCTACACCCCGTGAGAAAAATAAACTGCAAAATAAAGGCAGTGAGTGACAGATAAATTTTTCGAGACTTCGTTCAGGGGCTGTGATTGGAGTTGTTTTCAGCATATATTCACACACAGAAAGATGGGACCTAAGGGAGGACAATCGTGGGTCTGAGTGTCTTCGTGAGCATGAGTCAGCAAATGCAGCCCTTGTAGAATAACACTGCCTTGCCCTGATTCCATTGACCCGAAATCTCCAAATGTAGACGACCCTTCTACAGCAAACACATGCATGGGTCAGCCACAGGATATACCCCATTGGAACGGGAAAAAACATGAAAAGGCACCTCATCTTCTCATATCCTGGTGCTCGGGTTCAAGCTTCCAGCCACTTTCCTGAAAATATCCCCACTTGGGGAAGTCAGCACTTTCAAAACCTTCTTTCTTATAGCTTGGAATTGGTTCCATGGATGAACTACAACGGGGAAGAATAAGACACGATGCCTATATATTTGGACAGGCATATGGTGCTCTAATTTCAACTGCTGAACAAGAATTGACCCAAGTCTAAGCTTGCTCTCAGAAGGAGAATAGGGCTTGAAAATTTCCCGCTGATTTGTGACCAGTTCCAAAAGTGGGAAGTTGAGCAGGGTATCTCAGCGAGCCTATAATTCATGGGCCTGCAGGATGGTCAAAGACACCTAATGTGGACAAATGACTTGGGTTGAGCCAGAGAAAAGAACTTGAGAGCAAGGCAGAATTGCAAAAATGGGATTTCAAGAGGGAGACGCGTCTCGCCTGGTAAGAACCTAGAATGTGGCAGTACTTCTTCAACCATGCCTTTGTCGAAAAACGGTGTATGCCTTTATCCTGAATATATTCCGAATAAAGGCATACACCGTTTTTGGGCAACCAGGCAGGGGCTCGGTGCAAATCAACACTACATAGTGCTATCACTTCCCATCTAAACAAAGGGTCATCTACGAAAAGTGTAAAGACTAGAAATTCAGGGTAGCATGGAGGTAAATCGTACCCACATTTTGTGGATTCCAGGATGAACAATGGCAATCGGCACCCTGGCGAAGTCTATGGTGTATTCAAAAATAATGTAAGAAACAAAGCTACAGCACATAGGACACTTCCACTCAAGGACGTATAATTTCAAGAAAACCAAAGAACCTCAGGTCACAGGCAACCCAACGTTTACTGCTGCTCTCTTTACAAAAACCTCGACTAGGATACAATCTAAATTTCCTTGGACGGAAAACATGGATGGAGAATATGTGATTCTTATATACAATGATATATTACTGAGCCAGGAAATCAATGAAATAACGTCACTTGCCGCCAAAGGAGTGTTCGTAGTTACAATCATTCTCAGTAAATTTAGTCACATAGAAAAAAGTGGTTTATCAAAGATATGAGGTACAGGTGGAATACAAAATTGCATCCCATGAATGAAATGGCAGACGAGAGAAAGCATCACACATTTAGCAAACACACTTATGCCTGTAGGAGCGCGAAGGTCACTTGAGGTGAGGAAAAACCAGGTGTTTTCAATGAGCACAGATACCATTCCATATAGACCAAAGAGGGCATCAAGACAACTTACTCTAAACCTCAAAGGACTGAACTCAGCCCACTTTACACACCAGAAAAGATTATTTACAACTGGTTAGAATTTGAAAAACAATTTATCGATGTCTCTCTGGAAGAGAATCAAGTGGATGCACAGCAGCAAGCAACACAGCACTCAAAATCGGCTACACCCCGTGAGAAAAATAAACTGCAAAATAAAGGCAGTGAGTGAGAGATAAATTCTTCGAGACTTCGTTCAGGGGCTGTCATTGAAGTTGTTTTGAGCATATATTAACACACAGAATGATCGGACCTAAGGAAGGACACTCGTGGGTCTGAGTGTCTTCGTGAGCATGAGTCAGCAAATGCAGCCCTTGTAGAATAACACTGCCTTTTCCTGATTCCATGGACCCGAAATTTCCAAATGCAGACGACCCTTCCTACAGCGAACACATGCATGGGACAGCCGCAGGATGCTACCCCATTGGAACGGCAAAAAAACATGAAAAGCCACCTCATCTTCTCATATCCTGGTGCTCGGGTTCAAGCTTTCAGCCGCTTTTCTGAAAATATACCCAATTGGGGAAGTCAGCACTTTCAAAACACTCTTACTTATAACTTGGAATTGGTTCCATGGATGAACTACAATGGGGAAGAATAAGAGACGATGGCTATATATTTGGACAGGCACATGGCGTTCTAATTTCCAATGCTGAACAAGAATTGACCCAAGTCTAAGCTTGCTCTCGGAAGGAGAATTGGGCTTGAAAATTTCCTGCTGCTTTGGGACCAGTTCCGAAAGTGGGAAGTTGAGCCGGGGATCTCAGGGAGCCTATAATTCATGGCCCTGCAGGATGGTAAAAGACACCTAATGTGGACAAATGACTTGGGTTGAGCCAGAGAAAAGAACTTGAGAGCAAGGCAGAATTGCAAAAATGGGATTTCAAGAGGGAGACGCGTCTCGCCTGGTAAGAACCTAGGATGTGGCAGTACTTCTTCAAACATGCCTTTGTCGAAAAAGGGTGTATGCCTTTATCCTGAATATCTTTAGCATAAAGGCATACACCGTTTTGGGGCAACCAGGCAGGGGCTCTGTGCAAATCAACACTACATAATGCTATCACTTCCCATCCAAACAAAGGGTCATGTACGAAAAGTGTAAAGACCAGAAATGCAGGCTAACGTGGAGGTAAATCGTACCCACATTTTGTGGATTGTGGGATGACCAATTGCAATCGGCACCCTGGCGAATTCTATGGTGTATTCGAAGATAAAGTAAGAAACAATGCTACAGCACATAGGACACTTCCATTCAAGGACGTATATTTTCAGGAAAACCAAAGAACCTCAGGTCACAGGCAACCCAACGTTTACTGCTGCTCTCTTTACAAAAGCCTCGACAAGGATACAGTCTAAATTTCCTTGGACGGAATACATGGATGGAGAATATGTGATTCTTATCTACAATGATATATTACAGAGCCAGGAAATCAATGAAATAACGTCACTTGGCGCCACCGGAGTGTTCTTAGTTACAATCATTCTCAGTGAATTTAGTCACATAGAAAAAAGTGGTTTATCAAAGATATGAGGTACAGGTGGAATATAAAATTGCATCCCTTGAACGAAATGGCAGATGACAGAGAGAATTACACATTTAGAAAACACACTTATGCCTGCAGGAGCGCAAAGGTCACATGAGGTGAGGAAAAACCAGGTGTTTTCAATGAGCACAGATACCATTCCATATAGACCAAGGAGGGAATCAAGACAACTTACTCTAAACCTCAAAGGACTGAACTCAGCCCACTTTACACACCAGAAAAGATTATTGACAACTGGTCAGAATTTGAAAAACAATTTATCTATGTCTCTCTGGAAGAGAATCTAGTGGATGCACAGCAGCAAGCAACACAGCACGGAAAATCGGCTACACCCGGTGAGAAAAATAAACTGCAAAATAAAGGCAGTGAGTGAGAGATAAATTCTTCGAGACTTCGTTCAGGGGCTGTCATTGAAGTTGTTTTGAGCATATATTAACACACAGAAGGATCGGACCTAAGGGAGGACACTCGTGGGTCTGAATGTCTTCGTGAGCATGAGTCAGCAAATGCAGCCCTTGTCGAATAACACTGCCTTTTCCTGATTCCATGGACCTGAAATCTCCAAATGCAGACGACCCTTCCTACAGCGAACACATGCATGGGACAGCCACAGGATGCTACCCCATTGGAACGGCAAAAAAACATGAAAAGCCACCTCATCTTCTCATATCCTGGTGCTCGGGTTCAAGCTTTCAGCCCCTTTTCTGAAAATATACCCAATTGGGGAAGTCAGCACTTTCAAAACACTTTTACTTATAACTTGGAATTGGTTCCATGGATGAAATACAATGGGGAAGAATAAGAGACGATGGCTATATATTTGGACAGGCACATGGCGCTCTAATTTCCAATGCTGAACAAGAATTGACCCAAGTCTAAGCTTGCTCTCGGAAGGAGAATTGGGCTTGAAAATTTCCTGCTGCTTTGGGACCAGTTCCGAAAGTGGGAAGTTGAGCCGGGGATCTCAGGGAGCCTATAATTCATGGCCCTGCAGGATGGTAAAAGACACCTAATGTGGACAAATGACTTGGGTTGAGCCAGAGAAAAGAACTTGAGAGCAAGGCAGAATTGCAAAACTGGGATTCCAAGAGGGAGAAGCGTCTCGCCTGGTAAGAACCTAGGATGTGGCAGTACTTCTTCAAACATGCCTTTGTCGAAAAAGGGTGTATGCCTTTATCCTGAATATCTTTAGGATAAAGGCATACACCGTTTTGGGGCAACCAGGCAGGGGCTCTGTGCAAATCAACACTACATAATGCTATCACTTCCCATCCAAACAAAGGGTCATGTACGAAAAGTGTAAAGACCAGAAATGCAGGGTAACGTGGAGGTAAATCGTACCCACATTTTGTGGATTGTGGGATGACCAATTGCAATCGGCACCCTGGCGAATTCTATGGTGTATTCGAAGATAAAGTAAGAAACAATGCTACAGCACATGGGACACTTCCATTCAAGGACGTATATTTTCAGGAAAACCAAAGAACCTCAGGTCACAGGCAACCCAACGTTTACTGCTGCTCTCTTTACAAAAGCCTCGACTAGGATACAATCTAAATTTCCTTGGACGGAAAACATGGATGGAGAATATGTGATTCTTATCTACAATGATATATTACAGAGCCAGGAAATCAATGAAATAACGTCACTTGGCGCCACCGGAGTGTTCTTAGTTACAATCATTCTCAGTGAATTTAGTCACATAGAAAAAAGTGGTTTATCAAAGATATGAGGTACAGGTGGAATATAAAATTGCGTCCCTTGAACGAAATGGCAGACGACAGAGAGAATTACACATTTAGCAAACACACTTATGCTTGTAGGAGCGCGAAGGTCACATGAGGTGAGGAAACACCAGGTGTTTTCAATGAGCACAGATACCATTCCATATAGACCAAGGAGGGAATCAAGACAACTTACTCTAAACCTCAAAGGACTGAACTCAGCCCACTTTACACACCAGAAAAGATTATTGACAACTGGTCAGAATTTGAAAAACAATTTATCTATGTCTCTCTGGAAGAGAATCTAGTGGATGCACAGCAGCAAGCAACACAGCACGGAAAATCGGCTACACCCGGTGAGAAAAATAAACTGCAAAATAAAGGCAGTGAGTGACAGATAAATTCTCGAGACTTCGTTCAGGGGCTGTGATTGGAGTTGTTTTCAGCATATATTCACACACAGAAAGATGGGACCTAAGGGAGGACAATCGTGGGTCTGAGTGTCTTCGTGAGCATGAGTCAGCAAATGCAGCCCTTGTAGAATAACACTGCCTTGCCCTGATTCCATTGACCCGAAATCTCCAAATGCAGACGACCCTTCTACAGCGAACACATGCATGGGTCAGCCACAGGATGCTACCCCATTGGAAAGGGAAAAAACATGAAAAGGCACCTGATCTTCTCATATCCTGGTGCTCGGGTTCAAGCTTCCAGCCACTTTCCTGAAAATATCCCCACTTGGGGAAGTCAGCACTTTCAAAACCTTCTTTCTTATAGCTTGGAATTGGTTCCATGGATGAACTACAACGGGGAAGAATAAGACACGATGCCTATATATTTGGACAGGCATATGGTGCTCTAATTTCAACTGCTGAACAAGAATTGACCCAAGTCTAAGCTTGCTCTCAGAAGGAGAATAGGGCTTGAAAATTTCCCACTGATTTGTGACCAGTAACAAAAGTGGGAAGTTGAGCAGGGGATCTCAGCGAGCATATAATTCATGGGCCTGCAGGATGGTCAAAGACACCTAATGTGGACAAATGACTTGGGTTGAGCCAGAGAAAAGAACTTGAGAGCAAGGCAGAATTGCAAAAATGGGATTTCAAGAGGGAGACGCGTCTCGCCTGGTAAGAAACTAGAATGTGGCAATACTTCTTCAACCATGCCTTTGTCGAAAAACGGTGTATGCCTTTATCCTGAATATATTCCGAATAAAGGCATACACCGTTTTTGGGCAACCAGGTAGGGGCTCGGTGCAAATCAACACTACATAGTGCTATCACTTCCCATCTAAACAAAGGGTCATCTACGAAAAGTGTAAAGACTAGAAATTCAGGGTAGCATGGAGGTAAATCGTACCCACATTTTGTGGATTCCAGGATGAACAATGGAAATCGGCACCCTGGCGAAGTCTATGGTGTATTCAAAAATAATGTAAGAAACAAAGCTACAGCACATAGGACACTTCCACTCAAGGACGTATATTTTCAAGAAAACCAAAGAACCTCAGGTCACAGGCATCCCAACGTTTCCTGCTGCTCTCTTTACAAAAGCCTCGAATAGGATACAATCTAAATTTCCTTGTACGGAAAACATGGATGGAGAATATGTGATTCTTATCTACAATGATATATTAGTGAGCCAGGAAATCAATGAAATAACGCCACTTGCCGCCAAAGGAGTGTTCGAAGTTACAATCATTCTCAGTAAATTTAGTCACTTAGAAAAAAGTGGTTTATCAAAGATATGAGGTACAGGTGGAATACAAAATTGCGTCCCATGAATGAAATGGCAGACGAGAGAAAGCATCACACATTTAGCAAACACACTTATGCCTGTAGGAGCGCGAAGGTCACTTGAGGTGAGGAAAAACCAGGTGTTTTCAATGAGCACAGATACCATTCCATATAGACCAAAGAGGGCATCAAGACAACTTACTCTAAACCTCAAAGGACTGAACTCAGCCCACTTTACACACAAGAAAAGATTATTTACAACTGGTTAGAATTTGAAAAACAATTTATCTATGTCTCTCTGGAAGAGAATCAAGTGGATGCACAGCAGCAAGCAACACAGCACGGAAAATCGGCTACACCCGGTGAGAAAAATAAACTGCAAAATAAAGGCAGTGAGTGACAGATAAATTTTTCGACACTTCATTCAGGGGCTGTGATTGGAGTTGTTTTCAGCATATATTCACACACAGAAAGATGGGACCTAAGGGAGGACACTCGTGGGTCTGAGTGCCTTCGTGAGCATGAGTCAGCAAATGCAGCCCTTGTCGAATAACACTGCCTTGCCCTGATTCCATTGACCCGAAATCTCCAAATGTAGACGACCCTTCTACAGCAAACACATGCATGGGTCAGCCACAGGATGCTACCCCATTGGAACGGCAAAAAAACATAAAAAGGCACCTCATCTTCTCATATCCTGGTACTCGGGTTCAAGCTTCCAGCCACTTTCCTGAAAATATCCCCACTTGGGGAAGTCAGCACTTTCAAAACCTTCTTTCTTATAGCTTGGAATTGGTTCCATGGATGAACTACAACGGGGAAGAATAAGACACGATGCCTATATATTTGGACAGGCATATGGTGCTCTAATTTCAACTGCTGAACAAGAATTGACCCAAGTCTAAGCTTGCTCTCAGAAGGAGAATAGGGCTTGAAAATTTCCCGCTGATTTGTGACCAGTTCCAAAAGTGGGAAGTTGAGCAGGGGATCTCAGCGAGCCTATAATTCATGGGCCTGCAGGATGGTCAAAGACACCTAATGTGGACAAATGACTTGGGTTGAGCCAGAGAAAAGAACTTGAGAGCAAGGCAGAATTGCAAAAATGGGATTTCAAGAGGGAGACGCGTCTCGCCTGGTAAGAACCTAGAATGTGGCAGTACTTCTTCAACCATGCCTTTGTCGAAAAATGGTGTATGCCTTTATCCTGAATATCTTTAGGATAAAGGCAAACACCGTTTTTGGGCAACCAGGCAGGGGCTCGGTGCAAATCAACACTACATAATGCTATCACTTCCCATCAAAACAAAGGGTCATGTACGAAAAGTGTAAAGACCAGAAATGCAGGGTAACGTGGAGGTAAATCGTACCCACATTTTGTGGATTGTGGGATGACCAATTGCAATCGGCACCCTGGCGAATTCTATGGTGTATTCGAAGATAAAGTAAGAAACAATGCTACAGCACATAGGACACTTCCATTCAAGGACGTATATTTTCAGGAAAACCAAAGAACCTCAGGTCACAGGCAACCCAACGTTTACTGCTGCTCTCTTTACAAAAGCCTCGACTAGGATACAATCTAAATTTCCTTGGACGGAATACATGGATGGAGAATATGTGATTCTTATCTACAATGATATATTACAGAGCCAGGAAATCAATGAAATAAAGTCACTTGGCGCCACCGGAGTGTTCTTAGTTACAATCATTCTCAGTGAATTTAGTCACATAGAAAAAAGTGCTTTATCAAAGATATGAGGTACAGGTGGAATATAAAATTGCGTCCCTTGAACGAAATGGCAGACGACAGAGAGAATTACACATTTAGCAAACACACTTATGCCTGTAGGAGCGCAAAGGTCACATGAGGTGAGGAAAAACCAGGTGTTTTCAATGAGCACAGATACCATTCCATATAGACCAAGGAGGGAATCAAGACAACTTACTCTAAACCTCAAAGGACTGAACTCAGCCCACTTTACACACCAGAAAAGATTATTGACAACTGGTTAGAATTTGAAAAACAATTTATCTATGTCTCTCTTTAAGAGAATCTAGTGGATGCACAGCAGCAAGCAACACAGCACGGAAAATCGGCTACACCCGGTGAGAAAAATAAACTGCAAAATAAAGGCAGTGAGTGACAGATAAATTCTTCGAGACTTCGTTCAGGGGCTGTGATTGGAGTTGTTTTCAGCATATATTCACACACAGAAAGATGGGACCTAAGGGAGGACAATCGTGGGTCTGAGTGTCTTCGTGAGCATGAGTCAGCAAATGCAGCCCTTGTAGAATAACACTGCCTTGCCCTGATTCCATTGACCCGAAATCTCCAAATGTAGACGACCCTTCTACAGCGAACACATGCATGGGTCAGCCACTGGATGCTATCCCATTGGAAAGGGAAAAAACATGAAAAGGCACCTCATCTTCTCATATCCTGGTGCTCGGGTTCAAGCTTCCAGCCACTTTCCTGAAAATATCCCCACTTGGGGAAGTCAGCACTTTCAAAACCTTCTTTCTTATAGCTTGGAATTGGTTCCATGGATGAACTACAACGGGGAAGAATAAGACACGATGCCTATATATTTGGACAGGCATATGGTGCTCTAATTTCAACTGCTGAACAAGAATTGACCCAAGTCTAAGCTTGCTCTCAGAAGGAGAATAGGGCTTGAAAATTTCCCGCTGATTTGTGACCAGTTCCGAAAGTGGGAAGTTGAGCAGGGGATCTCAGCGATCCTATAATTCATGGGCCTGCAGGATGGTCAAAGACACCTAATGTGGACAAATGACTTGGGTTGAGCCAGAGAAAAGAACTTGAGAGCAAGGCAGAATTGCAAAAATGGGATTTCAAGAGGGAGACGCGTCTCGCCTGGTAAGAAACTAGAATGTGGCAGTACTTCTTCAACCATGCCTTTGTCGAAAAACGGTGTATGCCTTTATCCTGAATATATTCCGAATAAAGGCATACACCGTTTTTGGGCAACCAGGCAGGGGCTCTGTCCAAATCAACAATACATAGTGCTATCACTTCCCATCTAAACAAAGTGTCATTTAGGAAAAGTGTGAAGACTAGAAATTCAGGGTAGCATGGAGGTAAATCGTACCCTCATTTTGTGGATTCCAGGATGAAAAATGGCAATCGGCACCCTGGCGAAGTCTATGGTGTATTCAAAAATAATGTAAGAAACAAAGCTACAGCACATAGGACACTTCCACTCAAGGACGTATATTTTCAAGAAAATCAAAGAACCTCAGGTCACAGGCAACCCAACGTTTACTGCTGCTCTCTTTACAAAAGCCTCGATTAGGATACAATCTAAATTTCCTTGGACGGAAAACATGGATGGAGAATATGTGATTCTTATCTACAATGATATATTACTGGGCCAGGAAATCAATGAAGTAACGTCACTTGCCACCAAAGGAGTGTTTGTAGTTACAATCATTCTCAGTAAATTTAGTCACATAGAAAAAAGTGGTTTATCAAAGATATGAGGTACAGGTGGAATACAAAATTGCGTCCCATGAATGAAATGGCAGACGAGAGAAAGCATCACACATTTAGCAAACACACTTATGCCTGTAGGAGCGCGAAGGTCACTTGAGGTGAGGAAAAACCAGGTGTTTTCAATGAGCACAGATACCATTCCATATAGACCAAAGAGGGAATCAAGACAACTTACTCTAAACCTCAAAGGACTGAACTCAGCCCACTTTACACACCAGAAAAGATTATTGACAACTGGTCAGAATTTGAAAAACAATTTATCGATGTCTCTCTGGAAGAGAATCAAGTGGATGCACAGCAGCAAGCAACACAGCACTGAAAATCGGCTACACCCCGTGAGAAAAATGAACTGCAAATTAAAGGCAGTGAGTGAGAGATAAATTCTTTGAGACTTCGTTCAGGGGCTGTCATTGAAGTTGTTTTGAGCATATATTAACACACAGAAGGATCGGACCTAAGGGAGGACACACGTGGGTCTGAGTGTCTTCGTGAGCATGAGTCAGCAAATGCAGCCCTTGTCGAATAACACTGCCTTTTCCTGATTCCATGGACCCGAAATCTCCAAATGCAGACGACCCTTCCTACAGCGAACACATGCATGGGACAGCCACAGGATGCTACCCCATTGGAACGGCAAAAAAACATGAAAAGCCACCTCATCTTCTCATATCCTGGTGCTCGGGTTCAAGCTTTCAGCCGCTTTTCTGAAAATATACCCAATTGGGGAAGTCAGCACTTTCAAAACACTCTTACTTATAGCTTGGAATTGGTTCCATGGATGAACTACAACGGGGAAGAATAAGACACGATGCCTATATATTTGGACAGGCATATGGTGCTCTAATTTCAACTGCTGAACAAGAATTGACTCAAGTCTAAGCTTGCTCTCAGAAGGAGAATAGGGCTTTAAAATTTCCCGCTGATTTGTGACCAGTTCCGAAAGTGGGAAGTTGAGCAGGGCATGTCAGCGAGCCTATAATTCATGGGCCTGCAGGATGGTCAAAGACACCTAATGTGGACAAATGACTTGGGTTGAGCCAGAGAAAAGAACTTGAGAGCAAGGCAGAATTGCAAAAATCGGATTTCAAGAGGGAGAAGCGTCTCGCCTGGTAAGAACCTAGAATGTGGCAGTACTTCTTCAACCATGCCTTTGTCGAAAAACGGTGTATGCCTTTATCCTGAATATATTCCGAATAAAGGCATACACCGTTTTTGGGCAACCAGGCAGGGGCTCGGTGCAAATCAACACTACATAGTGCTATCACTTCCCATCTAAACAAAGGGTCATCTACGAAAATTGTAAAGACTAGAAATTCAGGGTAGCATGGAGGTAAATCGTACCCTCATTTTGTGGATTCCAGGATGAAAAATGGCAATCGGCACCCTGGCGAAGTCTATGGTGTATTCAAAAATAATGTAAGAAACAAAGCTACATCACATAGGACACTTCCACTCAAGGATGTATATTTTCAAGAAAACCAAAGAACCTCAGGTCACAGGCAACCCAACGTTTACTGCTTCTCTCTTTACAAAAGCCTCGACTAGGATACAATCTAAATTTCATTGGACGGAAAACATGGATGGAGAATATGTGATTCTTATCTACAATGATATATTACTGAGCCAGGAAATCAATGAAGTAACGTCACTTTCCGCCAAAGGAGTGTTCTTAGTTACAATCATTCTCAGTGAATTTAGTCAAATAGAAAAAAGGGGTTGATCAAATATATGAGGTACAGGTGGAATATAAAATTGCATCCCTTGAACGAAATGGCAGACGACAGAGAGAATTACACATTTAGCAAACACACTTATGCCTGTAGGAGCGCGAAAGTCACATGAGGTGAGGAAAAACCAGGTGTTTTCAATGAGCACAGATACCATTCCATATAGACCAAGGAGGGAATCAAGACAACTTACTCTAAACCTCAAAGGACTGAACTCAGCCCACTTTACACACCAGAAAAGATTATTGACAACTGGTCAGAATTTGAAAAACAATTTATCGATGTCTCTCTGGAAGAGAATCAAGTGGATGCACAGCAGCAAGCAACACAGCACTGAAAATCGGCTACACCCGGTGAGAAAAATAAACTGCAAAATAAAGGCAGTGAGTGACAGATAAATTCTCGAGACTTCGTTCAGGGGCTGTGATTGGAGTTGTTTTCAGCATATATTCACACACAGAAAGATGGGACCTAAGGGAGGGCACTCGTGGGTCTGAGTGTCTTCGTGAGCATGAGTCAGCAAATGCAGCCCTTGTCGAATAACACTGCCTTTTCCTGATTCCATGGACCCGAAATCTCCAAATGCAGACGACCCTTCTACAGCGAACACATGCATGGGTCAGCCACAGGATGCTACCCCATTGGAAAGGGAAAAAACATGAAAAGGCACCTCATCTTCTCATATCCTGGTGCTCGGGTTCAAGCTTCCAGCCACTTTCCTGAAAATATCCCCACTTGGGGAAGTCAGCACTTTCAAAACCTTCTTTCTTATAGCTTGGAATTGGTTCCATGGATGAACTACAACGGGGAAGAATAAGACACGATGCCTATATATTTGGACAGACATATGGTGCTCTAATTTCAACTGCTGAACAAGAATTGACCCAACTCTAAGCTTGCTCTCAGAAGGAGAATAGGGCTTGAAAATTTCCCGCTGACTTGTGACCAGTAAAAAAAGTGGGAAGTTGAGCAGGGGATCTCAGCGAGCATATAATTCATGGGCCTGCAGGATGGGCCAAGACACCTAATGTGGACAAATGACTTGGGTTGAGCCAGAGAAAAGAACTTGAGAGCAAGGCAGAATTGCAAAAATGGGATTTCAAGAGGGAGACGCGTCTCGCCTGGTAAGAAACTAGAATGTGGCAATACTTCTTCAACCATGCCTTTGTCGAAAAACAGTGTATGCCTTTATCCTGAATATATTCCGAATAAAGGCATACACCGTTTTTGGGCAACCAGGTAGGGGCTCGGTGCAAATCAACACTACATAGTGCTATCACTTCCCATCTAAACAAAGGGTCATCTACGAAAAGTGTAAAGACTAGAAATTCAGGGTAGCATGGAGGTAAATCGTACCCACATTTTCTGGATTCCAGGATGAAAAATGGCTATCAGCACCCTGGCGAAGACTATGGTGTATTCAAAAATAATGTAAGAAACAAAGCTACAGCACATAGGACACTTCCACTCAAGGACGTATATTTTCAAGAAAACCAAAGAACCTCAGGTCACAGGCATCCCAACGTTTCCTGCTGCTCTCTTTACAAAAGCCTCGACTAGGATACAATCTAAATTTCCTTGGACGGAAAACATGGATGGAGAATATGTGATTCTTATCTACAATGATATATTACTGAGCCAGGAAATCAATGAAATAACGCCACATGCCGCCAAAGGAGTGTTCGTAGTTACAATCATTCTCAGTAAATTTAGTCACATAGAAAAAAGTGGTTTATCAAAGATATGAGGTACAGGTGGAATACAAAATTGCGTCCAATGCATGAAATGGCAGAGGAGAGAAAGCATCACACATTTAGCAAACACACTTATGCCTGTAGGAGCGCGAAGGTCACTTGAGGTGAGGAAAAACCAGGTGTTTTCAATGAGCACAGATACCATTCCATATAGACCAAAGAGGGCATCAAGACAACTTACTCTAAACCTCAAAGGACTGAACTCAGCCCACTTTACACACCAGAAAAGATTATTTACAACTGGTTAGAATTTGAAAAACAATTTATCTATGTCTCTCTGGAAGAGAATCTAGTGGATGCACAGCAGCAAGCAACACAGCACGGAAAATCGGCTACACCCGGTGAGAAAAATAAACTGCAAAATAAAGGCAGTGAGTGACAGATAAATTCTTCGAGACTTCGTTCAGGGGCTGTGATTGGAGTTGTTTTCAGCATATATTCACACACAGAAAGATGGGACCTAAGGGAGGACAATCGTGGGTCTGAGTGTCTTCGTGAGCATGAGTCAGCAAATGCAGCCCTTGTAGAATAACACTGCCTTGCCCTGATTCCATTGACCCGAAATCTCCAAATGTAGACGACCCTTCTACAGCAAACACATGCATGGGTCAGCCACAGGATGCTACCCCATTGGAACGGGAATAAACATGAAAAGGCAGCTCATCGTCTCATATCCTGGTGCTCGGGTTCAAGCTTCCAGCCACTTTCCTGAAAATATCCCCACTTGGGGAAGTCAGCACTTTCAAAACCTTCTTTCTTATAGCTTGGAATTGGTTCCATGGATGAACTACAACGGGGAAGAATGAGACACGATGCCTATATATTTGGACAGGCATATGGTGCTCTAATTTCAACTGCTGAACAAGAATTGACCCAAGTCTAAGCTTGCTCTCAGAAGGAGAATAGGGCTTGAAAATTTCCCTCTGATTTGTGACCAGTTCCAAAAGTGGGAAGTTGAGCAGGGGATCTCAGCGAGCCTATAATTCATGGGCCTGCAGGATGGTCAAAGACACCTAATGTGGACAAATGACTTGGGTTGAGCCAGAGAAAAGAACTTGAGAGCAAGGCAGAATTGCAAAAATGGGATTTCAAGAGGGAGACGCGTCTCGCCTGGTAAGAACCTAGAATGTGGCAGTACTTCTTCAACCATGCCTTTGTCGAAAAACGGTGTATGCCTTTATCCTGAATATATTCCGAATAAAGGCATACACCGTTTTTGGGCAACCAGGTAGGGGCTCGGTGCAAATCAACACTACATAATGCTATCACTTCCCATCAAAACAAAGGGTCATGTACGAAAAGTGTAAAGACCTGAAATGCAGGGTAACGTGGAGGTAAATCGTACCCACATTTTGTGGATTGTGGGATGACCAATTGCAATCGGCACCCTGGCGAATTCTATGGTGTATTCGAAGATAAAGTAAGAAACAATGCTACAGCACATAGGACACTTCCATTCAAGGACGTATATTTTCAGGAAAACCAAAGAACCTCAGGTCACAGGCAACCCAACGTTTACTGCTGCTCTCTTTACAAAAGCCTCGACTAGCATACAATATAAATTTCCTTGGACGGAATACATGGATGGAGAATATGTGCTTCTTATCTACAATGATATATTACAGAGCCAGGAAATGAATGAAATAACGTCACTTGGCGCCACCGGAGTGTTCTTAGTTACAATCATTCTCAGTGAATTTAGTCACATAGAAAAAAGTGGTTTATCAAAGATATGAGGTACAGGTGGAATATAAAATTGCGTCCCTTGAACGAAATGGCAGACGACAGAGAGAATTACACATTTAGCAAACACACTTATGCCTGTGGGAGCGCAAAGGTCACATGAGGTGAGGAAAAACCAGGTGTTTTCAATGAGCACAAATACCATTCCATATAGACCAAGGAGGGAATCAAGACAACTTACTCTAAACCTCAAAGGACTGAACTCAGCCCACTTTACACACCAGAAAAGATTATTTACAACTGGTCAGAATTTGAAAAACAATTTATCGATGTCTCTGTGGAAGAGAATCTAGTGGATGCACAGCAGCAAGCAACACAGCACGGAAAATCGGCTACACCCGGTGAGAAAAATAAACTGCAAAATAAAGGCAGTGAGTGACAGATAAATTCTTCGAGACTTCGTTCAGGGGCTGTGATTGGAGTTGTTTTCAGCATATATTCACACACAGAAAGATGGGACCTAAGGGAGGACAATCGTGGTTCTGAGTGTCTTCGTGAGCATGAGTCAGCAAATGCAGCCCTTGTAGAATAACACTGCCTAGCCCTGATTCCATTGACCCGAAATCTCCAAATGTAGACGACCCTTCTACAGCGAACACATGCATGGGTCAGCGACAGGATGCTATCCCATTGGAAAGGGAAAAAACATGAAAAGGCACCTCATCTTCTCATATCGTGGTGCTCGGGTTCAAGCTTCCAGTCACTTTCCTGAAAATATCCCCACTTGGGGAAGTCAGCACTTTCAAAACCTTCTTTCTTATAGCTTGGAATTGGTTCCATGGATGAAATACAACGGGGAAGAATAAGACACGATGCCTATATATTTGGACAGACATATGGTGCTCTAATTTCAACTGCTGAACAAGAATTGAACCAAGTCTAAGCTTGCTCTCAGAAGGAGAATAGGGCTTGAAAATTTCCCGCTGATTTGTGACCAGTTCCAAAAGTGGGATGTTGAGCAGGTGATCTCAGCGAGCCTATAATTCATGGGCCTGCAGGATGGTCAAAGACACCTAATGTGGACAAATGACTTGGGTTGAACCAGAGAAAAGAACTTGAGAGCAAGGCAGAATTGCAAAAATGGGATTTCAAGAGGGAGACGCGTCTCGCCTGGTAAGACCCTAGAATGTGGCAGTACTTCTTCAACCATGCCTTTGTCGAAAAACGGTGTATGCCTTTATCCTGAATATATTCCGAATAAAGGCATACACCGTTTTTGGGCAACCAGGCAAGGGCTCGGTGCAAATCAACACTACATAGTGCTATCACGTCCCATCTAAACAAAGGGTCATCTACGAAAAGTGTAAAGACGAGAAATTCAGGGTAGCATGGAGGTAAATCGTACCCACATTTTGTGGATTCCAGGATGAACAATGGCAATCGGCACCGTGGCGAAGTCTATGGTGTATTCAAAAATAATGTAAGAAACAAAGCTACAGCACATAGGACACTTCCACTCAAGGACGTATATTTTCAAGAAAACCAAAGAACCTCAGGTCACAGGCAACCCAACGTTTACTGCTGCTCTCTTTACAAAAGCCTCGACTAGGATACAATCTAAATTTCCTTGGACGGAAAACATGGATGGAGAATATGTGATTCTTATCTACAATGATATATTACTGAGCCAGGAAATCAATGAAATAACATCACTTGCCGCCAAAGGAGTGGTCGTAGTTACAATCATTCTCAGTAAATTTAGTCACATAGAAAAAAGTGGTTTATCAAAGATATGAGGTACAGGTGGAATACAAAATTGCATCCCATGAATGAAATGGCAGGCGAGAGAAAGCATCACACATTTAGCAAACACACTTATGCCTGTAGGAGCGCGAAGGTCACTTGAGGTGAGGAAAAACCAGATGTTTTCAATGAGCACAGATACCATTCCATATAGACCAAAGAGGGCATCAAGACAACTTACTCTAAACCTCAAAGGACTGAACTCAGCCCACTTTACACACCAGAAAAGATTATTTACAACTGGTTAGAATTTGAAAAACAATTTATCGATGTCTCTCTGGAAGAGAATCAAGTGGATGCACAGCAGCAAGCAACACAGCACTCAAAATCGGCTACACCCCGTGAGAAAAATAAACTGCAAAATAAAGGCAGTGAGTGAGAGATAAGTTCTTCGAGACTTCGTTCAGGGGCTGTCATTGAAGTTGTTTTGAGCATATATTAACACACAGAAGGATCGGACCTAAGGGAGGACACTCGTGGGTTTGAGTGTCTTCGTGAGCATGAGTCAGCAAATGCAGCCCTTGTCGAATAACACTGCCTTTTCCTGATTCCATGGACCCAAAATTTCCAAAGGCAGACGACCCTTCCTACAGCGAACACATGCATGGGACAGCCACAGGATGCTACTCCATTGGAACGGCAAAAAAACATGAAAAGCCACCTCATCTTCTCATATCCTGTTGCTCGGGTTCAAGCTTTCTACCGCTTTTCTGAAAATATACCCAATTGGGGATGTCAGCACTTTCAAAACACTCTTACTTATAACTTGGAATTGGTTCCATGGATGAACTACAATGGGGAAGAATAAGAGACGATGGCTATATATTTGGACAGGCACATGGCGCTCTAATTTCCAATGCTGAACAAGAATTGACCCAAGTCTAAGCTTGCTCTCGGAAGGAGAATTGGACTTGAAAATTCCCTGCTGCTTTGGGACCAGTTCCGAAAGTGGGAAGTTGAGCCGGGGATCTCAGGGAGCCTATAATTCATGGCCCTGCAGGATGGTAAAAGGCACGTAATGTGGAAAAATGACTTGGGTTGAACCAGAGAAAAGAACTTCAGAGCAAGGCAGAATTGCAAAACTGGGATTTCAAGAGGGAGAAGCGTCTCGCCTGGTAAGAACCTAGGATGTGGCAGTACTTCTTCAAACATGCCTTTGTCGAAAAAGGGTGTATGCCTTTATCCTGAATATCTTTAGGATAAAGGCATACACCGTTTTTGGGCAACCAGGCAGGGGCTCTGTGCAAATCAACACTACATAATGCTATCACTTCCCATCAAAACAAAGGGTCATGTACGAAAAGTGTAAAGACCAGAAATGCAGGGTAACGTGGAGGTAAATCGTACCCACATTTTGTGGATTGTGGGATGACCAATTGCAATCGGCACCCTGGCGAATTCTATGGTGTATTCGAAGATAAAGTAAGAAACAATGCTACAGCACATAGGACACTTCCATTCAAGGACGTATATTTTCAGGAAAACCAAAGAACCTCAGGTCACAGGCAACCCAACGTTTACTGCTGCTCTCTATACAAAAGCCTCGACTAGGATACAATATAAATTTCCTTGGACAGAATACATGGATGGAGAATATGTGCTTCTTATCTACAATGATATATTACAGAGCCAGGAAATCAATGAAATAACGTCACTTGGCGCCACCAGAGTGTTCTTAGTTACAATCATTCTCAGTGAATTTAGTCACATAGAAAAAAGTGGTTTATCAAAGATATGAGGTACAGGTGGAATATAAAATTGCGTCCCTTGAACGAAATGGCAGACGACAGAGAGAATTACACATTTAGCAAACACACTTATGCCTGTAGGAGCCCAAAGGTCACATGAGGTGAGGAAAAACCAGGTGTTTACAATGAGCACAGATACCATTCCATATAGACCAAGGAGGGAATCAAGACAACTTACTCTAAACCTCAAAGGACTGAACTCAGCCCACTTTACACACCAGAAAAGATTATTGACAACTGGTCAGAATTTGAAAAACAATTTATCTATGTCTCTCTGGAAGAGAATCTAGTGGATGCACAGCAGCAAGCAACACAGCACGGAAAATCGGCTACACCCGGTGAGAAAAATAAACTGCAAAATAAAGGCAGTGAGTGACAGATAAATTTTTCGAGACTTCGTTCAGGGGCTGTGATTGGAGTTGTTTTCAGCACATATTCACACACAGAAAGATGGGACCTAAGGGAGGACAATCGTGGGTCTGAGTGTCTTCGTGAGCATGAGTCAGCAAATGCAGCCCTTGTAGAATAACACTGCCTTGCCCTGATTCCATTGACCCGAAATCTCCAAATGTAGACGACCCTTCTACAGCAAACACATGCATGGGTCAGCCACAGGATGCTACCCCATTGGAACGGGAAAAAACATGAAAAGGCACCTCATCTTCTCATATCCTGGTGCTCGGGTTCAAGCTTCCAGCCACTTTCATGAAAATATCCCCACTTGCGGAAGTCAGCACTTTCAAAACCTTCTTTCTTATAGCTTGGAATTGGTTCCATGGATGAACTACAACGGGGAAGAATAAGACACGATGCCTATATATTTGGACAGGCATATGGTGCTCTAATTTCAACTGCTGAACAAGAATTGACCCAAGTCTAAGCTTGCTCTCAGAAGGAGAATAGGGCTTGAAAATTTCCCGCTGATTTGTGACCAGTAACAAAATTGGGAAGTTGAGCAGGGGATCTCAGCGAGCCTATAATTCATGGGCCTGCAGGATGGTCAAAGACACCTAATGTGGACAAATGACTTGGGTTGAGCCAGAGAAAAGAACTTGAGAGCAAGGCAGAATTGCAAAAATGGGATTTCAAGAGGGAGAAGCGTCTCGCCTGGTAAGAACCTAGAATGTGGCAGTACTTCTTCAACCATGCCTTTGTCGAAAAACGGTGTATGCCTTTATCCTGAATATATTCCGAATAAAGGCATACACCGTTTTTGGGCAACCAGGCAGGGGCTCGGTGCAAATCAACACTACATAGTGCTATCACTTCCCATCTAAACAAAGGGTCATCTACGAAAATTGTAAAGACTAGAAATTCAGGGTAGCATGGAGGTAAATCGTACCCTCATTTTGTGGATTCCAGGATGAAAAATGGCAATCGGCACCCTGGCGAAGTCTATGGTGTATTCAAAAATAATGTAAGAAACAAAGCTACATCACATAGGACACTTCCACTCAAGGATGTATATTTTCAAGAAAACCAAAGAACCTCAGGTCACAGGCAACCCAACGTTTACTGCTTCTCTCTTTACAAAAGCCTCGACTAGGATACAATCTAAATTTCATTGGACGGAAAACATGGATGGAGAATATGTGATTCTTATCTACAATGATATATTACTGAGCCAGGAAATCAATGAAGTAACGTCACTTTCCGCCAAAGGAGTGTTCTTAGTTACAATCATTCTCAGTGAATTTAGTCAAATAGAAAAAAGGGGTTGATCAAAGATATGAGGTACAGGTGGAATATAAAATTGCATCCCTTGAACGAAATGGCAGACGACAGAGAGAATTACACATTTAGCAAACACACTTATGCCTGTAGGAGCGCGAAAGTCACATGAGGTGAGGAAAAACCAGGTGTTTTCAATGAGCACAGATACCATTCCATATAGACCAAGGAGGGAATCAAGACAACTTACTCTAAACCTCAAAGGACTGAACTCAGCCCACTTTACACACCAGAAAAGATTATTGACAACTGGTCAGAATTTGAAAAACAATTTATCGATGTCTCTCTGGAAGAGAATCAAGTGGATGCACAGCAGCAAGCAACACAGCACTGAAAATCGGCTACACCCGGTGAGAAAAATAAACTGCAAAATAAAGGCAGTGAGTGACAGATAAATTCTCGAGACTTCGTTCAGGGGCTGTGATTGGAGTTGTTTTCAGCATATATTCACACACAGAAAGATGGGACCTAAGGGAGGACACTCGTGGGTCTGAGTGTCTTCGTGAGCATGAGTCAGCAAATGCAGCCCTTGTCGAATAACACTGCCTTTTCCTGATTCCATGGACCCGAAATCTCCAAATGCAGACGACCCTTCTACAGCGAACACATGCATGGGTCAGCCACAGGATGCTACCCCATTGGAAAGGGAAAAAACATGAAAAGGCACCTCATCTTCTCATATCCTGGTGCTCGGGTTCAAGCTTCCAGCCACTTTCCTGAAAATATCCCCACTTGGGGAAGTCAGCACTTTCAAAACCTTCTTTCTTATAGCTTGGAATTGGTTCCATGGATGAACTACAACGGGGAAGAATAAGACACGATGCCTATATATTTGGACAGACATATGGTGCTCTAATTTCAACTGCTGAACAAGAATTGACCCAACTCTAAGCTTGCTCTCAGAAGGAGAATAGGGCTTGAAAATTTCCCGCTGACTTGTGACCAGTAAAAAAAGTGGGAAGTTGAGCAGGGGATCTCAGCGAGCATATAATTCATGGGCCTGCAGGATGGGCCAAGACACCTAATGTGGACAAATGACTTGGGTTGAGCCAGAGAAAAGAACTTGAGAGCAAGGCAGAATTGCAAAAATGGGATTTCAAGAGAGAGACGCGTCTCGCCTGGTAAGAAACTAGAATGTGGCAATACTTCTTCAACCATGCCTTTGTCGAAAAACGGTGTATGCCTTTATCCTGAATATATTCCGAATAAAGGCATACACCGTTTTTGGGCAACCAGGTAGGGGCTCGGTGCAAATCAACACTACATAGTGCTATCACTTCCCATCTAAACAAAGGGTCATCTACGAAAAGTGTAAAGACTAGAAATTCAGGGTAGCATGGAGGTAAATCGTACCCACATTTTCTGGATTCCAGGATGAAAAATGGCTATCAGCACCCTGGCGAAGACTATGGTGTATTCAAAAATAATGTAAGAAACAAAGCTACAGCACATAGGACACTTCCACTCAAGGACGTATATTTTCAAGAAAACCAAAGAACCTCAGGTCACAGGCATCCCAACGTTTCCTGCTGCTCTCTTTACAAAAGCCTCGACTAGGATACAATCTAAATTTCCTTGGACGGAAAACATGGATGGAGAATATGTGATTCTTATCTACAATGATATATTACTGAGCCAGGAAATCAATGAAATAACGCCACATGCCGCCAAAGGAGTGTTCGTAGTTACAATCATTCTCAGTAAATTTAGTCACATAGAAAAAAGTGGTTTATCAAAGATATGAGGTACAGGTGGAATACAAAATTGCGTCCAATGCATGAAATGGCAGAGGAGAGAAAGCATCACACATTTAGCAAACACACTTATGCCTGTAGGAGCGCGAAGGTCACTTGAGGTGAGGAAAAACCAGGTGTTTTCAATGAGCACAGATACCATTCCATATAGACCAAAGAGGGCATCAAGACAACTTACTCTAAACCTCAAAGGACTGAACTCAGCCCACTTTACACACCAGAAAAGATTATTTACAACTGGTTAGAATTTGAAAAACAATTTATCTATGTCTCTCTGGAAGAGAATCTAGTGGATGCACAGCAGCAAGCAACACAGCACGGAAAATCGGCTACACCCGGTGAGAAAAATAAACTGCAAAATAAAGGCAGTGAGTGACAGATAAATTCTTCGAGACTTCGTTCAGGGGCTGTGATTGGAGTTGTTTTCAGCATATATTCACACACAGAAAGATGGGACCTAAGGGAGGACAATCGTGGGTCTGAGTGTCTTCGTGAGCATGAGTCAGCAAATGCAGCCCTTGTAGAATAACACTGCCTTGCCCTGATTCCATTGACCCGAAATCTCGAAATGTAGACGACCCTTCTACAGCGAACACATGCATGGGTCAGGCACAGGATGCTATCTCATTGGAAAGGGAAAAAACATGAAAAGGCACCTCATCTTCTCATATCCTGGTGCTCGGGTTCAAGCTTCCAGCCACTTTCCTGAAAATATCCCCACTTGGGGAAGTCAGCACTTTCAAAACCTTCTTTCTTATAGCTTGGAATTGGTTCCATGGATGAACTACAACGGGGAAGAATAAGACACGATGCCTATATATTTGGACAGGCATATGGTGCTCTAATTTCAACTGCTGAACAAGAATTGACCCAAGTCTAAGCTTGCTCTCAGAAGGAGAATAGGGCTTGAAAATTTCCCGCTGATTTGTGACCAGTTCCGAAAGTGGGAAGTTGAGCAGGGGATCTCAGCGATCCTATAATTCATGGGCCTGCAGGATGGTCAAAGACACCTAATGTGGACAAATGACTTGGGTTGAGCCAGAGAAAAGAACTTGAGAGCAAGGCAGAATTGCAAAAATGGGATTTCAAGAGGGAGACGCGTCTCGCCTGGTAAGAAACTAGAATGTGGCAGTACTTCTTCAACCATGCCTTTGTCGAAAAACGGTGTATGCCTTTATCCTGAATATATTCCGAATAAAGGCATACACCGTTTTTGGGCAACCAGGCAGGGGCTCGGTGCAAATCAACACTACATAGTGCTATCACTTCCCATCTAAACAAAGTGTCATTTAGGAAAAGTGTGAAGACTAGAAATTCAGGGTAGCATGGAGGTAAATCGTACCCTCATTTTGTGGATTCCAGGATGAAAAATGGCAATCGGCACCCTGGCGAAGTCTATGGTGTATTCAAAAATAATGTAAGAAACAAAGCTACAGCACATAGGACACTTCCACTCAAGGACGTATATTTTCAAGAAAATCAAAGAACCTCAGGTCACAGGCAACCCAACGTTTACTGCTGCTCTCTTTACAAAAGCCTCGATTAGGATACAATCTAAATTTCCTTGGACGGAAAACATGGATGGAGAATATGTGATTCTTATCTACAAAGATATATTACTGAGCCAGGAAATCAATGAAGTAACGTCACTTGCCACCAAAGGAGTGTTTGTAGTTACAATCATTCTCAGTAAATTTAGTCACATAGAAAAAAGTGGTTTATCAAAGATATGAGGTACAGCTGGAATACAAAATTGCGTCCCATGAATGAAATGGCAGACGAGAGAAAGCATCACACATTTAGCAAACACACTTATGCCTGTAGGAGCGCGAAGGTCACTTGAGGTGAGGAAAAACCAGGTGTTTTCAATGAGCACAGATACCATTCCATATAGACCAAAGAGGGAATCAAGACAACTTACTCTAAACCTCAAAGGACTGAACTCAGCCCACTTTACACACCAGAAAAGATTATTGACAACTGGTCAGAATTTGAAAAACAATTTATCGATGTCTCTCTGGAAGAGAATCAAGTGGATGCACAGCAGCAAGCAACACAGCACTGAAAATCGGCTACACCCCGTGAGAAAAATGAACTGCAAATTAAAGGCAGTGAGTGAGAGATAAATTCTTTGAGACTTCGTTCAGGGGCTGTCATTGAAGTTGTTTTGAGCATATATTAACACACAGAAGAATCGGACCTAAGGGAGGACACACGTGGGTCTGAGTGTCTTCGTGAGCATGAGTCAGCAAATGCAGCCCTTGTCGAATAACACTGCCTTTTCCTGATTCCATGGACCCGAAATCTCCAAATGCAGACGACCCTTCCTACAGCGAACACATGCATGGGACAGCCACAGGATGCTACCCCATTGGAACGGCAAAAAAACATGAAAAGCCACCTCATCTTCTCATATCCTGGTGCTCGGGTTCAAGCTTTCAGCCGCTTTTCTGAAAATATACCCAATTGGGGAAGTCAGCACTTTCAAAACCTTCTTTCTTATAGCTTGGAATTGGTTCCATGGATGAACTACAACGGGGAAGAATAAGACACGATGCCTATATATTTGGACAGGCATATGGTGCTCTAATTTCAACTGCTGAACAAGAATTGACTCAAGTCTAAGCTTGCTCTCAGAAGGAGAATAGGGCTTTAAAATTTCCCGCTGATTTGTGACCAGTTCCGAAAGTGGGATGTTGAGCAGGTGATCTCAGCGAGCCTATAATTCATGGGCCTGCAGGATGGTCAAAGACACCTAATGTGGACAAATGACTTGGGTTGAACCAGAGAAAAGAACTTGAGAGCAAGGCAGAATTGCAAAAATGGGATTTCAAGAGGGAGACGCGTCTCGCCTGGTAAGACCCTAGAATGTGGCAGTACTTCTTCAACCATGCCTTTGTCGAAAAACGGTGTATGCCTTTATCCTGAATATATTCCGAATAAAGGCATACACCGTTTTTGGGCAACCAGGCAAGGGCTCGGTGCAAATCAACACTACATAGTGCTATCACGTCCCATCTAAACAAAGGGTCATCTACGAAAAGTGTAAAGACGAGAAATTCAGGGTAGCATGGAGGTAAATCGTACCCACATTTTGTGGATTCCAGGATGAACAATGGCAATCGGCACCCTGGCGAAGTCTATGGTGTATTCAAAAATAATGTAAGAAACAAAGCTACAGCACATAGGACACTTCCACTCAAGGACGTATATTTTCAAGAAAACCAAAGAACCTCAGGTCACAGGCAACCCAACGTTTACTGCTGCTCTCTTTACAAAAGCCTCGACTAGGATACAATCTAAATTTCCTTGGACGGAAAACATGGATGGAGAATATGTGATTCTTATCTACAATGATATATTACTGAGCCAGGAAATCAATGAAATAACATCACTTGCCGCCAAAGGAGTGGTCGTAGTTACAATCATTCTCAGTAAATTTAGTCACATAGAAAAAAGTGGTTTATCAAAGATATGAGGTACAGGTGGAATACAAAATTGCATCCCATGAATGAAATGGCAGGCGAGAGAAAGCATCACACATTTAGCAAACACACTTATGCCTGTAGGAGCGCGAAGGTCACTTGAGGTGAGGAAAAACCAGATGTTTTCAATGAGCACAGATACCATTCCATATAGACCAAAGAGGGCATCAAGACAACTTACTCTAAACCTCAAAGGACTGAACTCAGCCCACTTTACACACCAGAAAAGATTATTTACAACTGGTTAGAATTTGAAAAACAATTTATCGATGTCTCTCTGGAAGAGAATCAAGTGGATGCACAGCAGCAAGCAACACAGCACTCAAAATCGGCTACACCCCGTGAGAAAAATAAACTGCAAAATAAAGGCAGTGAGTGAGAGATAAGTTCTTCGAGACTTCGTTCAGGGGCTGTCATTGAAGTTGTTTTGAGCATATATTAACACACAGAAGGATCGGACCTAAGGGAGGACACTCGTGGGTTTGAGGGTCTTCGTGAGCATGAGTCAGCAAATGCAGCCCTTGTCGAATAACACTGCCTTTTCCTGATTCCATGGACCCGAAATTTCCAAAGGCAGACGACCCTTCCTACAGCGAACACATGCATGGGACAGCCACAGGATGCTACTCCATTGGAACGGCAAAAAAACATGAAAAGCCACCTCATCTTCTCATATCCTGTTGCTCGGGTTCAAGCTTTCTACCGCTTTTCTGAAAATATACCCAATTGGGGATGTCAGCACTTTCAAAACACTCTTACTTATAACTTGGAATTGGTTCCATGGATGAACTACAATGGGGAAGAATAAGAGACGATGGCTATATATTTGGACAGGCACATGGCGCTCTAATTTCCAATGCTGAACAAGAATTGACCCAAGTCTAAGCTTGCTCTCGGAAGGAGAATTGGACTTGAAAATTCCCTGCTGCTTTGGGACCAGTTCCGAAAGTGGGAAGTTGAGCCGGGGATCTCAGGGAGCCTATAATTCATGGCCCTGCAGGATGGTAAAAGGCACGTAATGTGGAAAAATGACTTGGGTTGAACCAGAGAAAAGAACTTCAGAGCAAGGCAGAATTGCAAAACTGGGATTTCAAGAGGGAGAAGCGTCTCGCCTGGTAAGAACCTAGGATGTGGCAGTACTTCTTCAAACATGCCTTTGTCGAAAAAGGGTGTATGCCTTTATCCTGAATATCTTTAGGATAAAGGCATACACCGTTTTTGGGCAACCAGGCAGGGGCTCTGTGCAAATCAACACTACATAATGCTATCACTTCCCATCAAAACAAAGGGTCATGTACGAAAAGTGTAAAGACCAGAAATGCAGGGTAACGTGGAGGTAAATCGTACCCACATTTTGTGGATTGTGGGATGACCAATTGCAATCGGCACCCTGGCGAATTCTATGGTGTATTCGAAGATAAAGTAAGAAACAATGCTACAGCACATAGGACACTTCCATTCAAGGACGTATATTTTCAGGAAAACCAAAGAACCTCAGGTCACAGGCAACCCAACGTTTACTGCTGCTCTCTATACAAAAGCCTCGACTAGGATACAATATAAATTTCCTTGGACGGAATACATGGATGGAGAATATGTGCTTCTTATCTACAATGATATATTACAGAGCCAGGAAATCAATGAAATAACGTCACTTGGCGCCACCAGAGTGTTCTTAGTTACAATCATTCTCAGTGAATTTAGTCACATAGAAAAAAGTGGTTTATCAAAGATATGAGGTACAGGTGGAATATAAAATTGCGTCCCTTGAACGAAATGGCAGACGACAGAGAGAATTACACATTTAGCAAACACACTTATGCCTGTAGGAGCCCAAAGGTCACATGAGGTGAGGAAAAACCAGGTGTTTACAATGAGCACAGATACCATTCCATATAGACCAAGGAGGGAATCAAGACAACTTACTCTAAACCTCAAAGGACTGAACTCAGCCCACTTTACACACCAGAAAAGATTATTGACAACTGGTCAGAATTTGAAAAACAATTTATCTATGTCTCTCTGGAAGAGAATCTAGTGGATGCACAGCAGCAAGCAACACAGCACGGAAAATCGGCTACACCCGGTGAGAAAAATAAACTGCAAAATAAAGGCAGTGAGTGACAGATAAATTTTTCGAGACTTCGTTCAGGGGCTGTGATTGGAGTTGTTTTCAGCACATATTCACACACAGAAAGATGGGACCTAAGGGAGGACAATCGTGGGTCTGAGTGTCTTCGTGAGCATGAGTCAGCAAATGCAGCCCTTGTAGAATAACACTGCCTTGCCCTGATTCCATTGACCCGAAATCTCCAAATGTAGACGACCCTTCTACAGCAAACACATGCATGGGTCAGCCACAGGATGCTACCCCATTGGAACGGGAAAAAACATGAAAAGGCACCTCATCTTCTCATATCCTGGTGCTCGGGTTCAAGCTTCCAGCCACTTTCATGAAAATATCCCCACTTGCGGAAGTCAGCACTTTCAAAACCTTCTTTCTTATAGCTTGGAATTGGTTCCATGGATGAACTACAACGGGGAAGAATAAGACACGATGCCTATATATTTGGACAGGCATATGGTGCTCTAATTTCAACTGCTGAACAAGAATTGACCCAAGTCTAAGCTTGCTCTCAGAAGGAGAATAGGGCTTGAAAATTTCCCGCTGATTTGTGACCAGTAACAAAATTGGGAAGTTGAGCAGGGGATCTCAGCGAGCCTATAATTCATGGGCTTGCAGGATGGTCAAAGACACCTAATGTGGACAAATGACTTGGGTTGAGCCAGAGAAAAGAACTTGAGAGCAAGGCAGAATTGCAAAAATGGGATTTCAAGAGGGAGACGCGTCTCGCCTGGTAAGAACCTAGAATGTGGCAGTACTTCTTCAACCATGCCTTTGTCGAAAAACGGTGTATGCCTTTATCCTGAATATATTCCGAATAAAGGCATACACCGTTTTTGGGCAACCAGGCAGTGGCTCGGTGCAAATCAACACTACATAGTGCTATCACTTCCCATCTAAACAAAGCGTCATCTACGAAAAGTGTAAAGACGAGAAATTCAGGGTAGCATGGAGGTAAATCGTACCCACATTTTGTGGATTCCAGGATGAACAATGGCAATCGGCACCCTGGCGAAGTCTATGGTGTATTCAAAAATAATGTAAGAAACAAAGCTACAGCACATAGGACACTTCCACTCAAGGACGTATATTTTCAAGAAAACCAAAGAACCTCAGGTCACAGGCAACCCAACGTTTACTGCTGCTCTCTTTACAAAAGCCTCGACTAGGATACAATCAAAATTTCCTTGGATGGAAAACATGGATGGAGAATATGTGATTCTTATCTACAATGATATATTACTGAGCCAGGAAATCAATGAAATAACGTCACTTGCAGCCAAAGGAGTGGTCGTAGTTACAATCATTCTGAGTAAATTTAGTCACATAGAAAAAAGTGGTTTATCAAAGATATGAGGTACAGGTGGAATACAAAATTGCATCCCATGAATGAAATGGCAGACGAGAGAAAGCATCACACATTTAGCAAACACACTTATGCCTGTAGGAGCGCGAAGTTCACTTGAGGTGAGGAAAAAAGAAGGTGTTTTCAATGAGCACAGATACCATTCCATATAGACCAAAGAGGCAATCAAGACAACTTACTCTAAACCTCAAAGGACTGAACTCAGCCCACTTTACACACCAGAAAAGATTATTTACAACTGGTTAGAATTTGAAAAACAATTTATCGATGTCTCTCTGGAAGAGAATCAAGTGGATGCACAGCAGCAAGCAACACAGCACACAAAATCGGCTACACCCCGTGAGAAAAATAAACTGCAAAATAAAGGCAGTGAGTGAGAGATAAATTCTTCAAGACTTCGTTCAGGGGCTGTCATTGAAGTTGTTTTGAGCATATATTAACACACAGAATGATCGGACCTAAGGAAGGACACTCGTGGGTCTGAGTGTCTTCGTGAGCATGAGTCAGCAAATGCAGCACTTGTTGAATAACACTGCCTTTTCCTGATTCCATGGACCCAAAATCTCCAAATGCAGACGACCCTTCCTACAGCGAACACATGCATGGGACAGCCACAGGACGCTACCCCATTGGAACGGCAAATAAACATGAAAAGCCACCTCATCTTCTCGTATCCTGGTGCTCGGGTTCAAGCTTTCAGCCGCTGTTCTGAAAATATACCCAATTGGGGAAGTCAGCACTTTCAAAACACTCTTACTTATAACTTGGAATTGGTTCCATGGATGAACTACCATGGGGAAGAATAAGAGACGATGGCTATATATTTGGACAGGCACATGGCGCTCTAATTTCCAATGCTGAACAAGAATTGACCCAAGTCTAAGCTTGCTCTCGGAAGGAGAATTGGGCTTGAAAATGTCCTGCTGCTTTGGGACCAGTTCCAAAAGTGGGAAGTTGAGCCGGGGATCTCAGGGAGCCTATAATTCATGGCCCTGCAGGATGGTAAAAGGCACGTAATGTGGAAAAATGACTTGGGTTGAACCAGAGAAAAGAACTTGAGAGCAAGGCAGAATTGCAAAACTGGGATTTCAAGAGGGAGAAGCGTCTCGCCTGGTAAGAACCTAGGATGTGGCAGTACTTCTTCAAACATGCCTTTGTCGAAAAAGGGTGTATGCCTTTATCCTGAATATCTTTAGGATAAAGGCATACACCGTTTTTGGGCAACCA
The DNA here is from genome assembly GCF_026419965.1 of Kogia breviceps. Classification (NCBI taxonomy): domain Eukaryota; kingdom Metazoa; phylum Chordata; class Mammalia; order Artiodactyla; family Physeteridae; genus Kogia; species Kogia breviceps. The sequence continues at coordinate 38,152,429 of NC_081329.1, forward strand.
GGCAGGGGCTCTGTGCAAATCAACACTACATAATGCTATCACTTCCCATCAAAACAAAGGGTCATGTACGAAAAGTGTAAAGACCAGAAATGCAGGGTAACGTGGAGGTAAATCGTACCCACATTTTGTGGATTGTGGGATGACCAATTGCAATCGGCACCCTGGCGAATTCTATGGTGTATTCGAAGATAAAGTAAGAAACAATGCTACAGCACATAGGACACTTCCATTCAAGGACGTATATTTTCAGGAAAACCAAAGAACCTCAGGTCACAGGCAACCCAACGTTTACTGCTGCTCTCTATACAAAAGCCTCGACTAGGATACAATATAAATTTCCTTGGACGGAATACATGGATGGAGAATATGTGATTCTTATCTACAATGATATATTACAGAGCCAGGAAATCAATGAAATAACGTCACTTGGCGCCACCGGAGTGTTCTTAGTTACAATCATTCTCAGTGTATTTAGTCACATAGAAAAAAGTGGTTTATCAAAGATATGAGGTACAGGTGGAATATAAAATTGCGTCCCTTGAACGAAATGGCAGACGACAGAGAGAATTACACATTTAGCAAACACACTTATGCCTGTGGGAGCGCAAAGGTCACATGAGGTGAGGAAAAACCAGGTGTTTTCAATGAGCACAAATACCATTCCATATAGACCAAGGAGGGAATCAAGACAACTTACTCTAAACCTCAAAGGACTGAACTCAGCCCACTTTACACACCAGAAAAGATTATTGACAACTGGTCAGAATTTGAAAAACAATTTATCTATGTCTCTCTGGAAGAGAATCTAGTGGATGCACAGCAGCAAGCAACACAGCACGGAAAATCGGCTACACCCGGTGAGAAAAATAAACTGCAAAATAAAGGCAGTGAGTGACAGATAAATTCTTCGAGACTTCGTTCAGGGGCTGTGATTGGAGTTGTTTTCAGCATATATTCACACACAGAAAGATGGGACCTAAGGGAGGACAATCGTGGTTCTGAGTGTCTTCGTGAGCATGAGTCAGCAAATGCAGCCCTTGTAGAATAACACTGCCTAGCCCTGATTCCATTGACCCGAAATCTCCAAATGTAGACGACCCTTCTACAGCGAACACATGCATGGGTCAGCGACAGGATGCTATCCCATTGGAAAGGGAAAAAACATGAAAAGGCACCTCATCTTCTCATATCGTGGTGCTCGGGTTCAAGCTTCCAGTCACTTTCCTGAAAATATCCCCACTTGGGGAAGTCAGCACTTTCAAAACCTTCTTTCTTATAGCTTGGAATTGGTTCCATGGATGAAATACAACGGGGAAGAATAAGACACGATGCCTATATATTTGGACAGACATATGGTGCTCTAATTTCAACTGCTGAACAAGAATTGAACCAAGTCTAAGCTTGCTCTCAGAAGGAGAATAGGGCTTGAAAATTTCCCGCTGATTTGTGACCAGTTCCAAAAGTGGGATGTTGAGCAGGTGATCTCAGCGAGCCTATAATTCATGGGCCTGCAGGATGGTCAAAGACACCTAATGTGGACAAATGACTTGGGTTGAACCAGAGAAAAGAACTTGAGAGCAAGGCAGAATTGCAAAAATGGGATTTCAAGAGGGAGACGCGTCTCGCCTGGTAAGACCCTAGAATGTGGCAGTACTTCTTCAACCATGCCTTTGTCGAAAAACGGTGTATGCCTTTATCCTGAATATATTCCGAATAAAGGCATACACCGTTTTTGGGCAACCAGGCAAGGGCTCGGTGCAAATCAACACTACATAGTGCTATCACGTCCCATCTAAACAAAGGGTCATCTACGAAAAGTGTAAAGACGAGAAATTCAGGGTAGCATGGAGGTAAATCGTACCCACATTTTGTGGATTCCAGGATGAACAATGGCAATCGGCACCGTGGCGAAGTCTATGGTGTATTCAAAAATAATGTAAGAAACAAAGCTACAGCACATAGGACACTTCCACTCAAGGACGTATATTTTCAAGAAAACCAAAGAACCTCAGGTCACAGGCAACCCAACGTTTACTGCTGCTCTCTTTACAAAAGCCTCGACTAGGATACAATCTAAATTTCCTTGGACGGAAAACATGGATGGAGAATATGTGATTCTTATCTACAATGATATATTACTGAGCCAGGAAATCAATGAAATAACATCACTTGCCGCCAAAGGAGTGGTCGTAGTTACAATCATTCTCAGTAAATTTAGTCACATAGAAAAAAGTGGTTTATCAAAGATATGAGGTACAGGTGGAATACAAAATTGCATCCCATGAATGAAATGGCAGGCGAGAGAAAGCATCACACATTTAGCAAACACACTTATGCCTGTAGGAGCGCGAAGGTCACTTGAGGTGAGGAAAAACCAGATGTTTTCAATGAGCACAGATACCATTCCATATAGACCAAAGAGGGCATCAAGACAACTTACTCTAAACCTCAAAGGACTGAACTCAGCCCACTTTACACACCAGAAAAGATTATTTACAACTGGTTAGAATTTGAAAAACAATTTATCGATGTCTCTCTGGAAGAGAATCAAGTGGATGCACAGCAGCAAGCAACACAGCACTCAAAATCGGCTACACCCCGTGAGAAAAATAAACTGCAAAATAAAGGCAGTGAGTGAGAGATAAGTTCTTCGAGACTTCGTTCAGGGGCTGTCATTGAAGTTGTTTTGAGCATATATTAACACACAGAAGGATCGGACCTAAGGGAGGACACTCGTGGGTTTGAGTGTCTTCGTGAGCATGAGTCAGCAAATGCAGCCCTTGTCGAATAACACTGCCTTTTCCTGATTCCATGGACCCAAAATTTCCAAAGGCAGACGACCCTTCCTACAGCGAACACATGCATGGGACAGCCACAGGATGCTACTCCATTGGAACGGCAAAAAAACATGAAAAGCCACCTCATCTTCTCATATCCTGTTGCTCGGGTTCAAGCTTTCTACCGCTTTTCTGAAAATATACCCAATTGGGGATGTCAGCACTTTCAAAACACTCTTACTTATAACTTGGAATTGGTTCCATGGATGAACTACAATGGGGAAGAATAAGAGACGATGGCTATATATTTGGACAGGCACATGGCGCTCTAATTTCCAATGCTGAACAAGAATTGACCCAAGTCTAAGCTTGCTCTCGGAAGGAGAATTGGACTTGAAAATTCCCTGCTGCTTTGGGACCAGTTCCGAAAGTGGGAAGTTGAGCCGGGGATCTCAGGGAGCCTATAATTCATGGCCCTGCAGGATGGTAAAAGGCACGTAATGTGGAAAAATGACTTGGGTTGAACCAGAGAAAAGAACTTCAGAGCAAGGCAGAATTGCAAAACTGGGATTTCAAGAGGGAGAAGCGTCTCGCCTGGTAAGAACCTAGGATGTGGCAGTACTTCTTCAAACATGCCTTTGTCGAAAAAGGGTGTATGCCTTTATCCTGAATATCTTTAGGATAAAGGCATACACCGTTTTTGGGCAACCAGGCAGGGGCTCTGTGCAAATCAACACTACATAATGCTATCACTTCCCATCAAAACAAAGGGTCATGTACGAAAAGTGTAAAGACCAGAAATGCAGGGTAACGTGGAGGTAAATCGTACCCACATTTTGTGGATTGTGGGATGACCAATTGCAATCGGCACCCTGGCGAATTCTATGGTGTATTCGAAGATAAAGTAAGAAACAATGCTACAGCACATAGGACACTTCCATTCAAGGACGTATATTTTCAGGAAAACCAAAGAACCTCAGGTCACAGGCAACCCAACGTTTACTGCTGCTCTCTATACAAAAGCCTCGACTAGGATACAATATAAATTTCCTTGGACAGAATACATGGATGGAGAATATGTGCTTCTTATCTACAATGATATATTACAGAGCCAGGAAATCAATGAAATAACGTCACTTGGCGCCACCAGAGTGTTCTTAGTTACAATCATTCTCAGTGAATTTAGTCACATAGAAAAAAGTGGTTTATCAAAGATATGAGGTACAGGTGGAATATAAAATTGCGTCCCTTGAACGAAATGGCAGACGACAGAGAGAATTACACATTTAGCAAACACACTTATGCCTGTAGGAGCCCAAAGGTCACATGAGGTGAGGAAAAACCAGGTGTTTACAATGAGCACAGATACCATTCCATATAGACCAAGGAGGGAATCAAGACAACTTACTCTAAACCTCAAAGGACTGAACTCAGCCCACTTTACACACCAGAAAAGATTATTGACAACTGGTCAGAATTTGAAAAACAATTTATCTATGTCTCTCTGGAAGAGAATCTAGTGGATGCACAGCAGCAAGCAACACAGCACGGAAAATCGGCTACACCCGGTGAGAAAAATAAACTGCAAAATAAAGGCAGTGAGTGACAGATAAATTTTTCGAGACTTCGTTCAGGGGCTGTGATTGGAGTTGTTTTCAGCACATATTCACACACAGAAAGATGGGACCTAAGGGAGGACAATCGTGGGTCTGAGTGTCTTCGTGAGCATGAGTCAGCAAATGCAGCCCTTGTAGAATAACACTGCCTTGCCCTGATTCCATTGACCCGAAATCTCCAAATGTAGACGACCCTTCTACAGCAAACACATGCATGGGTCAGCCACAGGATGCTACCCCATTGGAACGGGAAAAAACATGAAAAGGCACCTCATCTTCTCATATCCTGGTGCTCGGGTTCAAGCTTCCAGCCACTTTCATGAAAATATCCCCACTTGCGGAAGTCAGCACTTTCAAAACCTTCTTTCTTATAGCTTGGAATTGGTTCCATGGATGAACTACAACGGGGAAGAATAAGACACGATGCCTATATATTTGGACAGGCATATGGTGCTCTAATTTCAACTGCTGAACAAGAATTGACCCAAGTCTAAGCTTGCTCTCAGAAGGAGAATAGGGCTTGAAAATTTCCCGCTGATTTGTGACCAGTAACAAAATTGGGAAGTTGAGCAGGGGATCTCAGCGAGCCTATAATTCATGGGCCTGCAGGATGGTCAAAGACACCTAATGTGGACAAATGACTTGGGTTGAGCCAGAGAAAAGAACTTGAGAGCAAGGCAGAATTGCAAAAATGGGATTTCAAGAGGGAGAAGCGTCTCGCCTGGTAAGAACCTAGAATGTGGCAGTACTTCTTCAACCATGCCTTTGTCGAAAAACGGTGTATGCCTTTATCCTGAATATATTCCGAATAAAGGCATACACCGTTTTTGGGCAACCAGGCAGGGGCTCGGTGCAAATCAACACTACATAGTGCTATCACTTCCCATCTAAACAAAGGGTCATCTACGAAAATTGTAAAGACTAGAAATTCAGGGTAGCATGGAGGTAAATCGTACCCTCATTTTGTGGATTCCAGGATGAAAAATGGCAATCGGCACCCTGGCGAAGTCTATGGTGTATTCAAAAATAATGTAAGAAACAAAGCTACATCACATAGGACACTTCCACTCAAGGATGTATATTTTCAAGAAAACCAAAGAACCTCAGGTCACAGGCAACCCAACGTTTACTGCTTCTCTCTTTACAAAAGCCTCGACTAGGATACAATCTAAATTTCATTGGACGGAAAACATGGATGGAGAATATGTGATTCTTATCTACAATGATATATTACTGAGCCAGGAAATCAATGAAGTAACGTCACTTTCCGCCAAAGGAGTGTTCTTAGTTACAATCATTCTCAGTGAATTTAGTCAAATAGAAAAAAGGGGTTGATCAAAGATATGAGGTACAGGTGGAATATAAAATTGCATCCCTTGAACGAAATGGCAGACGACAGAGAGAATTACACATTTAGCAAACACACTTATGCCTGTAGGAGCGCGAAAGTCACATGAGGTGAGGAAAAACCAGGTGTTTTCAATGAGCACAGATACCATTCCATATAGACCAAGGAGGGAATCAAGACAACTTACTCTAAACCTCAAAGGACTGAACTCAGCCCACTTTACACACCAGAAAAGATTATTGACAACTGGTCAGAATTTGAAAAACAATTTATCGATGTCTCTCTGGAAGAGAATCAAGTGGATGCACAGCAGCAAGCAACACAGCACTGAAAATCGGCTACACCCGGTGAGAAAAATAAACTGCAAAATAAAGGCAGTGAGTGACAGATAAATTCTCGAGACTTCGTTCAGGGGCTGTGATTGGAGTTGTTTTCAGCATATATTCACACACAGAAAGATGGGACCTAAGGGAGGACACTCGTGGGTCTGAGTGTCTTCGTGAGCATGAGTCAGCAAATGCAGCCCTTGTCGAATAACACTGCCTTTTCCTGATTCCATGGACCCGAAATCTCCAAATGCAGACGACCCTTCTACAGCGAACACATGCATGGGTCAGCCACAGGATGCTACCCCATTGGAAAGGGAAAAAACATGAAAAGGCACCTCATCTTCTCATATCCTGGTGCTCGGGTTCAAGCTTCCAGCCACTTTCCTGAAAATATCCCCACTTGGGGAAGTCAGCACTTTCAAAACCTTCTTTCTTATAGCTTGGAATTGGTTCCATGGATGAACTACAACGGGGAAGAATAAGACACGATGCCTATATATTTGGACAGACATATGGTGCTCTAATTTCAACTGCTGAACAAGAATTGACCCAACTCTAAGCTTGCTCTCAGAAGGAGAATAGGGCTTGAAAATTTCCCGCTGACTTGTGACCAGTAAAAAAAGTGGGAAGTTGAGCAGGGGATCTCAGCGAGCATATAATTCATGGGCCTGCAGGATGGGCCAAGACACCTAATGTGGACAAATGACTTGGGTTGAGCCAGAGAAAAGAACTTGAGAGCAAGGCAGAATTGCAAAAATGGGATTTCAAGAGAGAGACGCGTCTCGCCTGGTAAGAAACTAGAATGTGGCAATACTTCTTCAACCATGCCTTTGTCGAAAAACGGTGTATGCCTTTATCCTGAATATATTCCGAATAAAGGCATACACCGTTTTTGGGCAACCAGGTAGGGGCTCGGTGCAAATCAACACTACATAGTGCTATCACTTCCCATCTAAACAAAGGGTCATCTACGAAAAGTGTAAAGACTAGAAATTCAGGGTAGCATGGAGGTAAATCGTACCCACATTTTCTGGATTCCAGGATGAAAAATGGCTATCAGCACCCTGGCGAAGACTATGGTGTATTCAAAAATAATGTAAGAAACAAAGCTACAGCACATAGGACACTTCCACTCAAGGACGTATATTTTCAAGAAAACCAAAGAACCTCAGGTCACAGGCATCCCAACGTTTCCTGCTGCTCTCTTTACAAAAGCCTCGACTAGGATACAATCTAAATTTCCTTGGACGGAAAACATGGATGGAGAATATGTGATTCTTATCTACAATGATATATTACTGAGCCAGGAAATCAATGAAATAACGCCACATGCCGCCAAAGGAGTGTTCGTAGTTACAATCATTCTCAGTAAATTTAGTCACATAGAAAAAAGTGGTTTATCAAAGATATGAGGTACAGGTGGAATACAAAATTGCGTCCAATGCATGAAATGGCAGAGGAGAGAAAGCATCACACATTTAGCAAACACACTTATGCCTGTAGGAGCGCGAAGGTCACTTGAGGTGAGGAAAAACCAGGTGTTTTCAATGAGCACAGATACCATTCCATATAGACCAAAGAGGGCATCAAGACAACTTACTCTAAACCTCAAAGGACTGAACTCAGCCCACTTTACACACCAGAAAAGATTATTTACAACTGGTTAGAATTTGAAAAACAATTTATCTATGTCTCTCTGGAAGAGAATCTAGTGGATGCACAGCAGCAAGCAACACAGCACGGAAAATCGGCTACACCCGGTGAGAAAAATAAACTGCAAAATAAAGGCAGTGAGTGACAGATAAATTCTTCGAGACTTCGTTCAGGGGCTGTGATTGGAGTTGTTTTCAGCATATATTCACACACAGAAAGATGGGACCTAAGGGAGGACAATCGTGGGTCTGAGTGTCTTCGTGAGCATGAGTCAGCAAATGCAGCCCTTGTAGAATAACACTGCCTTGCCCTGATTCCATTGACCCGAAATCTCGAAATGTAGACGACCCTTCTACAGCGAACACATGCATGGGTCAGGCACAGGATGCTATCTCATTGGAAAGGGAAAAAACATGAAAAGGCACCTCATCTTCTCATATCCTGGTGCTCGGGTTCAAGCTTCCAGCCACTTTCCTGAAAATATCCCCACTTGGGGAAGTCAGCACTTTCAAAACCTTCTTTCTTATAGCTTGGAATTGGTTCCATGGATGAACTACAACGGGGAAGAATAAGACACGATGCCTATATATTTGGACAGGCATATGGTGCTCTAATTTCAACTGCTGAACAAGAATTGACCCAAGTCTAAGCTTGCTCTCAGAAGGAGAATAGGGCTTGAAAATTTCCCGCTGATTTGTGACCAGTTCCGAAAGTGGGAAGTTGAGCAGGGGATCTCAGCGATCCTATAATTCATGGGCCTGCAGGATGGTCAAAGACACCTAATGTGGACAAATGACTTGGGTTGAGCCAGAGAAAAGAACTTGAGAGCAAGGCAGAATTGCAAAAATGGGATTTCAAGAGGGAGACGCGTCTCGCCTGGTAAGAAACTAGAATGTGGCAGTACTTCTTCAACCATGCCTTTGTCGAAAAACGGTGTATGCCTTTATCCTGAATATATTCCGAATAAAGGCATACACCGTTTTTGGGCAACCAGGCAGGGGCTCTGTCCAAATCAACACTACATAGTGCTATCACTTCCCATCTAAACAAAGTGTCATTTAGGAAAAGTGTGAAGACTAGAAATTCAGGGTAGCATGGAGGTAAATCGTACCCTCATTTTGTGGATTCCAGGATGAAAAATGGCAATCGGCACCCTGGCGAAGTCTATGGTGTATTCAAAAATAATGTAAGAAACAAAGCTACAGCACATAGGACACTTCCACTCAAGGACGTATATTTTCAAGAAAATCAAAGAACCTCAGGTCACAGGCAACCCAACGTTTACTGCTGCTCTCTTTACAAAAGCCTCGATTAGGATACAATCTAAATTTCCTTGGACGGAAAACATGGATGGAGAATATGTGATTCTTATCTACAAAGATATATTACTGAGCCAGGAAATCAATGAAGTAACGTCACTTGCCACCAAAGGAGTGTTTGTAGTTACAATCATTCTCAGTAAATTTAGTCACATAGAAAAAAGTGGTTTATCAAAGATATGAGGTACAGCTGGAATACAAAATTGCGTCCCATGAATGAAATGGCAGACGAGAGAAAGCATCACACATTTAGCAAACACACTTATGCCTGTAGGAGCGCGAAGGTCACTTGAGGTGAGGAAAAACCAGGTGTTTTCAATGAGCACAGATACCATTCCATATAGACCAAAGAGGGAATCAAGACAACTTACTCTAAACCTCAAAGGACTGAACTCAGCCCACTTTACACACCAGAAAAGATTATTGACAACTGGTCAGAATTTGAAAAACAATTTATCGATGTCTCTCTGGAAGAGAATCAAGTGGATGCACAGCAGCAAGCAACACAGCACTGAAAATCGGCTACACCCCGTGAGAAAAATGAACTGCAAATTAAAGGCAGTGAGTGAGAGATAAATTCTTTGAGACTTCGTTCAGGGGCTGTCATTGAAGTTGTTTTGAGCATATATTAACACACAGAAGAATCGGACCTAAGGGAGGACACACGTGGGTCTGAGTGTCTTCGTGAGCATGAGTCAGCAAATGCAGCCCTTGTCGAATAACACTGCCTTTTCCTGATTCCATGGACCCGAAATCTCCAAATGCAGACGACCCTTCCTACAGCGAACACATGCATGGGACAGCCACAGGATGCTACCCCATTGGAACGGCAAAAAAACATGAAAAGCCACCTCATCTTCTCATATCCTGGTGCTCGGGTTCAAGCTTTCAGCCGCTTTTCTGAAAATATACCCAATTGGGGAAGTCAGCACTTTCAAAACCTTCTTTCTTATAGCTTGGAATTGGTTCCATGGATGAACTACAACGGGGAAGAATAAGACACGATGCCTATATATTTGGACAGGCATATGGTGCTCTAATTTCAACTGCTGAACAAGAATTGACTCAAGTCTAAGCTTGCTCTCAGAAGGAGAATAGGGCTTTAAAATTTCCCGCTGATTTGTGACCAGTTCCGAAAGTGGGATGTTGAGCAGGTGATCTCAGCGAGCCTATAATTCATGGGCCTGCAGGATGGTCAAAGACACCTAATGTGGACAAATGACTTGGGTTGAACCAGAGAAAAGAACTTGAGAGCAAGGCAGAATTGCAAAAATGGGATTTCAAGAGGGAGACGCGTCTCGCCTGGTAAGACCCTAGAATGTGGCAGTACTTCTTCAACCATGCCTTTGTCGAAAAACGGTGTATGCCTTTATCCTGAATATATTCCGAATAAAGGCATACACCGTTTTTGGGCAACCAGGCAAGGGCTCGGTGCAAATCAACACTACATAGTGCTATCACGTCCCATCTAAACAAAGGGTCATCTACGAAAAGTGTAAAGACGAGAAATTCAGGGTAGCATGGAGGTAAATCGTACCCACATTTTGTGGATTCCAGGATGAACAATGGCAATCGGCACCGTGGCGAAGTCTATGGTGTATTCAAAAATAATGTAAGAAACAAAGCTACAGCACATAGGACACTTCCACTCAAGGACGTATATTTTCAAGAAAACCAAAGAACCTCAGGTCACAGGCAACCCAACGTTTACTGCTGCTCTCTTTACAAAAGCCTCGACTAGGATACAATCTAAATTTCCTTGGACGGAAAACATGGATGGAGAATATGTGATTCTTATCTACAATGATATATTACTGAGCCAGGAAATCAATGAAATAACATCACTTGCCGCCAAAGGAGTGGTCGTAGTTACAATCATTCTCAGTAAATTTAGTCACATAGAAAAAAGTGGTTTATCAAAGATATGAGGTACAGGTGGAATACAAAATTGCATCCCATGAATGAAATGGCAGGCGAGAGAAAGCATCACACATTTAGCAAACACACTTATGCCTGTAGGAGCGCGAAGGTCACTTGAGGTGAGGAAAAACCAGATGTTTTCAATGAGCACAGATACCATTCCATATAGACCAAAGAGGGCATCAAGACAACTTACTCTAAACCTCAAAGGACTGAACTCAGCCCACTTTACACACCAGAAAAGATTATTTACAACTGGTTAGAATTTGAAAAACAATTTATCGATGTCTCTCTGGAAGAGAATCAAGTGGATGCACAGCAGCAAGCAACACAGCACTCAAAATCGGCTACACCCCGTGAGAAAAATAAACTGCAAAATAAAGGCAGTGAGTGAGAGATAAGTTCTTCGAGACTTCGTTCAGGGGCTGTCATTGAAGTTGTTTTGAGCATATATTAACACACAGAAGGATCGGACCTAAGGGAGGACACTCGTGGGTTTGAGTGTCTTCGTGAGCATGAGTCAGCAAATGCAGCCCTTGTCGAATAACACTGCCTTTTCCTGATTCCATGGACCCGAAATTTCCAAAGGCAGACGACCCTTCCTACAGCGAACACATGCATGGGACAGCCACAGGATGCTACTCCATTGGAACGGCAAAAAAACATGAAAAGCCACCTCATCTTCTCATATCCTGTTGCTCGGGTTCAAGCTTTCTACCGCTTTTCTGAAAATATACCCAATTGGGGATGTCAGCACTTTCAAAACACTCTTACTTATAACTTGGAATTGGTTCCATGGATGAACTACAATGGGGAAGAATAAGAGACGATGGCTATATATTTGGACAGGCACATGGCGCTCTAATTTCCAATGCTGAACAAGAATTGACCCAAGTCTAAGCTTGCTCTCGGAAGGAGAATTGGACTTGAAAATTCCCTGCTGCTTTGGGACCAGTTCCGAAAGTGGGAAGTTGAGCCGGGGATCTCAGGGAGCCTATAATTCATGGCCCTGCAGGATGGTAAAAGGCACGTAATGTGGAAAAATGACTTGGGTTGAACCAGAGAAAAGAACTTCAGAGCAAGGCAGAATTGCAAAACTGGGATTTCAAGAGGGAGAAGCGTCTCGCCTGGTAAGAACCTAGGATGTGGCAGTACTTCTTCAAACATGCCTTTGTCGAAAAAGGGTGTATGCCTTTATCCTGAATATCTTTAGGATAAAGGCATACACCGTTTTTGGGCAACCAGGCAGGGGCTCTGTGCAAATCAACACTACATAATGCTATCACTTCCCATCAAAACAAAGGGTCATGTACGAAAAGTGTAAAGACCAGAAATGCAGGGTAACGTGGAGGTAAATCGTACCCACATTTTGTGGATTGTGGGATGACCAATTGCAATCGGCACCCTGGCGAATTCTATGGTGTATTCGAAGATAAAGTAAGAAACAATGCTACAGCACATAGGACACTTCCATTCAAGGACGTATATTTTCAGGAAAACCAAAGAACCTCAGGTCACAGGCAACCCAACGTTTACTGCTGCTCTCTATACAAAAGCCTCGACTAGGATACAATATAAATTTCCTTGGACGGAATACATGGATGGAGAATATGTGCTTCTTATCTACAATGATATATTACAGAGCCAGGAAATCAATGAAATAACGTCACTTGGCGCCACCAGAGTGTTCTTAGTTACAATCATTCTCAGTGAATTTAGTCACATAGAAAAAAGTGGTTTATCAAAGATATGAGGTACAGGTGGAATATAAAATTGCGTCCCTTGAACGAAATGGCAGACGACAGAGAGAATTACACATTTAGCAAACACACTTATGCCTGTAGGAGCCCAAAGGTCACATGAGGTGAGGAAAAACCAGGTGTTTACAATGAGCACAGATACCATTCCATATAGACCAAGGAGGGAATCAAGACAACTTACTCTAAACCTCAAAGGACTGAACTCAGCCCACTTTACACACCAGAAAAGATTATTGACAACTGGTCAGAATTTGAAAAACAATTTATCTATGTCTCTCTGGAAGAGAATCTAGTGGATGCACAGCAGCAAGCAACACAGCACGGAAAATCGGCTACACCCGGTGAGAAAAATAAACTGCAAAATAAAGGCAGTGAGTGACAGATAAATTTTTCGAGACTTCGTTCAGGGGCTGTGATTGGAGTTGTTTTCAGCACATATTCACACACAGAAAGATGGGACCTAAGGGAGGACAATCGTGGGTCTGAGTGTCTTCGTGAGCATGAGTCAGCAAATGCAGCCCTTGTAGAATAACACTGCCTTGCCCTGATTCCATTGACCCGAAATCTCCAAATGTAGACGACCCTTCTACAGCAAACACATGCATGGGTCAGCCACAGGATGCTACCCCATTGGAACGGGAAAAAACATGAAAAGGCACCTCATCTTCTCATATCCTGGTGCTCGGGTTCAAGCTTCCAGCCACTTTCATGAAAATATCCCCACTTGCGGAAGTCAGCACTTTCAAAACCTTCTTTCTTATAGCTTGGAATTGGTTCCATGGATGAACTACAACGGGGAAGAATAAGACACGATGCCTATATATTTGGACAGGCATATGGTGCTCTAATTTCAACTGCTGAACAAGAATTGACCCAAGTCTAAGCTTGCTCTCAGAAGGAGAATAGGGCTTGAAAATTTCCCGCTGATTTGTGACCAGTAACAAAATTGGGAAGTTGAGCAGGGGATCTCAGCGAGCCTATAATTCATGGGCTTGCAGGATGGTCAAAGACACCTAATGTGGACAAATGACTTGGGTTGAGCCAGAGAAAAGAACTTGAGAGCAAGGCAGAATTGCAAAAATGGGATTTCAAGAGGGAGACGCGTCTCGCCTGGTAAGAACCTAGAATGTGGCAGTACTTCTTCAACCATGCCTTTGTCGAAAAACGGTGTATGCCTTTATCCTGAATATATTCCGAATAAAGGCATACACCGTTTTTGGGCAACCAGGCAGTGGCTCGGTGCAAATCAACACTACATAGTGCTATCACTTCCCATCTAAACAAAGCGTCATCTACGAAAAGTGTAAAGACGAGAAATTCAGGGTAGCATGGAGGTAAATCGTACCCACATTTTGTGGATTCCAGGATGAACAATGGCAATCGGCACCCTGGCGAAGTCTATGGTGTATTCAAAAATAATGTAAGAAACAAAGCTACAGCACATAGGACACTTCCACTCAAGGACGTATATTTTCAAGAAAACCAAAGAACCTCAGGTCACAGGCAACCCAACGTTTACTGCTGCTCTCTTTACAAAAGCCTCGACTAGGATACAATCAAAATTTCCTTGGATGGAAAACATGGATGGAGAATATGTGATTCTTATCTACAATGATATATTACTGAGCCAGGAAATCAATGAAATAACGTCACTTGCAGCCAAAGGAGTGGTCGTAGTTACAATCATTCTGAGTAAATTTAGTCACATAGAAAAAAGTGGTTTATCAAAGATATGAGGTACAGGTGGAATACAAAATTGCATCCCATGAATGAAATGGCAGACGAGAGAAAGCATCACACATTTAGCAAACACACTTATGCCTGTAGGAGCGCGAAGTTCACTTGAGGTGAGGAAAAAAGAAGGTGTTTTCAATGAGCACAGATACCATTCCATATAGACCAAAGAGGCAATCAAGACAACTTACTCTAAACCTCAAAGGACTGAACTCAGCCCACTTTACACACCAGAAAAGATTATTTACAACTGGTTAGAATTTGAAAAACAATTTATCGATGTCTCTCTGGAAGAGAATCAAGTGGATGCACAGCAGCAAGCAACACAGCACACAAAATCGGCTACACCCCGTGAGAAAAATAAACTGCAAAATAAAGGCAGTGAGTGAGAGATAAATTCTTCGAGACTTCGTTCAGGGGCTGTCATTGAAGTTGTTTTGAGCATATATTAACACACAGAATGATCGGACCTAAGGAAGGACACTCGTGGGTCTGAGTGTCTTCGTGAGCATGAGTCAGCAAATGCAGCACTTGTTGAATAACACTGCCTTTTCCTGATTCCATGGACCCAAAATCTCCAAATGCAGACGACCCTTCCTACAGCGAACACATGCATGGGACAGCCACAGGACGCTACCCCATTGGAACGGCAAATAAACATGAAAAGCCACCTCATCTTCTCGTATCCTGGTGCTCGGGTTCAAGCTTTCAGCCGCTGTTCTGAAAATATACCCAATTGGGGAAGTCAGCACTTTCAAAACACTCTTACTTATAACTTGGAATTGGTTCCATGGATGAACTACCATGGGGAAGAATAAGAGACGATGGCTATATATTTGGACAGGCACATGGCGCTCTAATTTCCAATGCTGAACAAGAATTGACCCAAGTCTAAGCTTGCTCTCGGAAGGAGAATTGGGCTTGAAAATGTCCTGCTGCTTTGGGACCAGTTCCAAAAGTGGGAAGTTGAGCCGGGGATCTCAGGGAGCCTATAATTCATGGCCCTGCAGGATGGTAAAAGGCACGTAATGTGGAAAAATGACTTGGGTTGAACCAGAGAAAAGAACTTGAGAGCAAGGCAGAATTGCAAAACTGGGATTTCAAGAGGGAGAAGCGTCTCGCCTGGTAAGAACCTAGGATGTGGCAGTACTTCTTCAAACATGCCTTTGTCGAAAAAGGGTGTATGCCTTTATCCTGAATATCTTTAGGATAAAGGCATACACCGTTTTTGGGCAACCAGGCAGGGGCTCTGTGCAAATCAACACTACATAATGCTATCACTTCCCATCAAAACAAAGGGTCATGTACGAAAAGTGTAAAGACCAGAAATGCAGGGTAACGTGGAGGTAAATCGTACCCACATTTTGTGGATTGTGGGATGACCAATTGCAATCGGCACCCTGGCGAATTCTATGGTGTATTCGAAGATAAAGTAAGAAACAATGCTACAGCACATAGGACACTTCCATTCAAGGACGTATATTTTCAGGAAAACCAAAGAACCTCAGGTCACAGGCAACCCAACGTTTACTGCTGCTCTCTATACAAAAGCCTCGACTAGGATACAATATAAATTTCCTTGGACGGAATACATGGATGGAGAATATGTGATTCTTATCTACAATGATATATTACAGAGCCAGGAAATCAATGAAATAACGTCACTTGGCGCCACCGGAGTGTTCTTAGTTACAATCATTCTCAGTGTATTTAGTCACATAGAAAAAAGTGGTTTATCAAAGATATGAGGTACAGGTGGAATATAAAATTGCGTCCCTTGAACGAAATGGCAGACGACAGAGAGAATTACACATTTAGCAAACACACTTATGCCTGTGGGAGCGCAAAGGTCACATGAGGTGAGGAAAAACCAGGTGTTTTCAATGAGCACAAATACCATTCCATATAGACCAAGGAGGGAATCAAGACAACTTACTCTAAACCTCAAAGGACTGAACTCAGCCCACTTTACACACCAGAAAAGATTATTGACAACTGGTCAGAATTTGAAAAACAATTTATCTATGTCTCTCTGGAAGAGAATCTAGTGGATGCACAGCAGCAAGCAACACAGCACGGAAAATCGGCTACACCCGGTGAGAAAAATAAACTGCAAAATAAAGGCAGTGAGTGACAGATAAATTTTTCGAGACTTCGTTCAGGGGCTGTGATTGGAGTTGTTTTCAGCACATATTCACACACAGAAAGATGGGACCTAAGGGAGGACAATCGTGGGTCTGAGTGTCTTCGTGAGCATGAGTCAGCAAATGCAGCCCTTGTAGAATAACACTGCCTTGCCCTGATTCCATTGACCGGAAATCTCCAAATGTAGACGACCCTTCTACAGCAAACACATGCATGGGTCAGCCACAGGATGCTACCCCATTGGAACGGGAAAAAACATGAAAAGGCACCTCATCTTCTCATATCCTGGTGCTCGGGTTCAAGCTTCCAGCCACTTTCCTGAAAATATCCCCACTTGCGGAAGTCAGCACTTTCAAAACCTTCTTTCTTATAGCTTGGAATTGGTTCCATGGATGAACTACAACGGGGAAGAATAAGACACGATGCCTATATATTTGGACAGACATATGGTGCTCTAATTTCAACTGCTGAACAAGAATTGAACCAAGTCTAAGCTTGCTCTCAGAAGGAGAATAGGGCTTGAAAATTTCCCGCTGATTTGTGACCAGTTCCAAAAGTGGGATGTTGAGCAGGTGATCTCAGCGAGCCTATAATTCATGGGCCTGCAGGATGGTCAAAGACACCTAATGTGGACAAATGACTTGGGTTGAGCCAGAGAAAAGAACTTGAGAGCAAGGCAGAATTGCAAAAATGGGATTTCAAGAGGGAGACGCGTCTCGCCTGGTAAGAACCTAGAATGTGGCAGTACTTCTTCAACCATGCCTTTGTCGAAAAACGGTGTATGCCTTTATCCTGAATATATTCCGAATAAAGGCATACACAGTTTTTGGGCAACCAGGCAAGGGCTCGGTGCAAATCAACACTACATAGTGCTATCACTTCCCATCTAAACAAAGGGTCATCTACGAAAAGTGTAAGGACTAGAAATTCAGGGTAGCATGGAGGTAAATCGTACCCACATTTTGTGGATTCCAGGATGAACAATGGCAATCAGCACCCTGGCGAAGACTATGGTGTATTCAAAAATAATGTAAGAAACAAAGCTACAGCACATAGGACACTTCCACTCAAGGACGTATATTTTCAAGAAAACCAAAGAACCTCAGGTCACAGGCATCCCAACGTTTCCTGCTGCTCTCTTTACAAAAGCCTCGACTAGGATACAATCTAAATTTCCTTGGACGGAAAACATGGATGGAGAATATGTGATTCTTATCTACAATGATATATTACTGAGCCAGGAAATCAATGAAATAACGCCACATGCCGCCAAAGGAGTGTTCGTAGTTACAATCATTCTCAGTAAATTTAGTCACATAGAAAAAAGTGGTTTATCAAAGATATGAGGTACAGGTGGAATACAAAATTGCGTCCAATTCATGAAATGGCAGAGGACAGAAAGCATCACACATTTAGCAAACACACTTATGCCTGTAGGAGCGCGAAGGTCACTTGAGGTGAGGAAAAACCAGGTGTTTTCAATGAGCACAGATACCATTCCATATAGACCAAAGAGGGCATCAAGACAACTTACTCTAAACCTCAAAGGACTGAACTCAGCCCACTTTACACACCAGAAAAGATTATTTACAACTGGTTAGAATTTGAAAAACAATTTATCGATGTCTCTCTGGAAGAGAATCTAGTGGATGCACAGCAGCAAGCAACACAGCACGGAAAATCGGCTACACCCGGTGAGAAAAATAAACTGCAAAATAAAGGCAGTGAGTGAGAGATAAATTCTTCGAGACTTCGTTCAGGGGCTGTGATTGGAGTTGTTTTCAGCATATATTCACACACAGAAAGATGGGACCTAAGGGAGGACAATCGTGGGTCTGAGTGTCTTCGTGAGCATGAGTCAGCAAATGCAGCCCTTGTAGAATAACACTGCCTTGCCCTGATTCCATTGACCCGAAATCTCCAAATGTAGACGACCCTTCTACAGCAAACACATGCATGGGTCAGCCACAGGATGCTACCCCATTGGAACGGGAATAAACATGAAAAGGCAGCTCATCGTCTCATAACCTGGTGCTCGGGTTCAAGCTTCCAGCCACTTTCCTGAAAATATCCCCACTTGGGGAAGTCAGCACTTTCAAAACCTTCTTTCTTATAGCTTGGAATTGGTTCCATGGATGAACTACAACGGGGAAGAATAAGACACGATGCCTATATATTTGGACAGGCATATGGTGCTCTAATTTCAACTGCTGAACAAGAATTGACCCAAGTCTAAGCTTGCTCTCAGAAGGAGAATAGGGCTTGAAAATTTCCCGCTGATTTGTGACCAGTTCCAAAAGTGGGAAGTTGAGCAGGGGATCTCAGCGAGCCTATAATTCATGGGCCTGCAGGATGGTCAAAGACACCTAATGTGGACAAATGACTTGGGTTGAGCCAGAGAAAAGAACTTGAGAGCAAGGCAGAATTGCAAAAATGGGATTTCAAGAGGGAGACGCGTCTCGCCTGGTAAGAACCTAGAATGTGGCAGTACTTCTTCAACCATGCCTTTGTCGAAAAACGGTGTATTCCTTTATCCTGAATATATTCCGAATAAAGGCATACACCGTTTTTGGGCAACCAGGCAGGGGCTCGGTGCAAATCAACACTACATAGTGCTATCACTTCCCATCTAAACAAAGGGTCATCTACGAAAATTGTAAAGACTAGAAATTCAGGGTAGCATGGAGGTAAATCGTACCCACATTTTGTGGATTCCAGGATGAACAATGGCAATCGGCACCCTGGCGAATTCTATGGTGTATTCGAAGATAAAGTAAGAAACAATGCTACAGCACATAGGACACTTCCATTCAAGGACGTATATTTTCAGGAAAACCAAAGAACCTCAGGTCACAGGCAACCCAACGTTTACTGCTGCTCTCTTTACAAAAGCCTCGACTAGGATACAATCTAAATTTCCTTGGACGGAATACATGGATGGAGAATATGTGCTTCTTATCTACAATGATATATTACAGAGCCAGGAAATCAATGAAATAACGTCACTTGGCGCCACCGGAGTGTTCTTAGTTACAATCATTCTCAGTGAATTTAGTCACATAGAAAAAAGTGGTTTATCAAAGATATGAGGTACAGGTGGAATATAAAATTGCGTCCCTTGAACGAAATGGCAGACGACAGAGAGAATTACACATTTAGCAAACACACTTATGCCTGTAGGAGCGCAAAGGTCACATGAGGTGAGGAAAAACCAGGTGTTTTCAATGAGCACAAATACCATTCCATATAGACCAAGGAGGGAATCAAGACAACTTACTCTAAACCTCAAAGGACTGAACTCAGCCCACTTTACACACCAGAAAAGATTATTTACAACTGGTCAGAATTTGAAAAACAATTTATCGATGTCTCTGTGGAAGAGAATCTAGTGGATGCACAGCAGCAAGCAACACAGCACGGAAAATCGGCTACACCCGGTGAGAAAAATAAACTGCAAAATAAAGGCAGTGAGTGACAGATAAATTCTTCGAGACTTCGTTCAGGGGCTGTGATTGGAGTTGTTTTCAGCATATATTCACACACAGAAAGATGGGACCTAAGGGAGGACAATCGTGGTTCTGAGTGTCTTCGTGAGCATGAGTCAGCAAATGCAGCCCTTGTAGAATAACACTGCCTAGCCCTGATTCCATTGACCCGAAATCTCCAAATGTAGACGACCCTTCTACAGCGAACACATGCATGGGTCAGCCACAGGATGCTATCCCATTGGAAAGGGAAAAAACATGAAAAGGCACCTCATCTTCTCATATCCTGGTGCTCGGGTTCAAGCTTCCAGTCACTTTCCTGAAAATATCCCCACTTGGGGAAGTCAGCACTTTCAAAACCTTCTTTCTTATAGCTTGGAATTGGTTCCATGGATGAAATACAACGGGGAAGAATAAGACACGATGCCTATATATTTGGACAGACATATGGTGCTCTAATTTCAACTGCTGAACAAGAATTGAACCAAGTCTAAGCTTGCTCTCAGAAGGAGAATAGGGCTTGAAAATTTCCCGCTGATTTGTGACCAGTTCCAAAAGTGGGATGTTGAGCAGGTGATCTCAGCGAGCCTATAATTCATGGGCCTGCAGGATGGTCAAAGACACCTAATGTGGACAAATGACTTGGGTTGAGCCAGAGAAAAGAACTTGAGAGCAAGGCAGAATTGCAAAAATGGGATTTCAAGAGGGAGACGCGTCTCGCCTGGTAAGACCCTAGAATGTGGCAGTACTTCTTCAACCATGCCTTTGTCGAAAAACGGTGTATGCCTTTATCCTGAATATATTCCGAATAAAGGCATACACCGTTTTTGGGCAACCAGGCAAGGGCTCGGTGCAAATCAACACTACATAGTGCTATCACGTCCCATCTAAACAAAGGGTCATCTACGAAAATTGTAAAGACGAGAAATTCAGGGTAGCATGGAGGTAAATCGTACCCACATTTTGTGGATTCCAGGATGAACAATGGCAATCGGCACCCTGGCGAAGTCTATGGTGTATTCAAAAATAATGTAAGAAACAAAGCTACAGCACATAGGACACTTCCACTCAAGGACGTATATTTTCAAGAAAACCAAAGAACCTCAGGTCACAGGCAACCCAACGTTTACTGCTGCTCTCTTTACAAAAGCCTCGACTAGGATACAATCTAAATTTCCTTGGACGGAAAACATGGATGGAGAATATGTGATTCTTATCTACAATGATATATTACTGAGCCAGGAAATCAATGAAATAACGTCACTTGCCGCCAAAGGAGTGGTCGTAGTTACAATCATTCTCAGTAAATTTAGTCACATAGAAAAAAGTGGTTTATCAAAGATATGAGGTACAGGTGGAATACAAAATTGCATCCCATGAATGAAATGGCAGGCGAGAGAAAGCATCACACATTTAGCAAACACACTTATGCCTGTAGGAGCGCGAAGGTCACTTGAGGTGAGGAAAAACCAGATGTTTTCAATGAGCACAGATACCATTCCATATAGACCAAAGAGGGCATCAAGACAACTTACTCTAAACCTCAAAGGACTGAACTCAGCCCACTTTACACACCAGAAAAGATTATTTACAACTGGTTAGAATTTGAAAAACAATTTATCGATGTCTCTCTGGAAGAGAATCAAGTGGATGCACAGCAGCAAGAAGCACAGCACTCAAAATCGGCTACACCCCGTGAGAAAAATAAACTGCAAAATAAAGGCAGTGAGTGAGAGATAAGTTCTTCGAGACTTCGTTCAGGGGCTGTCATTGAAGTTGTTTTGAGCATATATTAACACACAGAAGGATCGGACCTAAGGGAGGACACTCGTGGGTTTGAGTGTCTTCGTGAGCATGAGTCAGCAAATGCAGCCCTTGTCGAATAACACTGCCTTTTCCTGATTCCATGGACCCGAAATTTCCAAAGGCAGACGACCCTTCCTACAGCGAACACATGCATGGGACAGCCACAGGATGCTACTCCATTGGAACGGCAAAAAAACATGAAAAGCCACCTCATCTTCTCATATCCTGTTGCTCGGGTTCAAGCTTTCTACCGCTTTTCTGAAAATATACCCAATTGGGGATGTCAGCACTTTCAAAACACTCTTACTTATAACTTGGAATTGGTTCCATGGATGAACTACAATGGGGAAGAATAAGAGACGATGGCTATATATTTGGACAGGCACATGGCGCTCTAATTTCCAATGCTGAACAAGAATTGACCCAAGTCTAAGCTTGCTCTCGGAAGGAGAATTGGGCTTGAAAATTCCCTGCTGCTTTGGGACCAGTTCCGAAAGTGGGAAGTTGAGCCGGGGATCTCAGGGAGCCTATAATTCATGGCCCTTCAGGATGGTAAAAGGCACGTAATGTGGAAAAATGACTTGGGTTGAACCAGAGAAAAGAACTTCAGAGCAAGGCAGAATTGCAAAACTGGGATTTCAAGAGGGAGAAGCGTCTCGCCTGGTAAGAACCTAGGATGTGGCAGTACTTCTTCAAACATGCCTTTGTCGAAAAAGGGTGTATGCCTTTATCCTGAATATCTTTAGGATAAAGGCATACACCGTTTTTGGGCAACCAGGCAGGGGCTCTGTGCAAATCAACACTACATAATGCTATCACTTCCCATCAAAACAAAGGGTCATGTACGAAAAGTGTAAAGACCAGAAATGCAGGGTAACGTGGAGGTAAATCGTACCCACATTTTGTGGATTGTGGGATGACCAATTGCAATCAGCACCCTGGCGAATTCTATGGTGTATTCGAAGATAAAGTAAGAAACAATGCTACAGCACATAGGACACTTCCATTCAAGGACGTATATTTTCAGGAAAACCAAAGAACCTCAGGTCACAGGCAACCCAACGTTTACTGCTGCTCTCTTTACAAAAGCCTCGACTAGGATACAATCTAAATTTCCTTGGACGGAATACATGGATGGAGAATATGTGCTTCTTATCTACAATGATATATTACAGAGCCAGGAAATCAATGAAATAACGTCACTTGGCGCCACCGGAGTGTTCTTAGTTACAATCATTCTCAGTGAATTTAGTCACATAGAAAAAAGTGGTTTATCAAAGATATGAGGTACAGGTGGAATATAAAATTGCGTCCCTTGAACGAAATGGCAGACGACAGAGAGAATTACACATTTAGCAAACACACTTATGCCTGTAGGAGCGCAAAGGTCACATGAGGTGAGGAAAAACCAGGTGTTTTCAATGAGCACAAATACCATTCCATATAGACCAAGGAGGGAATCAAGACAACTTACTCTAAACCTCAAAGGACTGAACTCAGCCCACTTTACACACCAGAAAAGATTATTTACAACTGGTCAGAATTTGAAAAACAATTTATCGATGTCTCTGTGGAAGAGAATCTAGTGGATGCACAGCAGCAAGCAACACAGCACGGAAAATCGGCTACACCCGGTGAGAAAAATAAACTGCAAAATAAAGGCAGTGAGTGACAGATAAATTCTTCGAGACTTCGTTCAGGGGCTGTGATTGGAGTTGTTTTCAGCATATATTCACACACAGAAAGATGGGACCTAAGGGAGGACAATCGTGGTTCTGAGTGTCTTCGTGAGCATGAGTCAGCAAATGCAGCCCTTGTAGAATAACACTGCCTAGCCCTGATTCCATTGACCCGAAATCTCCAAATGTAGACGACCCTTCTACAGCGAACACATGCATGGGTCAGCCACAGGATGCTATCCCATTGGAAAGGGAAAAAACATGAAAAGGCACCTCATCTTCTCATATCCTGGTGCTCGGGTTCAAGCTTCCAGTCACTTTCCTGAAAATATCCCCACTTGGGGAAGTCAGCACTTTCAAAACCTTCTTTCTTATAGCTTGGAATTGGTTCCATGGATGAAATACAACGGGGAAGAATAAGACACGATGCCTATATATTTGGACAGACATATGGTGCTCTAATTTCAACTGCTGAACAAGAATTGAACCAAGTCTAAGCTTGCTCTCAGAAGGAGAATAGGGCTTGAAAATTTCCCGCTGATTTGTGACCAGTTCCAAAAGTGGGATGTTGAGCAGGTGATCTCAGCGAGCCTATAATTCATGGGCCTGCAGGATGGTCAAAGACACCTAATGTGGACAAATGACTTGGGTTGAGCCAGAGAAAAGAACTTGAGAGCAAGGCAGAATTGCAAAAATGGGATTTCAAGAGGGAGACGCGTCTCGCCTGGTAAGACCCTAGAATGTGGCAGTACTTCTTCAACCATGCCTTTGTCGAAAAACGGTGTATGCCTTTATCCTGAATATATTCCGAATAAAGGCATACACCGTTTTTGGGCAACCAGGCAAGGGCTCGGTGCAAATCAACACTACATAGTGCTATCACGTCCCATCTAAACAAAGGGTCATCTACGAAAATTGTAAAGACGAGAAATTCAGGGTAGCATGGAGGTAAATCGTACCCACATTTTGTGGATTCCAGGATGAACAATGGCAATCGGCACCCTGGCGAAGTCTATGGTGTATTCAAAAATAATGTAAGAAACAAAGCTACAGCACATAGGACACTTCCACTCAAGGACGTATATTTTCAAGAAAACCAAAGAACCTCAGGTCACAGGCAACCCAACGTTTACTGCTGCTCTCTTTACAAAAGCCTCGACTAGGATACAATCTAAATTTCCTTGGACGGAAAACATGGATGGAGAATATGTGATTCTTATCTACAATGATATATTACTGAGCCAGGAAATCAATGAAATAACGTCACTTGCTGCCAAAGGAGTGGTCGTAGTTACAATCATTCTCAGTAAATTTAGTCACATAGAAAAAAGTGGTTTATCAAAGATATGAGGTACAGGTGGAATACAAAATTGCATCCCATGAATGAAATGGCAGGCGAGAGAAAGCATCACACATTTAGCAAACACACTTATGCCTGTAGGAGCGCGAAGGTCACTTGAGGTGAGGAAAAACCAGATGTTTTCAATGAGCACAGATACCATTCCATATAGACCAAAGAGGGCATCAAGACAACTTACTCTAAACCTCAAAGGACTGAACTCAGCCCACTTTACACACCAGAAAAGATTATTTACAACTGGTTAGAATTTGAAAAACAATTTATCGATGTCTCTCTGGAAGAGAATCAAGTGGATGCACAGCAGCAAGAAGCACAGCACTCAAAATCGGCTACACCCCGTGAGAAAAATAAACTGCAAAATAAAGGCAGTGAGTGAGAGATAAGTTCTTCGAGACTTCGTTCAGGGGCTGTCATTGAAGTTGTTTTGAGCATATATTAACACACAGAAGGATCGGACCTAAGGGAGGACACTCGTGGGTTTGAGTGTCTTCGTGAGCATGAGTCAGCAAATGCAGCCCTTGTCGAATAACACTGCCTTTTCCTGATTCCATGGACCCGAAATTTCCAAAGGCAGACGACCCTTCCTACAGCGAACACATGCATGGGACAGCCACAGGATGCTACTCCATTGGAACGGCAAAAAAACATGAAAAGCCACCTCATCTTCTCATATCCTGTTGCTCGGGTTCAAGCTTTCTACCGCTTTTCTGAAAATATACCCAATTGGGGATGTCAGCACTTTCAAAACACTCTTACTTATAACTTGGAATTGGTTCCATGGATGAACTACAATGGGGAAGAATAAGAGACGATGGCTATATATTTGGACAGGCACATGGCGCTCTAATTTCCAATGCTGAACAAGAATTGACCCAAGTCTAAGCTTGCTCTCGGAAGGAGAATTGGGCTTGAAAATTCCCTGCTGCTTTGGGACCAGTTCCGAAAGTGGGAAGTTGAGCCGGGGATCTCAGGGAGCCTATAATTCATGGCCCTTCAGGATGGTAAAAGGCACGTAATGTGGAAAAATGACTTGGGTTGAACCAGAGAAAAGAACTTCAGAGCAAGGCAGAATTGCAAAACTGGGATTTCAAGAGGGAGAAGCGTCTCGCCTGGTAAGAACCTAGGATGTGGCAGTACTTCTTCAAACATGCCTTTGTCGAAAAAGGGTGTATGCCTTTATCCTGAATATCTTTAGGATAAAGGCATACACCGTTTTTGGGCAACCAGGCAGGGGCTCTGTGCAAATCAACACTACATAATGCTATCACTTCCCATCAAAACAAAGGGTCATGTACGAAAAGTGTAAAGACCAGAAATGCAGGGTAACGTGGAGGTAAATCGTACCCACATTTTGTGGATTGTGGGATGACCAATTGCAATCAGCACCCTGGCGAATTCTATGGTGTATTCGAAGATAAAGTAAGAAACAATGCTACAGCACATAGGACACTTCCATTCAAGGACGTATATTTTCAGGAAAACCAAAGAACCTCAGGTCACAGGCAACCCAACGTTTACTGCTGCTCTCTTTACAAAAGCCTCGACTAGGATACAATCTAAATTTCCTTGGACGGAATACATGGATGGAGAATATGTGCTTCTTATCTACAATGATATATTACAGAGCCAGGAAATCAATGAAATAACGTCACTTGGCGCCACCGGAGTGTTCTTAGTTACAATCATTCTCAGTGAATTTAGTCACATAGAAAAAAGTGGTTTATCAAAGATATGAGGTACAGGTGGAATATAAAATTGCGTCCCTTGAACGAAATGGCAGACGACAGAGAGAATTACACATTTAGCAAACACACTTATGCCTGTAGGAGCGCAAAGGTCACATGAGGTGAGGAAAAACCAGGTGTTTTCAATGAGCACAAATACCATTCCATATAGACCAAGGAGGGAATCAAGACAACTTACTCTAAACCTCAAAGGACTGAACTCAGCCCACTTTACACACCAGAAAAGATTATTTACAACTGGTCAGAATTTGAAAAACAATTTATCGATGTCTCTGTGGAAGAGAATCTAGTGGATGCACAGCAGCAAGCAACACAGCACGGAAAATCGGCTACACCCGGTGAGAAAAATAAACTGCAAAATAAAGGCAGTGAGTGACAGATAAATTCTTCGAGACTTCGTTCAGGGGCTGTGATTGGAGTTGTTTTCAGCATATATTCACACACAGAAAGATGGGACCTAAGGGAGGACAATCGTGGTTCTGAGTGTCTTCGTGAGCATGAGTCAGCAAATGCAGCCCTTGTAGAATAACACTGCCTAGCCCTGATTCCATTGACCCGAAATCTCCAAATGTAGACGACCCTTCTACAGCGAACACATGCATGGGTCAGCCACAGGATGCTATCCCATTGGAAAGGGAAAAAACATGAAAAGGCACCTCATCTTCTCATATCCTGGTGCTCGGGTTCAAGCTTCCAGTCACTTTCCTGAAAATATCCCCACTTGGGGAAGTCAGCACTTTCAAAACCTTCTTTCTTATAGCTTGGAATTGGTTCCATGGATGAAATACAACGGGGAAGAATAAGACACGATGCCTATATATTTGGACAGACATATGGTGCTCTAATTTCAACTGCTGAACAAGAATTGAACCAAGTCTAAGCTTGCTCTCAGAAGGAGAATAGGGCTTGAAAATTTCCCGCTGATTTGTGACCAGTTCCAAAAGTGGGATGTTGAGCAGGTGATCTCAGCGAGCCTATAATTCATGGGCCTGCAGGATGGTCAAAGACACCTAATGTGGACAAATGACTTGGGTTGAGCCAGAGAAAAGAACTTGAGAGCAAGGCAGAATTGCAAAAATGGGATTTCAAGAGGGAGACGCGTCTCGCCTGGTAAGACCCTAGAATGTGGCAGTACTTCTTCAACCATGCCTTTGTCGAAAAACGGTGTATGCCTTTATCCTGAATATATTCCGAATAAAGGCATACACCGTTTTTGGGCAACCAGGCAAGGGCTCGGTGCAAATCAACACTACATAGTGCTATCACGTCCCATCTAAACAAAGGGTCATCTACGAAAATTGTAAAGACGAGAAATTCAGGGTAGCATGGAGGTAAATCGTACCCACATTTTGTGGATTCCAGGATGAACAATGGCAATCGGCACCCTGGCGAAGTCTATGGTGTATTCAAAAATAATGTAAGAAACAAAGCTACAGCACATAGGACACTTCCACTCAAGGACGTATATTTTCAAGAAAACCAAAGAACCTCAGGTCACAGGCAACCCAACGTTTACTGCTGCTCTCTTTACAAAAGCCTCGACTAGGATACAATCTAAATTTCCTTGGACGGAAAACATGGATGGAGAATATGTGATTCTTATCTACAATGATATATTACTGAGCCAGGAAATCAATGAAATAACGTCACTTGCCGCCAAAGGAGTGGTCGTAGTTACAATCATTCTCAGTAAATTTAGTCACATAGAAAAAAGTGGTTTATCAAAGATATGAGGTACAGGTGGAATACAAAATTGCATCCCATGAATGAAATGGCAGGCGAGAGAAAGCATCACACATTTAGCAAACACACTTATGCCTGTAGGAGCGCGAAGGTCACTTGAGGTGAGGAAAAACCAGATGTTTTCAATGAGCACAGATACCATTCCATATAGACCAAAGAGGGCATCAAGACAACTTACTCTAAACCTCAAAGGACTGAACTCAGCCCACTTTACACACCAGAAAAGATTATTTACAACTGGTTAGAATTTGAAAAACAATTTATCGATGTCTCTCTGGAAGAGAATCAAGTGGATGCACAGCAGCAAGAAGCACAGCACTCAAAATCGGCTACACCCCGTGAGAAAAATAAACTGCAAAATAAAGGCAGTGAGTGAGAGATAAGTTCTTCGAGACTTCGTTCAGGGGCTGTCATTGAAGTTGTTTTGAGCATATATTAACACACAGAAGGATCGGACCTAAGGGAGGACACTCGTGGGTTTGAGTGTCTTCGTGAGCATGAGTCAGCAAATGCAGCCCTTGTCGAATAACACTGCCTTTTCCTGATTCCATGGACCCGAAATTTCCAAAGGCAGACGACCCTTCCTACAGCGAACACATGCATGGGACAGCCACAGGATGCTACTCCATTGGAACGGCAAAAAAACATGAAAAGCCACCTCATCTTCTCATATCCTGTTGCTCGGGTTCAAGCTTTCTACCGCTTTTCTGAAAATATACCCAATTGGGGATGTCAGCACTTTCAAAACACTCTTACTTATAACTTGGAATTGGTTCCATGGATGAACTACAATGGGGAAGAATAAGAGACGATGGCTATATATTTGGACAGGCACATGGCGCTCTAATTTCCAATGCTGAACAAGAATTGACCCAAGTCTAAGCTTGCTCTCGGAAGGAGAATTGGGCTTGAAATTTCCCTGCTGCTTTGGGACCAGTTCCGAAAGTGGGAAGTTGAGCCGGGGATCTCAGGGAGCCTATAATTCATGGCCCTTCAGGATGGTAAAAGGCACGTAATGTGGAAAAATGACTTGGGTTGAACCAGAGAAAAGAACTTCAGAGCAAGGCAGAATTGCAAAACTGGGATTTCAAGAGGGAGAAGCGTCTCGCCTGGTAAGAACCTAGGATGTGGCAGTACTTCTTCAAACATGCCTTTGTCGAAAAAGGGTGTATGCCTTTATCCTGAATATCTTTAGGATAAAGGCATACACCGTTTTTGGGCAACCAGGCAGGGGCTCTGTGCAAATCAACACTACATAATGCTATCACTTCCCATCAAAACAAAGGGTCATGTACGAAAAGTGTAAAGACCAGAAATGCAGGGTAACGTGGAGGTAAATCGTACCCACATTTTGTGGATTGTGGGATGACCAATTGCAATCAGCACCCTGGCGAATTCTATGGTGTATTCGAAGATAAAGTAAGAAACAATGCTACAGCACATAGGACACTTCCATTCAAGGACGTATATTTTCAGGAAAACCAAAGAACCTCAGGTCACAGGCAACCCAACGTTTACTGCTGCTCTCTTTACAAAAGCCTCGACTAGGATACAATCTAAATTTCCTTGGACGGAATACATGGATGGAGAATATGTGCTTCTTATCTACAATGATATATTACAGAGCCAGGAAATCAATGAAATAACGTCACTTGGCGCCACCGGAGTGTTCTTAGTTACAATCATTCTCAGTGAATTTAGTCACATAGAAAAAAGTGGTTTATCAAAGATATGAGGTACAGGTGGAATATAAAATTGCGTCCCTTGAACGAAATGGCAGACGACAGAGAGAATTACACATTTAGCAAACACACTTATGCCTGTAGGAGCGCAAAGGTCACATGAGGTGAGGAAAAACCAGGTGTTTTCAATGAGCACAAATACCATTCCATATAGACCAAGGAGGGAATCAAGACAACTTACTCTAAACCTCAAAGGACTGAACTCAGCCCACTTTACACACCAGAAAAGATTATTGACAACTGGTCAGAATTTGAAAAACAATTTATTGATGTCTCTCTGGAAGAGAATCAAGTGGATGCACAGCAGCAAGCAACACAGCACGGAAAATCGGCTACACCCGGTGAGAAAAATAAACTGCAAAATAAAGGCAGTGAGTGACAGATAAATTTTTCGAGACTTCATTCAGGGGCTGTGATTGGAGTTGTTTTCAGCACATATTCACACACAGAAAGATGGGACCTAAGGGAGGACAATCGTGGGTCTGAGTGTCTTCGTGAGCATGAGTCAGCAAATGCAGCCCTTGTAGAATAACACTGCCTTGCCCTGATTCCATTGACCCGAAATCTCCAAATGTAGACGACCCTTCTACAGCAAACACATGCATGGGTCAGCCACAGGATGCTACCCCATTGGAACGGGAAAAAACATGAAAAGGCACCTCATCTTCTCATATCCTGGTGCTCGGGTTCAAGCTTCCAGCCACTTTCCTGAAAATATCCCCACTTGGGGAAGTCAGCACTTTCAAAACCTTCTTTCTTATAGCTTGGAATTGGTTCCATGGATGAACTACAACGGGGAAGAATAAGACACGATGCCTATATATTTGGACAGGCATATGGTGCTCTAATTTCAACTGCTGAACAAGAATTGACCCAAGTCTAAGCTTGCTCTCAGAAGGAGAATAGGGCTTGAAAATTTCCCGCTGATTTGTGACCAGTTCCAAAAGTGGGAAGTTGAGCAGGGGATCTCAGCGAGCCTATAATTCATGGGCCTGCAGGATGGTCAAAGACACCTAATGTGGACAAATGACTTGGGTTGAGCCAGAGAAAAGAACTTGAGAGCAAGGCAGAATTGCAAAAATTGGATTTCAAGAGGGAGACGCGTCTCGCCTGGTAAGAACCTAGAATGTGGCAGTACTTCTTCAACCATGCCTTTGTCGAAAAACGGTGTATGCCTTTATCCTGAATATATTCCGAATAAAGGCATACACCGTTTTTGGGCAACCAGGCAGCGGCTCGGTGCAAATCAACACTACATAGTGCTATCACTTCCCATCTAAACAAAGGGTCATCTACGAAAAGTGTAAAGACGAGAAATTCAGGGTAGCATGGAGGTAAATCGTACCCACATTTTGTGGATTCCAGGATGAACAATGGCAATCAGCACCCTGGCGAAGTCTATGGTGTATTCAAAAATAATGTAAGAAACAAAGCTACAGCACATAGGACACTTCCACTCAAGGACGTATATTTTCAAGAAAACCAAAGAACCTCAGGTCACAGGCAACCCAACGTTTACTGCTGCTCTGTTTACAAAAGCCTCGACTAGGATACAATCAAAATTTCCTTGGATGGAAAACATGGATGGAGAATATGTGATTCTTATCTACAATGATATATTACTGAGCCAGGAAATCAATGAAATAACGTCACTTGCAGCCAAAGGAGTGGTCGTAGTTACAATCATTCTGAGTAAATTTAGTCACATAGAAAAAAGTGGTTTATCAAAGATATGAGGTACAGGTGGAATACAAAATTGCATTCCATGAATGAAATGGCAGACGAGAGAAAGCATCACACATTTAGCAAACACACTTATGCCTGTATGAGCACGAAGTTCACTTGAGGTGAGGAAAAAACAGGTGTTTTCAATGAGCACAGATACCATTCCATATAGACCAAAGAGGCAATCAAGACAACTTACTCTAAACCTCAAAGGACTGAACTCAGCCCACTTTACACAGCAGAAAAGATTATTTACAACTGGTTAGAATTTGAAAAACAATTTATCGATGTCTCTCTGGAAGAGAATCAAGTGGATGCACAGCAGCAAGCAACACAGCACACAAAATCGGCTACACCCCGTGAGAAAAATAAACTGCAAATTAAAGGCAGTGAGTGAGAGATAAATTCTTCGAGACTTCGTTCAGGGGCTGTCATTGAAGTTGTTTTGAGCATATATTAACACACAGAATGATCGGACCTAAGGAAGGACACTCGTGGGTCTGAGTGTCTTCGTGAGCATGAGTCAGCAAATGCATCACTTGTTGAATAACACTGCCTTTTCCTGATTCCATGGACCCAAAATCTCCAAATGCAGACGACCCTTCCTACAGCGAACACATGCATGGGACAGCCATAGGACGCTACCCCATTGGAAAGGCAAATAAACATGAAAAGCCACCTCATCTTCTCATATCCTGGTGCTCGGGTTCAAGCTTTCAGCCGCTGTTCTGAAAATATACCCAATTGGGGAAGTCAGCACTTTCAAAACACTCTTACTTATAACTTGGAATTGGTTCCATGGATGAACTACAATGGGGAAGAATAAGAGATGATGGCTATATATTTGGACAGGCACATGGCGCTCTAATTTCCAATGCTGAACAAGAATTGACCCAAGTCTAAGCTTGCTCTCGGAAGGAGAATTGGGCTTGAAAATGTCCTGCTGCTTTGGGACCAGTTCCGAAAGTGGGAAGTTGAGCCGGGGATCTCAGGGAGCCTATAATTCATGGCCCTGCAGGATGGTAAAAGGCACGTAATGTGGAAAAATGACTTGGGTTGAACCAGAGAAAAGAACTTGAGAGCAAGGCAGAATTGCAAAACTGGGATTTCAAGAGGGAGAAGCGTCTCGCCTGGTAAGAACCTAGGATGTGGCAGTACTTCTTCAAACATGCCTTTGTCGAAAAAGGGTGTATGCCTTTATCCTGAATATCTTTAGGATAAAGGCATACACCGTTTTTGGGCAACCAGGCAGGGGCTCTGTGCAAATCAACACTACATAATGCTATCACTTCCCATCCAAACAAAGGGTCATGTACGAAAAGTGTAAAGACCAGAAATGCAGGGTAACGTGGAGGTAAATAGTACCCACATTTTGTGGATTGTGGGATGACCAATTGCAATCGGCACCCTGGCGAATTCTATGGTGTATTCGAAGATAAAGTAAGAAACAATGCTACAGCACATAGGACACTTCCATTCAAGGACGTATATTTTCAGGAAAACCAAAGAACCTCAGGTCACAGGCAACCCAACCTTTACTGCTGCTCTCTATACAAAAGCCTCGACTAGGATACAATATAAATTTCCTTGGACGGAATACATGGATGGAGAATATGTGATTCTTATCTACAATGATATATTACAGAGCCAGGAAATCAATGAAATAACGTCACTTGGCGCCACCGGAGTGTTCTTAGTTACAATCATTCTCAGTGAATTTAGTCACATAGAAAAAAGTGGTTTATCAAAGATATGAGGTACAGGTGGAATATAAAATTGCGTCCCTTGAACGAAATGGCAGACGACAGAGAGAATTACACATTTAGCAAACACACTTATGCCTGTGGGAGCGCAAAGGTCACATGAGGTGAGGAAAAACCAGGTGTTTTCAATGAGCACAAATACCATTCCATATAGACCAAGGAGGGAATCAAGACAACTTACTCTAAACCTCAAAGGACTGAACTCAGCCCACTTTACACACCAGAAAAGATTATTGACAACTGGTCAGAATTTGAAAAACAATTTATCTATGTCTCTCTGGAAGAGAATCTAGTGGATGCACAGCAGCAAGCAACACAGCACGGAAAATCGGCTACACCCGGTGAGAAAAATAAACTGCAAAATAAAGGCAGTGAGTGACAGATAAATTTTTCGAGACTTCGTTCAGGGGCTGTGATTGGAGTTGTTTTCAGCACATATTCACACACAGAAAGATGGGACCTAAGGGAGGACAATCGTGGGTCTGAGTGTCTTCGTGAGCATGAGTCAGCAAATGCAGCCCTTGTAGAATAACACTGCCTTGCCCTGATTCCATTGACCCGAAATCTCCAAATGTAGACGACCCTTCTACAGCAAACACATGCATGGGTCAGCCACAGGATGCTACCCCATTGGAACGGGAAAAAACATGAAAAGGCACCTCATCTTCTCATATCCTGGTGCTCGGGTTCAAGCTTCCAGCCACTTTCCTGAAAATATCCCCACTTGGGGAAGTCAGCACTTTCAAAACCTTCTTTCTTATAGCTTGGAATTGGTTCCATGGATGAACTACAACGGGGAAGAATAAGACACGATGCCTATATATTTGGACAGGCATATGGTGCTCTAATTTCAACTGCTGAACCAGAATTGACCCAAGTCTAAGCTTGCTCTCAGAAAGAGAATAGGGCTTGAAAATTTCCCACTGATTTGTGACCAGTTCCAAAAGTGGGAAGTTGTTCAGGGGATCTCAGCGAGCCTATAATTCATGGGACTGCAGGATGGTCAAAGGCACCTAATGTGGACAAATGACTTGGGTTGAGCCAGAGAAAAGAACTTGAGAGCAAGGCAGAATTGCAAAAATGGGATTTCAAGAGGGAGACGCGTCTCGCCTGGTAAGAACCTAGAATGTGGCAGTACTTCTTCAACCATGCCTTTGTCGAAAAACGGTGTATGCCTTTATCCTGAATATATTCCGAATAAAGGCATACACCGTTTTTGGGCAACCAGGCAAGGGCTCGGTGCAAATCAACACTACATAGTGCTATCACTTCCCATCTAAACAAAGGGTCATCTACGAAAAGTGTAAGGACTAGAAATTCAGGGTAGCATGGAGGTAAATCGTACCCACATTTTGTGGATTCCAGGATGAACAATGGCAATCGGCACCCTGGCGAAGTCTATGGTGTATTCAAAAATAATGTAAGAAACAAAGCTACAGCACATAGGACACTTCCACTCAAGGACGTATATTTTCAAGAAAACCAAAGAACCTCAGGTCACAGGCAACCCAACGTTTACTGCTGCTCTCTTTACAAAAGCCTCGACTAGGATACAATCTAAATTTCCTTGGACGGAAAACATGGATGGAGAATATGTGATTCTTATCTACAATGATATATTACTGAGCCAGGAAATCAATGAAATAACGTCACTTGCCGCCAAAGGAGTGGTCGTAGTTACAATCATTCTCAGTAAATTTAGTCACATAGAAAAAAGTGGTTTATCAAAGATATGAGGTACAGGTGGAATACAAAATTGCGTCCCATGAATGAAATGGCAGGCGAGAGAAAGCATCACACATTTAGAAAACACACTTATGCCTGTAGGAGCGCGAAGGTCACTTGAGGTGAGGAAAAACCAGGTGTTTTCAATGAGCACAGATACCATTCCATATAGACCAAAGAGGGCATCAAGACAACTTACTCTAAAGCTTAAAGGACTGAACTCAGCCCACTTTACACACCAGAAAAGATTATTTACAACTGGTTAGAATTTGAAAAACAACTTATCGATGTCTCTCTGGAAGAGAATCAAGTGGATGCACAGCAGCAAGCAACACAGCACACAAAATCGGCTATATCCCGTGAGAAAAATAAACTGCAAAATAAAGGCAGTGAGTGAGAGATAAATTCTTCGAGACTTCGTTCAGGGGCTGTCATTGAAGTTGTTTTGAGCATATATTAACACACAGAATGATCGGACCTAAGGAAGGACACTCGTGGGTCTGAGTGTCTTCGTGAGCATGAGTCAGCAAATGCAGCCCTTGTCGAATAACACTGGCTTTTCCTGATTCCATGGACCCGAAATTTCCAAATGCAGACGACCCTTCCTACAGCGAACACATGCATGGGACAGCCACAGGATGCTACCCCATTGGAACGGCAAAAAAACATGAAAATCCACCTCATCTTCTCATATCCTGGTGCTCGGGTTCAAGCTTTCAGCCGCTTTTCTGAAAATATACCCAATTGGGGAAGTCAGCACTTTCAAAACACTCTTACTTATAACTTGGAATTGGTTCCATGGATGAACTACAATGGGGAAGAATAAGAGACGATGGCTATATATTTAGACAGGCACATGGCGCTCTAATTTCCAATGCTGAACAAGAATTGACCCAAGTCTAAGCTTGCTCTCGGAAGGAGAATTGGGCTTGAAAATGTCCTGCTGCTTTGGGACCAGTTCCGAAAGTGGGAAGTTGAGCCGGGGATCTCAGGGAGCCTATAATTCATGGCCCTGCAGGATGGTAAAAGACACCTAATGTGGACAAATGACTTGGGTTGAGCCAGAGAAAAGAACTTGAGAGCAAGGCAGAATTGCAAAAATGGGATTTCAAGAGGGAGACGCGTCTCGCCTGGTAAGAACCTAGGATGTGGCAGTACTTCTTCAAACATGCCTTTGTCGAAAAAGGGTGTATGCCTTTATCCTGAATATCTTTAGGATAAAGGCATACACCGTTTTTGGGCAACCAGGCAGGGGCTCTGTGCAAATCAACACTACATAATTCTATCACTTCCCATCAAAACAAAGGGTCATGTACGAAAAGTGTAAAGACCAGAAATGCAGGGTAACGTGGAGGTAAATCGTACGCACATTTTGTGGATTGTGGGATGACCAATTGCAATCGGCACCCTGGCGAATTCTATGGTGTATTCGAAGATAAAGTAAGAAACAATGCTACAGCACATAGGACACTTCCATTCAAGGACGTATATTTTCAGGAAAACCAAAGAACCTCAGGTCACAGGCAACCCAACGTTTACTGCTGCTCTCTTTACAAAAGCCTCGACTAGCATACAATATAAATTTCCTTGGACGGAATACATGGATGGAGAATATGTGATTCTTATCTACAATGATATATTACAGAGCCAGGAAATCAATGAAATAACGTCACTTGGCGCCACCGGAGTGTTCTTAGTTACAATCATTCTCAGTGAATTTAGTCACATAGAAAAAAGTGGTTTATCAAAGATATGAGGTACAGGTGGAATATAAAATTGCGTCCCTTGAACGAAATGGCAGACGACAGAGAGAATTACACATTTAGCAAACACACTTATGCCTGTAGGAGCGCAAAGGTCACATGAGGTGAGGAAAAACCAGGTGTTTTCAATGAGCACAGATACCATTCCATATAGACCAAGGAGGGAATCAAGACAACTTACTCTAAACCTCAAAGGACTGAACTCAGCCCACTTTACACACCAGAAAAGATTATTGACAACTGGTCAGAATTTGAAAAACAATTTATCTATGTCTCTCTGGAAGAGAATCTAGTGGATGCACAGCAGCAAGCAACACAGCACGGAAAATCGGCTACACCCGGTGAGAAAAATAAACTGCAAAATAAAGGCAGTGAGTGACAGATAAATTTTTCGAGACTTCGTTCAGGGGCTGTGATTGGAGTTGTTTTCAGCATATATTCACACACAGAAAGATGGGACCTAAGGGAGGACAATCGTGGGTCTGAGTGTCTTCGTGAGCATGAGTCAGCAAATGCAGCCCTTGTAGAATAACACTGCCTTGCCCTGATTCCATTGACCCGAAATCTCCAAATGTAGACGACCCTTCTACAGCAAACACATGCATGGGTCAGCCACAGGATGCTACCCCATTGGAACGGGAAAAAACA
Source organism: Kogia breviceps (assembly GCF_026419965.1). NCBI lineage: Eukaryota > Metazoa > Chordata > Mammalia > Artiodactyla > Physeteridae > Kogia > Kogia breviceps. The sequence continues at coordinate 38,190,214 of NC_081329.1, forward strand.
TGAAAAGGCACCTCATCTTCTCATATCCTGGTGCTCGGGTTCAAGCTTCCAGCCACTTTCCTGAAAATATCCCCACTTGGGGAAGTCAGCACTTTCAAAACCTTCTTTCTTATAGCTTGGAATTGGTTCCATGGATGAACTACAACGGGGAAGAATAAGACACGATGCCTATATATTTGGACAGGCATATGGTGCTCTAATTTCAACTGCTGAACAAGAATTGACCCAAGTCTAAGCTTGCTCTCAGAAGGAGAATAGGGCTTGAAAATTTCCCGCTGATTTGTGACCAGTTCCAAAAGTGGGAAGTTGAGCAGGGGATCTCAGCGAGCCTATAATTCATGGGCCTGCAGGATGGTCAAAGACACCTAATGTGGACAAATGACTTGGGTTGAGCCAGAGAAAAGAACTTGAGAGCAAGGCAGAATTGCAAAAATGGGATTTCAAGAGGGAGACGCGTCTCGCCTGGTAAGAACCTAGAATGTGGCAGTACTTCTTCAACCATGCCTTTGTCGAAAAACGGTGTATGCCTTTATCCTGAATATATTCCGAATAAAGGCATACACCGTTTTTGGGCAACCAGGCGGGGGCTCGGTGCAAATCAACACTACATAGTGCTATCACTTCCCATCTAAACAAAGGGTCATCTACGAAAAGTGTAAACACTAGAAATTCAGGGTAGCATGGAGGTAAATCGTACCCACATTTTGTGGATCCCGGGATGAACAATTGGAATCGGCACCATGGCGAAGTCTATGGTGTATTCAAAAATAATATAAGAAACAAAGCTACAGCACATAGGACACTTCCACTCAAGGACGTATACTTTCAAGAAAAACAAAGAATCTCAGGTCACAGGCAACCCAACGTTTACTGCTGCTCTCTTTCCAAAAGCCTAGACTAGGATACAATCTAAATTTCCTTGGACGGAAAACATGGATGGAGAATATGTGATTCTTATCTGCAATGATATATTACAGAGCCAGGAAATCAATGAAATAACGTCACTTGCCGCCACCGGAGTGTTCTTAGTTACAATCATTCTCAGTGAATTTAGTCCCATAGAAAAAAGTGGTTTATCAAAGATATGAGGTACAGGTGGAATATAAAATTGCATCCCTTGAACGAAATGGCAGACGACAGAAATAATTACACATTTAGCAAACCCACTTATGCTTGTAGGACCGCAAAGGTCACTTGAGGTGAGGAAAAACCAGGTGTTTTCAATGAGCACAGATATCATTCCATGTAGACCAAAGTGGGAATCAAGACAACTTACTCTAAACATCAAAGGATTGAACTCAGCCCACTTTACACACCAAAAAAGTTTATTGACATCTGGTCAGAATTTGAAAAACAATTTATCGATGTCTCTCTGGAAGAGAATCAAGTGGATGCACAGCAGCAAGCAACACAGCACTGAAAATCGGCTACACCCCGTGAGAAAAATAAACTGCAAAATAAAGGCAGTGAATGAGAGATAAATACTTCGAGACTTCATTCAGGGGCTGTGTTTGAAGTTGTTTTGAGCATATATTAACACACAGAACGATGGGACCTAAGGGAGGACACTCGTGGGTCTGAGTGTCTTCGTGAGCATGAGTCAGCAAATGCAGCCCTTGTAGAATATCACTGCCTTTCCCTGATTCCATTGACCTGAAATCTCCAAATGCAGACCACCCTTCCTACACCAAACACATGCATGGGACAGCCACAGGATGCTACCCCATTGGAACGGGAAAAAAACATGAAAAGCCACCTCATCTTCTCATATCCTGGTGCTCGGTTTCAAGCTTTCAGCCGATTTTCTGAAAATATTCCCACTTGGGGAAGTCAGCACTTTCAAAACACCCTTTCTTATAGCTTGGAATTGGTTCCATGGATGAACAACAACGGGGAAGGACAAGAGATGATCGCCATACATTTGGACAGGCACATGGCGCTCTAATTTAAAATGCTGAACAAGAATTGACCCAATTCTAAGCTTGCTCTCAGAAGGAAAATTGGGCTGGAAAATTTCCTGCTGCTTTGGGACCAGTTCCCAAAGTGGGAAGTTGAGCAGGGGATCTCAGGGAGCCTATAATTCATGGCCCTGCAGGATGGTAAAAGGCACCTAATGTGGAATAATGACTTGGGTTGAGCCAGAGAAAAGAACGTGAGAGCAAGGCAGAATTGCAAATCTGGGATTTCAAGAGGGAGACGCGTCTCGCCTGGTAAGAACCTAGAATGTGGCAGTACTTCTTCAACCATGCCTTTGTCGAAAAAGGGTGTATGCCTTTATCCTGAATATATTCCGGATAAAGGCATACACCGTTTTTGGGCAACCAGGCAGGGGCTCAGTGCATATCAACACTACATAGTGCTATCACTTCCCATCTAAACAAAGGGTCATCTACGAAAAGTGTAAAGACTAGAAATTCAGGGTAGCATGGAGGTAAATCGTACCCACATTTTGTGGATTCCGGGATGAACAATGGCAATCGGCACCCTGGCGAAGTCTATGGTGTATTCAAAAATAATGTAAGAAACAAAGCTACAGCACATCGGACACTTCCACTCAAGGATGTATCCTTTCAAGAAAACCAAAAAACCTCAGGTCACAGGCAACCCAACGTTTACTGCTGCTCTCTTTACAAATGCCTCGAGAAGGATACAATCTAAATTTCTTTGGACGGAAAACATGGATGGAGAATATGTGATTCTTATCTACAATGATATATTACTGAGCCAGGAAATCAATGAAGTAACGTCACTTGCCGCCAAACGAGTGTTCGTAGTTACAATCATTCTCAGTAAATTTAGTCACATAGAAAAAACTGGTTTATCAAAGATATGAGGAACAGGTGGAATACAAAATTGCGTTCCATGAATGAAATGGCAGACGAGAGAAAGCATCACACATTTAGCAAACACACTTATGCCTGTAGGAGCGCGAAGGTCACTTGAGGTGAGGAGAAACCAGGTGTTTTCAATGAGCACAGATACCAATCCATATAGACCAAAGAGGGAATCAAGACAACTTACTCTAAACCTCAAAGGATTGAACTCAGCCCACTTTACACTCCAAAAAAGTTTATTGACAACTGGTCAGAATTTGAAAAACAATTTATCGATGTCTCTCCGGAGGAGAATCAAGTGGATGCCCAGCAGCAAGCAACACAGCATTGAAAATCGGCTACACCCCGTGAGAAAAATAAACTGCAAAATAAAGGCAGTGAGTGACAGATAAATACTTCGAGACTTCGTTCAGGGGCTGTCATTGAAGTTGTTTTGAGCATATATTAACACACAGAAAGATGGGACCTAAGGGAGGACAATCGTTGGTCTGAGTTTCTTCGTGAGCATGAGTCAGCAAATGCAGCCCTTGTAGAATAACACTGCCTTGCCCTGATTCCATTGACCCGAAATCTCCAAATGTAGACGACCCTTCTCCAGCGAACACATGCATGGGTCAGCCACAGGATGCTACCCCATTGGAACGGGAAAAAACATGAAAAGCCACCTCATCTTCTCATATCCTGGTGCTCGGGTTCAAGCTTCCAGCCACTTTCCTGAAAATATCCCCAGTTGGGGAAGTCAGCACTTTCAAAACACTCTTTCTTATAGCTTGGATTTGGTTCCATGGATGAAGTACAACGGGGAAGAGTAAGACACGATGCCTATATATTTGGACAGGCACATGGTTCTCTAATTTGAACTGCTGAACAAGAATTGACCCAAGTCTAAGCTTGCTCTCAGAAGGAGAATAGGGCTTGAAAATTTCCCGCTGCTTTGTGACCAGTTCCAAAAGTGGGAAGTTGAGCAGGGGATCTCAGCGAGCCTATAATTCATGGGCCTGCAGGATGGTCAAAGACACCTAATGTGGACAAATGACTTGAGTTGAGCCAGAGAAAAAAATTTGAGGGCAAGGCAGAATTGCAAAACTGGGATTTCAATAGGGAGAAGCGTCTCGCCTGGTAAGAACCTAGGATGTGGCAGTACTTCTTCAAACATGCCTTTGTCGAAAAAGGGTTTATGCCTTTATCCTGAATATGTTTAGGATAAAGGCATACACCATTTTTGGGCCACCAGGCAGGGGCTCGGTGCAAAACAACACTACATAGTGCTATCACTTCCCATCTAAACAAAGTGTCATCTAGGAAAAGTGTAAACACTAGAAATTCAGGGTAGCGTGGAGGTAAATCGTACCCACATTTTGTGGATTCCGGGATGAACAATTGGAATCGGCAGAGTGGCGAAGTCTATGGTGTATTCAAAAATAATGTAAGAAACAAAGCTACAGCACATAGGACACTTCCACTCAAGGACGTATACTTTCAAGAAAAACAAAGAATCTCAGGTCACAGGCAACCCAACGTTTACTGCTGCTCTCTTTCCAAAAGCCTAGACTAGGATACAATCTAAATTTCCTTGGACGGAAAACATGGATGGAGAATATGTGATTCTTATCTGCAATGATATATTACAGAGCCAGGAAATCAATGAAATAACCTCACTTGCCGCCACCGGAGTGTTCTTAGTTACAATCATTCTCAGTGAATATAGTCCCATAGAAAAAAGTGGTTTATCAAAGATATGAGGTACAGGTGGAATATAAAATTGCATCCCTTGAACGAAATGGCAGACGACAGAAATAATTACACATTTAGCAAACCCACTTATGCTTGTAGGAGCGCAAAGGTCACTTGAGGTGAGGAAAAACCAGGTGTTTTAAATGAGCACAGATACCATTCCATATAGAACAAAGAGGGAATCAGGACAACTAACTCTAAACCTCAAAGGACTGAACTCAGCCCACTTTACACACCAGAAAAGATTATTTACAACTGGTCAGAATTTGAAAAACAATTTATCGATGTCTCTCTGGAAGAGAATCAAGTGGATGCACTGCAGCAAGCAACACAGCAATGAAAATCGGCTACACCCCGTGAGAAAAATAAACTGCAAAATAAAGGCAATGAGTGACAGATAAATTCTTCGAGACTTCGTTCAGGGGCTGTCATTGAAGTTGTTTTGAGCATATATTAACACACAGAAGGATCGGACCTAAGGGAGGACACTCGTGGGTCTGAGTGTCTTCGTGAGCATGAGTCAGCAAATGCAGCCCTTGTAGAATAACACTGCCTTTTCCTGATTCCATGGACCCGAAATCTCCAAATGCAGACGACCGTTCCTATAGCGAACACATGCATGGGACAGCCACAGGATGCTACCCCATTGGAACGGCAAAAAAACATGAAAATCCACCCCATCTTCTCATATCCTGGTGCTCGGGTTCAAGCTTTCAGCCACTTTTCTGAAAATATACCCAATTGTTGAAGTCAGCACTTTCAAAACACTCTTACTTATAACTTGGAATTGGTTCCATGGATGAACTACAATGGGGAAGAATAAGAGACGATGCCTATATATTTGGACAGGCACATGGCGCTCTAATTTCCAAGGCTGAAGAAGAATTGACCCAAGTCTAAGCTTGCTCTCAGAAGGAGAATAGGGCTTGAAAATTTCCTGCTGCTTTGGGACCAGTTCCGAAAGTGGGAAGGTGAGCAGGGGATCTCAGGGAGCCTATAATTCATGGCCCTGCAGGATGGTAAAAGACACCTAATGTGGACAAATGACTTGGGTTGAGCCAGAGAAAAGAACTTGAGAGCAAGGCAGAATTGCAAAACTGGGATTTCAAGAGGGAGATGCGTTTCGCCTGGTAAGAACCAGAATGTTGCACTACTTCTTCAACCACGCCTGTGTCGAAAATGTGTGTATGCCTATATCCTGAATATATTCAGGATAAAGGCATACACCGTTTTTCGGCAAGCAGGAAGGGACTCGGTGCAAATCAGCACTACATAATGCTATCACTTCCCATCAAAACAATGGGTCATGTACGAAAAGTGTAAAGACCAGAAATACAGGGTAACGTGGAGGTAAATCGTACCCACATTTTGTGGATTGTGGGATGACCAATGGCAATCGGTACCCTGGTGAAGTCTATGGTGTATTCGAAGATAAAGTAAGAAACAAAGCTACAGCACATAGGACACTTCCACTCAAGGAGGTATATTTTCAGGAAAACCAAAGAACCTCAGGTCACAGGCAACCCAACGTTTACTGTTGCTCTCTTTACAAAAGCCTCGACTAGGATACAATCTAAATTTCCTTGGACGGATACATGGATGGAGAATATGTGATTCTTATCTGCAATGATATATTACAGAGCCAGGAAATCAATGAAATAACCTCACTTGCCGCCACCGGAGTGTTCTTAGTTACAATCATTCTCAGTGAATTTAGTCCCATAGAAAAAAGTGGTTTATCAAAGATATGAGGTACAGGTGGAGTATAAAATTGCATCCCTTGAACGAAATGGCAGACGACAGAAATAATTACACATTTAGCAAACCCACTTATGCTTGTAGGAGCGCAAAGGTCACTTGAGGTGAGGAAAAACCAGGTGTTTTAAATGAGCACAGATACCATTCCATATAGAACAAAGAGGGAATCAAGACAACCTACTCTAAACCTCAAAGGACTGAACTCAGCCCACTTTACACACCAGAAAAGATTATTTACAACTGGTTAGAATTTGAAAAACAATTTATCGATGTCTCTCTGGAAGAGAATCTAGTGGATGCACAGCAGCAAGCAAAACAGCACTGAAAATCGGCTACACCCCGTGAGAAAAATAAACTGCAAAATAAAGGCAGTGAGTGAGAGATAAATTCTTTGAGACTTCGTTCAGGGGCTGTCATTGAAGTTGTTTTGAGCATATATTAACACACAGAAGGATCGGACCTAACGGAGGACACTCGTGGGTCTGAGTGTCTTCGTGAGCATGAGTCAGCAAATGCAGCCCTTGTCGAATAACACTGCCTTTTCCTGATTCCATTGACCCGAAATCTCCAAATGCAGACGACTCTTCCTACAGCGAACACATGCATGGGACAGCCACAGGATGCTACACCATTGGAACGGGATAAAACATGAAAACCACCTCATCTTCGCATATCGTGGTGCTCGGGTTCAAGCTTCCAGCCACTTTCCTGAAAATATCCCCACTTGGGGAAGTCAGCACATTCAAAACCTTCTTTCTTATAGCTTGGAATTGGTTCCATGGATGAACTACAACGGGGAAGAGTAAGACACGATGCCTATATATTTGGACAGGCACATGGTGCTCTAATATCAACTGCTGAACAAGAATTGACCCAAGTCTAAGCTTGCTCTCAGAAGGAGAATAAGGCTTGAAAATTTCCCGCTGCTTTGTGACCAGTTCCAAAAGTTGGAAGTTGAGCAGGGGATCTCAGGGAGCCTATAATTCATGGGCCTGCAGGATGGTCAAAGACACCTAATGGGGACAAATGACTTGAGTTGAGCCAGATAAAAAATTTGTGAGCAACGCAGAATTGCAAAACTGGGATTTCAAGAGGGAGAAGCGTCTCGCCTGGTAAGAACCTAGAATGTGGCAGTACTTCTTCAAACATGCCTTTGTCGAAAAAGGGTGTATGCCTTTATCCTGAATATCTTTAGGATAAAGGCATACACCGTTTTTGGGCAACCAGGCAGGGGTTCGGTGCAAATCAACACTACATAATGCTATCACTTCCCATCAAAACAAAGGGTCATGTACGAAAAGTGTAAAGACCAGAAATTCAGGGTAACGTGGAGGTAAATCGTACCCACATTTTGTGGATTGTGGGATGACCAATTGCAATCGGCACCCTGGCGAATTCTATGGTGTATTTGAAGATAAAGTAAGAAACAATGCTACAGCACATAGGACACTTCCATTCAAGGACGTATATTTTCAGGAAAACCAAAGAACCTCAGGTCACAGGCAACCCAACGTTTACTGCTGCACTCTTTACAAAAGCCTCGACTAGGATACAATCTAAATTTCCTTGGACGGAAAACATGGATGAAGAATATGTGATTCTTATCTACAATGATATATTACAGAGCCAGGAAATCAATGAAATAACGTCACTTCGCGTCACCGGAGTGTTCTTAGTTACAATCATTCTCAGTGAATTTAGTCACATAGAAAAAAGTGGTTTATCAAAATATGAGGTACAGGTGGAATATAAAATTGCGTCCCTTGAACGAAATGGCAGACGACAGAGAGAATTACACATTTAGCAAACACACTTATGCCTGTAGGAGCGCAAAGGTCACATGAGGTGAGGAAAAACCAGGTGTTTTCAATGAGCACAGATACCATTCCATATAGACCAAGGAGGGAATCAAGACAACTTACTCTAAACCTCAAAGGACAGAACTCAGCCCACTTTACACACCAGAAAAGATTATTGACAACTGGTCTGAATTTGACAAACAATTTATCGATGTCTCTCTGGAAGAGAATCAAGTGGATGCACAGCAGCAAGCAACACAGCACGGAAAATCGGCTACACCCGGTGAGAAAAATAAACTGCAAAATAAAGGCAGTGAGTGACAGATAAATTCTTCGAGACTATGTTCAGGGGCTGTGATTGGAGTTGTTTTCAGCATATATTAACACACAGAAAGATGGGACCTAAGGGAGGACAATCGTGTGTCTGAGTGTCTTCGTGAGCATGAGTCAGCAAATGCAGCCCTTGTCGAATAACACTGCCTTGCCCTGATTCCATGGACCCGAAATCTCCAAATGCAGACGACGCTTCCTACAGCGAACACATGCATGGGACAGCCACAGGATGCTACCCCATTGGAACGGCAAAAAACATGAAAAGCCACCTCATCTTCTCATATCCTGGTGCTCGGGTTCAAGCTTTCAGCCGCTTTTCTGAAAATATACCCAATTGGGGAAGTCAGCACTTTCAAAACACTCTTACTTATAACTTGGAATTGGTTCCATGGATGAACTACAACGGGGAAGAATAAGAGACGATGGCTATATATTTGGACAGGAACATGGCGCTCTAATTTCCAATGCTGAACAAGAATTGACCCAAGTATAAGCTTGCTCTCAGAAGGAGAATTGGGCTTGAAAATTTCCTGCTGCTTTGGGACCAGTTCCAAAAGTGGGAAGTTGAGCCGGGGATCTCAGGGAGCCTATAATTCTTGGCCCTGCAGGATGGTAAAAGGCACGTAATGTGGAAAAATGACTTGGGTTGAACCAGAGAAAAGAACTTGAGAGCAAGGCAGAATTGCAAAACTGGGATTTCAACAGGGAGAAGCGTCTCGCCTGGTAAGAACCTAGGATGTGGCAGTACTTCTTCAAACATGCCTTTGTCGAAAAAGGGTGTATGCCTTTATCCTGAATATCTTTAGGATAAAGGCATACACCGTTTTGGGGCAACCAGGCAGGGGCTCGGTGCAAATCAACACTACATAATGCTATCACTTCCCATCAAAACAAAGGGTCATGTACGAAAAGTGTAAAGACCAGAAATGTAGGGTAACGTGGAGGTAAATCGTACCCACATTTTGTGGATTGTGGGATGACCAATTGCAATCGGCACCCTGGCGAATTCTATGGTGTATTCGAAGATAAAGTAAGAAACAATGCTACAGCACATAGGACACTTCCATTCAAGGACGTATATTTTCAGGAAAACCAAAGAACCTCAGGTCACAGGCAACCCAACGTTTACTGCTGCTCTCTTTACAAAAGCCTCGACTAGGATACAATCTAAATTTCCTTGGACGGAATACATGGATGGAGAATATGTGATTCTTATCTACAATGATATATTACAGAGCCAGGAAATGAATGAAATAACGTCACTTGGCGCCACCGGAGTGTTCTAAGTTACAATCATTCTCAGTGAATTTAGTCACATAGAAAAAAGGGGTTTATCAAAGATATGAGGTACAGGTGGAATATAAAATTGCGTCCCTTGAACGAAATGGCAGACGACAGAGAGAATTACACATATATCGAACACACTTATGCCTGTAGGAACGCAAAGGTCACATGAGGTGAGGAAAAACCAGGTGTTTTCAATGAGCACAGATACCATTCCATATAGACCAAAGAGGGCATCAAGACAACTTACTCTAAACCTCAAAGGACTGAACTCAGCCCACTTTACACACCAGAAAAGATTATTGACAACTGGTTAGAATTTGAAAAACAATTTATCGATATCTCTCTGGAAGAGAATCAAGTGGATGCACAGCAGCAAGCAACACAGCACTCAAAATCGGCTACACCCCGTGAGAAAAATAAACTGCAAAATAAAGGCAGTGAGTGAGAGATAAATTCTTCGAGACTTCGTTCAGGGGCTGTCATTGAAGTTGTTTTGAGCATATATTAACACACCGAAGGATCGGACCTAAGGGAGGACACTCGTGGGTCTGAGTGTCTTCGTGAGCATGAGTCAGCAAATGCAGCCCTTGTCGAATAACACTGCCTTTTCCTGATTCCATGGACCCGAAATCTCCAAATGCATACGACCCTTCTACAGCGAACACATGCATGGGTCATCCACAGGATGCTACCCCATTGGAAAGGGAAAAATCATGAAAAGGCACCTCATCTTCTCATAACCTGGTGCTCGGGTTCAAGCTTCCAGCCACTTTCCTGAAAATATCCCCACTTGGGGAAGTCAGCACTTTCAAAACCTTCTTTCTTATAGCTTGGATTTGGTTCCATGGATGAACTACAACGGGGAAGAATAAGACACGATGCCTATATATTTGGACAGGCATATGGTGCTCTAATTTCAACTACTGAACAAGAATTGACCCAAGTCTAAGCTTACTCTCAGAAGGAGAATAGGGCTTGAAAATTTTCCGCTGATTTGTGACCAATTCCAAAAGTGGGAAGTTGAGCAGGGGATCTCAGCGAGCATATAATTCATGGGCCTGCAGGATGGGCCAAGACACCAAATGTCGACAAATGACTTGGGTTGAGCCAGAGAAAAGAACTTGAGAGCAAGGCAGAATTGCAAAAATGGGATTTCAAGAGGGAGACGCGTCTCGCCTGGTAAGAAACTAGAATGTGGCAATACTTCTTCAACCATGCCTTTGTCGAAAAACGGTGTATGCCTTTATCCTGAATATATTCCGAATAAAGGCATACACCGTTTTTGGGCAACCAGGTAGGGGCTCGGTGCAAATCAACACTACATAGTGCTATCACTTCCCATCTAAACAAAGTGTCATCTAGGAAAAGTGTGAAGACTAGAAATTCAGGGTAGCATGGAGGTAAATCGTACCCTCATTTTGTGGATTCCAGGATGAACAATGGCAATCGGCACCCTGGCGAAGTCTATGGTGTATTCAAAAATAATGTTAGAAACAAAGCTACAGCACATAGGACACTTCCACTAAAGGATGAATATTTTCAAGAAAATGAAAGAACCTCAGGTCATAGGCAACCCAACGTTTACTGCTGCTCTCTTTACAAAAGCCTCGACTAGGATACAATCTAAATTTCCTTGGACGGAAAACATGGATGGAGAATATGTGATTCTTATCTACAATGATATATTACTGAGCCAGAAAATCAATGAAGTAACGTCACTTGCCGCCAAAGGAGTGTTCGTAGTTACAATCATTCTCAGTAAATTTAGTCACATAGAAAAAAGTGGTTTATCAAAGATATGAGGTACAGGTGGAATACAAAATTGTGTCCCATGAATGAAATGGCAGACGAGAGAAAGCATCACACATTTAGCAAACACACTTATGCCTGTAGGAGCGCGAAGGTCACTTGAGGTGAGGAAAAACCAGGTGTTTTCAATGAGCACAGATAACATTCCGTATAGACCAAGGAGGGAATCAAGACAACTTACTCTAAACCTCAAAGGACTGAACTCAGCCCACTTTACACAGCAGAAAAGATTATTGACAACTGGTCAGAATTTGAAAAACAATTTATCGATGTCTCTCTGGAAGAGAATCAAGTGGATGCACAGCAGCAAGCAACACAGCACAGAAAATCGGCTACACCCGGTGAGAAAAATAAACTGCAAAATAAAGGCAGTGAGTGACAGATAAATTCTTCAAGACTTCGTTCAGGGGCTGTCATTGAAGTTGTTTTGAGCATATATTAACACACAGAAGGATCGGACCTAAGGGAGGACACTCGTGGGTCTGAGTGTCTTCGTGAGCATGAGTCAGCCAATGCAGCCCTTGTCGAATAACACTGCCTTGCCCTGATTCCATGGACCCGAAATCTCCAAATGCAGACGACCCTTCCTACAGCGAACACATGCATGGGACAGCCACAGGATGCTACCCCATTGGAACGGCAAAAAACATGAAAAGCCACCTCATCTTCTCATATTCTGGTGCTCGGGTTCAAGCTTTCAGCCGCTTTTCTGAAAATATACCCAATTGGGGAAGTCAGCACTTTCAAAACACTCTTACTTATAACTTGGAATTGGTTCCATGGATGAACTACAACGGGGAAGAATAAGAGACGATGGCTATATATTGGACAGGCACATGGCGCTCTAATTTCCAATGCTGAACAAGAATTGACCCAAGTCTAAGCTTGCTCTCAGAAGGAGAATTGGGCTTGAAAATTTCCTGCTGCTTTGGGACCAGTTCCGAAAGTGGGAAGAAGAGCCGGGGATCTCAGGGAGCCTATAATTCATGGCCCTGCAGGATGGTAAAAGGCATGTAATGTGGATAAATGACTTGGGTTGAACCAGAGAAAAGAACTTGAGAGCAAGGCAGAATTGCAAAATTGGGATTTCAAGAGGGAGAAGCGTCTCGCCTGGTAAGAACCTAGGATGTGGCAGTACTTCTTCAAACATGCCTTTGTCGAAAAAGGGTGTATGCCTTTATCCTGAATATCTTTAGGATAAAGGCATACACCGTTTTTGGGCAACCAGGCAGGGGCTCGGTGCAAATCAACACTACATAATGCTATCACTTCCCATCAAAACAAAGGGTCATGTACGAAAAGTGTAAAGACCAGAAATGCAGGGTAACGTGGAGGTAAATCGTACCCACATTTTGTGGATTGTGGGATGACCAATTGCAATCGGCACCCTGGCGAATTCTATGGTGTATTCGAAGATAAAGTAAGAAACAATGCTGCAGCACATAGGACACTTCCATTCAAGGACATATATTTTCAGGAAAACCAAAGAACCTCAGGTCACAGGCAACCCAACGTTTACTGCTGCTCTCTTTACAAAAGCCTCGACTAGGATACAATCTAAATTTCCTTGGATGGAAAACATGGATGAAGAATATGTGATTCTTATCTACAATGATATATTACAGAGCCAGGAAATGAATGAAATAACGTCACTTGGCGCCACCGGAGTGTTCTTAGTTACAATCATTCTCAGTGAATTTAGTCACATAGAAAAAAGTGGTTTATCAAAGATATGAGGTACAGGTGGAATACAAAATTGCGTCCCTTGAACGAAATGGCAGACGACAGAGAGAATTACACATTTAGCAAACACACTTATGCCTGTAGGAGCGCAAAGGTCACATGAGGTGAGGAAAAACCAGGTGTTTTCAATGAGCACAGATACCATTCCATATAGACCAAGGAGGGAATCAAGACAACTTACTCTAAACCTCAAAGGACTGAACTCAGCCCACTTTACACACCAGAAAAGATTATTGACAACTGGTCAGAATTTGAAAAACAATTTATCTATGTCTCTCTGGAAGAGAATCTAGTGGATGCACAGCAGCAAGCAACACAGCACGGAAAATCGCCTACACCCGGTGAGAAAAATAAACTGCAAAATAAAGGCAGTGAGTGACAGATAAATTTTTCGAGACTTCGTTCAGGGGCTGTGATTGGAGTTGTTTTCAGCATATATTCACACACAGAAAGATGGGACCTAAGGGAGGACAATCGTGGGTCTGAGTGTCTTCGTGAGCATGAGTCAGCAAATGCAGCCCTTGTAGAATAACACTGCCTTGCCCTGATTCCATTGACCCGAAATCTCCAAATGTAGACGACCCTTCTACAGCAAACACATGCATGGGTCAGCCACAGGATGCTACCCCATTGGAACGGGAAAAAACATGAAAAGGCACCTCATCTTCTCATATCCTGGTGCTCGGGTTCAAGCTTCCAGCCACTTTCCTGAAAATATCCCCACTTGGGGAAGTCAGCACTTTCAAAACCTTCTTTCTTATAGCTTGGAATTGGTTCCATGGATGAACTACAACGGGGAAGAATAAGACACGATGCCTATATATTTGGACAGGCATATGGTGCTCTAATTTCAACTGCTGAACAAGAATTGACCCAAGTCTAAGCTTGCTCTCAGAAGGAGAATAGGGCTTGAAAATTTCCCGCTGATTTGTGACCAGTTCCAAAAGTGGGAAGTTGAGCAGGGGATCTCAGCGAGCCTATAATTCATGGGCCTGCAGGATGGTCAAAGACACCTAATGTGGACAAATGACTTGGGTTGAGCCAGAGAAAAGAACTTGAGAGCAAGGCAGAATTGCAAAAATGGGATTTCAAGAGGGAGACGCGTCTCGCCTGGTAAGAACCTAGAATGTGGCAGTACTTCTTCAACCATGCCTTTGTCGAAAAACGGTGTATGCCTTTATCCTGAATATATTCCGAATAAAGGCATACACCGTTTTTGGGCAACCAGGCGGGGGCTCGGTGCAAATCAACACTACATAGTGCTATCACTTCCCATCTAAACAAAGGGTCATCTACGAAAAGTGTAAACACTAGAAATTCAGGGTAGCATGGAGGTAAATCGTACCCACATTTTGTGGATCCTGGGATGAACAATTGGAATCGGCACCATGGCGAAGTCTATGGTGTATTCAAAAATAATATAAGAAACAAAGCTACAGCACATAGGACACTTCCACTCAAGGACGTATACTTTCAAGAAAAACAAAGAATCTCAGGTCACAGGCAACCCAACGTTTACTGCTGCTCTCTTTCCAAAAGCCTAGACTAGGATACAATCTAAATTTCCTTGGACGGAAAACATGGATGGAGAATATGTGATTCTTATCTGCAATGATATATTACAGAGCCAGGAAATCAATGAAATAACGTCACTTGCCGCCACCGGAGTGTTCTTAGTTACAATCATTCTCAGTGAATTTAGTCCCATAGAAAAAAGTGGTTTATCAAAGATATGAGGTACAGGTGGAATATAAAATTGCATCCCTTGAACGAAATGGCAGACGACAGAAATAATTACACATTTAGCAAACCCACTTATGCTTGTAGGAGCGCAAAGGTCACTTGAGGTGAGGAAAAACCAGGTGTTTTCAATGAGCACAGATATCATTCCATGTAGACCAAAGTGGGAATCAAGACAACTTACTCTAAACATCAAAGGATTGAACTCAGCCCACTTTACACACCAAAAAAGTTTATTGACATCTGGTCAGAATTTGAAAAACAATTTATCGATGTCTCTCTGGAAGAGAATCAAGTGGATGCACAGCAGCAAGCAACACAGCACTGAAAATCGGCTACACCCCGTGAGAAAAATAAACTGCAAAATAAAGGCAGTGAATGAGAGATAAATACTTCGAGACTTCGTTCAGGGGCTGTGTTTGAAGTTGTTTTGAGCATATATTAACACACAGAACGATGGGACCTAAGGGAGGACACTCGTGGGTCTGAGTGTCTTCGTGAGCATGAGTCAGCAAATGCAGCCCTTGTAGAATATCACTGCCTTTCCCTGATTCCATTGACCTGAAATCTCCAAATGCAGACCACCCTTCCTACACCAAACACATGCATGGGACAGCCACAGGATGCTACCCCATTGGAACGGGAAAAAAACATGAAAAGCCACCTCATCTTCTCATATCCTGGTGCTCGGTTTCAAGCTTTCAGCCGATTTTCTGAAAATATTCCCACTTGGGGAAGTCAGCACTTTCAAAACACCCTTTCTTATAGCTTGGAATTGGTTCCATGGATGAACAACAACGGGGAAGGACAAGAGATGATCGCCATACATTTGGACAGGCACATGGCGCGCTAATTTAAAATGCTGAACAAGAATTGACCCAATTCTAAGCTTGCTCTCAGAAGGAAAATTGGGCTGGAAAATTTCCTGCTGCTTTGGGACCAGTTCCCAAAGTGGGAAGTTGAGCAGGGGATCTCAGGGAGCCTATAATTCATGGCCCTGCAGGATGGTAAAAGGCACCTAATGTGGAATAATGACTTGGGTTGAACCAGAGAAAAGAACGTGAGAGCAAGGCAGAATTGCAAATCTGGGATTTCAAGAGGGAGACGCGTCTCGCCTGGTAAGAACCTAGAATGTGGCAGTACTTCTTCAACCATGCCTTTGTCGAAAAAGGGTGTATGCCTTTATCCTGAATATATTCCGGATAAAGGCATACACCGTTTTTGGGCAACCAGGCAGGGGCTCAGTGCATATCAACACTACATAGTGCTATCACTTCCCATCTAAACAAAGGGTCATCTACGAAAAGTGTAAAGACTAGAAATTCAGGGTAGCATGGAGGTAATCGTACCCACATTTTGTGGATTCCGGGATGAACAATGGCAATCGGCACCCTGGCGAAGTCTATGGTGTATTCAAAAATAATGTAAGAAACAAAGCTACAGCACATCGGACACTTCCACTCAAGGATGTATCCTTTCAAGAAAACCAAAAAACCTCAGGTCACAGGCAACCCAACGTTTACTGCTGCTCTCTTTACAAATGCCTCGAGAAGGATACAATCTAAATTTCTTTGGACGGAAAACATGGATGGAGAATATGTGATTCTTATCTACAATGATATATTACTGAGCCAGGAAATCAATGAAATAACGTCACTTGCCGCCAAACGAGTGTTCGTAGTTACAATCATTCTCAGTAAATTTAGTCACATAGAAAAAAGTGGTTTATCAAAGATATGAGGAACAGGTGGAATACAAAATTGCGTCCCATGAATGAAATGGCAGACGAGAGAAAGCATCACACATTTAGCAAACACACTTATGCCTGTAGGAGCGCGAAGGTCACTTGAGGTGAGGAGAAACCAGGTGTTTTCAATGAGCACAGATACCAATCCATATAGACCAAAGAGGGAATCAAGACAACTTACTCTAAACCTCAAAGGATTGAACTCAGCCCACTTTACACTCCAAAAAAGTTTATTGACAACTGGTCAGAATTTGAAAAACAATTTATCGATGTCTCTCCGGAAGAGAATCAAGTGGATGCCCAGCAGCAAGCAACACAGCATTGAAAATCGGCTACACCCCGTGAGAAAAATAAACTGCAAAATAAAGGCAGTGAGTGACAGATAAATACTTCGAGACTTCGTTCAGGGGCTGTCATTGAAGTTGTTTTGAGCATATATTAACACACAGAAAGATGGGACCTAAGGGAGGACAATCGTTGGTCTGAGTTTCTTCGTGAGCATGAGTCAGCAAATGCAGCCCTTGTAGAATAACACTGCCTTGCCCTGATTCCATTGACCCGAAATCTCCAAATGTAGACGACCCTTCTCCAGCGAACACATGCATGGGTCAGCCACAGGATGCTACCCCATTGGAACGGGAAAAAACATGAAAAGCCACCTCATCTTCTCATATCCTGGTGCTCGGGTTCAAGCTTCCAGCCACTTTCCTGAAAATATCCCCAGTTGGGGAAGTCAGCACTTTCAAAACACTCTTTCTTATAGCTTGGATTTGGTTCCATGGATGAAGTACAACGGGGAAGAGTAAGACACGATGCCTATATATTTGGACAGGCACATGGTTCTCTAATTTGAACTGCTGAACAAGAATTGACCCAAGTCTAAGCTTGCTCTCAGAAGGAGAATAGGGCTTGAAAATTTCCCGCTGCTTTGTGACCAGTTCCAAAAGTGGGAAGTTGAGCAGGGGATCTCAGCGAGCCTATAATTCATGGGCCTGCAGGATGGTCAAAGACACCTAATGTGGACAAATGACTTGAGTTGAGCCAGAGAAAAAAATTTGAGGGCAAGGCAGAATTGCAAAACTGGGATTTCAATAGGGAGAAGCGTCTCGCCTGGTAAGAACCTAGGATGTGGCAGTACTTCTTCAAACATGCCTTTGTCGAAAAAGGGTTTATGCCTTTATCCTGAATATGTTTAGGATAAAGGCATACACCATTTTTGGGCCACCAGGCAGGGGCTCGGTGCAAAACAACACTACATAGTGCTATCACTTCCCATCTAAACAAAGTGTCATCTAGGAAAAGTGTAAACACTAGAAATTCAGGGTAGCGTGGAGGTAAATCGTACCCACATTTTGTGGATTCCGGGATGAACAATTGGAATCGGCAGAGTGGCGAAGTCTATGGTGTATTCAAAAATAATGTAACAAACAAAGCTACAGCACATAGGACACTTCCACTCAAGGACGTATACTTTCAAGAAAAACAAAGAATCTCAGGTCACAGGCAACCCAACGTTTACTGCTGCTCTCTTTCCAAAAGCCTAGACTAGGATACAATCTAAATTTCCTTGGACGGAAAACATGGATGGAGAATATGTGATTCTTATCTGCAATGATATATTACAGAGCCAGGAAATCAATGAAATAACCTCACTTGCCGCCACCGGAGTGTTCTTAGTTACAATCATTCTCAGTGAATTTAGTCCCATAGAAAAAAGTGGTTTATCAAAGATATGAGGTACAGGTGGAATATAAAATTGCATCCCTTGAACGAAATGGCAGACGACAGAAATAATTACACATTTAGCAAACCCACTTATGCTTGTAGGAGCGCAAAGGTCACTTGAGGTGAGGAAAAACCAGGTGTTTTAAATGAGCACAGATACCATTCCATATAGAACAAAGAGGGAATCAGGACAACTAACTCTAAACCTCAAAGGACTGAACTCAGCCCACTTTACACACCAGAAAAGATTATTGACAACTGGTCTGAATTTGAAAAACAATTTATCGATGTCTCTCTGGAAGAGAATCAAGTGGATGCACAGCAGCAAGCAACACAGCACGGAAAATCGGCTACACCCGGTGAGAAAAATAAACTGCAAAATAAAGGCAGTGAGTGACAGATAAATTCTTCGAGACTATGTTCAGGGGCTGTGATTGGAGTTGTTTTCAGCATATATTAACACACAGAAAGATGGGACCTAAGGGAGGACAATCGTGTGTCTGAGTGTCTTCGTGAGCATGAGTCAGCAAATGCAGCCCTTGTCGAATAACACTGCCTTGCCCTGATTCCATGGACCCGAAATCTCCAAATGCAGACGACCCTTCCTACAGCGAACACATGCATGGGACAGCCACAGGATGCTACCCCATTGGAACGGCAAAAAACATGAAAAGCCACCTCATCTTCTCATATCCTGGTGCTCGGGTTCAAGCTTTCAGCCGCTTTTCTGAAAATATACCCAATTGGGGAAGTCAGCACTTTCAAAACACTCTTACTTATAACTTGGAATTGGTTCCATGGATGAACTACAACGGGGAAGAATAAGAGACGATGGCTATATATTTGGACAGGAACATGGCGCTCTAATTTCCAATGCTGAACAAGAATTGACCCAAGTATAAGCTTGCTCTCAGAAGGAGAATTGGGCTTGAAAATTTCCTGCTGCTTTGGGACCAGTTCCGAAAGTGGGAAGTTGAGCCGGGGATCTCAGGGAGCCTATAATTCTTGGCCCTGCAGGATGGTAAAAGGCACGTAATGTGGAAAAATGACTTGGGTTGAACCAGAGAAAAGAACTTGAGAGCAAGGCAGAATTGCAAAACTGGGATTTCAACAGGGAGAAGCGTCTCGCCTGGTAAGAACCTAGGATGTGGCAGTACTTCTTCAAACATGCCTTTGTCGAAAAAGGGTGTATGCCTTTATCCTGAATATCTTTAGGATAAAGGCATACACCGTTTTGGGGCAACCAGGCAGGGGCTCGGTGCAAATCAACACTACATAATGCTATCACTTCCCATCAAAACAAAGGGTCATGTACGAAAAGTGTAAAGACCAGAAATGTAGGGTAACGTGGAGGTAAATCGTACCCACATTTTGTGGATTGTGGGATGACCAATTGCAATCGGCACCCTGGCGAATTCTATGGTGTATTCGAAGATAAAGTAAGAAACAATGCTACAGCACATAGGACACTTCCATTCAAGGACGTATATTTTCAGGAAAACCAAAGAACCTCAGGTCACAGGCAACCCAACGTTTACTGCTGCTCTCTTTACAAAAGCCTCGACTAGGATACAATCTAAATTTCCTTGGACGGAATACATGGATGGAGAATATGTGATTCTTATCTACAATGATATATTACAGAGCCAGGAAATGAATGAAATAACGTCACTTGGCGCCACCGGAGTGTTCTAAGTTACAATCATTCTCAGTGAATTTAGTCACATAGAAAAAAGGGGTTTATCAAAGATATGAGGTACAGGTGGAATATAAAATTGCGTCCCTTGAACGAAATGGCAGACGACAGAGAGAATTACACATATATCGAACACACTTATGCCTGTAGGAACGCAAAGGTCACATGAGGTGAGGAAAAACCAGGTGTTTTCAATGAGCACAGATACCATTCCATATAGACCAAAGAGGGCATCAAGACAACTTACTCTAAACCTCAAAGGACTGAACTCAGCCCACTTTACACACCAGAAAAGATTATTGACAACTGGTTAGAATTTGAAAAACAATTTATCGATGTCTCTCTGGAAGAGAATCAAGTGGATGCACAGCAGCAAGCAACACAGCACTGAAAATCGGCTACACCCCGTGAGAAAAATAAACTGCAAAATAAAGGCAGTGAGTGAGAGATAAATTCTTCGAGGCTTCTTTCAGGGGCTGTTATTGAAGTTCTTTTGAGCATATATTAACACACCGAAGGATTGGACCTAAGGGAGGACACTCGTGGGTCTGAGTGTCTTCGTGAGCATGAGTCAGCAAATGCAGCCCTTGTCGAATAACACTGCCTTTTCCTGATTCCATGGACCCGAAATCTCCAAATGCAGACGACCCTTCTACAGCGAACACATGCATGGGTCATCCACAGGATGCTACCCCATTGGAAAGGGAAAAATCATGAAAAGGCACCTCATCTTCTCATAACCTGGTGCTCGGGTTCAAGCTTCCAGCCACTTTCCTGAAAATATCCCCACTTGGGGAAGTCAGCACTTTCAAAACCTTCTTTCTTATAGCTTGGATTTGGTTCCATGGATGAACTACAACGGGGAAGAATAAGACACGATGCCTATATATTTGGACAGGCATATGGTGCTCTAATTTCAACTGCTGAACAAGAATTGACCCAAGTCTAAGCTTGCTCTCAGAAGGAGAATAGGGCTTGAAAATTTTCCGCTGATTTGTGACCAATTCCAAAAGTGGGAAGTTGAGCAGGGGATCTCAGCGAGCATATAATTCATGGGCCTGCAGGATGGGCCAAGACACCAAATGTGGACAAATGACTTGGGTTGAGCCAGAGAAAAGAACTTGAGAGCAAGGCAGAATTGCAAAAATGGGATTTCAAGAGGGAGACGCGTCTCGCCTGGTAAGAAACTAGAATGTGGCAATACTTCTTCAACCATGCCTTTGTCGAAAAACGGTGTATGCCTTTATCCTGAATATATTCCGAATAAAGGCATACACCGTTTTTGGGCAACCAGGTAGGGGCTCGGTGCAAATCAACACTACATAGTGCTATCACTTCCCATCTATACAAAGGTCATCTACGAAAATTGTAAAGACTAGAAATTCAGGGTAGCATGGAGGTAAATCGTACCCACATTTTGTGGATTCCAGGATGAACAATGGCAATCGGCACCCTGGCGAAGTCTATGGTGTATTCAAAAATAATGTAAGAAACAAAGCTACAGCACATAGGACACTTCCACTCAAGGACGTATATTTTCAAGAAAACCAAAGAACCTCAGGTCACAGGCAACCCAACGTTTACTGCTGCTCTCTTTACAAAAGCCTCGACTAGGATACAATCTAAATTTCCTTGGACGGAAAACATGGATGGAGAATATGTGATTCTTATCTACAATGATATATTACAGAGCCAGGAAATCAATGAAATAACGCCACTTGCCGCCAAAGGAGTGTTCTTAGTTACAATCATTCTCAGTGAATTTAGTCACATAGAAAAAAGTGGTTTATCAAAGATATGAGGTACAGGTGGAATACAAAATTGCGTCCAATGCATGAAATGGCAGAGGAGAGAAAGCATCACACATTTAGCAAACACACTTATGCCTGTAGGAGCGCGAAGGTCACTTGAGGTGAGGAAAAACCAGGTGTTTTCAATGAGCACAGATACCATTCCATATAGACCAAAGAGGGAATGAGGACAACTTACTCTAAACCTCAAAGGACTGAACTCAACCCACTTTACACACCAGAAAAGATTATTTACAACTGGTTAGAATTTGAAAAACAATTTATCGATGTCTCTCTGGAAGAGAATCAAGTGGATGCACAGCAGCAAGCAACACAGCACTGAAAATCGGCTACACCACGTGAGAAAAATAAACTGCAAAATAAAGGCAGTGAGTGAGAGATAAATTATTCGAGACTTCGTTCAGGGGCTGTCATTGAAGTTGTTTTGAGCATATATTAACACACAGAAGGATCGGACCTAAGGGAGGAAACTCCTGGGTCTGAGTGTCTTCGTGAGCATGAGTCAGCAAATGAAGCCCTTGTCGAATAACACTGCCTTTTCCTGATTCCATGGACCCGAAATCTCCAAATGCAGACGACCCTTCCTACAGCGAACACATGCATGGGACAGCCACAGGATGCTACCCCATTGGAACGGCAAAAAACATGAAAAGCCACCTCATCTTCTCATATCCTGGTGCTCGGGTTCAAGCTTTCAGCCGCTTTTCTGAAAATATACCCAATTGGGGAAGTCAGCACTTTCAAAACACTCTTACTTATAACTTGGAATTGGTTCCATGGATGAACTACAATGGGGAAGAATAAGAGACGATGGCTATATATTTGGACAGGCACATGGCGCTCTAATTTCCAATGCTGAACAATAATTGACCCAAGTCTAAGCTTGCTCTCAGAAGGAGAATTGGGCTTGAAAATTCCTTGCTGCTTTGGGACCAGTTCCGAAAGTGGGAAGTTGAGCCGGGGATCTCAGGGAGCCTATAATTCATGGCCCTGCAGGATGGTAAAAGGCACGTAATGTGGAAAAATGACTTGGGTTGAACCAGAGAAAAGAACTTGAGAGCAAGGCAGAATTGCAAAACTGGGATTTCAAGAGGGAGAAGCGTCTCGCCTGGTAAGAACCTAGAATGTGGCAGTACTTCTTCAACCATGCCCTTGTCGAAAAACGGTGTATTCCTTTATCCTGAATATATTCCGAATAAAGGCATACACCGTTTTTGGGCAACCAGGCAGGGGCTCGGTGCAAATCAACACTACATAGTGCTATCACTTCCCATCTAAACAAAGGGTCATCTACGAAAATTGTAAAGACTAGAAATGCAGGGTAACGTGGAGGTAAATCGTACCCACATTTTGTGGATTGTGGGATGACCAATTGCAATCGGCAACCTGGCGAATTCTATGGTGTATTCGAAGATAAAGTAAGAAACAATGCTACAGCACATAGGACACTTCCATTCAAGGACGTATATTTTCAGGAAAACCAAAGAACCTCAGGTCACAGGCAACCCAACGTTTACTGCGGCTCTCTTTACAAAAGCCTCGACTAGGATACAATCTAAATTTCCTTGGACGGAAAACATGGATGAAGAATATGTGAATCTTATCTACAATGATATATTACAGAGCCAGAAAATCAATGAAATAACGTCACTTGGCGCCACCGGTGTGTTCTTAGTTACAATCATTCTCAGTGGATTTAGTCAAATAGACAAAAGGGGTTGATCAAATATATGAGGTACAGGTGGAATATAAAATTGCGTCCCTTGAACGAAATGGCAGACGACAGAGAGAATTACACATTTAGCAAACACACTTATGCCTGTAGGAGCGCAAAGGTCACATGAGGTGAGGAAAAACCAGGTGTTTTCAATGAGCACAGATACCATTCCATATAGACCAAGGAGGGAATCAAGACAACTTACTCTAAACCTCAAAAGACAGAACTCAGCCCACTTTACACACCAGAAAAGATTATTGACAACTGGTCAGAATTTGAAAAACAATTTATCTATGTCTCTCTGGAAGAGAATCTAGTGGATGCACAGCAGCAAGCAACACAGCACGGAAAATTAGCTACACCCGGTGAGAAAAATAAACTGCAAAATAAAGGCAGTGAGTGACAGATAAATTCTTCGAGACTTCGTTCAGGTGCTGTGATTGGAGTTGTTTTCAGCATATATTAACACACAGAATGATGGGACCTAAGGGAGGACAATCGTAGGTCTGAGTGTCTTCGTGAGCATGAGTCAGCAAATGCAGCCCTTGTAGAATAACACTGCCTTGCCCTGATTCCATTGACCCGAATTCTCCAAATGTAGACGACCATTCTACAGCGAACACATGCATGGGTCAGCCACAGGATGCTACCCCATTGGAACGGGAAAAACATGAAAAGGCACCTCATCTTCTCATATCCTGGTGCTCGGATTCAAGCTTCCAGCCACTTTCCTGAAAATATCCCCACTTGGGGAAGTCAGCACTTTCAAAACCTTCTTTCTCATAGCTTGGAATTGGTTCCATGGATGGACTACAACGGGGAAGAATAAGACACGATGCCTATATATTTGGACAGGCATATGGTGCTCTAATTTCAACTGCTGAACAAGAATTGACCCAACTGTAAGCTTGCTCTCAGAAGGAGAATAGGGCTTGAAAATTTCCCACTGATTTGTGACCATTTCCAAAAGTGGGAAGTTGAGCAGGGGATCTCAGCGAGCCTATAATTCATGGGCCTGCAGGATGGTCAAAGACACCTAATGTGGACAAATGACTTGGGTTGAGCCAGAGAAAAGAACTTGAGAGCAAGGCAGAATTGCAAAAATGGGATTTCAAGAGGGAGACGCTTCTCGCCTGGTAAGAACCTAGAATGTGGCAGTACTTCTTCAACCATGCCTTTGTCGAAAAACGGTGTATGCCTTTATCCTGAATATATTCCGAATAAAGGCATACACCGTTTTTGGGCAACCAGGCAGGGGCTCGGTGCAAATCAACACTACATAGTGCTATCACATCCCATCTAAACAAAGGGTCATCTACGAAAAGTGTAAAGACGAGAAATTCAGGGTAGCATGGAGGTAAATCGTACCCACATTTTGTGGATTCCAGGATGAACAATGGCAATCGGCACCCTGGCGAAGTCTATGGTGTATTCAAAAATAATGTAAGAAACAAAGCTACAGCACATAGGACACTTCCACTCAAGGACGTATATTTTCAAGAAAACCAAAGAACCTCAGGTCACAGGCATCCCAACGTTTCCTGCTGCTCTCTTTACAAAAGCCTCGACTAGGATACAATCTAAATTTCCTTGGACGGAAAACATGGATGGAGAATATGTGATTCTTATCTACAATGATATATTACAGAGCCAGGAAATCAATGAAATAACGCCACTTGCCGCCAAAGGAGTGTTCGTAGTTACAATCATTCTCAGTAAATTTAGTCACATAGAAAAAAGTGGTTTATCAAAGATATGAGGTACAGGTGGAATACAAAATTGCATCCAATGCATGAAATCGCAGAGGAGAGAAAGCATCACACATTTAGCAAACACACTTATGCCTGTAGGAGCGCGAAGGTCACTTGAGGTGAAGAAAAACCAGGTGTTTTCAATGAGTACAGATACCATTCCATATAGACCAAAGAGGGAATGAGGACAACTTACTCTAAACCTCAAAGGACTGAACTCAGCCCACTTTACACACCAGAAAAGATTATTTACAACTGGTTAGAATTTGAAAAACAATTTATCGATGTCTCTGTGGAAGAGAATCAAGTGGATGCACAGCAGCAAGCAACACAGCACTGAAAATCGGCTACACCCCGTGAGAAAAATAAACTGCAAAATAAAGGCAGTGAGTGAGAGATAAATTCTTCGAGACTTCGTTCAGGGGCTGTCATTGAAGTTCTTTTGAGCATATATTAACACACAGAAGGATCAGACCTAAGGGAGGACACTCGTGGGTCTGAGTGTCTTCGTGAGCATGAGTCAGCAAATGCAGCCCTTGTAGAATAACACTGCCTTTTCCTGATTCCATGGACCCGACATCTCCAAATGCAGACGACCCTTCCTACAGCGAACACATGCATGGGACAGCCACAGGATGCTACCCCATGGGAACGGCAAAAAACATGAAAAGCCACCTCATCTTCTCATATCCTCGTGCTCGGGTTCAAGCTTTCAGCCGCTTTTCTGAAAATATACCCAATTGGGGAAGTCAGCACTTTCAAAACACTCTTACTTATAACTTGGAATTGGTTCCATGGATGAACTACAACGGGGAAGAATAAGAGACGATGGCTATATATTTGGACAGGCACATGGCGCTCTAATTTCCAATGCTGAACAAGAATTGACCCAAGTCTAAGCTTGCTCTCAGAAGGAGAATTGAGCTTGAAAATTCCCTGCTGCTTTGGGACCAGTTCCGAAAGTGGGAAGTTGAGCCGGGGATCTCAGGGAGCCTATAATTCATGGCCCTGCAGGATGGTAAAAGGCACGTAATGTGGAAAAATGACTTGGGTTGAACCAGAGAAAAGAACTTGAGAGCAAGGCAGAATTGCAAAACTGGGATTTCAAGAGCGAGAAGCGTCTCGCCTGGTAAGAACTTGGATGTGGCAGTACTTCTTCAAACATGCCTTTGTCGAAAAAGGGTGTATGCCTTTATCCTGAATATCTTTAGGATAAAGGCATACACCGTTTTTGGGCAACCAGGCAGGGGCTCGGTGCAAATCAACACTACATAATGCTATCACTTCCCATCAAAACAAAGGGTCATGTACGAAAACTGTAAAGACCAGAAATGCAGGGTAACGTGGAGGTAAATCGTACCCACATTTTGTGGATTGTGGGATGACCAATTGCAATCGGCACCCTGGCGAATTCTATGGTGTATTCGAAGATAAAGTAAGAAACAATGCTACAGCACATAGGACACTTCCATTCAAGGACGTATATTTTCAGGAAAACCAAAGAACCTCAGGTCACAGGCAACCCAACGTTTACTGCTGCTCTCTTTACAAAAGCCTCGACTAGGATACAATCTAAATTTCCTTGGACGGAATACATGGATGGAGAATATGTGATTCTTATCTACAATGATATATTACAGAGCCAGGAAATGAATGAAATAACGTCACTTGGCGCCACCGGAGTGTTCTTAGTTACAATCATTCTCAGTGAATTTAGTCACATAGAAAAAAGTGGTTTATCAAAGATATGAGGTACAGGTGGAATATAAAATTGAGTCCCTTGAACGAAATGGCAGACGACAGAGAGAATTACACATTTAGCAAACACACTTATGCCTGTAGGAGCGCAAAGGTCACATGAGGTGAGCAAAAACCAGGTGTTTTCAATGAGCACAGATACCATTCCATATAGACCAAGGAGGGAATCAAGACAACTTACTCTAAACCTCAAAGGACTGAACTCAGCCCACTTTACACACCAGAGAAGATTATTGACATCTGGTCAGAATTTGAAAAACAATTTATCTATGTCTCTCTGGAAGAGAATCTAGTGGATGCACAGCAGCAAGCAACACAGCACGGAAAATTGGCTACACCCGGTAAGAAAAATAAACTGCAAAATAAAGGCAGTGAGTGAGAGATAAATTCTTCGAGACTTCGTTCAGGGGCTGTGATTGGAGTTGTTTTTAGCATATATTCACACACAGAAAGATGGGACCTAAGGGAGGACAATCGTGGGTCTGAGTGTCTTCATGAGCATGAGTCAGCAAATGCAGCCCTTGTAGAATAACACTGCCTAGCCCTGATTCCATTGACCCGAAATCTCCAAATGTAGACGACCCTTCTACAGCGAACACATGCATGGGTCAGCCACAGGATGCTATCCCATTGGAAAGGGAAAAAACATGAAAAGGCACCTCATCTTCTCATATCCTGGTGCTCGGGTTCAATCTTCCAGCCACTTTCCTGAAAATATCACCACTTGGGGAAGTCAGCACTTTCAAAACCTTCTTTCTTATAGCTTAGAATTGGTTCCATGGATGAACTACAACGGGGAAGAATAAGACACGATGCCTATATATTTGGACAGGCATATGGTGCTCTAATTTCAACTGCTGAACATGATTTGACCCAAGTCTAAGCTTGCTCTCAGAAGGAGAATAGGGCTTGAAAATTTCCCGCTGATTTGTGACCAGTTCCCAAAGTGGGATGTTGAGCAGGGGATCTCAGCGAGCCTATAATTCATGGGCCTCCAGGATGGTCAAAGACACCTAATGTGGACAAATAAGTTGGGTTGAGCCAGAGAAAAGAACTTGAGAGCAAGGCAGAATTGCAAAAATGGGATTTCAAGAGGGAGACGCGTCTCGCCTGGTAAGAACCTAGAATGTGGCAGTACTTCTTCAACCATGCCTTTGTCGAAAACCGGTGTATGCCTTTCTCCTGAATATATTCCGAATAAAGGCATACACCGTTTTTGGGCAACCAGGCAGGGGCTCGGTGCAAATCAACACTACATAGTGCTATCACTTCCCATCTAAACAAAGGGTCATCTACGAAAAGTGTAAAGACTAGAAATTCAGGGTAGCATGGAGGTAAATCGTACCCACATTTTGTGGATTCCAGGATGAACTATGGCAATCGGTACCCTGGCGAAGTCTATGGTGTATTCAAAAATAATGTAAGACCCAAAGCTACAGCACATAGGACACTTCCACTCAAGGACGTATATTTTCAAGAAAACCAAAGAACCTCAGGTCACAGGCATCCCAACGTTTCCTGCTGCTCTCTTTACAAAAGCCTCGACTAGGATACAATCTAAATTTCCTTCGACGGAAAACATGGATGGAGAATATGTGATTCTTATCTACAATGATATATTACTGAGCCAGGAAATCAATGAAGTAACGTCACTTGCCGCCAAAGGAGTGTTCGTAGTTACAATCATTCTCAGTAAATTTAGTCACATAGAAAAAAGTGGTTTATCAAAGATATGAGGTACAGGTGGAATACAAAATTGCGTCCCATGAATGAAATGGCAGACGAGAGAAAGCATCACACATTTAGCAAACACACTTATGCCTGTAGGAGTGCGAAGGTCACTTGAGGTGAGGAAAAACCAGGTGTTTTCAATGAGCACAGATACCGTTCCATATAGACCAAAGAGGGCATCAAGACAACTTACTCTAAACCTCAAAGGACTGAACTCAGCCCACTTTACACACCAGAAAAGATTATTGACAACTGGTCAGAATTTGAAAAACAATTTATCAATGTCTCTCAGGAAGAGAATCAAGTGGATGCACAGCAGGAAGCAACACAGCACTGAAAATCGGCTACACCCCGTGAGAAAAATAAACTGCAAAATAAAGGCAGTGAGTGAGAGATAAATTCTTCGAGACTTCGTTCAGGGGCTGTCATTGAAGTTCTTTTGAGCATATATTAACACAGAGAAGGATGGGACCTAAGGGAGGACAATCGTGGGTATGAGCGTCTTCGTGAGCATGAGTCAGCAAATGCAGCCCTTGTAGAATAACACTGCCTTGCCCTGATTCCATGGACCCGAAATCTCCAAATGTAGACGACCTTTCTACAGTGAACACATGCATGGGTCAGCCACAGGATGCTACCCCATTGGAACGGGAAAAAACATGAAAAAGCACCACATCTTCTCATATCCTGGTGCTCGGGTTCAAGCTTCCAGCCACTTTCCTGAAAATATCCCCACTTGGGGAAGTCAGCACTTTCAAAACACTCTTACTTATAACTTGGAATTGGTTCCATGGATGAACTAAAATGGGGAAGAATAAGAGACGATGGCTATATATTTGGACAGGCACATGGCGCTCTAATTTCCAATGCTGAACAAGAATTGACCCAAGTCTAAGCTTGCTCTCGGAAGGAGAATTGGGCTTGAAAATTTCCTGCTGCTTTGAGACCAGTTCCGAAAGTGGGAAGTTGAGCCGGGGATCTCAGGGAGCCTATAATTCATGGCCCTGCAGGATGGTAAAAGGCACGTAATGTGGAAAAATGACTTGGGTTGAACCAGAGAAAACAACTTGAGAGCAAGGCAGAATTGCAAAACTGAGATTTCAAGAGGGAGAAGCGTCTCGCCTGGTAAGAACCTAGGATGTGGCAGTACTTCTTCAAACATGCCTTTGTCAAAAAAGGGTGTATGCCTTTATCCTGAATATATTCCGAATAAAGGCATACACCGTTTTTGGGGAACCAGGCAGGGGCTCGGTGCAAATCAAAACTACATAATGCTATCACTTCCCATCAAAACAAAGGGTCATGTACGAAAAGTGTAAAGACAAGAAATGCAGGGTAACGTGGAGGTAAATCGTACCCACATTTTGTGGATTGTGAGATGACCAATTGCAATCGGCACCCTGGCGAATTCTATGGTGTATTCGAAGATAAAGTAAGAAACAATGCTACAGAACTTAGGACACTTCCATTCAAGGACGTATATTTTCAAGGAAACCAAAGAACGTTAGGTCACAGGCAACCGAACGTTTACTGCTGCTCTCTTTACAAAAGCCTCGACTAGGATACAATCTAAATTTCCTTGGACGGAAACATGGATGAAGAATATGTGATTCTTATCTACAATGATATATTACAGAGCCAGGAAATCAATGAAATAACGTCACTTGGCGCCACCGGAATGTTCTTCGTTACAATAATTCTCAGTGAATATAGTCACATAGAAAAAAGTGGTTTATCAAAGATATGAGGTACAGGTGGAATATAAAATTGCGTCCCTTGAACGAAATGGCAGACGACAGAGAGAATTACACATTTAGCAAACACACTTATGCCTGTAGGAGCGCAAAGGTCACATGAGGTGAGGAAAAACCAGGTGTTTTCAATGAGCACAGATACCATTCCGTATAGACCAAGGAGGGAATCAAGACAACTTACTCTAAACCTCAAAGGACTGAACTCAGCCCACTTTACACACCAGAAAAGATTATTGACAACTGGTCAGAATTTGAAAAACAATTTATCTATGTCTCTCTGGAAGAGAATCTAGTGGATGCACAGCAGCAAGCAACACAGCACGGAAAATCGGCTACACCCGGTGAGAAAAATAAACTGCAAAATAAAGGCAGTGAGTGAGAGATAAATTCTTCGAGACTTCGTTCAGGGCCTGTGATTGGAGTTGTTTTCAGCATATATTAACACAGAGAATGATGGGACCTAAGGGAGGACAATCGTGGGTCTGAGCGTCTTCGTGAGCATGAGTCAGCAAATGCAGCCCTTGTAGAATAACACTGCCTTGCCCTGATTCCATGGACCCGAAATCTCCAAATGTAGACGACCCTACTACAGCGAACCCATGCATGGGTCATCCACAGGATGCTACCCCATTGGAACGGGACAAAACATGAAAAGGCACCTCATCTTCTCATATCCTGGTGCTCGGGTTCAAGCTTCCAGCCACTTTCCTGAAAATATCCCCACTTGGGGAAGTCAGCACTTTCAAAACCTTCTTTCTTATAGCTTGGAATTGGTTCCATGGATGAACTACAACGGGGAAGAATAAGACACGATGCCTATATATTTGGACAGGCATATGGTGCTCTAATTTCAACTGCTGAACAAGAATTGACCCAAGTCTAAGCTTGCTCTCAGAAGGAGAATAGGGCTTGAAAATTTCCCGCTGATTTGTGACCAGTTCCAAAAGTGGGAAGTTGAGCAGGGGATCTCAGCGATCCTATAATTCATGGGCCTGCAGGATGGTCAAAGACACCTAATGTGGACAAATGACTTGGGTTGAGCCAGAGAAAAGAACTTGAGAGCAAGGCAGAATTGCAAAAATGGGATTTCAAGAGGGAGAAGCGTCTCGCCTGGTAAGAACCTAGAATGTGGCAGTACTTCTTCAACCATGCCTTTGTCGAAAAACGGTGTATGCCTTTATCCTGAATATATTCCGAATAAAGGCATACACCGTTTTTGGGCAACCAGGCAGGGGCTCGGTGCAAATCAACACTACATAGTGCTATCACTTCCCATCTAAACAAAGGGTCATCTACGAAAAGTGTAAAGACTAGAAATTCAGGGTAGCATGGAGGTAAATCGTACCCACATTTTGTGGATTCCAGGATGAACAATGGCAATCGGCACCCTGGCGAAGTCTATGGTGTATTCAAAAATAATGTAAGAAACAAAGCTACAGCACATAGGACACTTCCATTCAAGGATGTATATTTTCAAGAAAACCAAAGAACCTCAGGTCACAGGCAACCCAACGTTTACTGCTGCTCTCTTTACAAAAGCCTCGACTAGGATACAATCTAAATTTCCTTGGACGGAAAACATGGATGGAGAATATGTGATTCTTATCTACAATGATATATTACTGAGCCAGGAAATCAATGAAATAACGTCACTTGGCGCCACCGGAGTGTTCTTAGTTACAATCATTCTCAGTGAATTTAGTCACATAGAAAAAAGTGGTTTATCAAAGATATGAGGTACAGGTGGAATATAAAATTGCGTCCCTTGAACAAAATGGCAGACGACAGAGAGAATTACACATTTAGCAAACACACTTATGCCTGTAGGAGTGCAAAGGTCACATGAGGTGAGGAAAAACCAGGTGTTTTCAATGAGCACAGATACCATTCCATATAGACCAAGGAGGGAATCAAGACAACTTACTCTAAACCTCAAAGGACTGAACTCAGCCCACTTTACACACCAGAAAAGATTATTGACAACTGGTCAGAATTTGAAAAACAATTTATCTATGTCTCTCTGGAAGAGAATCTAGTGGATGCACAGCAGCAAGCAACACAGCACGGAAAATCGGCTACACCCGGTGAGAAAAATAAACTGCAAAATAAAGGCAGTGAGTGACAGATAAATTCTTCGAGACTTCGTTCAGGGGCTGTGATTGGAGTTGTTTTCAGCATATATTCACACACAGAAAGATGGGACCTAAGGGAGGACACTCGTGGGTCTGAGTGTCTTCGTGAGCATGAGTCAGCAAATGCAGCCCTTGTCGAATAACACTGCCTTTGCCTGATTCCATGGACCCGAAATCTCCAAATGCAGACGACCCTTCCTACAGCGAACACATGCATGGGACAGCCACAGTATGCTACCACATTGGAACAGCAAAAAAACATGAAAAGCCACCTCATCTTCTCATATCCTGGTGCTCGGGTTCAAGCTTTCAACCGCTTTTCTGAAAATATACCCAACCGGGGAAGTCAGCACTTTCAAAACACTCTTACTTATAACTTGGAATTGGTTCCATGGATGAACTACAACGGGGAAGTATAAGAGACGATGGCTATATATTTGGACAGGCACATGGCGCTCTAATTTCCAATGCTGAACAAGAATTGACCCAAGTCTAAGCTTGCTCTCGGAAGGAGAATTGGGCTTGAAAATTTCCTGCTGCTTTGGGACCAGTTCCGAAAGTGGGAAGTTGAGCCGGGGATCTCAGGGAGCCTATAATTCATGGCCCTGCAGGATGGTAAAAGGCACGTAATGTGGAAAAATGACTTTGGTTGCACCAGAGAAAAGAACTTGAGAGCAAGGCAGAATTGCAAAACTGGGATTTCAAGAGGGAGAAGCGTCTCGCCTGGTAAGAACCTAGGATGTGGCAGTACTTCTTCAAACATGCCTTTGTCGAAAAAGGGTGTATGCCTTTATCCTGAATATCTTTAGGATAAAGGCATACACCGTTTTTGGGCAACCAGGCAGGGGCTCGGTGCAAATCAACACTACATAATGCTATCACTTCCCATCAAAACAAAGGGTCATGTACGAAAAGTGTAAAGACCAGAAATGCAGGGTAACGTGGAGGTAAATCGTACCCACATTTTGTGGATTGTGGGATGACCAATTGCAATCGGCACCCTGGCGAATTCTATGGTGTATTCGAATATAAAGTAAGAAACAATGCTACAGCACATAGGACACTTCCATTCAAGGACGTATATTTTCAGGAAAACCAAAGAACCTCAGGTCACAGGCAACCCAACGTTTACTGCTGCTCTCTTTACAAAAGCCTCGACTAGGATACAATCTAAATTTCCTTGGACGGAATACATGGATGGAGAATATGTGATTCTTATCTACAATGATATATTACAGAGCCAGGAAATGAATGAAATAACGTCACTTGGCGCCACCGGAGTGTTCTTAGTTACAATCATTCTCAGTGAATTTAGTCACATAGAAAAAAGTGGTTTATCAAAGATATGAGGTACAGGTGGAATATAAAATTGCGTCCCTTGAACGAAATGGCAGACGACAGAGAGAATTACACATTTAGCAAACACACTTATGCCTGTAGGAGCGCAAAGGTCACATGAGGTGAGGAAAAACCAGGTGTTTTCAATGAGCACAGATACCATTCCATATAGACCAAGGAGGGAATCAAGACAACTTACTCTAAACCTCAAAGGACTGAACTCAGCCCACTTTACACACCAGAAAAGATTATTTACAACTGGTTAGAATTTGAAAAACAATTTATCTATGTCGCTCTGGAAGAGAATCTAGTGGATGCACAGCAGCAAGCAACACAGCACGGAAAATCGGCTACACCCGGTGAGAAAAATAAACTGCAAAATAAAGGCAGTGAGTGAGAGATAAATTCTTCGAGACTTCGTTCAGGGGCTGTGATTGGAGTTGTTTTCAGCATATATTCACACACAGAAAGATGGGACCTAAGGGAGGACAATCGTGGGTCTGAGTGTCTTCGTGAGCATGAGTCAGCAAATGCAGCCCTTGTAGAATAACACTGCCTTGCCCTGATTCCATTGACCCGAAATCTACAAATGTAGACGACCCTTCTACAGCGAACACATGCATGGGTCAGCCACAGGATGCTATCCCATTGGAAAGGGAAAAAACATGAAAAGGCACCTCATCTTCTCATATCCTGGTGCTCGGATTCAATCTTCCAGCCACTTTCCTGAAAATATCCCCACTTGGGGAAGTCAGCACTTTCAAAACCTTCTTTCTTATAGCTTGGAATTGGTTCCATGGATGAACTAAAACTGGGAAGAATAAGACACGATGCCTATATATTTGGACAGGCATATGGTGCTCTAATTTCAACTGCTGAACAAGAATTGACCCAAGTCTAAGCTTGCTCTCAGAAGGAGAATAGGGCTTGAAAATTTCCCGCTGATTTGTGACCAGTTCCGAAAGTGGGAAGTTGAGCAGGGGATCTCAGCGATCCTATAATTCATGGGCCTGCAGGATGGTCAAAGACACCTAATGTGGACAAATGACTTGGGTTGAGCCAGAGAAAAGAACTTGAGAGCAAGGCAGAATTGCAAAAATGGGATTTCAAGAGGGAGAAGCGTCTCGCCTGGTAAGAACTTAGAATGTGGCAGTACTTCTTCAACCATGCCTTTGTCGAAAAACGGTGTATGCCTTTATCCTGAATATATTCCGAATAAAGGCATACACCGTTTTTGGGCAACCAGGCAGGGGCTCTGTCCAAATCAACACTACATAGTGCTATCACTTCCCATCTAAACAAAGTGTCATCTAGGAAAAGTGTGAAGACTAGAAATTCAGGGTAGCATGGAGGTAAATCGTACCCACATTTTGTGGATTCCAGGATGAAAAATGGCAATCGGCACCCTGGCGAAGTCTATGGTGTATTCAGAAATAATGTAAGAAACAAAGCTACAGCACATAGGACACTTCCACTCAAGGACGTATATTTTCAAGAAAATCAAAGAACCTCAGGTCATAGGCAACCCAACGTTTACTGCTGCTCTCTTTACAAAAGCCTCGATTAGGATACAATCTAAATTTCCTTGGACGGAAAACATGGATGGAGAATATGTGATTCTTATCTACAATGATATATTACTGAGCCAGGAAATCAATGAAGTAACGTCACTTGCCACCAAAGGAGTGTTCGTAGTTACAATCATTCTCAGTAAATTTAGTCACATAGAAAAAAGTGGTTTATCAAAGATATGAGGTACAGGTGGAATACAAAATTGCGTCCCATGAATGAAATGGCAGACGAGAGAAAGCATCACACATTTAGCAAAAACACTTATGCCTGTAGGAGCGCGAAGGTCACTTGAGGTGAGGAAAAACCAGGTGTTTTCAATGAGCACAGATACCGTTCCATATAGACCAAAGAGGGAATCAAGACAACTTACTCTAAACCTCAAAGGACTGAACTCAGCCCACTTTACACACCAGAAAAGATTATTGACAACTGGTCAGAATTTGAAAAACAATTTATCAATGTCTCTCTGGAAGAGAATCAAGTGGATGCACAGCAGCAAGCAACACAGCACTGAAAATCGGCTACACCCCGTGAGAAAAATAAACTGCAAAATAAAGGCAGTGAGTGAGAGATAAATTCTTCGAGACTTCGTTCAGGGGCTGTCATTGAAGTTCTTTTGAGCATATATTAACACACAGAAGGATGGGACCTAAGGGAGGACACTCGTGGGTCTGAGCGTCTTCGTGAGCATGAGTCAGCAAATGCAGCCCTTGTCGAATAACACTGCCTTTTCCTGATTCCATGGACCCGAAATCTCCAAATGCAGACGACCCTTCCTACAGCGAACACATGCATGGGACAGCCACAGGATGCTACCCCATTGGAACGGCAAATAAACATGAAAAGCCACCTCATCTTCTCATATCCTGGTGCTCGGGTTCAAGCTTTCAGCCGCTTTTCTGAAAATATACCCAATTGGGGAATTCAGCACTTTCAAAACACTCTTACTTATAGCTTGGAATTGGTTCCATGGATGAACTACAACGGGGAAGAATAAGACACGATGCCTATATATTTGGACAGGCATATGGTGCTCTAATTTCAACTGCTGAACAAGAATTGACTCAAGTCTAAGCTTGCTCTCAGAAGGAGAATAGGGCTTTAAAATTTCCCGCTGATTTGTGACCAGTTCCGAAAGTGGGAACTTGAGCAGGGCATGTCAGTGAGCCTATAATTCATGGGCCTGCAGGATGGTCAAAGACACCTAATGTGGACAAATGACTTGGGTTGAGCCAGAGAAAAGAACTTGAGAGCAAGGCAGAATTGCAAAAATGGGATTTCAAGAGGGAGAAGCGTCTCGCCTGGTAAGAACCTAGAATGTGGCAGTACTTCTTCAACCATGCCTTTGTCGAAAAACGGTGTATTCCTTTATCCTGAATATATTCCGAATAAAGGCATACACCGTTTTTGGGCAACCAGGCAGGGGCTCGGTGCAAATCAACACTACATAGTGCTATCACTTCCCATCTAAACAAAGGGTCATCTACGAAAATTGTAAAGACTAGAAATTCAGGGTAGCATGGAGGTAAATCGTACCCTCATTTTGTGGATTCCAGGATGAAAAATGGCAATCGGCACCCTGGCGAAGTCTATGGTGTATTCAAAAATAATGTAAGAAACAAAGCTACATCACATAGGACACTTCCACTCAAGGATGTATATTTTCAAGAAAACCAAAGAACCTCAGGTCACAGGCAACCCAACGTTTACTGCTTCTCTCTTTACAAAAGCCTCGACTAGGATACAATCTAAATTTCCTTGGACGGAAAACATGGATGGAGAATATGTGATTCTTATCTACAATGATATATTACTGAGCCAGGAAATCAATGAAGTAACGTCACTTGCCGCCAAAGGAGTGTTCTTAGTTACAATCATTCTCAGTGAATTTAGTCAAATAGAAAAAAGGGGTTGATCAAATATATGAGGTACAGGTGGAATATAAAATTGCATCCCTTGAACGAAATGGCAGACGACAGAGAGAATTACACATTTAGCAAACACACTTATGCCTGTAGGAGCGCGAAGGTCACATGAGGTGAGGAAAAACCAGGTGTTTTCAATGAGCACAGATACCATTCCATATAGACCAAGGAGGGAATCAAGACAACTTACTCTAAACCTCAAAGGACTGAACTCAGCCCACTTTACACACCAGAAAAGATTATTGACAACTGGTCAGAATTTGAAAAACAATTTATCGATGTCTCTCTGGAAGAGAATCAAGTGGATGCACAGCAGCAAGCAACACAGCACTGAAAATCGGCTACACCCGGTGAGAAAAATAAACTGCAAAATAAAGGCAGTTAGTGACAGATAAATTCTCGAGACTTCGTTCAGGGGCTGTGATTGGAGTTGTTTTCAGCATATATTCACACACAGAAAGATGGGACCTAAGGGAGGACACTCGTGGGTCTGAGTGTCTTCGTGAGCATGAGTCAGCAAATGCAGCCCTTGTCGAATAACAGTGCCTTTTCCTGATTCCATGGACCCGAAATCTCCAAATGCAGACGACCCTTCTACAGCGAACACATGCATGGGTCAGCCACAGGATGCTATCCCATTGGAAAGGGAAAAAACATGAAAAGGCACCTCATCTTCTCATATCCTGGTGCTCGGATTCAATCTTCCAGCCACTTTCCTGAAAATATCCCCACTTGGGGAAGTCAGCACTTTCAAAACCTTCTTTCTTATAGCTTGGAATTGGTTCCATGGATGAACTAAAACGGGGAAGAATAAGACACGATGCCTATATATTTGGACAGGCATATGGTGCTCTAATTTCAACTGCTGAACAAGAATTGACCCAAGTCTAAGCTTGCTCTCAGAAGGAGAATAGGGCTTGAAAATTTCCCGCTGATTTGTGACCAGTTCCGAAAGTGGGAAGTTGAGCAGGGGATCTCAGCGATCCTATAATTCATGGGCCTGCAGGATGGTCAAAGACACCTAATGTGGACAAATGACTTGGGTTGAGCCAGAGAAAAGAACTTGAGAGCAAGGCAGAATTGCAAAAATGGGATTTCAAGAGGGAGAAGCGTCTCGCCTGGTAAGAACTTAGAATGTGGCAGTACTTCTTCAACCATGCCTTTGTCGAAAAACGGTGTATGCCTTTATCCTGAATATATTCCGAATAAAGGCATACACCGTTTTTGGGCAACCAGGCAGGGGCTCTGTCCAAATCAACACTACATAGTGCTATCACTTCCCATCTAAACAAAGTGTCATCTAGGAAAAGTGTGAAGACTAGAAATTCAGGGTAGCATGGAGGTAAATCGTACCCACATTTTGTGGATTCCAGGATGAAAAATGGCAATCGGCACCCTGGCGAAGTCTATGGTGTATTCAGAAATAATGTAAGAAACAAAGCTACAGCACATAGGACACTTCCACTCAAGGACGTATATTTTCAAGAAAATCAAAGAACCTCAGGTCATAGGCAACCCAACGTTTACTGCTGCTCTCTTTACAAAAGCCTCGATTAGGATACAATCTAAATTTCCTTGGACGGAAAACATGGATGGAGAATATGTGATTCTTATCTACAATGATATATTACTGAGCCAGGAAATCAATGAAGTAACGTCACTTGCCACCAAAGGAGTGTTCGTAGTTACAATCATTCTCAGTAAATTTAGTCACATAGAAAAAAGTGGTTTATCAAAGATATGAGGTACAGGTGGAATACAAAATTGCGTCCCATGAATGAAATGGCAGACGAGAGAAAGCATCACACATTTAGCAAAAACACTTATGCCTGTAGGAGCGCGAAGGTCACTTGAGGTGAGGAAAAACCAGGTGTTTTCAATGAGCACAGATACCGTTCCATATAGACCAAAGAGGGAATCAAGACAACTTACTCTAAACCTCAAAGGACTGAACTCAGCCCACTTTACACACCAGAAAAGATTATTGACAACTGGTCAGAATTTGAAAAACAATTTATCAATGTCTCTCTGGAAGAGAATCAAGTGGATGCACAGCAGCAAGCAACACAGCACTGAAAATCGGCTACACCCCGTGAGAAAAATAAACTGCAAAATAAAGGCAGTGAGTGAGAGATAAATTCTTCGAGACTTCGTTCAGGGGCTGTCATTGAAGTTCTTTTGAGCATATATTAACACACAGAAGGATGGGACCTAAGGGAGGACACTCGTGGGTCTGAGCGTCTTCGTGAGCATGAGTCAGCAAATGCAGCCCTTGTCGAATAACACTGCCTTTTCCTGATTCCATGGACCCGAAATCTCCAAATGCAGACGACCCTTCCTACAGCGAACACATGCATGGGACAGCCACAGGATGCTACCCCATTGGAACGGCAAATAAACATGAAAAGCCACCTCATCTTCTCATATCCTGGTGCTCGGGTTCAAGCTTTCAGCCGCTTTTCTGAAAATATACCCAATTGGGGAATTCAGCACTTTCAAAACACTCTTACTTATAGCTTGGAATTGGTTCCATGGATGAACTACAACGGGGAAGAATAAGACACGATGCCTATATATTTGAACAGCCATATGGTGGTCTAATTTCAACTGCTGAACAAGAATTGACTCAAGTCTAAGCTTGCTCTCAGAAGGAGAATAGGGCTTTAAAATTTCCCGCTGATTTGTGACCAGTTCCGAAAGTGGGAAGTTGAGCAGGGCATGTCAGTGAGCCTATAATTCATGGGCCTGCAGGATGGTCAAAGACACCTAATGTGGACAAATGACTTGGGTTGAGCCAGAGAAAAGAACTTGAGAGCAAGGCAGAATTGCAAAAATGGGATTTCAAGAGGGAGAAGCGTCTCGCCTGGTAAGAACCTAGAATGTGGCAGTACTTCTTCAACCATGCCTTTGTCGAAAAACGGTGTATTCCTTTATCCTGAATATATTCCGAATAAAGGCATACACCGTTTTTGGGCAACCAGGCAGGGGCTCGGTGCAAATCAACACTACATAGTGCTATCACTTCCCATCTAAACAAAGGGTCATCTACGAAAATTGTAAAGACTAGAAATTCAGGGTAGCATGGAGGTAAATCGTACCCTCATTTTGTGGATTCCAGGATGAAAAATGGCAATCGGCACCCTGGCGAAGTCTATGGTGTATTCAAAAATAATGTAAGAAACAAAGCTACATCACATAGGACACTTCCACTCAAGGATGTATATTTTCAAGAAAACCAAAGAACCTCAGGTCACAGGCAACCCAACGTTTACTGCTTCTCTCTTTACAAAAGCCTCGACTAGGATACAATCTAAATTTCCTTGGACGGAAAACATGGATGGAGAATATGTGATTCTTATCTACAATGATATATTACTGAGCCAGGAAATCAATGAAGTAACGTCACTTGCCGCCAAAGGAGTGTTCTTAGTTACAATCATTCTCAGTGAATTTAGTCAAATAGAAAAAAGGGGTTGATCAAATATATGAGGTACAGGTGGAATATAAAATTGCATCCCTTGAACGAAATGGCAGACGACAGAGAGAATTACACATTTAGCAAACACACTTATGCCTGTAGGAGCGCGAAGGTCACATGAGGTGAGGAAAAACCAGGTGTTTTCAATGAGCACAGATACCATTCCATATAGACCAAGGAGGGAATCAAGACAACTTACTCTAAACCTCAAAGGACTGAACTCAGCCCACTTTACACACCAGAAAAGATTATTGACAACTGGTCAGAATTTGAAAAACAATTTATCGATGTCTCTCTGGAAGAGAATCAAGTGGATGCACAGCAGCAAGCAACACAGCACTGAAAATCGGCTACACCCGGTGAGAAAAATAAACTGCAAAATAAAGGCAGTTAGTGACAGATAAATTCTCGAGACTTCGTTCAGGGGCTGTGATTGGAGTTGTTTTCAGCATATATTCACACACAGAAAGATGGGACCTAAGGGAGGACACTCGTGGGTCTGAGTGTCTTCGTGAGCATGAGTCAGCAAATGCAGCCCTTGTCGAATAACAGTGCCTTTTCCTGATTCCATGGACCCGAAATCTCCAAATGCAGACGACCCTTCTACAGCGAACACATGCATGGGTCAGCCACAGGATGCTATCCCATTGGAAAGGGAAAAAACATGAAAAGGCACCTCATCTTCTCATATCCTGGTGCTCGGATTCAATCTTCCAGCCACTTTCCTGAAAATATCCCCACTTGGGGAAGTCAGCACTTTCAAAACCTTCTTTCTTATAGCTTGGAATTGGTTCCATGGATGAACTAAAACGGGGAAGAATAAGACACGATGCCTATATATTTGGACAGGCATATGGTGCTCTAATTTCAACTGCTGAACAAGAATTGACCCAAGTCTAAGCTTGCTCTCAGAAGGAGAATAGGGCTTGAAAATTTCCCGCTGATTTGTGACCAGTTCCGAAAGTGGGAAGTTGAGCAGGGGATCTCAGCGATCCTATAATTCATGGGCCTGCAGGATGGTCAAAGACACCTAATGTGGACAAATGACTTGGGTTGAGCCAGAGAAAAGAACTTGAGAGCAAGGCAGAATTGCAAAAATGGGATTTCAAGAGGGAGAAGCGTCTCGCCTGGTAAGAACTTAGAATGTGGCAGTACTTCTTCAACCATGCCTTTGTCGAAAAACGGTGTATGCCTTTATCCTGAATATATTCCGAATAAAGGCATACACCGTTTTTGGGCAACCAGGCAGGGGCTCTGTCCAAATCAACACTACATAGTGCTATCACTTCCCATCTAAACAAAGTGTCATCTAGGAAAAGTGTGAAGACTAGAAATTCAGGGTAGCATGGAGGTAAATCGTACCCACATTTTGTGGATTCCAGGATGAAAAATGGCAATCGGCACCCTGGCGAAGTCTATGGTGTATTCAGAAATAATGTAAGAAACAAAGCTACAGCACATAGGACACTTCCACTCAAGGACGTATATTTTCAAGAAAATCAAAGAACCTCAGGTCATAGGCAACCCAACGTTTACTGCTGCTCTCTTTACAAAAGCCTCGATTAGGATACAATCTAAATTTCCTTGGACGGAAAACATGGATGGAGAATATGTGATTCTTATCTACAATGATATATTACTGAGCCAGGAAATCAATGAAGTAACGTCACTTGCCACCAAAGGAGTGTTCGTAGTTACAATCATTCTCAGTAAATTTAGTCACATAGAAAAAAGTGGTTTATCAAAGATATGAGGTACAGGTGGAATACAAAATTGCGTCCCATGAATGAAATGGCAGACGAGAGAAAGCATCACACATTTAGCAAAAACACTTATGCCTGTAGGAGCGCGAAGGTCACTTGAGGTGAGGAAAAACCAGGTGTTTTCAATGAGCACAGATACCGTTCCATATAGACCAAAGAGGGAATCAAGACAACTTACTCTAAACCTCAAAGGACTGAACTCAGCCCACTTTACACACCAGAAAAGATTATTGACAACTGGTCAGAATTTGAAAAACAATTTATCAATGTCTCTCTGGAAGAGAATCAAGTGGATGCACAGCAGCAAGCAACACAGCACTGAAAATCGGCTACACCCCGTGAGAAAAATAAACTGCAAAATAAAGGCAGTGAGTGAGAGATAAATTCTTCGAGACTTCGTTCAGGGGCTGTCATTGAAGTTCTTTTGAGCATATATTAACACACAGAAGGATGGGACCTAAGGGAGGACACTCGTGGGTCTGAGCGTCTTCGTGAGCATGAGTCAGCAAATGCAGCCCTTGTCGAATAACACTGCCTTTTCCTGATTCCATGGACCCGAAATCTCCAAATGCAGACGACCCTTCCTACAGCGAACACATGCATGGGACAGCCACAGGATGCTACCCCATTGGAACGGCAAATAAACATGAAAAGCCACCTCATCTTCTCATATCCTGGTGCTCGGGTTCAAGCTTTCAGCCGCTTTTCTGAAAATATACCCAATTGGGGAATTCAGCACTTTCAAAACACTCTTACTTATAGCTTGGAATTGGTTCCATGGATGAACTACAACGGGGAAGAATAAGACACGATGCCTATATATTTGAACAGGCATATGGTGGTCTAATTTCAACTGCTGAACAAGAATTGACTCAAGTCTAAGCTTGCTCTCAGAAGGAGAATAGGGCTTTAAAATTTCCCGCTGATTTGTGACCAGTTCCGAAAGTGGGAAGTTGAGCAGGGCATGTCAGTGAGCCTATAATTCATGGGCCTGCAGGATGGTCAAAGACACCTAATGTGGACAAATGACTTGGGTTGAGCCAGAGAAAAGAACTTGA
Organism: Kogia breviceps; assembly: GCF_026419965.1. Lineage (NCBI taxonomy): Eukaryota > Metazoa > Chordata > Mammalia > Artiodactyla > Physeteridae > Kogia > Kogia breviceps. The sequence goes on from NC_081329.1 coordinate 38,234,207, forward strand.
GAGCAAGGCAGAATTGCAAAAATGGGATTTCAAGAGGGAGAAGCGTCTCGCCTGGTAAGAACCTAGAATGTGGCAGTACTTCTTCAACCATGCCTTTGTCGAAAAACGGTGTATTCCTTTATCCTGAATATATTCCGAATAAAGGCATACACCGTTTTTGGGCAACCAGGCAGGGGCTCGGTGCAAATCAACACTACATAGTGCTATCACTTCCCATCTAAACAAAGGGTCATCTACGAAAATTGTAAAGACTAGAAATTCAGGGTAGCATGGAGGTAAATCGTACCCTCATTTTGTGGATTCCAGGATGAAAAATGGCAATCGGCACCCTGGCGAAGTCTATGGTGTATTCAAAAATAATGTAAGAAACAAAGCTACATCACATAGGACACTTCCACTCAAGGATGTATATTTTCAAGAAAACCAAAGAACCTCAGGTCACAGGCAACCCAACGTTTACTGCTTCTCTCTTTACAAAAGCCTCGACTAGGATACAATCTAAATTTCCTTGGACGGAAAACATGGATGGAGAATATGTGATTCTTATCTACAATGATATATTACTGAGCCAGGAAATCAATGAAGTAACGTCACTTGCCGCCAAAGGAGTGTTCTTAGTTACAATCATTCACAGTGAATTTAGTCAAATAGAAAAAAGGGGTTGATCAAATATATGAGGTACAGGTGGAATATAAAATTGCATCCCTTGAACGAAATGGCAGACGACAGAGAGAATTACACATTTAGCAAACACACTTATGTCTGTAGGAGCGCGAAGGTCACATGAGGTGAGGAAAAACCAGGTGTTTTCAATGAGCACAGATACCATTCCATATAGACCAAGGAGGGAATCAAGACAACTTACTCTAAACCTCAAAGGACTGAACTCAGCCCACTTTACACACCAGAAAAGATTATTGACAACTGGTCAGAATTTGAAAAACAATTTATCGATGTCTCTCTGGAAGAGAATCAAGTGGATGCACAGCAGCAAGCAACACAGCACGGAAAATCGGCTACACCCGGTGAGAAAAATAAACTGCAAAATAAAGGCAGTTAGTGACAGATAAATTCTCGAGACTTCGTTCAGGGGCTGTGATTGGAGTTGTTTTCAGCATATATTCACACACAGAAAGATGGGACCTAAGGGAGGACACTCGTGGGTCTGAGTGTCTTCGTGAGCATGAGTCAGCAAATGCAGCCCTTGTCGAATAACAGTGCCTTTTCCTTATTCCATGGACCCGAAATCTCCAAATGCAGACGACCCTTCTACAGCGAACACATGCATGGGTCAGCCACAGGATGCTATCCCATTGGAAAGGGAAAAAACATGAAAAGGCACCTCATCTTCTCATATCCTGGTGCTCGGATTCAATCTTCCAGCCACTTTCCTGAAAATATCCCCACTTGGGGAAGTCAGCACTTTCAAAACCTTCTTTCTTATAGCTTGGAATTGGTTCCATGGATGAACTAAAACGGGGAAGAATAAGACACGATGCCTATATATTTGGACAGGCATATGGTGCTCTAATTTCAACTGCTGAACAAGAATTGACCCAAGTCTAAGCTTGCTCTCAGAAGGAGAATAGGGCTTGAAAATTTCCCGCTGATTTGTGACCAGTTCCGAAAGTGGGAAGTTGAGCAGGGGATCTCAGCGATCCTATAATTCATGGGCCTGCAGGATGGTCAAAGACACCTAATGTGGACAAATGACTTGGGTTGAGCCAGAGAAAAGAACTTGAGAGCAAGGCAGAATTGCAAAAATGGGATTTCAAGAGGGAGAAGCGTCTCGCCTGGTAAGAACTTAGAATGTGGCAGTACTTCTTCAACCATGCCTTTGTCGAAAAACGGTGTATGCCTTTATCCTGAATATATTCCGAATAAAGGCATACACCGTTTTTGGGCAACCAGGCAGGGGCTCTGTCCAAATCAACACTACATAGTGCTATCACTTCCCATCTAAACAAAGTGTCATTTAGGAAAAGTGTGAAGACTAGAAATTCAGGGTAGCATGGAGGTAAATCGTACCCACATTTTGTGGATTCCAGGATGAAAAATGGCAATCGGCACCCTGGCGAAGTCTATGGTGTATTCAGAAATAATGTAAGAAACAAAGCTACAGCACATAGGACACTTCCACTCAAGGACGTATATTTTCAAGAAAATCAAAGAACCTCAGGTCATAGGCAACCCAACGTTTACTGCTGCTCTCTTTACAAAAGCCTCGATTAGGATACAATCTAAATTTCCTTGGACGGAAAACATGGATGGAGAATATGTGATTCTTATCTACAATGATATATTACTGAGCCAGGAAATCAATGAAGTAACGTCACTTGCCACCAAAGGAGTGTTCGTAGTTACAATCATTCTCAGTAAATTTAGTCACATAGAAAAAAGTGGTTTATCAAAGATATGAGGTACAGGTGGAATACAAAATTGCGTCCCATGAATGAAATGGCAGACGAGAGAAAGCATCACACATTTAGCAAAAACACTTATGCCTGTAGGAGCGCGAAGGTCACTTGAGGTGAGGAAAAACCAGGTGTTTTCAATGAGCACAGATACCGTTCCATATAGACCAAAGAGGGAATCAAGACAACTTACTCTAAACCTCAAAGGACTGAACTCAGCCCACTTTACACACCAGAAAAGATTATTGACAACTGGTCAGAATTTGAAAAACAATTTATCAATGTCTCTCTGGAAGAGAATCAAGTGGATGCACAGCAGCAAGCAACACAGCACTGAAAATCGGCTACACCCCGTGAGAAAAATAAACTGCAAAATAAAGGCAGTGAGTGAGAGATAAATTCTTCGAGACTTCGTTCAGGGGCTGTCATTGAAGTTCTTTTGAGCATATATTAACACACAGAAGGATGGGACCTAAGGGAGGACACTCGTGGGTCTGAGCGTCTTCGTGAGCATGAGTCAGCAAATGCAGCCCTTGTAGAATAACACTGCCTTGCCCTGATTCCATGGACCCGAAATCTCCAAATGTAGACGACCTCTCTACAGTGAACACATGCATGGGTCAGCCACAGGATGCTACCTCATTGGAACGGGAAAAAACATGAAAAGGCACCTCATCTTCTCATATCCTGGTGCTCGGGTTCAAGCTTCCAGCCACTTTCCTGAAAATATCCCCACTTGGGGAAGTCAGCACTTTCAAAACCTTCTTTCTTATAGCTTGGAATTGGTTCCATGGATGAACTACAACGGGGAAGAATAAGACACGATGCCTATATATTTGGACAGGCATATGGTGCTCTAATTTCAACTGCTGAACAAGAATTGACCCAAGTCTAAGCTTGCTCTCAGAAGGAGAATAGGGCTTGAAAATTTCCCGCTGATTTGTGACCAGTTCCAAAAGTGGGAAGTTGAGCAGGGGATCTCAGCGAGCATATAATTCATGGGCCTGCAGGATGGGCCAAGACACCTAATGTGGACAAATAACTTGGGTTGAGCCAGAGAAAAGAACTTGAGAGCAAGGCAGAATTGCAAAAATGGGATTTCAAGAGGGAGACGCGTCTCGCCTGGTAAGAACCTAGAATGTGGCAGTACTTCTTCAACCATGCCTTTGTCGAAAAACGGTGTATGCCTTTATCCTGAATATATTCCGAATAAAGGCATACACCGTTTTTGGGCAACCAGGCAGGGGCTCGGTCCAAATCAACAGTACATAGTGCTATCACTTCCCTTCTAAACAAAGGGTCTTCTACGAAAAGTGTAAAGACTAGAAATTCAGGGTAGCATGGAGGTAAATCGTACCCACATTTTGTGGATTGTGGGATGACCAATTGCATTCGGCACCCTGGCGAATTCTATGGTGTATTCGAAGATAAAGTAAGAAACAATGCTACAGCACATAGGACACTTCCATTCAAGGACATATATTTTCAGGAAAACCAAAGAACCTCAGGTCACAGGCAACCCAACGTTTACTGCTGCTCTCTTTACAAAAGCCTCGACTAGGATACAATCTAAATTTCCTTGGACGGAAAACATGGATGGAGAATATGTGATTCTTATCTACAATGATATATTACTGAGCCAGGAAATCAATGAAATAACGTCACTTGCCGCCAAAGGAGTGTTCGTAGTTACAATCATTCTCAGTAAATTTAGTCACATAGAAAAAAGTGGTTTATCAAAGATATGAGGTACAGGTGGAATACAAAATTGCGTCCCATGAATGAAATGGCAGACGAGAGAAAGCATCACACATTTAGCAAACACACTTATGCCTGTAGGAGCGCGAAGGTCACTTCAGGTGAGGAAAAACCAGGTGTTTTCAATGAGCACAGATACCATTCCATATAGACCAAAGAGGGAATGAGGACAACTTACTCTAAACCTCAAAGGACTGAACTCAGCCCACTTTACACACCAGAAAAGATTATTTACAACTGGTTAGAATTTGAAAAACAATTTATCGATGTCTCTCTGGAAGAGAATCAAGTGGATGCACAGCAGCAAGCAACACAGCACTCAAAATCGGCTACACCCCGTGAGAAAAATAAACTGCAAATTAAAGGCAGTGAGTGAGAGATAAATTCTTCGAGACTTCGTTCAGGGGCTCTCATTGAAGTTATTTTGAGCATATATTAACACACAGAAGGATCGGACCTAAGGGAGGACACTCGTGGGTCTGAGTGTCTTCGTGAGCATGAGTCAGCAAATGCAGCCCTTGTCGAATAACACTGCCTTTTCCTGATTCCATGGACCCGAAATTTCCAAATGCAGACGACCCTTCCTACAGCGAACACATGCATGGGACAGCCACAGGATGCTACCCCATTGGAACGGCAAAAAAAAAAAAAAGCCACCTCATCTTCTCATATCCTGGTGCTCGGGTTCAAGCTTTCAGCCGCTTTTCTGAAAATATACCCAATTGGGGAAGTCAGCACTTTCAAAACACTCTTACTTACAACTTGAAATTTGTTCCATGGATGAACTACAATGGGGAAGAATAAGAGACGATGGCTATATATTTGGACAGGCACATGGCGCTCTAATTTCCAATGCTGAACAAGAATTGACCCAAGTCTAAGCTTGCTCTCGGAAGGAGAATTGGGCTTGAAAATTTCCTGCTGCTTTGGGACCAGTTCCGAAAGTGGGAAGTTGAGCCGGGGATCTCAGGGAGCCTATAATTCATGGCCCTGCAGGATGGTAAAAGGCACGTAATGTGGAAAAATGACTTGGGTTGAACCAGAGAAAAGAACTTGAGAGCAAGGCAGAATTGCAAAACTGGGATTTCAAGAGGGAGAAACGTCTCGCCTGGTAAGAACCTAGGATGTGGCAGTACTTCTTCAAACATGCCTTTGTCGAAAAAGGGTGTATGCCTTTATCCTGAATATCTTTAGGATAAAGGCATACACCGTTTTTGGGCAACCAGGCAGGGGCTCTGTGCAAATCAACACTACATAATGCCATCACTTCCCATCAAAACAAAGGGTCATGTACGAAAAGTGTAAAGACCAGAAATGCAGGGTAACGTGGAGGTAAATCGTACCCACATTTTGTGGATTGTGGGATGAACAATGGCAATCGGCACCCTGGCGAATTCTATGGTGTATTCGAAGATAAAGTAAGAAACAATGCTACAGCACATAGGACACTTCCATTCAAGGACGTATATTTTCAGGAAAACCAAAGAACCTCAGGTCACAGACAACCCAACGTTTACTGCTGCTCTCTTTACAAAAGCCTCGACTAGGATACAATCTAAATTTCCATGGACGGAATATATGGATGGAGAATATGTGATTCTTATCTACGATGATATATTACAGAGCCAGGAAATCAATGAAATAACGTCACTTGCGCCACCGGAGTGTTCTTAGTTACAATCATTCTCAGTGAATTTAGTCACATAGAAAAAAGTGGTTTATCAAAGATATGAGGTACAGGTGGAATATAAAATTGCGTCCCATGAACGAAATGGCAGACGACAGAGAGAATTACACATTTAGCAAACACACTTATGCCTTTAGGAGCGCAAAGGTCACATGAGGTGAGGAAAAACCAGGTGTTTTCAATGAGCACAGATACCATTCCATATAGACCAAGGAGGGAATCAAGACAACTTACTCTAAACCTCAAAGGACTGAACTCAGCCCACTTTACACACCAGAAAAGATTATTGACAACTGGTCAGAATTTGAAAAACAATTTATCTATGTCTCTCTGGAAGAGAATCTAGTGGATGCACAGCAGCAAGCAACACAGCACGGAAAATCGGCTACACCCGGTGAGAAAAATAAACGGCAAAATAAAGGCAGTGAGTGACAGATAAATTTTTTGAGACTTCGTTTAGGGGCTGTGATTGGAGTTGTTTTCAGCATGTATTCACACACAGAAAGATGGGACCTAAGGGAGGACAATCGTGGGTCTGAGTGTCTTCGTGAGCATGAGTCAGCAAATGCAGCCCTTGTAGAATAACACTGCCTTGCCCTGATTCCATTGACCCAAAATCTCCAAATGTAGACGACCCTTCTACAGCGAACACATGCATCGGTCAGCCACAGGATGCTACCCCATTGGAACGGGAAAAAACATGAAAAGGCACCTCATCTTCTCATATCCTGGTGCTCGGGTTCAAGCTTCCAGCCACTTTCCTGAAAATATCCCCACTTGGGGAAGTCAGCACTTTCAAAACCTTCTTTCTTATAGCTTGGAATTGGTTCCATGGATGAACTACAATGGGGAAGAATAAGACACGATGCCTATATATTTGGACAGGCATATGGTGCTCTAATTTCAACTTCTGAACAAGAATTGACCCAAGTCTAAGCTTTCTCTCAGAAGGAGAATTGGGCTTGAAAATGTCCTGCTGCTTTGGGACCAGTTCTGAAAGTGGGAAGTTGAGCCGGGGATCTCAGGGAGCCTATAATTCATGGCCCTGCAGGATGGTAAAAGGCACGTAATGTGGAAAAATGACTTGGGTTGAACCAGAGAAAAGAACTTGAGAGCAAGGCAGAATTGCAAAACTGGGATTTAAAGAGGGAGAAGCGTCTCGCCTGGTAAGAACCTAGGATGTGGCAGTACTTCTTCAAACATGCCTTTGTCGAAAAAGGGTGTATGCCTTTATCCTGAATATATTCCGAATAAAGGCATACACCGTTTTTGGGCAACCAGGCAGGGGCTCGGTGCAAATCAACACTACATAGTGCTATCACTTCCCATCTAAACAAAGGGTCATCTACGAAAAGTGTAAAGACTAGAAATTCAGGGTAGCATGGAGGTAAATCGTACCCACATTTTGTGGATTCCAGGATGAACAATGGCAATCGGCACCCTGGCGAAGTCTATGGTTTATTCAAAAATAATGTAAGAGACAAAGCTACAGCACATAGGACACTTCCACTCAAGGACGTATATTTTCAAGAAAACCAAAGAACCTCAGGTCACAGGCAACCCAACGTTTTCTGCTGCTCTCTTTACAAAAGCCTCGACTAGGATACAATCTAAATTTCCTTGGACGGAAAACATGGATGGAGAATATGTGATTCTTATCTACAATGATATATTACTGAGCCAGGAAATCAATGAAATAACGTCACTTGCCGCCAAAGGAGTGTTCGTAGTTACAATCATTCTCAGTAAATTTAGTCACATAGAAAAAAGTGGTTTATCAAAGATATGAGGTACAGGTGGAATACAAAATTGCGTCCCATGAATGAAATGGCAGACGAGAGAAAGCATCACACATTTAGCAAACACACTTATGCCTGTAGGAGCGCGAAGGTCACTTGAGGTGAGGAAAAAACAGGTGTTTTGAATGAGCACAGATACCATTCCATATAGACCAAGGAGGGAATCAAGACAACTTACTCTAAACCTCAAAGGACTGAACTCAGCCCACTTTACACACCAGAAAAGATTATTTACAACTGGTTAGAATTTGAAAAACAATTTATCGATGTCTCTCTGGAAGAGAATCAAGTGGATGCACAGCAGCAAGCAACACAGCACTCAAAATCGGCTACACCCCGTGAGAAAAATAAACTGCAAAATAAAGGCAGTGAGTGAGAGATAAATTCTTCGAGACTTCGTTCAGGGGCTGTCATTGAAGTTGTTTTGAGCATATATTAACACACAGAAGGATCGGACATAAGGGAGGACACTCGTGGGTCTGAGTGTCTTCGTGAGCATGAGTCAGCAAATGCAGCCCTTGTCGAATAACACTGCCTTTTCCTGATTCCATGGACCCGAAATCTCCAAATGCAGACGACCCTTCCTACAGCGAACACATGCATGGGACAGCCACAGGATGCTACCCCATTGGAACGGCAAAAAACATGAAAAGCCACCTCATCTTCTCATATCCTGGTGCTCGGGTTCAAGCTTTCAGCCGCTTTTCTGAAAATATACCCAATTGGGGAAGTCAGCACTTTCAAAACACTCTTACTTATAACTTGGAATTGGTTCCATGGATGAACTACAACGGGGAAGAATAAGAGACGATGGCTATATATTTGGACAGGCACATGGCGCTCTAATTTCCAATGCTGAACAAGAATTGACCCAAGTCTAAGCTTGCTCTCAGAAGGAGAATTGGGCTTGAAAATTTCCTGCTGCTTTGGGACCTGTTCCGAAAGTGGGAAGTTGAGCCGGGGATCTCAGGGAGCCTATAATTCATGGCCCTACAGGATGGTAAAAGGCACGTAATGTGGAAAAATGACTTGGGTTGAACCAGAGAAAAGAACTTGAGAGCAAGGCAGAATTGCAAAACTAGGATTTCAAGAGGGAGAAGCGTCTCGCCTGGAAAGAACCTAGGATGTGGCAGTACTTCTTCAAACATGCCTTTGTCGAAAAAGGGTGTATGTCTTTATCCTGAATATCTTTAGGATAAAGGCATACACCGTTTTTGGGGAACCAGGCAGGGGCTCGGTGCAAATCAACACTACATAATGCTATCACTTCCCATCAAAACAAAGGGTCATGTACGAAAAGTGTAAAGACCAGAAATGCAGGGTAACGTGGAGGTAAATCGTACCCACATTTTGTGGATTGTGGGATGACCAATTGCAATTGGCACCCTGGCGAATTCTATGGTGTATTCGAAGATAAAGTAAGAAACAATGCTACAGCACATAGGACACTTCCACTCAAGGACGTATATTTTCAAGGAAACCAAACAACCTCAGGTCACAGGCAACCCAACGTTTACTGCTGCTCTCTTTACAAAAGCCTCGACGAGGATACAATCTAAATTTCCTTGGACAGAAACATGGATGAAGAATATGTGATTCTTATCTACAATGATATATTACAGAGCCAGGAAATCAATGAAATAACGTCACTTGCGCCACCGGAGTGTTCTTAGTTACAATCATTCTCAGTGAATTTAGTCACATAGAAAAAAGTGGTTTATCAAAGATATGAGGTACAGGTGGAATATAAAATTGCGTCCCTTGAACGAAATGGCAGACGACAGAGAGAATTACACATTTAGCAAACACACTTATGCCTGTAGGAGCGCAAAGGTCACATGAGGTGAGGAAAAACCAGGTGTTTTCAATGAGCACAGATACCATTCCATATAGACCAAGGAGGGAATCAAGACAACTTACTCTAAACCTCAAAGGACTGAACTCAGCCCACTTTACACACCAGAAAAGATTATTGACAACTGGTCAGAATTTGAAAAACTATTTATCTATGTCTCTCTGGAAGAGAATCTAGTGGATGCACAGCAGCAAGCAACACAGCACGGAAAATCGGCTACACCCGGTGAGAAAAATAAACTGCAAAATAAAGGCAGTGAGTGACAGATAAATTCTTCGAGACTTCGTTCAGGGGCTGTGATTGGAGTTGTTTTCAGCATATATTCACACACAGAAAGATGGGACCTTAGGGAGGACAATCGTGGGTCTGAGTGTCTTCGTGAGCATGAGTCAGCAAATGCAGCCCTTGTAGAATAACACTGCCTTGCCCTGATTCCATTGACCTGAAATCTCCAAATGTAGACGACCCTTCTACAGCGAACACATGCATGTGTCAGACACAGGATGCTACCCCATTGGAATGGGAAAAAACATGAAAAGGCACCTCATCTTCTCATATCCTGGTGCTCGGGTTCAAGCTTCCAGCCACTTTCCTGAAAATATCCCCACTTGGGGAAGTCAGCACTTTCAAAACCTTCTTTCTTATAGCTTGGAATTGGTTCCATGGATGAACTACAATGGGGAAGAATAAGACACGATGCCTTTATATTTGGACAGGCATATGGTGCTCTAATTTCAACTGCTGAACAAGAATTGACCCAAGTCTAAGCTTGCTCTCAGAAGGAGAATAGGGCTTGAAAATTTCCCGCTGCTTTGTGACCAGTTCCAAAAGTGGGAAGTTGAGCAGGGGATCTCAGGGAGCCTATAATTCATGGGCCTGCAGGATGGTCAAAGACACCTAATGTGGACAAATGACTTGGGTTGAGCCAGAGAAAAGAACTTGAGAGCAAGGCAGAATTGCAAAAATGGGATTTCAAGAGGGAGACGCGTCTCGCCTGGTAAGAACCTAGAATGTGGCAGTACTTCTTCAACCATGCCTTTGTCGAAAAACGGTGTATGCCTTTATCCTGAATATATTCCGAATAAAGGCATACACCGTTTTTGGGCAACCAGGCAGGAGCTCAGTCCAAATCAACACTACATAGTGCTATCACTTCCCATCTAAACAAAGGGTCATCTACGAAAAGTGTAAAGACTAGAAATTCAGGGTAGCATGGAGGTAAATCGTACCCACATTTTGTGGATTCCAGGATGAACAATGGCAATCGGCACCCTGGCGAATTCTATTGTGTATTCAAAAATAATGTAAGAAACAATGCTACAGCACATAGGACACTTCCATTCAAGGACGTATATTTTCAGGAAAACCAAAGAACCTCAGGTCACAGGCAACCCAACGTTTACTGCTGCTCTCTTTACAAAAGCCTCGACTAGGATACAATCTAAATTTCCTTGGACGGAAAACATGGATGGAGAATATGTGATTCTTATCTACAATGATATATTACTGAGCCAGGAAATCAATGAAATAACGTCACTTGCCGCCAAAGGAGTGTTCGTAGTTACAATCATTCTCAGTAAATTTAGTCACATAGAAAAAAGTGGTTTATCAAAGATATGAGGTACAGGTGGAATACAAAATTGCGTCCCATGAATGAAATGGCAGACGAGAGAAAAGCATCACACATTTAGCAAACACACTTATGCCTGTAGGAGCGCGAAGGTCACTTGAGGTGAGGAAAAACCAGGTGTTTTCAATGAGCACAGATACCATTCCATATAGACCAAGGAGGGAATCAAGACAACTTACTCTAAACCTCAAAGGACTGAACTCAGCCCACTTTACACACCAGAAAAGATTATTTACAACTGGTTAGAATTTGAAAAACAATTTGTTGATGTCTCTCTGGAAGAGAATCAAGTGGATGAACAGCAGCAAGCAACACAGCACTGAAAATCGGCTACACCCCGTGAGAAAAATAAACTGCAAAATAAAGGCAGTGAGTGAGAGATAAATTCTTCGAGACTTCGTTCAGGGGCTGTCATTGAAGTTGTTTTGAGCATATATTAACACACAGAAGGATCGGACCTAAGGGAGGACACTCGTGGGTCTGAGTGTCTTCGTGAGCATGAGTCAGCAAATGCAGCCCTTGTCGAATAACACTGCCTTTTCCTGATTCCATGGACCCGAAATCTCCAAATGCAGACGACCCTTCCTACAGCGAACACATGCATGGGACAGCCACAGGATGCTACCCCATTGGAAAGGCAAAAAAACATGAAAAGCCACCTCATCTTCTCATATCCTGGTGCTCGGGTTCAAGCTTTCAGCCGCTTTTCTGAAAATATACCCAATTGGGGAAGTCAGCACTTTCAAAACACTCTTACTTATAACTTGGAATTGGTTCCATGGATGAACTACAATGGGGAAGAATAAGAGACGATGGCTATATATTTGGACAGGCACATGGCGCTCTAATTTCCAATGCTGAACAAGAATTGACCCAAGTCTAAGCTTGCTCTCGGAAGGAGAATTGGGCTTGAAAATTTCCTGCTGCTTTGGGACCTGTTCCGAAAGTGGGAAGTTGAGCCGGGGATCTCAGGGAGCCTATAATTCATGGCCCTGCACGATGGTAAAAGGCACGTAATGTGGAAAAATGACTTGGGTTGAACCAGAGAAAAGAACTTGAGAGCAAGGCAGAATTGCAAAACTGGGATTTCAAGAGGGAGAAGCGTCTCGCCTGGTAAGAACCTAGGATGTGGCAGTACTTCTTCAAACATGCCTTTGTCGAAAAAGGGTGTATGCCTTTATCCGGAATATATTCTGAATAAAGGCATACACCGTTTTTGGGCAACCAGGCAGGGGCTCGGTGCAAATCAACACTACATAGTGCTATCACTTCCCATCTAAACAAAGGGTCATGTACGAAAAGTGTAAAGACCAGAAATGCAGGGTAACGTGGAGGTAAATCGTACCCACATTTTGTGGATTGTGGGATGACCAATTGCAATCGGCACCCTGGCGAATTCTATGGTGTATTCGAAGATAAAGTAAGAAACAATGCTACAGCACATAGGACACTTCCACTCAAGGACGTATATTTTCAAGGAAACCAAAGAACCTCAGGTCACAGGCAACCCAACGTTTACTGCTGCTCTCTTTACAAAAGCCTCGACGAGGATACAATCTAAATTTCCTTGGACAGAAACATGGATGAAGAATATGCGATTCTTATCTACAATGATATATTACAGAGCCAGGAAATCAATGAAATAACGTCACTTGCGCCACCGGAGTGTTCTTAGTTACAATCATTCTCAGTGAATTTAGTCACATAGAAAAAAGTGGTTTATCAAAGATATGAGGTACAGGTGGAATATAAAATTGCGTCCCTTGAACGAAATGGCAGACGACAGAGAGAATTACACATTTAGCAAACACACTTATGCCTGTAGGAGCGCAAAGGTCACATGAGGTGAGGAAAAACCAGGTGTTTTCAATGAGCACAGATACCATTCGATATAGACCAAGGAGGGAATCAAGACAACTTACTCTAAACCTCAAAGGACTGAACTCAGCCCACTTTACACACCAGAAAAGATTATTTACAACTGGTTAGAATTTGAAAAACAATTTATCCATGTCTCTCTGGAAGAGAATCTAGTGGATGCACAGCAGCAAGCAACACAGCACGGAAAATCGGCTACACCCGGTGAGAAAAATAAACTGCAAAATAAAGGCAGTGAGTGACAGATAAATTTTTCGAGACTTCGTTCAGGGGCTGTGATTGGAGTTGTTTTCAGCATATATTAACACACAGAAAGATGGGACCTAAGGGAGGACAATCGTGGGTGTGAGTGTCTTCGTGAGCATGAGTCAGCAAATGCAGCCCTTGTAGAATAACACTGCCTTGCCCTGATTCCATTGACCCGAAATCTCCAAATGTAGACGACCCTTCTACAGCAAACACATGCATGGGTCAGCCACAGGATGCTACCCCATTGGAACGGGAAAAAACATGAAAAGGCACCTCATCTTCTCATATCCTGTTGCTCGGGTTCAAGCTTCCAGCCACTTTCCTGAAAATATCCCCACTTGGGGAAGTCAGCACTTTCAAAACCTTCTTTCTTATAGCTTGGAATTGGTTCCATGGATGAACTACAACGGGGAAGAATAAGACACGATGCCTATATATTTGGACAGGCATATGGTGCTCTAATTTCAACTGCTGAACAAGAATTGACCCAAGTCTAAGCTTGCTCTCAGAAGGAGAATAGGGCTTGAAAATTTCCCGCTGCTTTGTGACCAGTTCCAAAAGTGGGAAGTTGAGCAGGGGATCTCAGGGAGCCTATAATTCATGGGCCTGCAGGATGGTCAAAGACACCTAATGTGGACAAATGACTTGGGTTGAGCCAGAGAAAAGAACTTGAGAGCAAGGCAGAATTGCAAAAATGGGATTTCAAGAGGGAGACGCGTCTCGCCTGGTAAGAACCTAGAATGTGGCAGTACTTCTTCAACCATGCCTTTGTCGAAAAACGGTGTATGCCTTTATCCTGAATATATTCCGAATAAAGGCATACACCGTTTTTGGGCAACCAGGCAGGGGCTCGGTCCAAATCAACAGTACATAGTGCTATCACTTCCCATCTAAACAAAGGGTCATCTACGAAAATTGTAAAGACTAGAAATTCAGGGTAGCATGGAGGTAAATCGTACCCACATTTTGTGGATTGTGGGATGAACAATGGCAATCGGCACCCTGGCGAATTCTATGGTGTATTCGAAGATAAAGTAAGAAACAATGCTACAGCACATAGGACACTTCCATTCAAGGACATATATTTTCAGGAAAACCAAAGAACCTCAGGTCACAGGCAACCCAACGTTTACTGCTGCTCTCTTTACAAAAGCCTCGACTAGGATACAATCTAAATTTCCTTGGACGGAAAACATGGATGGAGTATATGTGATTCTTATGTACAATGATATATTACTGAGCCAGGAAATCAATGAAATAACGTCAATTGCCGCCAAACGAGTGTTCGTAGTTACAATCATTCTCAGTAAATTTAGTCACATAGAAAAAAGTGGTTTATCAAAGATATGAGGTACAGGTGGAATACAAAATTGCGTCCCATGAATGAAATGGGAGACGAGAGAAAGCATCACACATTTAGCAAACACACTTATGCCTGTAGGAGCGCGAAGGTCACTTGAGGTGAGGAGAAACCAGGTGTTTTCAATGAGCACAGATACCATTCCATATAGACCAAAGAGGGCATCAAGACAACTTACTCTAAACCTCAAAGGACTGAACTCAGCCCACTTTACACACCAGAAAAGATTATTTACAAGTGGTTAGAATTTGAAAAACAATTTATCGATGTCTCTCTGGAAGAGAATCAAGTGGATGCACAGCAGCAAGCAACACAGCACTCAAAATCGGCTACACACCGTGAGAAAAATAAACTGCAAAATAAAGGCAGTGAGTGAGAGATAAATTCTTCGAGACTTCGTTCAGGGGCTGTCATTGAAGTTGTTTTGAGCATATATTAACACACAGAAGGATCTGACCTAAGGGAGGACACTCGTGGGTCTGAGTGTCTTCGTGAGCATGAGTCAGCAAATGCAGCCCTTGTCGAATAACACTGCCTTTTCCTGATTCCATGGACCCGAAATCTCCAAATGCATACGACACTTCCTACAGCGAACACATGCATGGGACAGCCACAGGATGCTACCCCATTGGAAAGGCAAAAAAAACATGAAAATCCACCCCATCTTCTCATATCCTGGTGCTCGGGTTCAAGCTTTCAGCCGCTTTTCTGAAAATATACCCAATTGGTGAAGTCAGCACTTTCAAACACTCTTACTTATAACTTAGAATTGGTTCCATGGATGAACTACAATGGGGAAGAATAAGAGACGATGGCTATATATTTGGACAGGCACATGGCGCTCTAATTTCCAATGCTGAACAAGAATTGACCCAAGTCTAAGCTTGCTCTCGGAAGGAGAATTTGGCTTGAAAATTTCCTGCTGCTTTGGGACCAGTTCCGAAAGTGGGAAGTTGAGCCGGGGATCTCAGGGAGCCTATAATTCATGGCCCTGCAGGATGGTAAAAGGCACGTAATGTGGAAAAATGACTTGGGTTGAACCAGAGAAAAGAACTTGAGAGCAAGGCAGAATTGCAAAACTGGGATTTCAAGAGGGAGAAGCGTCTCGCCTGGTAAGAACCTAGGATGTGGCAGTACTTCTTCAAACATGCCTTTGTCAAAAAAGGGTGTATGCCTTTATCCTGAATATATTCCGAATAAAGGCATACACCGTTTTTGGGGAACCAGGCAGGGGCTCGGTGCAAATCAAAACTACATAATGCTATCACTTCCCATCAAAACAAAGGGTCATGTACGAAAAGTGTAAAGACAAGAAATGCAGGGTAATGTGGAGGTAAATCGTACCCACATTTTGTGGATTGTGAGATGACCAATTGCAATCGGCACCCTGGCGAATTCTATGGTGTATTCGAAGATAAAGTAAGAAACAATGCTACAGCACTTAGGACACTTCCACTAAAGGACGTATATTTTCAAGGAAACCAAAGAACGTTAGGTCACAGGCATCCGAACGTTTACTGCTGCTCTCTTTACAAAAGCATCGACTAGGATACAATCTAAATTTCCTTGGACGGAAACATGGATGAAGAATATGTGATTCTTATCTACAATGATATATTACTGAGCCAGGAAATCAATGAAATAACGTCACTTGCCGCCAAACGAGTGTTCGTAGTTACAATCATTCTCAGTAAATTTAGTCACATAGAAAAAAGTGGTTTATCAAAGATATGAGGTACAGGTGGAATACAAAATTGCGTCCCATGAATGAAATGGCAGACGAGAGAAAGCATCACACATTTAGCAAACACACTTATGCCTGTAGGAGCGCGAAGGTCACTTGAGGTGAGGAAAAAACAGGTGTTTTCAATGAGCAGAGATACCATTCCATATAGACCAAAGAGGGCATCAAGACAACTTACTCTAAACCTCAAAGGACTGAACTCAGCCCACTTTACACACCAGAAAAGATTATTTACAACTGGTTAGAATTTGAAAAACAATTTATCGATGTCTCTCTGGAAGAGAATCAAGTGGATGCACAGCAGCAAGCAACACAGCACTCAAAATCGTCTACACCGCGTGAGAAAAATAAACTGCAAAATAAAGGCAGTGAGGGAGAGATAAATTCTTCGAGACTTCGTTTAGGTGCTGTGATTGGAGTTGTTTTGAGTATATATTAACACACAGAAAGATGGGACCTAAGGGAGGACACTCGTGTGTCTGAGTGTCTTCATGAGCATGAGTCAGCAAATGCAGCCCTTGTAGAATAACACTGCCTTGTCCTGATTCCATTGACCCGAAATCTCCAAATGTAGACGACCCTTCTACAGCGAACACATGCATGGGTAAGCCACAGGATGCTACCCCATTGGAACGGGAAAAAACATGAAAAGGCACCTCATCTTCTCATATCCTGGTGCTCGGGTTCAAGCTTCCAGCCGCTTTTCTGAAAGTATCCCCACTTGGGGAAGTCAGCACTTTCAAAACCTTCTTTCTTATAGCTTGGAATTGGTTCCATGGATGAACTACAACGGGGAAGAATAAGAGACGATGGCTAAATATTTGGACAGGCACATGGCCCTCTAATTTCAACTGCTGAACAAGAATTGACCCAAGTCTAAGCTTGCTCTCAGAAGGAGAATAGGGCTTGAAAATTTCCCGCTGATTTGTGACCAGTTCCAAAAGTGGGAAGTTGAGCAGGGGATCTCAGAGAGCCTATAATTCATGGGCCTGCAGGATGGTCAAAGACACCTAATGTGGACAAATGACTTGGGTTGAGCCAGAGAAAAGAACTTGAGAGCAAGGCAGAATTGCAAAAATGGGATTTCAAGAGGGAGACGCGTCTCGCCTGGTAAGAACCTAGAATGTGGCAGTACTTCTTCAAACATGCCTTTGTCGAAAAAGGGTGTATGCCTTTATCCTGAATATGTTTAGGATAAAGGCATACACCATTTTTGGTCCACCAGGCAGGGGCTCGGTGCAAATCAACACTACATAGTGCTATCACTTCCCATCTAAACAAAGGGTCATCTACGAAAAGTGTAAAGACTAGAAATTCAGGGTAGCATGGCAGTAAATCGTACCCACATTTTGTGGTTTCCAGGATGAACAATGGCAATCGGCACCCTGGCGAAGTCTATGGTGTATTCAAAAATAATGTAAGAAACAAAGCTACAGCACATAGGACACTTCCATTCAAGGACGTATATTTTCAAGAAAACCAAAGAACCTCAGGTCACAGGCAACCCAACGTTTACTGCTGCTCTCTTTACAAAAGCCTCGACTATGATACAATCTAAATTTCCTTGGACGGAAAACATGGATGGAGAATATGTGATTCTTATCTACAATGATATATTACTGAGCCAGGAAATCAATGAAATAACGTCACTTGCCGCCAAACGAGTGTTTGTAGTTACAATCATTCTCAGTAAATTTAGTCACATAGAAAAAAGTGGTTTATCAAAGATATGAGGTACAGGTGGAATACAAAATTGCGTCCCATGAATGAAATGGCAGACGAGAGAAAGCATCACACATTTAGCAAACACACTTATGCCTGTAGGAGCGCGAAGGTCACTTGAGGTGAGGAAAAAACAGGTGTTTTCAATGAGCAGAGATACCATTCCATATAGACCAAAGAGGGCATCAAGACAACTTACTCTAAACCTCAAAGGACTGAACTCAGCCCACTTTACACACCAGAAAAGATTATTTACAACTGGTTAGAATTTGAAAAACAATTTATCGATGTCTCTCTGGAAGAGAATCAAGTGGATGCACAGCAGCAAGCAACACA
Organism: Kogia breviceps; assembly: GCF_026419965.1. Classification (NCBI taxonomy): domain Eukaryota; kingdom Metazoa; phylum Chordata; class Mammalia; order Artiodactyla; family Physeteridae; genus Kogia; species Kogia breviceps. The sequence goes on from NC_081329.1 coordinate 38,252,639, forward strand.
GCACTCAAAATCGGCTACACCCCGTGAGAAAAATAAACTGCAAAATAAAGGCAGTGAGGGAGAGATAAATTCTTCGAGACTTCGTTCAGGTGCTGTGATTGGAGTTGTTTTGAGTATATATTAACACACAGAAAGATGGGACCAAAGGGAGGACAATCGTGGGTCTGAGTGTCTTCATGAGCATGAGTCAGCAAATGCAGCCCTTGTAGAATAACATTGCCTTGCCCTGATTCCATTGACCCGAAATCTCTAAATGTAGACGACCCTTCTACAGCGAACACATCCATGGGTAAGCCACAGGATGCTACCCCATTGGAACGTGAAAAAACATGAAAAGGCACCTCATCTTCTCATATCCTGGTGCTCGGGTTCAAGCTTCCAGCCGCTTTTCTGAAAGTATCCCCACTTGGGTAAGTCAGCACTTTCAAAACCTTCTTTCTTATAGCTTGGAATTGGTTCCATGGATGAACTACAACGGGGAAGAATAAGAGACGATGGCTATATATTTGGACAGGCACATGGCGCTCTAATTTCAACTGCTGAACAAGAATTGACCCAAGTCTAAGCTTCCTCTCAGAAGGAGAATAGGGCTTGAAAATTTCCTGCTGCTTTGTGACCAGTTCCAAACGTAGGAAGTTGACAGGGGATCTCAGGGAGCCTATAATTCATGGGCCTGCAGGATGGTCAAAGACACCTAATGTGGACAAATGACTTGGGTTATACCAGAGAAAAGAAAGTGAGAACAAGGCAGAATTGCAAAAATGGGATTTCAAGAGGGAGAAGTGTCTCGCCTGGTAAGAACCTAGCATGTGGCAGTACTTCTTCAACCATGCCTTTATCAAAAAAGGGTGTATGCCTTTATCCTGAATATATTCTGGATAAAGGCATACACCGTTTTGCGGCAACCAGGCAGGGACTCGGTGCAAATCAAAACTACATAATGCTGTCACTTCCCATCAAAAAAAGAGTCATATAGGAAAAGTGTAAAGACAAGAAATGCAGGGTAACGTGGAGGTAAATCGTACCCACATTTTGTGGATTGTGGGATGACCAATTGCAATTGGCACCCTGGCGAAGTCTATGGTGTATTCGAAGAGAAAGTAAGAAACAAAGATACAGCACATCGGACAATTCCACTCAAGGACGTATATTTTCAGGAAAACCAAAGAACCTCAGGTCACAGGCAACCGAACGTTTACTGCTGCTCTCTTTACAAAAGCCTCGACTAGGATACAATCTAAATTTCCTTGGACGGAAAACATGGATGGAGAATATGTGATTCTTATCTACAATGATATATTACAGAGCCAGGAAATCAATGAAATAACGTCACTTGGCGCCACCGGAGTGTTCTGACTTACAATCATTCTCAGTGAATTTAGTCACATAGAAAAAAAGTGGTTTATCAAAGATATGAGGTACAGGTGGAATATAAAATTGCGTCCCTTGAATGAAATGGCAGACGACAGAGAGAATTACACATTTAGCAAACACACTTATGCCTGTAGGAGCGAAGAGGTCACTTGAGGTGAGGAAAAACCAGGTGTTTTCAAGGAGCACAGATACCATTCCATATAGACCAAAGAGGGAATCAAGACAACTTACTCTAAACCTCAAAGGACTGAACTCAGCCCACTTTACACACCAGAAAAGATTATTGACAATGGTCAGAATTTGAAAAACAATTTATCGATGTCTCTCTGGTAGAGAATCTAGTGGATGTACAGCAGCAAGCAACACAGCATGGAAAATCGGCTAAACCCCGTGAGAAAAATAAACTGCAAAATAAAGGCAGTGAGTGACAGATAAATTCTTCGAGACTTCATTCAGTGGCTGTGATTGAAGTTGTTTTGAGTATATATTAACACACAGAAAGATGGGACCTAAGGTAGGACAATCGTGGGTCTGAGTGTCTTCATGAGCATGAGTCAGCAAATGCAGCCCTTGTAGATTAACACTGCCTTGCCCTGATTCCATTGACCAGAAATCTCCAAATGTAGACGACCATTCTACAGCGAACACATGCATGGGTCAGCCACAGGATGCTACCCCATTGGATCGGGAAAAATCATGAAAAGTCACCTTATTTTCTCATATCCTGGTGCTCGGGTTCAAGCTTCCAGCCGCTTTTCTGAAAGTATTCCCACTTGGGGTAGTCAGCACTTTCAAAACACTCTTTCTTATAGCTTGGAATTGGTTCCATGGATGAACTACAATGGGGAAGAATAAGATATGATGCCTATATATTTGGACAGGCACGTGGTGCTCTAATTTCAACTGCTGAACAAGAATTGACCCAAGTCTAAGCTTGCTCTCAGAAGGAGAATAGGACTTGAAAATTTCCTGCTGCTTTGTGACCAGTTCCGAAAGTGGGAAGTTGAGCAGGGGATCTCAGGGAGCCTATAATTCATGGCCCTGCAGGATGGTCAAAGACACCTAATGTGGAAAAATGACTTGGGTTTAACCAGAGAAAAGAACTTGAGAGCAAGGCAGAATTGCAAAACTGGGATTTCAAGAGGGAGAAGCGTCTCGCCTGGTAAGAACCTAGAATGTGGCAGTACTTCTTCAACCATGCCTTTGTCGAAAAACGGTGTATGCCTTTATCCTGAATATATTCCGAATAAAGGCATACACCGTTTTCGGGCAACCAGGCAGGGGCTCGGTGCAAATCAAAACTACATAATGCTGTCACTGCCCATCAAAACAAAGTGTCATGTAGGAAAAGTGTAAAGACAAGAAATGCAGGGTAACGTGGAGGTAAATCGTACCCACATTTTGTGGATTGTGAGATGACCAATTGCAATTGGCACCCTGGCGAAGTCTATGGTGTATTCGAAGATAAAGTAAGAAACAAAGCTACAGCACATAGGACACTTCCACTCAAGGACGTATATTTTCAGGAAAACCAAAGAACCTCAGGTCACAGGCAACCGAACGTTTACTGCTGCTCTCTTTACAAAAGCCTCGACTAGGATACAATCTAAATTTCGTTGGACGGAAAACATGGATGAAGAATATGTGATTCTTTTCTACAATGATATATTACAGAGCCAGGAATTCAATGAAATAACGTCACTTGCCGCCACCGGAGTGTTCTTAGTTACAATCATTCTCAGTGAATTTAGTCACATAGAAAAAAGTGGTTTATCAAAGATATGAGGTACAGGTGGAATATAAAATTGCGTCCCTTGAACGAAATGGCAGACGACAGAGAGAATTACACATTTAGCAAACACACTTATGCCTGTAGGAGCGCAAAGGTCACATGAGGTGAGGAAAAACCAGGTGTTTTCAATGAGCACAGATACCATTCCATACAGACCAAGGAGGGAATCAAGACAACTTACTCTAAACCTCAAAGGACTGAACTCAGCCCACTTTACACACCAGAAAAGATTATTGACAACTGGTCAGAATTTGAAAAACTATTTATCTATGTCTCTCTGGAGGAGAATCTAGTGGATGCACAGCAGCAAGCAACACAGCACGGAAAATCGGCTACACCCGGTGAGAAAAATAAACTGCAAAATAAAGGCAGTGAGTGACAGATATATTCTTCGAAACTTCGTTCAGGGGCTGTGATTGGCGTTGTTTTCAGCATATATTCACACACAGAAAGATGGGACCTAAGGGAGGACAATCGTGGGTCTGAGTGTCTTCGTGAGCATGAGTCAGCAAATGCAGCCCTTGTAGAATAACACTGCCTTGCCCTGATTCCATTGACCCGAAATCTCCAAATGTAGACGACCCTTCTACAGCGAACACATGCATGGGTCAGCCACAGGATGCTACCCCATTGGAACGGGAAAAAACATGAAAAGGCACCTCATCTTCTCATATCCTGGTACTCGGGTTCAAGCTTCCAGCCACTTTCCTGAAAATATCCCCACTTGGGGAAGTCAGCACTTTCAAAACCTTCTTTCTTATAGCTTGGAATTGGTTCCATGGATGAACTACAATGGGGAAGAATAAGACACGATGCCTATATATTTGGACAGACATATGGTGCTCTAATTTCAACTGCTGAACAAGAATTGACCCAAGTCTAAGCTTGCTCTCAGAAGGAGAATAGGGCTTGAAAATTTCCCGCTGATTTGTGACCAGTTCCAAAAGTGGGAAGTTGAGCAGGGGATCTCAGCGAGCCTATAATTCATGGCCCTGCAGGATGGTCAAAGACACCTAATGTGGACAAATGACTTGGGTTGAGCCAGAGAAAAGAACTTGAGAGCAAGGCAGAATTGCAAAAATGGGATTTCAATAGGGAGAAGCGTCTCGCCTGGTAAGAACCTAGAATGTGGCAGTACTTCTTCAAACATGCCTTTGTCGAAAAAGGGTGTATGCCTTAATCCTGAATATGTTTAGGATAAAGGCATACACCATTTTTGGTCCACCAGGCAGGGGCTCGGTGCAAAACAACACTACATAGTGCTATCACTTCCCATCTAAACAAAGGGTCATCTACGAAAAGTGTAAACACTAGAAATTCAGGGTAGCATGGAGGTAAATCGTACCCACATTTTGTGGATCCCGGGATGAACAATTGGAATCGGCACCATGGCGAAGTCTATGGTGTATTCAAAAATAATGTAAGAAACAAAGCTACAGCACATAGGACACTTCCACTCAAGGACGTATACTTTCAAGAAAAACAAAGAATCTCAGGTCACAGGCAACCCAACGTTTACTGCTGCTCTCTTTCCAAAAGCCTAGACTAGGATACAATCTAAATTTCCTTGGACGGAAAACATGGATGGAGAATATGTGATTCTTATCTACAATGATATATTACTGAGCCAGGAAATCAATGAAATAACGTCACTTGCCGCCACCGGAGTGTTCTTAGTTACAATCATTCTCAGTGAATTTAGTCCCATAGAAAAAAGTGGTTTATCAAAGATATGAGGTACAGGTGGAATATAAAATTGCATCCCTTGAACGAAATGGCAGACGACAGAAATAATTACACATTTAGCAAACCCACTTATGCCTGTAGGAGCGCAAAGGTCACTTGAGGTGAGGAAAAACCAGGTGTTTTCAATGAGCCCAGATATCATTCCATGTAGACCAAAGTGGGAATCAAGACAACTTACTCTAAACATCGAAGGATTGAACTCAGCCCACTTTACACACCAAAAAAGTTTATTGACATCTGGTCAGAATTTGAAAAACAATTTATCGATGTCTCTCTGGAAGAGAATGAAGTGGATGCACAGCAGCAAGCAACACAGCACTGAAAATCGGCTACACCCCGTGAGAAAAATAAACTGCAAAATAAAGGCAGTGAGGGAGAGATAAATTCTTCGAGACTTCATTCAGGGGCTGTGTTTGAAGTTGTTTTGAGCATATATTAACACACAGAAAGATGGGACCTAAGGGAGGACACTCGTGGGTCTAAGTGTCTTCGTGAGCATGAGTCAGCAAATGCAGCCCTTGTAGAATAACACTGCCTTTCCCTGATTCCATTGACCCGAAATCTCCAAATGCAGACCACCCTTCCTACACCGAACACATGCATGGGACAGCCACAGGATGCTACCCCATTGGAACGGGAAAAAAACATGAAAAGCCACCTCATATTCTCATATCCTGGTGCTCGGTTTCAAGCTTTCAGCCGCTCTTCTCAAAATATCCCCACTTGGGGAAGTCAGCACTTTCAAAACACCCTTTCTTATAGCTTGGAATTGGTTCCATGGATGAACTACAACGGGGAAGAACAAGAGATGATGGCTATACATTTGGACAGGCACATGGCGCTCTAATTTCAAATGCTGAACAAGAATTGACCCAAGTCTAATCTTGCTCTCAGAAGGAAAATTGGGCTTGAAAATTTCCTGCTGCTTTGGGACCAGTTCCCAAAGTGGGAAGTTGAGCAGGGGATCTCAGGGAGCCTATAATTCATGGCCCTGCAGGATGGTAAAAGGCACCTAATGTGAAAAAATGACTTGGGTTGAACCAGAGAAAAGAACGTGAGAGCAAGGCAGAATTGCAAATCTGGGATTTCAAGAGGGAGAAGCGTCTCGCCTGGTAAGAACCTAGAATGTGGCAGTACTTCTTCAACCATGCCTTTGTCGAAAAAGGGTGTATGCCTTTATCCTGAATATATTCCGGATAAAGGTATGCACCGTTTTTGGGCAACCAGGCAGGGGCTCGGTGCAAATCAACACTACATAGTGCTATCACTTCCCATCTAAACAAAGGGTCATCTACGAAAAGTGTAAAGACTAGAAATTCAGGGTAGCATGGAGGTAAATCGTACCCACATTTTGTGGATTCCGGGATGAACAATGGCAATCGGCACCCTGGCGAAGTCTATGGTGTATTCAAAAATAATGTAAGAAACAAAGCTACAGCACATCGGGCACTTCCACTCAAGGATGTATCCTTTCAAGAAAATCAAAAAACCTCAGGTCACAGGCAACCCAACGTTTACTGCTGCTCTCTTTCGAAAAGCCTAGACTAGGATACAATCTAAATTTTCTTGGACGGAAAACATGGATGGAGAATATGTGATTCTTATCTGCAATGATATATTACAGAGCCAGGAAATCAATGAAATAACGTCACTTGCCGCCAAAGGAGTGTTCGTAGTTACAATCATTCTCAGTGAATTTAGTCCCATAGAAAAAAGTGGTTTACCAAAGATATGAGGTACAGGTGGAATATAAAATTGCATCCCTTGAACGAAATGGCAGACGACAGAAATAATTACACATTTTGCAAACCCACTTATGCTTGTAGGAGCGCAAAGGTCACTTGAGGTGAGGAAAAACCAGGTGTTTTAAATGAGCACAGATACCATTCCATATAGAACAAAGAGGGAATCAGGACAACTAACTCTAAACCTCAAAGGACTGAACTCAGCCCACTTTACACACCAGACAAGATTATTTACAACTGGTCAGAATTTGAAAAACAATTTATCGATGTCTCTCTGGAAGAGAATCAAGTGGATGCACTGCAGCAAGCAGCACAGCAATGAAAATCGGCTACACCCCGTGAGGAAAATAAACTGCAAAATAAAGGCAGTGAGTGACAGATAAATTCTTCGAGACTTCGGTCAGGGGCGGTCATTGAAGTTGTTTTGAGCATATATTAACACACAGAAGGATCGGACCTAAGGGAGGACACTCGTGGGTCTCAGTGTCTTTGTGAGCATGAGTCAGCAAATGCAGCCCTTGTAGAATAACACTGCCTTTTCCTGATTCCATGGACCCGAAATCTACAAATGCAGACGACCCTTCCTACAGCGAACACATGCATGGGACAGCCACAGGAGGCTACACCATTGGAATGGCAAAAAACAAGAAAAGCCAACTCATCTTCTCATATCGTGGGCGACGGGTTCAAGCTTCCAGCCACTTTTCTGAAAATATCCCCAATTGGGGAAGTCAGCACTTTCAAAACACTCTTACTTATAGCTTGGAATTGGTTCCATGGATGAACTACAATGGGGAAGAATAAGAGACGATGCCTATATATTTGTACAGGCACATGGCGCTCTAATTTCCAAGGCTGAACAAGAATTGACCCAAGTCTAAGCTTGCTCTCAGAAGGAGAATAGGGCTTGAAAATTTCCTGCTGCTTTGGGACCAGTTCTGAAAGTGGGAAGGTGAGCAGGGGATCTCAGGGAGCCTATAATTCATGGCCCTGCAGGATGGTAAAAGGCACCTAATGTGGAAAAATGACTTGGGTTGAACCAGAGAAAAGAACTTGAGAGCAAGGCAGAATTGCAAAACTGGGGTTTCAAGAGGGAGATGCGTTTCGCCTGGTAAGAACCAGAATGTGGCAGTACTTCTTCAACCACGCCTGTGTCAAAAATGGGTGTATGCCTTTATCCTGAATATATTCAGGATAAAGGCATACACCGTTTTTGGGCAAGCAGGCAGGGACTCGGTGCAAATCAGCACTACATAATGCTATCACTTCCCATCAAAACAATGGGTCATGTACGAAAAGTGTAAAGACCAGAAATACAGGGTAACGTGGAGGTAAATCGTACCCACATTTTGTGGATTGTGGGATGACCAATGGCAATCGGTACCCTGGTGAAGTCTATGGTGTATTCGAAGATAAAGTAAGAAACTAAGCTACAGCACATAGGACACTTCCACTCAAGGAGGTATATTTTCAGGAAAAACAAAGAACCTCTGGTCACAGGCAACCCAACGTTTACTGTTGCTCTCTTTACAAAAGCCTCGACTAGGATACAATCTAAATTTCCTTGGACGGAAAACATGGATGAAGAATATGTGATTCTTATCTACAATGATATATTACTGAGCCAGGAAATCAATGAAATAACGTCACTTGCCGCCACCGTAGTGTTCTTAGTTACAATCATTCTCAGTGAATTTAGACACATAGAAAAAAGTGGTTTATCAAAGATATGAGGTACAGGTGGAATATATAATTGCGTCCCTTGAATGAAATGGCAGACGACAGAGAGAATTACACATTTAGCGAACACAATTATGCCTGTAGGAGCGCAAAGGTCACTTGAGGTGAGGAAAAACCAGGTGTTTTGAATGAGCACAGATACCATTCCATATAGACCAAAGAGGGAATCAAGACAACTTACTCTAAACCTCAAAGGACTGAACTCAGCCCACTTTACACACCAGAAAAGATTATTTACAACTGGTTAGAATTTGAAAAACAATTTATCGATGTCTCTCTGGAAGAGAATCTAGTGGATGCACAGCAGCAAGCAACAGAGCACTGAAAATCGGCTACACCCCGTGAGAAAAATAAACTGCAAAATAAAGGCAGTGAGTGACAGATAAATTCTTTGAGACTTCGTTCAGGGGCTGTCATTGAAGTTGTTTTGAGCATATATTAACACACAGAAGGATCGGACCTAAGGGAGAACACTCGTGGGTCTGAGTGTCTTCGTGAGCATGAGTCAGCAAATGCAGCCCTTGTAGAATAACACTCTCTTGCCCTGATTCCATTGACCCGAAATCTCCAAATGCAGACGACTCTTCCTACAGCTAACACATGCATGGGACAGCCACAAGATGCTACCCCATTGGAACGGGAAAAAACATGAAAACCACCTCATCTTCACATATCCTGGTGCTCGGGTTCAAGCTTCCAGCCACTTTCCTGAAAATATCCCCACTTGGGGAAGTCAGCACTTTCAAAACCTTCTTTCTTATAGCTTGGAATTGGTTCCATGGATGAACTACAATGGGGAAGAGTAAGACACGATGCCTATATATTTGGACAGGGACATGGTGCTCTAATATCAACTGCTGAACAAGAATTGACCCAAGTCTAAGCTTGCTCTCAGAAGGAGAATAGGGGTTGAAAATTTCCCGCTGCTTTGTGACCAGTTCCAAAATTGGGAAGTCGAGCAGGGGATCTCAGCGAGCCTATAATTCATGGGCCTGCAGGATGGTCAAAGACACCTAATGTGGACAAATGACTTGAGTTGAGCCAGATAAAAAATTTGAGAGCAAGGCAGAATTGCAAAAATAGGATTTCAAGATGGAGAAGGGTCTCTCCTGGTAAGAACCTAGTATGTGGCAGTACTTCTTCAACCATGCCTTTGTCGAGAAGGGGTGTATGCCTTTATAGTGAATATATTCCGGATAAAGGCATACACCGTTTTTGGGCAACCAGGCAGGGGCTCGGTGCAAATCAACACTACATAATGCTGTCACTTCCCATCAAAACAAAGTGTCATGTAGGAAAAGTGTAAAGACAAGAAATGCAGGGTAAAGTGGAGGTAAATCGTACCCACATTTTGTGGACCGTGGGATACCAATGGCAATCGGCAACCCTGGCGAAGTCTATGGTGTATTCGAAGGTAGAGTAAGAAACAAAGCTATAGCACATAGGACACTTCCATTCAAGGACGTATATTTTCAGGAAAACCAAAGAACCTCAGGTCACAGGCAACCCAACGTTTACTGCTTCTCTCTTTACAAAAGCCTCGACTAGGATACAATCTAAATTTCCTTGGACGGAAAACATGGATGGAGAATATGTGATTCTTATCTACAATGATATATTACTGAGCCAGGAAATCAATGAAGTAACGTCACTTGCCGGCAAAGGAGTGTTCCTAGTTACAATCATTCTCAGTAAATTTAGTCACATAGAAAAAAGTGGTTTATCAAAGATATGAGGTACAGGTGGAATACAAAATTGCATCCCATGAATGAAATGGCAGACGAGAGAAAGCATCACACATTTAGCAAACACACTTATGCCTGTAGGAGCGCGAAGGTCACTTGAGGTGAGGAAAAACCAGGTGTTTTCAATGAGCACAGATACCATTCCATATAGACCAAAGAGGGCATCAAGACAACTTACTCTAAACCTCAAAGGACTGAACTCAGCCCACTTTACACACCAGAAAAGATTATTTACAACTGGTTAGAATTTGAAAAACAATTTATCGATGTCTCTCTGGAAGAGAATCAAGTGGATGCACAGCCGCAAGCAACACAGCACTGAAAATCGGCTACACCCCGTGAGAAAAATAAACTGCAAAATAAAGGCAGTGAGTGAGAGATAAATTCTTCGAGACTTCGTTCAGGGGCTGTCATTGAAGTTGTTTTGAGCATATATTAACACACAGAATGATCGGACCTAAGGAAGGACACTCGTGGGTCTGAGTGTCTTCGTGAGCATGAGTCAGCAAATGCAGCCCTTGTAGAATAACACTGCCTTTTCCTGATTCCATGGACCCGAAATTTCCAAATGCAGACGACCCTTCCTACAGCGAACACATGCATGGGACAGCCACAGGATGCTACCCCATTGGAACGGCAAAAAAACATGAAAAGCCACCTCATCTTCTCATATCCTGGTGCTCGGGTTCAAGCTTTCAGCCGCTTTTCTGAAAATATACCCAATTGGGGAAGTCAGCACTTTCAAAACACTCTTACTTATAACTTGGAATTGGTTCCATGGATGAACTACAATGGGGAAGAATAAGAGACGATGGCTATATATTTGGACAGGCACATGGCGCTCTAATTTCCAATGCTGAACAAGAATTGACCCAAGTCTAAGCTTGCTCTCGGAAGGAGAATTGGGCTTGAAAATTTCCTGCTGCTTTGGGACCAGTTCCGAAAGTGGGAAGTTGAGCCGGGGATCTCAGGGAGCCTATAATTCATGGCCCTGCAGGATGGTAAAAGACACCTAATGTGGACAAATGACTTGGGTTGAGCCAGAGAAAAGAACTTGAGAGCAAGGCAGAATTGCAAAAATGGGATTTCAAGAGGGAGACGCGTCTCGCCTGGTAAGAACCTAGGATGTGGCAGTACTTCTTCAAACATGCCTTTGTCGAAAAAGGGTGTATGCCTTTATCCTGAATATCTTTAGGATAAAGGCATACACCGTTTTTGGGCAACCAGGCAGGGGCTCTGTGCAAATCAACACTACATAATGCTATCACTTCCCATCAAAACAAAGGGTCATGTACGAAAAGTGTAAAGACCAGAAATGCAGGGTAATGTGGAGGTAAATCGTACCCACATTTTGTGGATTGTGGGATGACCAATTGCAATCGGCACCCTGGCGAATTCTATGGTGTATTCGAAGATAAAGTAAGAAACAATGCTACAGCACATAGGACACTTCCATTCAAGGACGTATATTTTCAGGAAAACCAAAGAACCTCAGGTCACAGGCAACCCAACGTTTACTGCTGCTCTCTTTACAAAACCCTCGACTAGGATACAATCTAAATTTCCTTGGACGGAATACATGGATGGAGAATATGTGATTCTTATCTACAATGATATATTACAGAGCCAGGAAATCAATGAAATAACGTCACTTGGCGCCACCGGAGTGTTCTTAGTTACAATCATTCTCAGTGAATTTAGTCACATAGAAAAAAGTGGTTTATCAAAGATATGAGGTACAGGTGGAATATAAAATTGCATCTATTGAACGAAATGGCAGATGACAGAGAGAATTACACATTTAGCAAACACACTTATTCCTGTAGGAGCGCAAAGGTCACATGAGGTGAGGAAAAACCAGGTGTTTTCAATGAGCACAGATACCATTCCATATAGACCAAGGAGGGAATCAAGACAACTTACTCTAAACCTCAAAGGACTAAACTCAGCCCACTTTACACACCAGAAAAGATTATTGACAACTGGTCAGAATTTGAAAAACAATTTATCTATGTCTCTCTGGAAGAGAATCTAGTGGATGCACAGCAGCAAGCAACACAGCACGGAAAATCGGCTACACCCGGTGAGAAAAATAAACTGCAAAATAAAGGCAGTGAGTGACAGATAAATTTTTCAAGACTTCGTTCAGGGGCTGTGATTGGAGTTGTTTTCAGCATATATTCACACACAGAAAGATGGGACCTAAGGGAGGACAATCGTGGGTCTGAGTGTCTTCATGAGCATGAGTCAGCAAATGCAGCCCTTGTAGAATAACACTGCCTTGCCCTGATTCCATTGACCCGAAATCTCCAAATGTAGACGACCCTTCTACAGCAAACACATGCATGGGTCAGCCACAGGATGCTACCCCATTGGAACGGGAAAAAACATGAAAAGGCACCTCATCTTCTCATATCCTGGTACTCGGGTTCAAGCTTCCAGCCACTTTCCTGAAAATATCCCCACTTGGGGAAGTCAGCACTTTCAAAACCTTCTTTCTTATAGCTTGGAATTGGTTCCATGGATGAACTACAACGGGGAAGAATAAGACACGATGCCTATATATTTGGACAGGCATATGGTGCTCTAATTTCAACTGCTGAACAAGAATTGACCCAAGTCTAAGCTTGCTCTCAGAAGGAGAATAGGGCTTGAAAATTTCCCGCTGATTTTTGACCAGTTCCAAAAGTGGGAAGTTGAGCAGGGGATCTCAGGGAGCCTATAATTCATGGCCCTGCAGGATGGTCAAAGGCACCTAATGTGGACAAATGACTTGGGTTGAGCCAGAGAAAAGAACTTGAGAGCAAGGCAGAATTGCAAAAATGGGATTTCAAGAGGGAGACGCGTCTCGCCTGGTAAGAACATAGAATGTGGCAGTACTTCTTCAACCATGCCTTTGTCGAAAAACGGTGAATGCCTTTATCCTGAATATATTCCGAATAAAGGCATACACCGTTTTTGGGCAACCAGGCAGGGGCTCGGTGCAAATCAACACTACATAGTGCTATCACTTCCCATCTAAACAAAGGGTCATCTACGAAAAGTGTAAAGACTAGAAATTCAGGGTAGCATGGAGGTAAATCGTACCCACATTTTGTGGATTCCAGGATGAACAATGGCAATCGGCACCCTGGCGAAGTCTATGGTGTATTCAAAAATAATGTAAGAGACAAAGCTACAGCACATAGGACACTTCCACTCAAGGATGTATATTTTCAAGAAAACCAAAGAACCTCAGGTCACAGGCAACCCAACGTTTACTGCTTCTCTCTTTACAAAAGCCTCGACTAGGATACAATCTAAATTTCCTTGGACGGAAAACATGGATGGAGAATATGTGATTCTTATCTACAATGATATATTACTGAGCCAGGAAATCAATGAAGTAACGTCACTTGCCGCCAAAGGAGTGTTCGTAGTTACAATCATTCTCAGTAAATTTAGTCACATAGAAAAAAGTGGTTTATCAAAGATATGAGGTACAGGTGGAATACAAAATTGCGTCCCATGAATGAAATGGCAGACGAGAGAAAGCATCACACATTTAGCAAACACACTTATGCCTGTAGGAGCGCGAAGGTCACTTGAGGTGAGGAAAAAACAGGTGTTTTGAATGAGCACAGATACCATTCCATATAGACCAAGGAGGGAATCAAGACAACTTACTCTAAACCTCAAAGGACTGAACTCAGCCCACTTTACACACCAGAAAATATTATTTACAACTGGTTAGAATTTGAAAAACAATTTATCGATGTCTCTCTGGAAGAGAATCAAGTGGATGCACAGCAGCAAGCAACACAGCACTGAAAATCGGCTACACCCCGTGAGAAAAATAAACTGCAAAATAAAGGCAGTGAGTGAGAGATAAATTCTTCGAGACTTCGTTCAGGGGCTGTCATTGAAGTTCTTTTGAGCATATATTAACACACAGAAGGATCGGACCTAAGGGAGGACACTCGTGGGTCTGAGTGTCTTCGTGAGCATGAGTCAGCAAATGCAGCCCTTGTCGAATAACACTGCCTTTTCCTGATTCCATGGACCCGAAATCTCCAAATGCAGACGACCCTTCCTACAGCTAACACATGTATGGGACAGCCACAGGATGCTACCCCATTGGAACGGGAAAAAACATGAAAAGGCACCTCATCTTCTCATATCCTGGTGCTCGGGTTCAAGCTTCCAGCCACTTTCCTGAAAATATCCCCACTTGGGGAAGTCAGCACTTTCAAAACCTTCTTTCTTATAGCTTGGAATTGGTTCCATGGATGAACTACAACGGGGAAGAGTAAGACACGATGCCTATATATTTGGACAGGGACATGGTGCTCTAATATCAACTGCTGAACAAGAATTGACCCAAGTCTAAGCTTGCTCTCAGAAGGAGAATAGGGCTTGAAAATTTCCCGCTGCTTTGTGACCAGTTCCAAAATTGGGAAGTCGAGCAGGGGATCTCAGCGAGCCTATAATTCATGGGCCTGCAGGATGGTCAAAGACACCTAATGTGGACAAATGACTTGAGTTGAGCCAGATAAAAAATTTGAGAGCAAGGCAGAATTGCAAAAATAGGATTTCAAGATGGAGAAGGGTCTCTCCTGGTAAGAACCTAGTATGTGGCAGTACTTCTTCAACCATGCCTTTGTCAAGAAGGGGTGTATGCCTTTATAGTGAATATATTCCGGATAAAGGCATACACCGTTTTTGGGCAACCAGGCAGGGGCTCGGTGCAAATCAACACTACATAATGCTGTCACTTCCCATCAAAATAAAGTGTCATGTAGGAAAAGTGTAAAGACAAGAAATGCAGGGTAAAGTGGAGGTAAATCGTACCCACATTTTGTGGACCGTGGGATACCAATGGCAATCGGCAACCCTGGCGAAGTCTATGGTGTATTCGAAGGTAGAGTAAGAAACAAAGCTATAGCACATAGGACACTTCCATTCAAGGACGTATATTTTCAGGAAAACCAAAGAACCTCAGGTCACAGGCAACCCAACGTTTACTGCTTCTCTCTTTACAAAAGCCTCGACTAGGATACAATCTAAATTTCCTTGGACGGAAAACATGGATGGAGAATATGTGATTCTTATCTTCAATGATATATTACTGAGCCAGGAAATCAATGAAGTAACGTCACTTGCCGGCAAAGGAGTGTTCCTAGTTACAATCATTCTCAGTAAATTTAGTCACATAGAAAAAAGTGGTTTATCAAAGATATGAGGTACAGGTGGAATACAAAATTGCATCCCATGAATGAAATGGCAGACGAGAGAAAGCATCACACATTTAGCAAACACACTTATGCCTGTAGGAGCGCGAAGGTCACTTGAGGTGAGGAAAAACCAGGTGTTTTCAATGAGCACAGATACCATTCCATATAGACCAAAGAGGGCATCAAGACAACTTACTCTAAACCTCAAAGGACTGAACTCAGCCCACTTTACACACCAGAAAAGATTATTTACAACTGGTTAGAATTTGAAAAACAATTTATCGATGTCTCTCTGGAAGAGAATCAAGTGGATGCACAGCCGCAAGCAACACAGCACTGAAAATCGGCTACACCCCGTGAGAAAAATAAACTGCAAAATAAAGGCAGTGAGTGAGAGATAAATTCTTCGAGACTTCGTTCAGGGGCTGTCATTGAAGTTGTTTTGAGCATATATTAACACACAGAATGATCGGACCTAAGGAAGGACACTCGTGGGTCTGAGTGTCTTCGTGAGCATGAGTCAGCAAATGCAGCCCTTGTAGAATAACACTGCCTTTTCCTGATTCCATGGACCCGAAATTTCCAAATGCAGACGACCCTTCCTACAGCGAACACATGCATGGGACAGCCACAGGATGCTACCCCATTGGAACGGCAAAAAAACATGAAAAGCCACCTCATCTTCTCATATCCTGGTGCTCGGGTTCAAGCTTTCAGCCACTTTTCTGAAAATATACCCAATTGGGGAAGTCAGCACTTTCAAAACACTCTTACTTATAACTTGGAATTGGTTCCATGGATGAACTACAATGGGGAAGAATAAGAGACGATGGCTATATATTTGGACAGGCACATGGAGCTCTAATTTCCAATGCTGAACAAGAATTGACCCAAGTCTAAGCTTGCTCTCGGAAGGAGAATTGGGCTTGAAAATTTCCTGCTGCTTTGGGACCAGTTCCGAAAGTGGGAAGTTGAGCCGGGGATCTCAGGGAGCCTATAATTCATGGCCCTGCAGGATGGTAAAAGACACCTAATGTGGACAAATGACTTGGGTTGAGCCAGAGAAAAGAACTTGAGAGCAAGGCAGAATTGCAAAAATGGGATTTCAAGAGGGAGACGCGTCTCGCCTGGTAAGAACCTAGGATGTGGCAGTACTTCTTCAAACATGCCTTTGTCGAAAAAGGGTGTATGCCTTTATCCTGAATATCTTTAGGATAAAGGCATACACCGTTTTGGGGCAACCAGGCAGGGGCTCTGTGCAAATCAACACTACATAATTCTATCACTTCCCATCAAAACAAAGGGTCATGTACGAAAAGTGTAAAGACCAGAAATGCAGGGTAATGTGGAGGTAAATCGTACCCACATTTTGTGGATTGTGGGATGACCAATTGCAATCGGCACCCTGGCGAATTCTATGGTGTATTCGAAGATAAAGTAAGAAACAATGCTACAGCACATAGGACACTTCCATTCAAGGACGTATATTTTCAGGAAAACCAAAGAACCTCAGGTCACAGGCAACCCAACGTTTACTGCTGCTCTCTTTACAAAACCCTCGACTAGGATACAATCTAAATTTCCTTGGATGGAATACATGGATGGAGAATATGTGATTCTTATCTACAATGATATATTACAGAGCCAGGAAATCAATGAAATAACGTCACTTGGCGCCACCAGAGTGTTCTTAGTTACAATCATTCTCAGTGAATTTAGTCACATAGAAAAAAGTGGTTTATCAAAGATATGAGGTACAGGTGGAATATAAAATTGCATCTATTGAACGAAATGGCAGATGACAGAGAGAGTTACACATTTAGCAAACACACTTATTCCTGTAGGAGCGCAAAGGTCACATGAGGTGAGGAAAAACCAGGTGTTTTCAATGAGCACAGATACCATTCCATATAGACCAAGGAGGGAATCAAGACAACTTACTCTAAACCTCAAAGGACTAAACTCAGCCCACTTTACACACCAGAAAAGATTATTGACAACTGGTCAGAATTTGAAAAACAATTTATCTATGTCTCTCTGGAAGAGAATCTAGTGGATGCACAGCAGCAAGCAACACAGCACGGAAAATCGGCTACACCCGGTGAGAAAAATAAACTGCAAAATAAAGGCAGTGAGTGACAGATAAATTTTTCAAGACTTCGTTCAGGGGCTGTGATTGGAGTTCTTTTCAGCATATATTCACACACAGAAAGATGGGACCTAAGGGAGGACAATCGTGGGTCTGAGTGTCTTCATGAGCATGAGTCAGCAAATGCAGCCCTTGTAGAATAACACTGCCTTGCCCTGATTCCATTGACCCGAAATCTCCAAATGTAGACGACCCTTCTACAGCAAACACATGCATGGGTCAGCCACAGGATGCTACCCCATTGGAACGGGAAAAAACATGAAAAGGCACCTCATCTTCTCATATCCTGGTACTCGGGTTCAAGCTTCCAGCCACTTTCCTGAAAATATCCCCACTTGGGGAAGTCAGCACTTTCAAAACCTTCTTTCTTATAGCTTGGAATTGGTTCCATGGATGAACTACAACGGGGAAGAATAAGACACGATGCCTATATATTTGGACAGGCATATGGTGCTCTAATTTCAACTGCTGAACAAGAATTGACCCAAGTCTAAGCTTGCTCTCAGAAGGAGAATAGGGCTTGAATATTTCCCGCTGATTTGTGACCAGTTCCAAAAGTGGGAAGTTGAGCAGGGGATCTCAGGGAGCCTATAATTCATGGCCCTGCAGGATGGTCAAAGGCACCTAATGTGGACAAATGACTTGGGTTGAGCCAGAGAAAAGAACTTGAGAGCAAGGCAGAATTGCAAAAATGGGATTTCAAGAGGGAGACGCGTCTCGCCTGGTAAGAACATAGAATGTGGCAGTACTTCTTCAACCATGCCTTTGTCGAAAAACGGTGAATGCCTTTATCCTGAATATATTCCGAATAAAGGCATACACCGTTTTTGGGCAACCAGGCAGGGGCTCGGTGCAAATCAACACTACATAGTGCTATCACTTCCCATCTAAACAAAGGGTCATCTACGAAAAGTGTAAAGACTAGAAATTCAGGGTAGCATGGAGGTAAATCGTACCCACATTTTGTGGATTCCAGGATGAACAATGGCAATCGGCACCCTGGCGAAGTCTATGGTGTATTCAAAAATAATGTAAGAGACAAAGCTACAGCACATAGGACACTTCCACTCAAGGATGTATATTTTCAAGAAAACCAAAGAACCTCAGGTCACAGGCAACCCAACGTTTACTGCTTCTCTCTTTACAAAAGCCTCGACTAGGATACAATCTAAATTTCCTTGGACGGAAAACATGGATGGAGAATATGTGATTCTTATCTACAATGATATATTACTGAGCCAGGAAATCAATGAAGTAACGTCACTTGCCGCCAAAGGAGTGTTCGTAGTTACAATCATTCTCAGTAAATTTAGTCACATAGAAAAAAGTGGTTTATCAAAGATATGAGGTACAGGTGGAATACAAAATTGTGTCCCATGAATGAAATGGCAGACGAGAGAAAGCATCACACATTTAGCAAACACACTTATGCCTGTAGGAGCGCGAAGGTCACTTGAGGTGAGGAAAAACCCGGTGTTTTCAATGAGCACAGATACCATTCCATATAGACCAAAGAGGGAATCAAGACAACTTACTCTAAACCTCAAAGGACTGAACTCAGCCCACTTTACACACCAGCAAAGATTATTTACAACTGGTTAGAATTTGAAAAACAATTTATCGATGTCTCTCTGGAAGAGAATCAAGTGGATGCACAGCAGCAAGCAACACAGCACTGAAAATCGGCTACACCCCGTGAGAAAAATAAACTGCAAAATAAAGGCAGTGAGTGAGAGATAAATTCTTCGAGACTTCGTTCAGGGGCTGTCATTGAAGTTCTTTTGAGCATATATTAACACACAGAAGGATCGGACCTAAGGGAGGATACTCGTGGGTCTGAGTGTCTTCGTGAGCATGAGTCAGCAAATGCAGCCCTTGTCGAATAACATTGCCTTTTCCTGATTCCATGGACCCGAAAACTCCAAATGCAGACGACCCTTCTACAGCGAACACATGCATGGGTCATCCACAGGATGCTACCCCATTGGAACGGGAAAAAACATGAAAAGGCACCTCATCTTCTCATATCCTGGTGCTCGGGTTCAAGCTTCCAGCCACTTTCCTGAAAATATCCCCACTTGCGGAAGTCAGCACTTTCAAAACCTTCTTTCTTAGAGCTTGGAATTGCTTCCATGGATGAACTACAATGGGGAAGAATTAGACACGATGCCTTTATATTTGGACAGGCATATGGTGCTCTAATTTCAACTGCTGAACAATAATTGACCCAAGTCTAAGCTTGCTCTCAGAAGGAGAATAGGGCTTGAATATTTCCCGCTGATTTGTGACCAGTTCCAAAAGTGGGAAGTTGAGCAGGGGATCTCAGCGAGCCTATAATTCATGGGCCTGCAGGATGGTCAAAGACACCTAATGTGGACAAATGACTTGGGTTGAGCCAGAGAAAAGAACTTGAGAGCAAGGCAGAATTGCAAAAATGGGATATCAAGAGGGAGACGCGTCTCGCCTGGTAAGAACCTAGAATGTGGCAGTACTTCTTCAACCATGCCTTTGTCGAAAAACGGTGAATGCCTTTATCCTGAATATATTCCGAATAAAGGCATACACCGTTTTTGGGCAACCAGGCAGGGGCTCGGTGCAAATCAACACTACATAGTGCTATCACTTCCCATCTAAACAAAGGGTCATCTACGAAAAGTGTAAAGACTAGAAATTCAGGGTAGCATGGAGGTAAATCGTACCCAAATTTTGTGGATTCCAGGATGAAAAATGGCAATCGGCACCCTGGCGAATTCTATGGTGTATTCAAAAATAATGTAAGAAACAAAGCTACAGCACATAGGACACTTCCACTCAAGGATGTATATTTTCAAGAAAACCAAAGAACCTCAGGTCACAGGCAACCCAACGTTTTCTGCTGCTCTCTTTACAAAAGCCTCGACTAGGATACAATCTAAATTTCCTTGGACGGAAAACATGGATGGAGAATATGTGATTCTTATCTACAATGATATATTACTGAGCCAGGAAATCAATGAAATAACGTCACTTGCCGCCAAAGGAGTGTTCGTAGTTACAATCATTCTCAGTAAATTTAGTCACATAGAAAAAAGTGGTTTATCAAAGATATGAGGTACAGGTGGAATACAAAATTGCGTCCCATGAATGAAATGGCAGACGAGAGAAAGCATCACACATTTAGCAAACACACTTATGCCTGTAGGAGCGCGAAGGTCACTTGAGGTGAGGAAAAAACAGGTGTTTTGAATGAGCACAGATACCATTCCATATAGACCAAGGAGGGAATCAAGACAACTTACTCTAAACCTCAAAGGACTGAACTCAGCCCACTTTACACACCAGAAAATATTATTTACAACTGGTTAGAATTTGAAAAACAATTTATCGATGTCTCTCTGGAAGAGAATCAAGTGGATGCACAGCAGCAAGCAACACAGCACTGAAAATCGGCTACACCCCGTGAGAAAAATAAACTGCAAAATAAAGGCAGTGAGTGAGAGATAAATTCTTCGAGACTTCGTTCAGGGGCTGTCATTGAAGTTCTTTTGAGCATATATTAACACACAGAAGGATCGGACCTAAGGGAGGATACTCGTGGGTCTGAGTGTCTTCGTGAGCATGAGTCAGCAAATGCAGCCCTTGTCGAATAACATTGCCTTTTCCTGATTCCATGGACCCGAAAACTCCAAATGCAGACGACCCTTCTACAGCGAACACATGCATGGGTCATCCACAGGATGCTACCCCATTGGAACGGGAAAAAACATGAAAAGGCACCTCATCTTCTCATATCCTGGTGCTCGGGTTCAAGCTTTCAGCCGCTTTTCTGAAAATATACCCAATTGGGGAAGTCAGCACTTTCAAAACACTCTTACTTATAACTTGGAATTGGTTCCATGGATGAACTACAACGGGGAAGAATAAGAGACGATGGCTATATATTTGGACAGGCACATGGCGCTCTAATTTCCAATGCTGAACAAGAATTGACCCAAGTCTAAGCTTGCTCTCAGAAGGAGAATTGGGCTTGAAAATTTCCTGCTGCTTTGGGACCTGTTCTGAAAGTGGGAAGTTGAGCCGGGGATCTCAGAGAGCCTATAATTCATGGCCCTACAGGATGGTAAAAGGCACGTAATGTGGAAAAATGACTTGGGTTGAACCAGAGAAAAGAACTTGAGAGCAAGGCAGAATTGCAAAACTAGGATTTCAAGAGGGAGAAGCGTCTCGCCTGGTAAGAACCTAGGATGTGGCAGTACTTCTTCAAACACGCCTTTGTCGAAAAAGGGTGTATGTCTTTATCCTGAATATCTTTAGGATAAAGGCATACACCGTTTTTGGGCAACCAGGGAGGGGCTCTGTGCAAATCAACACTACATAATGCTATCACTTCCCATCAAAACAAAGGGTCATGTATGAAAAGTGTAAAGACCAGAAATGCAGGGTAACGTGGAGGTAAATCGTACCCACATTTTGTGGATTGTGGGATGAACAATTGCAATCGGCACCCTGGCGAATTCTATGGTGTATTCGAAGATAAAGTAAGAAACAATGCTACAGCACATAGGACACTTCCACTCAAGGACGTATATTTTCAAGGAAACCAAAGAACCTCAGGTCACAGGCAACCCAACATTTACTGCTGCTCTCTTTACAAAAGCCTCGACGAGGATACAATCTAAATATCCTTGGACAGAAACATGGATGAAGAATATGTGATTCTTATCTACAATGATATATTACAGAGCCAGGAAATCAATGAAATAACGTCACTTGCGCCACCGGAGTGTTGTTAGTTACAATCATTCTCAGTGAATTTAGTCACATAGAAAAAAGTGGTTTATCAAAGATATGAGGTACAGGTGGAATATAAAATTGCGTCCCTTGAACGAAATGGCAGACGACAGAGAGAATTACACATTTAGCAAACACACTTATGCCTGTAGGAGCGCAAAGGTCACATGAGGTGAGGAAAAACCAGGTGTTTTCAATGAGCACAGATACCATTCCATATAGACCAAGGAGGGAATCAAGACAACTTACTCTAAACCTCAAAGGACTGAACTCAGCCTACTTTACACACCAGAAAAGATTATTGACAACTGGTCAGAATTTGAAAAACAATTTATCTATGTCTCTCTGGAAGAGAATCTAGTGGATGCACAGCAGCAAGCAACACAGCACGGAAAATCGGCTACACCCGGTGAGAAAAATAAACTGCAAAATAAAGGCAGTGAGTGACAGATAAATTCTTCGAGACTTCGTTCAGGGGCTGTGATTGGAGTTGTTTTCAGCATATATTCACACACAGAAAGATGGGACCTAAGGGAGGACAATCGTGGGTCTGAGTGTCTTCGTGAGCATGAGTCAGCAAATGCAGCCCTTGTAGAATAACACTGCCTTGCCCTGATTCCATTGACCTGAAATCTCCAAATGTAGACGACCCTTCTACAGCGAACACATGCATGTGTCAGCCACAGGATGCTACCCCATTGGAATGGGAAAAAA
This sequence comes from Kogia breviceps, assembly GCF_026419965.1. Lineage (NCBI taxonomy): Eukaryota > Metazoa > Chordata > Mammalia > Artiodactyla > Physeteridae > Kogia > Kogia breviceps. The sequence continues at coordinate 38,275,627 of NC_081329.1, forward strand.
CATGAAAAGGCACCTCATCTTCTCATATCCTGGTGCTCGGTTTCAAGCTTCCAGCCACTTTCCTGAAAATATCCCCACTTGGGGAAGTCAGCACTTTCAAAACCTTCTTTCTTAGAGCTTGGAATTGCTTCCATGGATGAACTACAACGGGGAAGAATAAGAATAGATGCCTATATATTTGGACAGGCATATGGTGCTCTAATTTCAACTGCTGAACAAGAATTGACCCAAGTCTAAGCTTGCTCTCAGAAGGAGAATAGGGCTTGAAAATTTCCCGCTGCTTTGTGACCAGTTCCAAAAGTGGGAAGTTGAGCAGGGGATCTCATGGAGCCTATAATTCATGGGTCTGCAGGATGGTCAAAGACACCTAATGTGGACAAATGACTTGGGTTGAGCCAGAGAAAAGAACTTGAGAGCAAGGCAGAATTGCAAAAATGGGATTTCAAGAGGGAGACGCGTCTCGCCTGGTAAGAACCTAGAATGTGGCAGTACTTCTTCAACCATGCCTTTGTCGAAAAACGGTGTATGCCTTTATCCTGAATATCTTTAGGATAAAGGCATACACCGTTTTTGGGCAACCAGGCAGGGGCTCGGTGCAAATCAACACTACATAGTGCTATCACTTTCCATCTAAACAAAGGGTCATCTACGAAAAGTGTAAAGACTAGAAATTCAGGGTAGCGTGGAGGTAAATCGTACCCACATTTTGTGGATTCCAGGATGAACAATGGCAATCGGCACCCTGGCGAAGTCTATGGTGTATTCAAAAATAATGTAAGAAACAAAGCTACAGCACATAGGACACTTCCATTCAAGGACATATATTTTCAGGAAAACCAAAGAACCTCAGGTCACAGGCAACCCAACGTTTACTGCTGCTCTCTTTACAAAAGCCTCGACTAGGATACAATCTAAATTTCCTTGGACGGAAAACATGGATGGAGAATATGTGATTCTTATCTACAATGATATATTACTGAGCCAGGAAATTAATGAAATAACGTCACTTGCCGCCAAAGGGGTGTTCGTAGTTACAATCATTCTCAGTAAATTTAGTCACATAGAAAAAAGTGGTTTATCAAAAATATGAGGTACAGGTGGAATACAAAATTGCGTCCCATGAATGAAATGGCAGACGAGAGTAAGCATCACACATTTAGCAAACACACTTATGCCTGTAGGAGCGCGAAGGTCACTTGAGGTGAGGAAAAAACAGGTGTTTTGAATGAGCACAGATACCATTCCATATAGACCAAAGAGGGCATCAAGACAACTTACTCTAAACCTCAAAGGACTGAACTCAGCCCACTTTACACACGAGAAAAGATTATTTACAACTGGTTATAATTTGAAAAACAATTTATCGATGTCTCTCTGGAAGAGAATCAAGTGGATGCACAGCAGCAAGCAGCACAGCACTCAAAATCGGCTACACCCCGTGAGAAAAATAAACTGCAAAATAAAGGCAGAGAGTGAGAGATAAATTCTTCGAGACTTCGTTCAGGGGCTGTCATTGAAGTTGTTTTGAGCATATATTAACACACAGAAGGATCGGACCTAAGGGAGGACACTCGAGGGTCTGAGTGTCTTCGTGAGCATGAGTCAGCAAATGCAGCCCTTGTCGAATAACACTGCCTTTTCCTGATTCCATGGACCCGAATTCTCCAAATGCAGACGACCCTTCCTACAGCGAACACATGCATGGGACAGCCACAGGATGCTACCCCATTGGAACGGCAAAAAAACATGAAAAGCCACCTCATCTTCTCATATCCTGGTGCTCGGGTTCAAGCTTTCAGCCGCTTTTCTGAAAATATACCCAATTGGGGAAGTCAGCACTTTCAAAACACTCTTACTTATAACTTGGAATTGGTTCCATGGATGAACTACAACGGGGAAGAATAAGAGACGATGGCTATATATTTGGACAGGCACATGGCGCTCTAATTTCCAATGCTGAACAAGAATTGACCCAAGTCTAAGCTTGCTCTCGGAAGGAGAATTGAGCTTGAAAATTCCCTGCTGCTTTAGGACCAGTTCCGAAAGTGGGAAGTTGAGCTGGGGATCTCAGGGAGCCTATAATTCATGGCCCTGCAGGATGGTCAAAGACACCCAATGTGGACAAATGACTTGGGTTGAGCCAGAGAAAAGAACTTGAGAGCAAGGCAGAATTGCAAAAATGGGATTTCAAGAGGGAGACGCGTCTCGCCTGGTAAGAACCTAGAATGTGGCAGTACTTCTTCAACCATGCCTTTGTCGAAAAACGGTGTATGCCTTTATCCTGAATATATTCCGAATAAAGGCATACACCGCTTTTGGGCAACCAGGCAGGGGCTCGGTGCAAATCAACACTACATAGTGCTATCACTTCCCATCTAAACAAAGGGTCATCTACGAAAAGTGTAAAGACTAGAAATTCAGGGTAGCATGGAGGTAAATCGTACCCACATTTTGTGGATTCCAGGATGAACAATGGCAATCGGCACCCTGGCGAAGTCTATGGTGTATTCAAAAATAATGTAAGAAACAAAGCTACAGCACATAGGACACTTCCACTCAAGGACGTATATTTTCAAGAAAACCAAAGAACCTCAGGTCACAGGCAACCCAACGTTTACTGCTGCTCTCTTTACAAAAGCCTCGACTAGGATACAATCTAAATTTCCTTGGACGGAAAACATGGATGGAGAATATGTGATTCTTATCTACAATGATATATTACTGAGCCAGGAAATCAATGAAATAACGTCACTTGCCGCCAAAGGAGTGTTCGTAGTTACAATCATTCTCAGTAAATTTAGTCACATAGAAAAAAGTGGTTTATCAAAGATATGAGGTACAGGTGGAATACAAAATTGCGTCCCATGAATGAAATGGCAGACGAGAGAAAGCATCACACATTTAGCAAACACACTTATGCCTGTAGGAGCGCGAAGGTCACTTGAGGTGAGGAAAAACCAGGTGTTTTCAATGAGCACAGATACCATTCCATATAGACCAAGGAGGGAATCAAGACAACTTACTCTAAACCTCAAAGGACTGAACTCAGCCCACTTTACACACCAGAAAATATTATTTAGAACTGGTTAGAATTTGAAAAACAATTTATCGATGTCTCTCTGGAAGAGAATCAAGTGGATGCACAGCAGCAAGCAACACAGCACTCAAAATCGGCTACACCCCGTGAGAAAAATGAACTGCAAATTAAAGGCAGTCAGTGAGAGATAAATTCTTCAAGACTTCGTTCAGGGGCTGTCATTGAAGTTGTTTTTAGCATATATTAACACACAGAAGGATCGGACCTAAGGGAGGACACTCGTGGGTCTGAGTGTCTTCGTGAGCATGAGTCAGCAAATGCAGCCGTTGTTGAATAACACTGCCTTTTCCTGATTCCATGGACCCGAAATCTCCAAATGCAGACGACCCTTCCTACAGCGAACACATGCATGGGACAGCCACAGGATGCTACCCCATTGGAACGGCAAAAAACATGAAAAGCCACCTCATCTTCTCATATCCTGGTGCTCGGGTTCAAGCTTTCAGCCGCTTTTCTGAAAATATACCCAATTGGGGAAGTCAGCACTTTCAAAACACTCTTACTTATAACTTGGAATTGGTTCCATGGATGAACTACAATGGGGAGGAATAAGAGACGATGACTATATATTTGGACAGGCACATGGCGCTCTAATTTCCAATGCTGAACAAGAATTGACCCAAGTCTAAGCTTGCTCTCGGAAGGAGAATTGGGCTTGAAAATTTCCTGCTGCTTTGGGACCAGTTCCGAAAGTGGGAAGTTGAGCAGGGGATCTCAGGGAGCCTATAATTCATGGCCCTGCAGGATGGTAAAAGGCACGTAATGTGGATAAATGACTTGGGTTGAACCAGAGAAAAGAACTTGAGAGCAAGGCAGAATTGCAAAACTGGGATTCCAAGAGGGAAAAGCGTCTCGCCTGGTAAGAACCTAGGATGTGGCAGTACTTCTTCAAACATGCCTTTTTCGAAAAAGGGTGTATGCCTTTATCCTGAATATCTTAAGGATAAAGGCATACACCGTTTTGGGGGAACCAGGAAGGGGCTCTGTGCAAATCAACACTACATAATGCTATCACTTCCCATCAAAACAAAGGGTCATGTACGAAAAGTGTAAAGACCAGAAATGCAGGGTAACGTGGAGGTAAATCGTACCCACATTTTGTGGATTGTGGGATGAACAATTGCAATCGGCACCCTGGCGAATTCTATGGTGTATTCGAAGATAAAGTAAGAAACAATGCTACAGCACATGGGACACTTCCATTCAAGGACGTATATTTTCAGGAAAACCAAAGAACCTCAGGTCACAGGCAACCCAACGTTTACTGCTGCTCTCTTTACAAAAGCCTCGACGAGGATACAATCTAAATTTCCTTGGACGGAATACATGGATGGAGAATATGTGATTCTTATCTACAATGATATATTACAGAGCCAGGAAATCAATGAAATAACGTCACTTGGCGCCACCGGAGTGTTCTTAGTTACAATCATTCTCAGTGAATTTAGTCACATAGAAAAAAGTGGTTTATCAAAGATATGAGGTACAGATGGAATATAAAATTGCGTCCCATGAACGAAATGGCAGACGACAGAGAGAATTACACATTTAGCAAACACACTTATGCCTGTAGGAGCGCAAAGGTCACATGAGGTGAGGAAAAACCAGGTGTTTTCAATGAGCACAGATACCATTCCATATAGACAAAGGAGGGAATCAAGACAACTTACTCTAAACCTCAAAGGACTGAACTCAGCCCACTTTACACACCAGAAAAGATTATTGACAACTGGTCAGAATTTGAAAAACAATTTATCTATGTCTCTCTGGAAGAGAATCTAGTGGATGCACAGCAGCAAGCAACACAGCACGGAAAATCGGCTACACCTGGTGAGAAAAATAAACTGCAAAATAAAGGCAGTGAGTGACAGATAAGTTTTTCGAGACTTCGTTCAGGGGCTGTGATTGGAGTTCTTTTCAGCATATATTCACACACAGAAAGATGGGACCTAAGGGAGGACAATCGTGGGTCTGAGTGTCTTCGTGAGCATGAGTCAGCAAATGCAGCCCTTGTAGAATAACACTGCCTTGCCCTGATTCCATTGACCCGAAATCTCCAAATGTAGACGACCCTTCTACAGCAAACACATGCATGGGTCAGCCACAGGATGCTACCCCATTGGAACGGGAAAAAACATGAAAAGGCACCTCATCTTCTCATATCCTGGTGCTCGGGTTCAAGCTTCCAGCCACTTTCCTGAAAATATCCCCACTTGCGGAAGTCAGCACTTTCAAAACCTTCTTTCTTATAGCTTGGAATTGGTTCCATGGATGAACTACAACGGGGAAGAATAAGACACGATGCCTATATATTTGGACAGGCATATGGTGCTCTAATTTCAACTGCTGAACAAGAATTGACCCAAGTCTAAGCTTGCTCTCAGAAGGAGAATAGGGCTTGAAAATTTCCCGCTGATTTGTGACCAGTTCCAAAATTTGGAAGTTGAGCAGGGGATCTCAGCGAGCCTATAATTCATGGGCCTGCAGGATGGTCAAAGACACCTAATGTGGACAAATAACTTGGGTTGTGCCAGAGAAAAGAACTTGAGAGCAAGGCAGAATTGCAAAAATGGGATTTCAAGAGGGAGACGCGTCTCGCCTGGTAAGAACCTAGACTGTGGCAGTACTTCTTCAACCATGCCTTTGTCGAAAAACGGTGTATGCCTTTATCCTGAATATATTCCGAAATAAGGCATACACCGTTTTTGGGCAACCAGGCAGGGGCTCGGTGCAAATCAACACTACATAGTGCTATCACTTCCCATCTAAACAAAGGGTCATCTACGAAAAGTGTAAAGACTAGAAATTCAGGGTAGCGTGGAGGTAAATCGTACCCACATTTTGTGGATTTCAGGATGAACAATGGCAGTTGGCACCCTGGCGAAGTCTATGGTGTATTCAAAAATAATGTAAGAAACAAGGCTACAGCACATAGGACACTTCCACTCAAGGACGTATATTTTGAAGAAAACCAAAGAACCTCAGGTCACAGGCAACCCAACGTTTACTGCTGCTCTCTTTACAAAAGCCTCGACGAGGATACAATCTAAATTTCCTTGGATGGAAAACATGGATGGAGAATATGTGATTCTTATCTACAATGATATATTACTGAGCCAGGAAATCAATGAAATAACGTCACATGGCGCCACCGGAATGTTCTTAGTTACAATCATTCTCAGTAAATTTAGTCACATAGAAAAAAGTGGTTTATCAAAGATATGAGGTACAGGTGGAATATAAAATTGCGTCCCTTGAACGAAATGGCAGACGACAGAGAGAATTACACATTTAGCAAACACACTTATGCCTGTAGGAGCGCAAAGGTCACATGAGGTGAGGAAAAACCAGGTGTTTTCAATGAGCAGAGATACCATTCCATATAGACCAAGGAGAGAATCAAGACAACTTACTCTAAACCTCAAAGGACTGAACTCAGCCCACTTTACACACCAGAAAAGATTATTGACAAGTGGTCAGAATTTGAAAAACAATTTATCTATGTCTCTCTGGAAGAGAATCTAGTGGATGCACAGCAGCAAGCAACACAGCACGGAAAATCGGCTACACCCGGTGAGAAAAATAAAGTGCAAAATAAAGGCAGTGAGTGACAGATAAATTTTTCGAGACTTCGTTCAGGGGCTGTGATTGGAGTTGTTTTCAGCATATATTCACACACAGAAAGATGGGACCTAAGGGAGGACAATCGTGGGTCTGAGTGTCTTCGTGAGCATGAGTCAGCAAATGCAGCCCTTGTAGAATAACACTGCCTTGCCCTGATTCCATTGACCCGAAATCTCCAAATGTAGACGACCCTTCTACAGCAAACACATGCATGGGTCAGCCACATGATGCTACCCCATTGGAACGGGAAAAAACATGAAAAGGCACCTCATCTTCTCATATCCTGGTGCTCGGGTTCAAGCTTCCAGCCACTTTCCTGAAAATATCCCCACTTGGGTAAGTCAGCACTTTCAAAACCTTCTTTCTTATAGCTTGGAATTGGTTCCATGGATGAACTACAACGGGGAAGAATAAGACACGATGCCTATATATTTGGACAGGCATATGGTGCTCTAATTTCAACTGCTGAACAAGAATTGACCCAAGTCTAAGCTTACTCTCAGAAGGAGAATAGGGCTTGAAAATTTCCCGCTGCTTTGTGACCAGTTCCAAAAGTGGGAAGTTGAGCAGGGGATCTCAGGGAGCCTATAATTCATGGGCCTGCAGGATGGTCAAAGACACCTAATGTGGACAAATGACTTGGGTTGAGCCAGAGAAAAGAACTTGAGAGCAAGGCAGAATTGCAAAAATGGGATTTCAAGAGGGAGACGCGTCTCGCCTGATAAGAACCTAGAATGTGGCAGTACTTCTTCAACCATGCCTTTGTCGAAAAACGGTGTATGCCTTTATCCTGAATATATTCCGAATAAAGGCATACACCATTTTTGGGCAACCAGGCAGGGGCTCAGTGCAAATCAACATTACATAGTGTTATCACTTCCCATCTAAACAAAGGGTCATCTACGAAAAGTGTAAAGACTAGAAATTCATGGTAGCATGGAGGTAAATCGTACCCACATTTTGTGGATTCCAGGATGAACAATGGCAATCGGCACCCTGGCGAAGTCTATGGTGTATTCAAAAATAATGTAAGAAACAAAGCTACAGCACATAGGACACTTCCAGTCAAGGACGTATATTTTCAAGAAAACCAAAGAACCTCAGTTCACAGGCAACCCAACGTTTACTGCTGCTCTCTTTACAAAAGCCTCGACTAGGATACAATCTAAATTTCCTTGGACGGAAAACATGGATGGAGAATATGTGATTCTTATCTACAATGATATATTACTGAGCCAGGAAATCAATGAAATAACGTCACTTGCCACCAAAGGAGTGTTCGTAGTTACTATCATTCTCAGTAAATTTAGTCACATAGAAAAAAGTGGTTTATCAAAGATATGAGGTACAGGTGGAATACAAAATTGCGTCCCATGAATGAAATGGCAGACGAGAGAAAGCATCACACATTTAGCAAACACACTTATGCCTGTAGGAGCGCGAAGGTCACTTGAGGTGAGGAAAAACCAGGTGTTTTCAATGAGCACAGATACCATTCCATATAGACCAAAGAGGGAATCAAGACAACTTACTCTAAACCTCAAAGGACTGAACTCAGCCCACTTTACACACCAGAAAAGATTATTTACAACTGGTTAGAATTTGAAAAACAATTTATCGATTTCTCTCTGGAAGAGAATCAAGTGGATGCACAGCAGCAAGCAACACAGCACTCAAAATCGGCTACACCCCGTGAGAAAAATAAACTGCAAAATAAAGGCAGTGAGTGAGAGATAAATTCTTCGAGACTTCGTTCAGGGGCTGTCATTGAAGTTGTTTTGAGCATATATTAACACACAGAAGGATCGGACCTAAGGAAGGACACCCGTGGGTCTGAGTGTCTTCGTGAGCATGAGTCAGCAAATGCAGTCCTTGTCGAATAACACTGCCTTTTCCTGATTCCATGGACCCGAAATCTCCAAATGCAGACGACCCTTCCTACAGCGAACACATGCATGGGACAGCCGCAGGATGCTACCGCATTGGAACGGCAAAAAAAAAAAAAGCCACCTCATCTTCTCATATCCTGGTGCTCGGGTTCAAGCTTTCAGCCGCTTTTCTGAAAATATACCCAATTGGGGAAGTCAGCACTTTCAAAACACTCTTACTTACAACTTGGAATTGGTTCCATGGATGAACTACAACGGGGAAGAATAAGAGACGATGGCTATATATTTGGACAGGCACATGGCGCTCTAATTTCCAATGCTGAACAAGAATTGACCCAAGTCTAAGCTTGCTCTCGTAAGGAGAATTGGGCTTGAAAATTTCCTGCTGCTTTGGGACCAGTTCCGAAAGTGGGAAGTTGAGCCGCGTATCTCAGGGTGCCTATAATTCATGGCCCTGCAGGATGGTAAAAGGCACGTAATGTGGAAAAATGACTTGGGTTGAACCAGAGAAAAGAACTTGAGAGCAAGGCAGAAATGCAAAACTGGGATTTCAAGAGGGAGAAGCGTCTCACCTGGTAAGAACCTAGGATGTGGCAGTACTTCTTCAAACATGCCTTTGTCGAAAAAGGGTGTATGCCTTTATCCTGAATATCTTTAGGATAAAGGCATACACCGTTTTTGGGCAACCAGGCAGGGGCTCTGTGCAAATCAACACTACATAATGCTATCACTTCCCATGAAAACAAAGGGTCAGGTACGAAAAGTGTAAAGACCAGAAATGCAGGGTAACGTGGAGGTAAATTGTACCCACATTTTGTGGATTGTGGGATGACCAATTGCAATCGGCACCCTGGCGAATTCTATGGTGTATTCGAAGATAAAGTAAGAAACAATGCTACAGCACATAGGACACTTCCATTCAAGGACGTATATTTTCAGGAAAACCAAAGAACCTCAGGTCACAGGCAACCCAACGTTTTCTGCTGCTCTCTTTACAAAAGCCTCGACTAGGATACAATCTAAATTTCCTTGGACGGAAAACATGGATGGAGAATATGTGATTCTTATCTACAATGATATATTACTGAGCCAGGAAATCAATGAAATAACGTCACTTGCCGCCAAAGGAGTGTTCGTAGTTACAATCATTCTCAGTAAATTTAGTCACATAGAAAAAAGTGGTTTATCAAAGATATGAGGTACAGGTGGAATACAAAATTGCGTCCCATGAATGAAATGGCAGACGAGAGAAAGCATCACACATTTAGCAAACACACTTATGCCTGTAGGAGCGCGAAGGTCACTTGAGGTGAGGAAAAACCAGGTGTTTTCAATGAGCACAGATACCATTCCATATAGACCAAAGAGGGCATCAAGACAACTTACTCTAAACCTCAAAGGACTGAACTCAGCCCACTTTACACACCAGAAAAGATTATTTACAACTGGTTAGAATTTGAAGAACAATTTATCGATGCCTCTCTGGAAGAGAATCAAGTGGATGCACAGCAGCAAGCAACACAGCACTGAAAATCGGCTACACCCTGTGAGAAAAATAAACTGCAAAATAAAGGCAGTGAGTGAGAGATAAATTCTTCGAGACTTCGTTCAGGGGCTGTCATTGAAGTTGTTTTGAGCATATATTAACACACAGAAGGATCGGACCTAAGGGAGGACACTCGTAGGTCTGAATGTCTTCGTGAGCATGAGTCAGCAAATGCTGCCCTTGTCGAATAACACTGCCTTTTCCTGATTCCATGGACCCGAAATCTCCAAATGCAGACGACCCTTCCTACAGCGAACACCTGCATGGGACAGCCACAGGATGCTACCCCATTGGAACGGCAAAAAACCATGAAAAGCCACCTCATCTTCTCATATCCTGGTGCTCGGGTTCAAGCTTTCAGCCGCTTCTCTGAAAATATACCCAATTGGGGAAGTCAGCACTTTCAAAACACTCTTACTTATAAATTGGAATTGGTTCCATGGATGAATTACAATGGGGAAGAATAAGAGACGATGGCTATATACTTGGACAGGCACATGGCGCTCTAATTTCCAATGCTGAACAAGAATTGACCCAAGTCTAAGCTTGCTCTCAGAAGGAGAATTGGGCTTGAAAATTTCCTGCTGCTTTGGGACCTGTTCCGAACGTGGGAAGTTGAGCCGGGGATCTCAGGGAGCCTATAATTCATGGCCCTACAGGATGGTAAAAGGCACGTAATGTGGAAAAATGACTTGGGTTGAACCAGAGAAAAGAACTTGAGAGCAAGGCAGAATTGCAAAACTAGGATTTCAAGAGGGAGAAGCGTCTCGCCTGGTAAGAACCTAGGATGTGGCAGTACTTCTTCAAACATGCCTTTGTCGAAAAAGGGTGTATGTCTTTATCCTGAATATCTTTAGGATAATGGCATACACCGTTTTTGGGGAACCAGGCAGGGGCTCGGTGCAAATCAACACTAAATAATGCTATCACTTCCCATCAAAACAAAGGGTCATGTACGAAAAGTGTAAAGACCAGATATGCAGGGTAACGTGGAGGTAAATCGTACCCACATTTTGTGGATTGTGGGATGAGCAATGGCAATCGGCACCCTGGCGAATTCTATGGTGTATTCGAAGATAAAGTAAGAAACAATGCTACAGCACATAGGACACTTCCACTCAAGGACGTATATTTTCAAGGAAACCAAAGAACCTCAGGTCACAGGCAACCCAACGTTTACTGCTGCTCTCTTTACAAAAGCCTCGACGAGGATACAATCTAAATTTCCTTGAACAGAAACATGGATGAAGAATATGTGATTCTTATCTACAATGATATATTACAGAGCCAGGAAATCAATGAAATAACGTCACTTGCGCCACCGGAGTGTTCTTAGTTACAATCATTCTCAGTGAATTTAGTCACATAGAAAAAAGTGGTTTATCAAAGATATGAGGTACAGGTGGAATATAAAATTGCGTCCCTTGAACGAAATGGCAGACGACAGAGAGAATTACACATTTAGCAAACACACTTATGCCTGTAGGAGCGCAAAGGTCACATGAGGTGAGGAAAAACCAGGTGTTTTCAATGAGCACAGATACCATTCCATAGAGACCAAGGAGGGAATCAAGACAACTTACTCTAAACCTCAAAGGACTGAACTCAGCCCACTTTACACACCAGAAAAGATTATTGACAACTGGTCAGAATTTGAAAAACAATTTATCTATGTCTCTCTGGAAGAGAATCTAGTGGATGCACAGCAGCAAGCAACACAGCACGGAAAATCGGCTACACCTGGTGAGAAAAATAAACTGCAAAATAAAGGCAGTGAGTGACAGATATTCTTCGAGACTTCGTTCAGGGGCTGTGATTGGAGTTGTTTTCAGCATATATTCACACACAGAAAGATGGGACCTAAGGGAGGACAATCGTGGGTCTGAGTGTCTTCGTGAGCATGAGTCAGCAAATGCAGCCCTTGTAGAATAACACTGCCTTGCCCTGATTCCATTGACCTGAAATCTCCAAATGTAGACGACCCTTCTACAGCGAACACATGCATGTGTCAGCCACAGGATGCTACCCCATTGGAATGGGAAAAAACATGAAAAGGCACCTCATCTTCTCATATCCTGGTGCTCGGGTTCAAGCTTCCAGCCACTTTCCTGAAAATATCCCCACTTGGGGAAGTCAGCACTTTCAAAACCTTCTTTCTTAGAGCTTGGAATTGCTTCCCTGGATGAACTACAACGGGGAAGAATAAGACACGATGCCTTTATATTTGGACAGGCATATGGTGCTCTAATTTCAACTGCTGAACAAGAATTGACCCAAGTCTAAGCTTGCTCTCAGAAGGAGAATAGGGCTTGAAAATTTCCCGCTGCTTTGTGACCAGTTCCAAAAGTGGGAAGTTGAGCAGGGGATCTCAGGGAGCCTATAATTCATGGGCCTGCAGGATGGTCAAAGACACCTAATGTGGACAAATGACTTGGGTTGAGCCAGAGAAAAGAACTTGAGAGCAAGGCAGAATTGCAAAAATGGGATTTCAAGAGGGAGACGCGTCTCGCCTGGTAAGAACCTAGAATGTGGCAGTACTTCTTCAACCATGCCTTTGTCGAAAAACGGTGTATGCCTTTATCCTGAATATATTCCGAATAAAGGCATACACCGTTTTTGGGCAACCAGGCAGGGGCTCGGTCCAAATCAACACTACATAGTGCTATCACTTCCCATCTAAACAAAGGGTCATCTACGAAAAGTGTAAAGACTAGAAATTCAGGGTAGCATGGAGGTAAATCGTACCCACATTTTGTGGATTGTGGGATGAGCAATTGCAAGCGGCACCCTGGCGAATTCTATGGTGTATTCGTAGATAAAGTAAGAAACAATGCTACAGCACATAGGACACTTCCATTCAAGGACGTATATTTTCAGGAAAACCAAAGAACCTCAGGTCACAGGCAACCCAACGTTTACTGCTGCTCTCTTTACAAAAGCCTCGACTAGGATAGAATCTAAATTTCCTTGGACGGAAAACATGGATGGAGAATATGTGATTCTTATCTACAATGATATATTACGGAGCCAGGAAATCAATGAAATAACGTCACTTGCCACCAAAGGAGTGTTCGTAGTTACAATCATTCTCAGTAAATTTAGTCACATAGAAAAAAGTGGTTTATCAAAGATATGAGGTACAGGTGGAATACAAAATTGCGTCCCATGAATGAAATGGCAGACGAGAGAAAAGCATCACACATTTAGCAAACACACTTATGCCTGTAGGAGCGCGAAGGTCACTTGAGGTGAGGAAAAACCAGGTGTTTTCAATGAGCACAGATACCATTCCATATAGACCAAAGAGGGAATCAAGACAACTTACTCTAAACCTCAAAGGACTGAACTCAGCCCACTTTACACACCAGAAAAGATTATTTACAACTGGTTAGAATTTGAAAAACAATTTATCGATGTCTCTCTGGAAGAGAATCAAGTGGATGCACAGCAGCAAGCAACACAGCACTCAAAATCGGCTACACCCCGTGAGAAAAATAAACTGCAAAATAAAGGCAGTGAGTGAGAGATAAATTCTTCGAGACTTCGTTCAGGGGCTGTCATTGAAGTTGTTTTGAGCATATATTAACACACAGAAGGATCGGACCTAAGGGAGGACACTCGTGGGTCTGAGTGTCTTCGTGAGCATGAGTCAGCAAATGCAGCCCTTGTCGAATAATACTGCCTTTTCCTGTTTCCATGGACCCGAAATCTCCAAATGCAGACGACCCTTCCTACAGCGAACACATGCATGGGACAGCCACAGGATGCTACCCCATTGGAACGGCAAAAAAACATGAAAAGCCACCTCATCTTCTCATATCCTGGTGCTCGGGTTCAAACTTTCAGCCGCTTTTCTGAAAATATACCCAATTGGGGAAGTCAGCACTTTCAAAACACTCTTACTTATAACTTGGAATTGGTTCCATGGATGAACTACAATGGGGAAGAATAAGAGACGATGGCTATATATTTGGACAGGCACATGGCGCTCTAATTTCCAATGCTGAACAAGAATTGACCCAAGTCTAAGCTTGCTCTCGGAAGGAGAATTGGGCTTGAAAATCTCCTGCTGCTTTGGGACCAGTTCCGAAAGTGGGAAGTTGAACCGGGGATCTCAGGGAGCCTATAATTCATGGCCCTGCAGGATGGTAAAAGGCACGTAATGTGGAAAAATGACTTGGGTTGAACCAGAGAAAAGAACTTGAGAGCAAGGCAGAATTGCAAAACTGGGATATGAAGAGGGAGAAGCGTCTCGCCTGGTAAGAACCTAGGATGTGGCAGTACTTCTTCAAACATGCCTTTGTCGAAAAAGGGTGTATGCCTTTATCCTGAATATATTCCGAATAAAGGCATACACCGTTTTTGGGGAACCAGGCAGGGGCTCGGTGCAAATCAACACTACATAGTGCTATCACTTCCCATCTAAACAAAGGGTCATCTACGAAAAGTGTAAAGACTAGAAATTCAGGGTAGCATGGAGGTAAATCGTACCCACATTTTGTGGATTCCAGGATGAACAATGGCAATCGGCACCCTTGCGAAGTCTATGGTGTATTCAAAAATAATGTAAGAGACAAAGCTACAGCACATAGGACACTTCCACTCAAGGACATATATTTTCAAGAAAACCAAAGAACCTCAGGTCACAGGCAACCCAACGTTTTCTGCTGCTCTCTTTACAAAAGCCTCAACTAGGATACAATCTAAATTTCCTTGGACGGAAAACATGGATGGAGAATATATGATTCTTATCTACAATGATATATTACTGAGCCAGGAAATCAATGAAATAACGTCACTTGCCGCCAAAGGGGTGTTCGTAGTTACAATCATTCTCAGTAAATTTAGTCACATAGAAAAAAGTGGTTTATCAAAGATATGAGGTACAGGTGGAATACAAAATTGCGTCCCATGAATGAAATGGCAGACGAGAGAAAGCATCACACATTTAGCAAACACACTTATGCCTGTAGGAGCGCGAAGGTCACTTGAGGTGAGGAAAAACCAGGTGTTTTCAATGAGCACAGATACCATTCCATATAGACCAAAGAGGGAATCAAGACAACTTACTCTAAACCTCAAAGGACTGAACTCAGCCCACTTTACACACCAGAAAAGATTATTTACAACTGGTTAGAATTTGAAGAACAATTTATCGATGCCTCTCTGGAAGAGAATCAAGTGGATGCACAGCAGCAAGCAACACAGCACTCAAAATCGGCTACACCCTGTGAGAAAAATAAACTGCAAAATAAAGGCAGTGAGTGAGAGATAAATTCTTCGAGACTTCGTTCAGGGGCTGTCATTGAAGTTGTTTTGAGCATATATTAACATACAGAAGGATCGGACGTAAGGGAGGACACTCGTAGGTCTGAATGTCTTCGTGAGCATGAGTCAGCAAATGCTGCCCTTGTCGAATAACACTGCCTTTTCCTGATTCCATGGACCCGAAATCTCCAAATGCAGACGACCCTTCCTACAGCGAACACATGCATGGGACAGCCACAGGATGCTACCCCATTGGAACGGCAAAAAACCATGAAAAGCCACCTCATCTTCTCATATCCTGGTGCTCGGGTTCAAGCTTTCAGCCGCTTTTCTGAAAATATACCCAATTGGGGAAGTCAGCACTTTCAAAACACTCTTACTTATAAATTGGAATTGGTTCCATGGATGAATTACAATGGGGAAGAATAAGAGACGATGGCTATATACTTGGACAGGCACATGGCGCTCTAATTTCCAATGCTGAACAAGAATTGACCCAAGTCTAAGCTTGCTCTCAGAAGGAGAATTGGGCTTGAAAATTTCCTGCTGCTTTGGGACCTGTTCCGAACGTGGGAAGTTGAGCCGGGGATCTCAGGGAGCCTATAATTCATGGCCCTACAGGATGGTAAAAGGCACGTAATGTGGAAAAATGACTTGGGTTGAACCAGAGAGAAGAACTTGAGAGCAAGGCAGAATTGCAAAACTGGGATTCCAAGAGGGAGAAGCGTCTCGCCTGGTAAGAACCTAGGATGTGGCAGTACTTCTTCAAACATGCCTTTGTCGAAAAAGGGTGTATGCCTTTATCCTGAATATCTTTAGGATAAAGGCATACACCGTTTTGGGGCAACCAGGCAGGGGCTCTGTGCAAATCAACACTACATAATGCTATCACTTCCCATCAAAACAAAGGGTCATGTACGAAAAGTGTAAAGACCAGAAATGCAGGGTAACGTGGAGGTAAATCGTACCCACATTTTGTGGATTGTGGGATGAACAATGGCAATCGGCACCCTGGTGAATTCTATGGTGTATTCGAAGATAAAGTAAGAAACAATGCTACAGCACATAGGACACTTCCACTCAAGGACGTATATTTTCAAGGAAACCAAAGAACCTCAGGTCACAGGCAACCCAACGTTTACTGCTGCTCTCTTTACAAAAGCCTCGACGAGGATACAATCTAAATTTCCTTGGACAGAAACATGGATGAAGAATATGTGATTCTTATCTACAATGATATATTACAGAGCCAGGAAATCAATGAAATAACGTCACTTGCGCCACCGGAGTGTTCTTAGTTACAATCATTCTCAGTGAATTTAGTCACATAGAAAAAAGTGGTTTATCAAAGATATGAGGTACAGGTGGAATATAAAATTGCGTCCCTTGAACGAAATGGCAGACGACAGAGAGAATTACACATTTAGCAAACACACTTATGCCTGTAGGAGCGCAAAGGTCACATGAGGTGAGGAAAAACCAGGTGTTTTCAATGAGCACAGATACCATTCCATATAGACCAAGGAGGGAATCAAGACAACTTACTCTAAACCTCAAAGGACTGAACTCAGCCCACTTTACACACCAGAAAAGATTATTGACAACTGGTCAGAATTTGAAAAACAATTTATCTATGTCTCTCTGGAAGAGAATCTAGTGGATGCACAGCAGCAAGCAACACAGCACGGAAAATCGGCTACACCCGGTGAGAAAAATAAACTGCAAAATAAAGGCAGTGAGTGACAGATAAATTCTTCGAGACTTCGTTCAGGGGCTGTGATTGGAGTTGTTTTCAGCATATATTCACACACAGAAAGATGGGACCTAAGGGAGGACAATCGTGGGTCTGAGTGTCTTCGTGAGCATGAGTCAGCAAATGCAGCCCTTGTAGAATAACACTGCCTTGCCCTGATTCCATTGACCTGAAATCTCCAAATGTAGACGACCCTTCTACAGCGAACACATGCATGTGTCAGCCACAGGATGCTACCCCATTGGAATGGGAAAAAACATGAAAAGGCACCTCATCTTCTCATATCCTGGTGCTCGGGTTCAAGCTTCCAGCCACTTTCCTGAAAATATCCCCACTTGGGGAAGTCAACACTTTCAAAACCTTCTTTCTTAGAGCTTGGAATTGCTTCCCTGGATGAACTACAACGGGGAAGAATAAGACACGATGCCTTTATATTTGGACAGGCATATGGTGCTCTAATTTCAACTGCTGAACAAGAATTGACCCAAGTCTAAGCTTGCTCTCAGAAGGAGAATAGGGCTTGAAAATTTCCCGCTGCTTTGTGACCAGTTCCAAAAGTGGGAAGTTGAGCAGGGGATCTCAGGGAGCCTATAATTCATGGGCCTGCAGGATGGTCAAAGACACCTAATATGGACAAATGACTTGGGTTGAGCCAGAGAAAAGAACTTGAGAGCAAGGCAGAATTGCAAAAATGGGATTTCAAGAGGGAGACGCGTCTCGCCTGGTAAGAACCTAGAATGTGGCAGTACTTCTTCAACCATGCCTTTGTCGAAAAACGGTGTATGCCTTTATCCTGAATATATTCCGAATAAAGGCATACACCGTTTTTGGGCAACCAGGCAGGGGCTCGGTCCAAATCAACACTACATAGTGCTATCACTTCCCATCTAAACAAAGGGTCATCTACGAAAAGTGTAAAGACTAGAAATTCAGGGTAGCATGGAGGTAAATCGTACCCACATTTTGTGGATTGTGGGATGAGCAATTGCAAGCGGCACCCTGGCGAATTCTATGGTGTATTCGTAGATAAAGTAAGAAACAATGCTACAGCACATAGGACACTTCCATTCAAGGACGTATATTTTCAGGAAAACCAAAGAACCTCAGGTCACAGGCAACCCAACGTTTACTGCTGCTCTCTTTACAAAAGCCTCGACTAGGATAGAATCTAAATTTCCTTGGACGGAAAACATGGATGGAGAATATGTGATTCTTATCTACAATGATATATTACGGAGTCAGGAAATCAATGAAATAACGTCACTTGCCACCAAAGGAGTGTTCGTAGTTACAATCATTCTCAGTAAATTTAGTCACATAGAAAAAAGTGGTTTATCAAAGATATGAGGTACAGGTGGAATACAAAATTGCGTCCCATGAATGAAATGGCAGACGAGAGAAAAGCATCACACATTTAGCAAACACACTTATGCCTGTAGGAGCGCGAAGGTCACTTGAGGTGAGGAAAAACCAGGTGTTTTCAATGAGCACAGATACCATTCCATATAGACCAAAGAGGGAATCAAGACAACTTACTCTAAACCTCAAAGGACTGAACTCAGCCCACTTTACACACCAGAAAAGATTATTTACAACTGGTTAGAATTTGAAAAACAATTTATCGATGTCTCTCTGGAAGAGAATCAAGTGGATGCACAGCAGCAAGCAACACAGCACTCAAAATCGGCTACACCCCGTGAGAAAAATAAACTGCAAAATAAAGGCAGTGAGTGAGAGATAAATTCTTCGAGACTTCGTTCAGGGGCTGTCATTGAAGTTGTTTTGAGCATATATTAACACACAGAAGGATCGGACCTAAGGGAGGACACTCGTGGGTCTGAGTGTCTTCGTGAGCATGAGTCAGCAAATGCAGCCCTTGTCGAATAACACTGCCTTTTCCTGTTTCCATGGACCCGAAATCTCCAAATGCAGACGACCCTTCCTACAGCGAACACATGCATGGGACAGCCACAGGATGCTACCCCATTGGAACGGCAAAAAAACATGAAAAGCCACCTCATCTTCTCATATCCTGGTGCTCGGGTTCAAGCTTTCAGCCGCTTTTCTGAAAATATACCCAATTGGGGAAGTCAGCACTTTCAAAACACTCTTACTTATAACTTGGAATTGGTTCCATGGATGAACTACAATGGGGAAGAATAAGAGACGATGGCTGTATATTTGGACAGGCACATGGCGCTCTAATTTCCAATGCTGAACAAGAATTGACCCAAGTCTAAGCTTGCTCTCGGAAGGAGAATTGGGCTTGAAAATGTCCTGCTGCTTTGGGACCAGTTCCGAAAGTGGGAAGTTGAGCCGGGGATCTCAGGGAGCCTATAATTCATGGCCCTACAGGATGGTAAAAGGCACGTAATGTGGAAAAATGACGTGGGTTGAACCAGAGAAAAGAACTTGAGAGCAAGGCAGAATTGCAAAACTGGGATATCAAGAGGGAGAAGCGTCTCGCCTGGTAAGAACCTAGGATGTGGCAGTACTTCTTCAAACATGCCTTTGTCGAAAAAGGGTGTATGTCTTTATCCTGAATATATTCCGAATAAAGGCATACACCGTTTTTGGGCAACCAGGCAGGGGTTCGGTGCAAATCAACACTACATAGTGCTATCACTTCCCATCTAAACAAAGGGTCATCTACGAAAATTGTAAAGACTAGAAATTCAGGGTAGCATGGAGGTAAATCGTACCCACATTTTGTGGATTGTGGGATGAACAATGGCAATCGGCACCCTGGCGAATTCTATGGTGTATTCAAAAATAATGTAAGAGACAAAGCTACAGCACATAGGACACTTCCACTCAAGGACATATATTTTCAAGAAAACCAAAGAACCTCAGGTCACAGGCAACCCAACGTTTTCTGCTGCTCTCTTTACAAAAGCCTCGACTAGGATACAATCTAAATTTCCTTGGACGGAAAACATGGATGGAGAATATGTGATTCTTATCTACAATGATATATTACAGAGCCAGGAAATCAATGAAATAACGTCACTTGCCGCCAAAGGGGTGTTCGTAGTTACAATCATTCTCAGTAAATTTAGTCACATAGAAAAAAGTGGTTTATCAAAGATATGAGGTACAGGTGGAATACAAAATTGCGTCCCATGAATGAAATGGCAGACGAGAGAAAGCATCACACATTTAGCAAACACACTTATGCCTGTAGGAGCGCGAAGGTCACTTGAGGTGAGGAAAAAACAGGTGTTTTGAATGAGCACAGATACCATTCCATATAGACCAAGGAGGGAATCAAGACAACTTACTCTAAACCTCAAAGGACTGAACTCAGCCCACTTTACACACCAGAAAAGATTATTTACAACTGGTTAGAATTTGAAAAACAATTTATCTATGTCTCTCTGGAAGAGAATCTAGTGGATGCACAGCAGCAAGCAACACAGCACGGAAAATCGGCTACACCCGGTGAGAAAAATAAACTGCAAAATAAAGGCAGTGAGTGAGAGATAAATTCTTCGAGACTTCGTTCAGGGGCTGTGATTGGAGTTGTTTTGAGCATATATTAACACACAGAAGGATCGGACCTAAGGGAGGACACTCGTGGGTCTGAGTGTCTTCGTGAGCATGAGTCAGCAAATGCAGCCCTTGTCGAATAACACTGCCTTTTCCTGTTTCCATGGACCCGAAATCTCCAAATGCAGACGACCCTTCCTACAGCGAACACATGCATGGGACAGCCACAGGATGCTACCCCATTGGAACGGCAAAAAAACATGAAAAGGCACCTCATCTTCTCATATCCTGGTGCTCGGGTTCAAGCTTCCAGCCACTTTCCTGAAAATATCCCCACTTGGGGAAGTCAGCACTTTCAAAACCTTCTTTCTTAGAGCTTGGAATTGCTTCCATGGATGAACTACAATGGGGAAGAATAAGACACGATGCCTTTATATTTGGACAGGCATATGGTGCTCTAATTTGAACTGCTGAACAAGAATTGACCCAAGTCTAAGCTTGCTCTCAGAAGGAGAATAGGGCTTGAAAATTTCCCGCTGCTTTGTGACCAGTTCCAAAAGTGGGAAGTTGAGCAGGGGATCTCAGGGAGCCTATAATTCATGGCCCTGCAGGATGGTAAAAGGCACGTAATGTGGAAAAATGACTTGGGTTGAACCAGAGAAAAGAACTTGAGAGCAAGGCAGAATTGCAAAACTGGGATATCAAGAGGGAGAAGTGTCTCGCCTGGTAAGAACCTAGGATGTGGCAGTACTTCTTCAAACATGCCTTTGTCGAAAAAGGGTGTATGCCTTTATCCTGAATATATTCCGAATAAAGGCATACACCGTTTTTGGGCAACCAGGCAGGGGCTCGGTGCAAATCAACACTACATAGTGCTATCACTTCCCATCTAAACAAAGGGTCATCTACGAAAAGTGTAAAGACTAGAAATTCAGGGTAGCATGGAGGTAAATCGTACCCACATTTTGTGGATTTCAGGATGAACAATGGCAATCGGCACCCTGGCGAAGTCTATGGTGTATTCAAAAATAATGTAAGAAACAAAGCTACAGCACATAGGACACTTCCAGTCAAGGACGTATATTTTCAAGAAAACCAAAGAACCTCAGGTCACAGGCAACCCAACGTTTTCTGCTGCTCTCTTTACAAAAGCCTCGACTAGGATACAATCTAAATTTCCTTGGACGGAAAACATGGATGGAGAATATGTGATTCTTATCTACAATGATATATTACTGAGCCAGGAAATCAATGAAATAACGTCACTTGCCGCCAAAGGGGTGTTCGTAGTTACAATCATTCTCAGTAAATTTAGTCACATAGAAAAAAGTGGTTTATCAAAGATATGAGGTACAGGTGGAATACAAAATTGCGTCCCATGAATGAAATGGCAGACGAGAGAAAGTATCACACATTTAGCAAACACACTTATGCCTGTAGGAGCGCGAAGGTCACTTGAGGTGAGGAAAAAACAGGTGTTTTGAATGAGCACAGATACCATTCCATATAGACCAAGGAGGGAATCAAGACAACTTACTCTAAACCTCAAAGGACTGAACTCAGCCCACTTTACACACCAGAAAAGATTATTTACAACTGGTTAGAATTTGAAAAACAATTTATAGATGTCTCTCTGGAAGAGAATCAAGTGGATGCACAGCAGCAAGCAACACAGCACTCAAAATCGTCTACACCCCGTGAGAAAAATAAACTGCAAAATAAAGGCAGTGAGTGAGAGATAAATTCTTCGAGACATCATTCAGGGGCTGTCATTGAAGTTGTTTTGAGCATATATTAACACACAGAAGGATCGGACCTAAGGGAGGACACTCGTGGGTCTGAGTGTCTTCGTGAGCATGAGTCAGCAAATGCAGCCCTTGTCGAATAACACTGCCTTTTCCTGATTCCATGGACCCGAAATCTCCAAATGCAGACGACCCTTCCTACAGCGAACACATGCATGGGATAGCCACAGGATGCTACCCCATTGGAACGGCAAAAAACATGAAAAGCCACCTCATCTTCTCATATCCTGGTGCTCGGGTTCAAGCTTTCAGCCGCTTTTCTGAAAATATACCCAATTGGGGAAGTCAGCACTTTCAAAACACTCTTACTTATAACTTGGAATTGGTTCCATGGATGAACTACAACGGGGAAGAATAAGAGACGATGGCTATATATTTGGACACGAACATGGCGCTCTAATTTCCAATGCTGAACAAGAATTGACCCAAGTCTAAGCTTGCTCTCAGAAGGAGAATTGGGATTGAAAATTCCTTGCTGCTTTGGGACCAGTTCCGAAAGTGGGAAGTTGAGCCGGGGATCTCAGGGAGCCTATAATTCATGGCCCTGCAGGGTGGTAAAAGGCACGTAATGTGGAAAAATGACTTGGGTTGAACCAGAGAAAAGAACTTGAGAGCAAGGCAGAATTGCAAAACTGGGATTTCAAGAGGGAGAAGCGTCTCGCCTGGAAAAAACCTAGGATGTGGCAGTACTTCTTCAAACATGCCTTTGTCGAAAAAGGGTGTATGCCTTTATCCTGAATATCTTTAGGATAAAGGCATACACCGTTTTTGGGGAACCAGGCAGGGGCTCGGTTCAAATCAACACTACATAATGCTATCACTTCCCATCAAAACAAAGGGTCATGTACGAAAAGTGTAAAGACCAGAAATGCAGGGTAACGTGGAGGTAAATCGTACCCACATTTTGTGGATTGTGGGATGACCAATTGCAATCGGCACCCTGGCGAATTCTATGGTGTATTCGAAGATAAACTAAGAAACAATGCTACAGCATATAGGACACTTCCACTCAAGGACGTATATTTTCAAGGAAACCAAAGAACCTCAGGTCACAGGCAACCCAACGTTTACTGCTGCTCTCTTTACAAAAGCCTCGACGAGGATACAATCTAAATTTCCTTGGACCGAAACATGGATGAAGAATATGTGATTCTTATCTACAATGATATATTACAGAGCCAGGAAATCAATGAAATAACGTCACTTGCGCCACCGGAGTGTTCTTAGTTACAATCATTCTCAGTGAATTTAGTCACATAGAAAAAAGTGGTTTATCAAAGATATGAGGTACAGGTGGAATATAAAATTGCGTCCCTTGAACGAAATGGCAGACGACAGAGAGAATTACACATTTAGCAAACACACTTATGCCTGTAGGAGCGCAAAGGTCACATGAGGTGAGGAAAAAACAGGTGTTTTCAATGAGCACAGATACCATTCCATATAGACCAAGGAGGGAATCAAGACAACTTACTCTAAACCTCAAAGGACTGAACTCAGCCCACTTTACACACCAGAAAAGATTATTTACAACTGGTTAGAATTTGAAAAACAATTTATCGATGTCTCTCTGGAAGACAATCAAGTGGATGCACAGCAGCAAGCAACACAGCACTGAAAATCGGCTACATCCCGTGAGAAAAATAAACTGCAAAATAAAGGCAGTGAGTGAGAGATAAATTCTTCGAGACTTCGTTCAGGGGCTGTCATTGAAGTTCTTTTGAGCATATATTAACACACAGAAGGATCGGACCTAAGGGAGGACACTCGTGGGTCTGAGTGTCTTCGTGAGCATGAGTCAGCAAATGCAGCCCTTGTCGAATAACACTGCCTTTTCCTGTTTCCATGGACCCGAAATCTCCAAATGCAGACGACCCTTCCTACAGCGAACACATGCATGGGACAGCCACAGGATGCTACCCCATTGGAACGACAAAAACCATGAAAAGCCACCTCATCTTCTCATATCCTGGTGCTCGGGTTCAAGCTTTCAGCCGCTTTTCTGAAAATATACCCAATTGGGGAAGTCAGCACTTTCAAAACACTCTTACTTATAAATTGGAATTGGTTCCATGGATGAATTACAATGGGGAAGAATAAGAGACGATGGCTATATACTTGGACAGGCACATGGCGCTCTAATTTCCAATGCTGAACAAGAATTGACCCAAGTCTAAGCTTGCTCTCAGAAGGAGAATTGGGCTTGAAAATTTCCTGCTGCTTTGGGACCTGTTCCGAACGTGGGAAGTTGAGCCGGGGATCTCAGGGAGCCTATAATTCATGGCCCTACAGGATGGTAAAAGGCACGTAATGTGGAAAAATGACTTGGGTTGAACCAGAGAAAAGAACTTGAGAGCAAGGCAGAATTGCAAAACTAGGATTTCAAGAGGGAGAAGCGTCTCGCCTGGTAAGAACCTAGGATGTGGCAGTACTTCTTCAAACATGCCTTTGTCGAAAAAGGGTGTATGTCTTTATCCTGAATATCTTTAGGATAAAGGCATACACCGTTTTTGGGGAACCAGGCAGGGGCTCGGTGCAAATCAACACTAAATAATGCTATCACTTCCCATCAAAACAAAGGGTCATGTACGAAAAGTGTAAAGACCAGAAATGCAGGGTAACGTGGAGGTAAATCGTACCCACATTTTGTGGATTGTGGGATGAACAATGGCAATCGGCACCCTGGCGAATTCTATGGTGTATTCAAAGATAAAGTAAGAAACAATGCTACAGCACATAGGACACTTCCACTCAAGGACGTATATTTTCAAGGAAACCAAAGAACCTCAGGTCACAGGCAACCCAACGTTTACTGCTGCTCTCTTTACAAAAGCCTCGACGAGGATACAATCTAAATTTCCTTGGACAGAAACATGGATGAAGAATATGTGATTCTTATCTACAATGATATATTACAGAGCCAGGAAATCAATGAAATAACGTCACTTGCGCCACCGGAGTGTTCTTAGTTACAATCATTCTCAGTGAATTTAGTCACATAGAAAAAAGTGGTTTATCAAAGATATGAGGTACAGGTGGAATACAAAATTGCGTCCCTTGAATGAAATGCAGACGAGAGAAAAGCATCACACATTTAGCAAACACACTTATGCCTGTAGGAGCGCGAAGGTCACTTGAGGTGAGGAAAAACCAGGTGTTTTCAATGAGCACAGATACCATTCCATATAGACCAAAGAGGGAATCAAGACAACTTACTCTAAACCTCAAAGGACTGAACTCAGCCCACTTTACATACCAGAAAAGATTATTGACAACTGGTCAGAATTTGAAAAACTATTTATCTATGTCTCTCTGGAAGAGAATCTAGTGGATGCACAGCAGCAAGCAACACAGCACGGAAAATCGGCTACACCCGGTGAGAAAAATAAACTGCAAAATAAAGGCAGTGAGTGACAGATAAATTCTTCGAGACTTCGTTCAGGGTCTGTGATTGGAGTTGTTTTCAGCATATATTCACACACAGAAAGATGGGACCTAATGGAGGACAATCGTGGGTCTGAGTGTCTTCGTGAGCATGAGTCAGCAAATGCAGCCCTTGTAGAATAACACTGCCTTGCCCTGATTCCATTGACCTGAAATCTCCAAATGTAGACGACCCTTCTACAGCGAACACATGCATGTGTCAGCCACAGGATGCTACCCCATTGGAATGGGAAAAAACATGAAAAGGCACCTCATCTTCTCATATCCTGGTGCTCGGGTTCAACCTTCCAGCCACTTTCCTGAAAATATCCCCAATTGGGGAAGTCAGCACTTTCAAAACCTTCTTTCTTAGAGCTTGGAATTGCTTCCATGGATGAACTACAACGGGGAAGAATAAGACACGATGCCTTTATATTTGGACAGGCATATGGTGCTCTAATTTCAACTGCTGAACAAGAATTGACCCAAGTCTAAGCTTGCTCTCAGAAGGAGAATAGGGCTTGAAAATTTCCCGCTGCTTTGTGACCAGTTCCAAAAGTGGGAAGTTGAGCAGGGGATCTAAGGGAGCTTATAATTCATGGGCCTGCAGGATGGTCAAAGACACCTAATGTGGACAAATGACTTGGGTTGAGCCAGAGAAAAGAACTTGAGAGCAAGGCAGAATTGCAAAACTGGGATATCAAGAGGGAGAAGCGTCTCGCCTGGTAAGAACCTAGGATGTGGCAGTACTTCTTCAAACATGCCTTTGTCGAAAAAGGGTGTATGTCTTTATCCTGAATATCTTTAGGAAAAAGGCATACACCGTTTTTGGGCAACCAGGCAGGGGCTCGGTGCAAATCAACACTACATAATGCTATCACTTCCCATCAAAACAAAGGGTCATGTACGAAAAGTGTAAAGACCAGAAATGCAGGGTAATGTGGAGGTAAATCGTACCCACATTTTGTGGATTGTGGGATGACCAATTGCAATCGGCACCCTGGCGAATTCTATGGTGTATTCGAAGATAAAGTAAGAAACAATGCTACAGCACATAGGACACTTCCATTCAAGGACGTATATTTTCAGGAAAACCAAAGAACCTCAGGTCACAGGCAACCCAACGTTTACTGCTGCTCTCTTTACAAAACCCTCGACTAGGATACAATCTAAATTTCCTTGGACGGAATACATGGATGGAGAATATGTGATTCTTATCTACAATGATATATTACAGAGCCAGGAAATCAATGAAATAACGTCACTTGGCGCCACCGGAGTGTTCTTAGTTACAATCATTCTCAGTGAATTTAGTCACATAGAAAAAAGTGGTTTATCAAAGATATGAGGTACAGGTGGAATATAAAATTGCATCTATTGAACGAAATGGCAGATGACAGAGAGAATTACACATTTAGCAAACACACTTATTCCTGTAGGAGCGCAAAGGTCACATGAGGTGAGGAAAAACCAGGTGTTTTCAATGAGCACAGATACCATTCCATATAGACCAAGGAGGGAATCAAGACAACTTACTCTAAACCTCAAAGGACTAAACTCAGCCCACTTTACACACCAGAAAAGATTATTGACAACTGGTCAGAATTTGAAAAACAATTTATCTATGTCTCTCTGGAAGAGAATCTAGTGGATGCACAGCAGCAAGCAACACAGCACGGAAAATCGGCTACACCCGGTGAGAAAAATAAACTGCAAAATAAAGGCAGTGAGTGACAGATAAATTTTTCAAGACTTCGTTCAGGGGCTGTGATTGGAGTTGTTTTCAGCATATATTCACACACAGAAAGATGGGACCTAAGGGAGGACAATCGTGGGTCTGAGTGTCTTCATGAGCATGAGTCAGCAAATGCAGCCCTTGTAGAATAACACTGCCTTGCCCTGATTCCATTGACCCGAAATCTCCAAATGTAGACGACCCTTCTACAGCAAACACATGCATGGGTCAGCCACAGGATGCTACCCCATTGGAACGGGAAAAAACATGAAAAGGCACCTCATCTTCTCATATCCTGGTACTCGGGTTCAAGCTTCCAGCCACTTTCCTGAAAATATCCCCACTTGGGGAAGTCAGCACTTTCAAAACCTTCTTTCTTATAGCTTGGAATTGGTTCCATGGATGAACTACAACGGGGAAGAATAAGACACGATGCCTATATATTTGGACAGGCATATGGTGCTCTAATTTCAACTGCTGAACAAGAATTGACCCAAGTCTAAGCTTGCTCTCAGAAGGAGAATAGGGCTTGAAAATTTCCCGCTGATTTTTGACCAGTTCCAAAAGTGGGAAGTTGAGCAGGGGATCTCAGGGAGCCTATAATTCATGGCCCTGCAGGATGGTCAAAGGCACCTAATGTGGACAAATGACTTGGGTTGAGCCAGAGAAAAGAACTTGAGAGCAAGGCAGAATTGCAAAAATGGGATTTCAAGAGGGAGACGCGTCTCGCCTGGTAAGAACATAGAATGTGGCAGTACTTCTTCAACCATGCCTTTGTCGAAAAACGGTGAATGCCTTTATCCTGAATATATTCCGAATAAAGGCATACACCGTTTTTGGGCAACCAGGCAGGGGCTCGGTGCAAATCAACACTACATAGTGCTATCACTTCCCATCTAAACAAAGGGTCATCTACGAAAAGTGTAAAGACTAGAAATTCAGGGTAGCATGGAGGTAAATCGTACCCACATTTTGTGGATTCCAGGGTGAACAATGGCAATCGGCACCCTGGCGAAGTCCATGGTGTATTCAAAAATAATGTAAGAAACAAAGGTACAGCACATAGGACACTTCCACTCAAGGACGTATATTTTCAAGAAAACCAAAGAACCTCAGGTCACAGGCAACCCAACGTTTACTGCTTCTCTCTTTACAAAAGCCTCGACTAGGATACAATCTAAATTTCCTTGGATGGAAAACATGGATGGAGAATATGTGATTCTTATCTACAATGATATATAACTGAGCCAGGAAATCAATGATGTAACGTCACTTGCCGCCAAAGGAGTGTTCGTAGTTACAATCATTCTCAGTAAATTTAGTCACATAGAAAAAAGTGGTTTATCAAAGATATGAGGTACAGGTGGAATACAAAATTGCGTCCCATGAATGAAATGGCAGACGAGAGAAAGCATCACACATTTAGCAAACACACTTATGCCTGTAGGAGCGCGAAGGTCACTTGAGGTGAGGAAAAACCAGGTGTTTTCAATGAGCACAGATACCATTCCATATAGACCAAAGAGGGAATGAGGACAACTTACTCTAAACCTCAAAGGACTGAACTCAGCCCACTTTACACAGCAGAAAAGATTATTTACAACTGGTTAGAATTTGAAAAACAATTTATCGATGTCTCTCTGGAAGAGAATCAAGTGGATGCACAGCAGCAAGCAACACAGCACTGAAAATCGGCTACATCCCGTGAGAAAAATAAACTGCAAAATAAAGGCAGTGAGTGAGAGATAAATTCTTCGAGACTTCGTTCAGGGGCTGTCATTGAAGTTCTTTTGAGCATATATTAACACACAGAAGGATCGGACCTAAGGGAGGACACTCGTGGGTCTGAGTGTCTTCGTGAGCATGAGTCAGCATATGCAGCCCTTGTTGAATAACACTGCCTTTTCCTGATTCCATGGACCCGAAATCTCCAAATGCAGACGACCCTTCCTACAGCGAACACATGCATAGGACAGCCACAGGATGCTACCCCATTGGAACGGCAAAAAACATGAAAAGCCACCTCATCTTCTCATATCCTGCTGCTCGGGTTCAAGCTTTCAGCCGCTTTTCTGAAAATATACCCAATTGGGGAAGTCAGCACTTTCAAAACACTCTTACTTATAACTTGGAATTGGTTCCATGGATGAACTACAACGGGGAAGAATAAGAGACGATGGCTAAATATTTGGACAGGCACATGGCGCTCTAATTTCCAATGCTGAACAAGAATTGACCCAAGTCTAAGCTTGCTCTCAGAAGGAGAATTGGGCTTGAAAATTTCCTGCTGCTTTGGGACCTGTTCCGAAAGTGGGAAGTTGAGCCGGGGATCTCAGGGAGCCTATAATTCATGGCCCTACAGGATGGTAAAAGGCACGTAATGTGGAAAAATGACGTGGGTTGAACCAGAGAAAAGAACTTGAGAGCAAGGCAGAATTGCAAAACTAGGATTTCAAGAGGGAGAAGCGTCTCGCCTGGTAAGAACCTCGGATGTGGCAGTACTTCTTCAAACATGCCTTTGTCGAAAAAGGGTGTATGCCTTTATCCTGAATATCTTTAGGATAAAGGCATACACCGTTTTTGGGGAACCAGGCAGGGGCTCGGTGCAAATCAACACTACATAATGCTATCAATTCCCATCAAAACAAAGGGTCATGTACGAAAAGTGTAAAGACCAGAAATGCAAGGTAACGTGGAGGTAAATCGTACCCACATTTTGTGGATTGTGGGATGAACAATGGCAATCGGCACCCTGGCGAATTCTATGGTGTATTCGAAGATAAATTAAGAAACAATGCTACAGCACATAGGACACTTCCACTCAAGGACGTATATTTTCAAGGAAACCAAAGAACCTCAGGTCACAGGCAACCCAACGTTTACTGCTGCTCTCTTTACAAAAGCCTCGACGAGGATACAATCTTAATTTCCTTGGACAGAAACATGGATGAAGAATATGTGATTCTTATCTACAATGATATATTACAGAGCCAGGAAATCAATGAAATAACGTCACTTGCGCCACCGGAGTGTTCTTAGTTACAATCATTCTCAGTGAATTTAGTCACATAGAAAAAAGTGGTTTATCAAAGATATGAGGTACAGGAGGAATATAAAATTGCATCCCTTGAACGAAATGGCAGACGACAGAGAGAATTACACATTTAGCAAACACACGTATGCCTGTAGGAGCGCGAAGGTCACTTGAGGTGAGGAAAAACCAGGTGTTTTCAATGAGCACAGATACCATTCCATATAGACCAAGGAGGGAATCAAGACAACTTACTCTAAACCTCAAAGGACTGAACTCAGCCCACTTTACACACCAGAAAAGATTATTTACAACTGGTTAGAATTTGAAAAACAATTTATCAATGTCTCTCTGGAAGAGAATCAAGTGGATGCACAGCAGCAAGCAACACAGCACTCAAAATCGGCTACACGCCGTGAGAAAAATAAACTGCAAAATAAAGGCAGTTAGGGAGAGATAAATTCTTCGAGACTTCGTTCAGGTGCTGTGATTGGAGTTGTTCTGAGCATATATTAACACACAGAAGGATCGGACCTAAGGGAGGACACTCGTGGGTCTGAGTGTCTTCGTGAGCATGAGTCAGCAAATGCAGCCCTTGTCGAATAACACTGCCTTTTCCTGATTCCATAGACCCGAAATCTCCAAATGCAGACGACCCTTCCTACAGCGAACACATGCATGGGACAGCCACAGGATGCTACCCCATTGGAACGGCAAAAAACATGAAAAGCCACCTCATCTTCTCATATCCTGGTGCTCGGGTTCAAGCTTTCAGCCGCTTTTCTGAAAATATACACAATTGGGGAAGTCAGCACTTTCAAAACACTCTTACTTATAACTTGGAATTGGTTCCATGGATGAACTACAACGGGGAAGAATAAGAGACGATGGCTATATATTTGGACAGGCACATGGCGCTCTAATTTCCAATGCTGAACAAGAATTGACCCAAGTCTAAGCTTGCTCTCAGAAGGAGAATTGGGCTTGAAAATTTCCTGCTGCTTTGGGACCTGTTCCGAAAGTGGGAAGTTGAGCCGGGTATCTCAGGGAGCCTATAATTCATGGCCCTACAGGATGGTAAAAGGCACGTAATGTGGAAAAATGACTTGGGTTGAACCAGAGAAAAGAACTTGAGAGCAAGGCAGAATTGCAAAACTGGGATTTCAAGAGGGAGAAGCGTCTCGGCTGGTAAGAACCTAGGATGTGGCAGTACTTCTTCAAACATGCCTTTGTCGAAAAAGGGTGTATGTCTTTATCCTGAATATCTTTAGGATAAAGGCATACACCGTTTTTGGGCAACCAGGCAGGGGCTCGGTGCAAATCAACACTACATAATGCTATCACTTCCCATCAAAACAAAGGGTCATGTACGAAAAGTGTAAAGACCAGAAATGCAGGGTAACGTGGAGGTAAATCGTACCCACATTTTGTGGATTGTGGGATGACCAATTGCAATCGGCACCCTGGCGAATTCTATGGTGTATTCGAAGATAAAGTAAGAAACAATGCTACAGCACATAGGACACTTCCACTCAAGGACGTATATTTTCAAGGAAACCAAAGAACCTCAGGTCACAGGCAACCCAACGTTTACTGCTGCTCTCTTTACAAAAGCCTCGACGAGGATACAATCTAAATTTCCTTGGACAGAAACATGGATGAAGAATATGTGATTCTTATCTACAATGATATATTACAGAGCCAGGAAATCAATGAAATAACGTCACTTGCGCCACCGGAGTGTTCTTAGTTACAATCATTCTCAGTGAATTTAGTCACATAGAAAAAAGTGGTTTATCAAAGATATGAGGTACAGGTGGAATATAAAATTGCGTCCCTTGAACGAAATGGCAGACGACAGAGAGAATTACACATTTAGCAAACACACTTATGCCTGTAGGAGCGCAAAGGTCACATGAGGTGAGGAAAAACCAGGTGTTTTCAATGAGCACAGATACCATTACATATAGACCAAGGAGGGAATCAAGACAACTTACTCTAACCCTCAAAGGACTGAACTCAGCCCACTTTACACACCAGAAAAGATTATTGACAACTGGTCAGAATTTGAAAAACAATTTATCTGTGTCTCTCTGGAAGAGAATCTAGTGGATGCACAGCAGCAAGCAACACAGCACGGAAAATCGGCTACACCCGGTGAGAAAAATAAACTGCAAAATAAAGGCAGTGAGTGACAGATAAATTCTTCGAGACTTCGTTCAGGGGCTGTGATTGGAGTTGTTTTCAGCATATATTCACACACAGAAAGATGGGACCTAAGGGAGGACAATCGTGGGTCTGAGTGTCTTCGTGAGCATGAGTCAGCAAATGCAGCCCTTGTAGAATAACACTGCCTTGCCCTGATTCCATTGACCCGAAATCTCCAAATGTAGATGACCCTTCTACAGCGAACACATGCATGTGTCAGCCACAGGATGCTACCCCATTGGAATGGGATAAAACATGAAAAGGCACCTCATCTTCTCATATCCTGGTGCTCGGATTCAAGGTTCCAGCCACTTTCCTGAAAATATCCCCACTTGGGGAAGTCAGCACTTTCAAAACCTTCTTTCTTATAGCTTGGAATTGGTTCCATGGATGAACTACAACGGGGAAGAATAAGACACGATGCCTATATATTTGGACAGGCATATGGTGCTCTAATTTCAACTGCTGAACAAGAATTGACCCAAGTCTAAGCTTGCTCTCAGAAGGAGAATAGGGCTTGAAAATTTCCCGCTGCTTTGTGACCAGTTCCAAAAGTGGGAAGTTGAGCAGGGGATCTCAGGGAGCCTATAATTCATGGGCCTGCAGGATGGTCAAAGACACCTAATGTGGACAAATGACTTGGGTTGAGCCAGAGAAAAGAACTTGAGAGCAAGGCAGAATTGCAAAAATGGGATTTCAAGAGGGAGACGCGTCTTGCCTGGTAAGAACCTAGAATGTGGCAGTACTTCTTCAACCATGCCTTTGTCGAAAAACGGTGTATGCCTTTATCCTGAATATATTCCGAATAAAGGCATACACCGTTTTTGGGCAACCAGGCAGGGGCTCGCTCCAAATCAACACTACATAGTGCTATCACTTCCCTTCTAAACAAATGGTCATCTACGAAAAGTGTAAAGACTAGAAATTCAGGGTAGCATGGAGGTAAATCGTACCCACATTTTGTGGATTGTGGGATGACCAATTGCAATCGGCACCCTGGCGAATTCTATGGTGTATTCTAAGACAAAGTAAGAAACAATGCTACAGCACATAGGACACTTCCATTCAAGGACGTATATTTTCAGGAAAACCAAAGAACCTCAGGTCACAGGCAACCCAACGTTTACTGCTGCTCTCTTTACAAAAGCCTCGACTAGGATACAATCTAAATTTCCTTGGACGGAAAACATGGATGGAGAATATGTGATTCTTATCTACAATGATATATTACTGAGCCAGGAAATCAATGAAATAACGTCACTTGCCGCCAAAGGAGTGTTCGTAGTTACAATCATTCTCAGTAAATTTAGTCACATAGAAAAAAGTGGTTTATCAAAGATATGAGGTACAGGTGGAATACAAAATTGCGTCCCATGAATGAAATGGCAGACGAGAGAAAGCATCACACATTTAGCAAACACACTTATGCCTGTAGGAGCGCGAAGGTCACTTGAGGTGAGGAAAAACCAGGTGTTTTCAATGAGCACAGATACCCTTCCATATAGACCAAAGAGGGAATCAAGACAACTTACTCTAAACCTCAAAGGACTGAACTCAGCCCACTTTACACACCAGAAAAGATTATTTACAACTGGTTAGAATTTGAAAAACAATTTATCGATGTCTCTCTGGAAGAGAATCAAGTGGATGCACAGCAGCAAGCAACACAGCACTCAAAATCGGCTACACCCCGTGAGAAAAATAAACTGCAAAATAAAGGCAGTGAGTGAGAGATAAATTCTTCGAGACTTCATTCAGGGGCTGTCATTGAAGTTGTTTTGAGCATATATTAACACACAGAAGGATCGGACCTAAGGGAGGACACTCGTGGGTCTGAGTGTCTTCGTGAGCATGAGTCAGCAAATGCAGCCCTTGTCGAATAACACTGCCTTTTCCTTATTCCATGGACCCGAAATCTCCAAATGCAGACGACCCTTCCTACAGCGAACACATGCATGGGACAGCCACAGGATGCTACCCCATTGGAACGGCAAAAAAACATGAAAAGCCACCTCATCTTCTCATACCCTGGTGCTCGGGTTCAAGCTTTCAGCCGCTTTTCGGAAAATATACCCAATTGCGGAAGCCAGCACTTTCAAAATACTCTTACTTATAACTTGGAATTAGTTCCATGGATGAACTACAATGGGGAAGAATAAGAGACGATGGCTATATATTTGGACAGGCACATGGCGCTCTAATTTCCAATGCTGAACAAGAATTGACGCAAGTCTAAGCTTGCTCTCGGAAGGAGAATTGGGCTTGAAAATGTCCTGATGCTTTGGGACCAGTTCCGAAAGTGGGAAGTTGAGCCGGGGATCTCAGGGAGCCTATAATTCATGGCCCTACAGGATGGTAAAAGGCACGTAATGTGGAAAAATGACTTGGGTTGAACCAGAGAAAAGAACTTGAGAGCAAGGCAGAATTGCAAAACTGGGATTTCAAGAGGGAGAAGCGTCTCGCCTGGTAAGAACCTAGGATGTGGCAGTACTTCTTCAAACATGCCTTTGTCGAAAAAGGGTGTATGCCTTTATCCTGAATATATTCCGAATAAAGGCATACACCGTTTTTGGGCAACCAGGCAGGGGCTCGGTGCAAATCAACACTACATAGTGCTATCACTTCCCATCTAAACAAAGGGTCATCTACGAAAGGTGTAAAGACTAGAAATTCAGGGTAGCATGGAGGTAAATCGTACCCACATTTTGTGGATTCCAGGATGAACAATGGCAATCGGCACCCTGGCGAAGTCTATGGTGTATTCAAAAATAATGTAAGACACAAAGCTACAGCACATAGGACACTTCCACTCAAGGACGTATATTTTCAAGAAAACCAAAGAACCTCAGGTCACAGGCAACCCAACGTTTACTGCTGCTCTCTTTACAAAAGCCTCGACTAGGATACAATCTAAATTTCCTTGGACGGAAAACATGGATGGAGAATATGTGATTCTTATCTACAATGATATATTACTGAGCCAGGAAATCAATGAAGTAACGTCACTTGCCGCCAAAGGAGTGTTCGTAGTTACAATCATTCTCAGTAAATTTAGTCACATAGAAAAAAGTGGTTAATCAAAGATATGAGGTACAGGTGGAATACAAAATTGCGTCCCATGAATGAAATGGCAGACGAGAGAAAGCATCACACATTTAGCAAACACACTTATGCCTGTAGGAGCGCGAAGGTCACTTGAGGTGAGGAAAAACCAGGTGTTTTCAATGAGCACAGATACCATTCCATATAGACCAAAGAGGGCATCAAGACAATTTACTCTAAACCTCAAAGGACTGAACTCAGCCCACTTTACACACCAGAAAAGATTATTTACAACTGGTTAGAATTTGAAAAACAATTTATCGATGTCTCTCTGGAAGAGAATCAAGTGGATGCACAGCAGCAAGCAACACAGCACTCAAAATCGGCTACACCCCGTGAGAAAAATAAACTGCAAAATAAAGGCAGTGAGTGAGAGATAAATTCTTCGAGACTTCGTTCAGGGGCTGTCATTGAAGTTGTTTTGAGCATATATTAACACACAGAAGGATCGGACCTAAGGGAGGACACTCGTGGGTCTGAGTGTCTTCGTGAGCATGAGTCAGCAAATGCAGCCCTTGTCGAATAACACTGCCTTTTCCTCATTCCATGGACCCAAAATCTCCAAATGCAGACGACCCTTCCTACAGCGAACACATGCAAGGGACAGCCACAGGATGCTACCCCATTGGAACGGCAAAAAACATGAAAAGCCACCTCATCTTCTCATATCCTGGTGCTCGGGTTCAAGCTTTCAGCCGCTTTTCTGAAAATATACCCAATTGGGGAAGTCAGCACTTTCAAAACACTCTTACTTATAACTTGGAATTGGTTCCATGGATGAACTACAATGGGGAAGAATAAGAGACGATGGCTATATATTTGGACAGGCACATGGCGCTCTAATTTCCAATGCTGAACAAGAATTGACCCAAGTCTAAGCTTGCTCTCAGAAGGAGAATAGGGCTTGAAAATTTCCCGCTGATTTGTGACCAGTTCCCAAAGTGGGATGTTGAGCAGGGGATCTCAGGGAGCCTATAATTCATGGGCCTGCAGGATGGTCAAAGACACCTAATGTGGACAAATGACTTGGGTTGAGCCAGAGAAAAGAACTTGAGAGCAAGGCAGAATTGCAAAAATGGGATTTCAAGAGGGAGACGCGTCTCGCCTGGTAAGAACCTAGAATGTGGCAGTACTTCTTCAACCATGCCTTTGTCGAAAAACGGTGTATGCCTTTATCCTGAATATATTCCGAATAAAGGCATACACCGTTTTTGGGCAACCAGGCAGGGGCTCGGTTCAAATCAACACTACATAATGCTATCACTTCCCATCAAAACAAAGGGTCATGTACGAAAAGTGTAAAGACCAGAAATGCAGGGTAACGTGGAGGTAAATCGTACCCACATTTTGTGGATTGTGGGATGAACAATGGCAGTCGGCACCCTGGCGAAATCTATGGTGTATTCGAAGATAAAGTAAGAAACAATGCTACTGCACATAGGACACTTCCACTCAACGACGTATATTTTCAAGGAAACCAAAGAACCTTAGGTCACAGGCAACCCAACGTTTACTGCTGCTCTCTTTACAAAAGCCTCGACGAGGATACAATCTAAATTTCCTTGGACAGAAACATGGATGAAGAATATGTGATTCTTATCTACAATGATATATTACAGAGCCAGGAAATCAATGAAATAACGTCACTTGCGACACCGGAGTGTTCTTAGATACAATCATTCTCAGTGAATTTAGTCACATAGAAAAAAGTGGTTTATCAAAGATATGAGGTACAGGTGGAATATAAAATTGCGTCCCTTGAACGAAATGGCAGACGACAGAGAAAATTACACATTTAGCAAACACACTTATGCCTGTAGGAGCGCAAAGTTCACATGAGGTGAGGAAAAACCAGGTGTTTTCAATGAGCACAGATACCATTCCATATAGACCAAGGAGGGAATCAAGACAACTTACTCTAACCCTCAAAGGACTGAACTCAGCCTACTTTACACACCAGAAAAGATTATTGACAACTGGTCAGAATTTGAAAAACAATTTATCTATGTCTCTCTGGAAGAGAATCTAGTGGATGCACAGCAGCAAGCAACACAGCACGGAAAATCGGCTACACCCGGTGAGAAAAATAAACTGCAAAATAAAGGCAGTGAGTGACAGATAAATTCTTCGAGACTTCGTTCAGGGGCTGTGATTGGAGTTGTTTTCAGCATATATTCACACACAGAAAGATGGGACCTAAGGGAGGACAATTGTGGGTCTGAGTGTCTTCATGAGCATGAGTCAGCAAATGCAGCCCTTGTAGAATAACACTGCCTTGCCCTGATTCCATTGACCCGAAATCTCCAAATGTAGATGACCCTTCTACAGCGAACACATGCATGTGTCAGCCACAGGATGCTACCCCATTGGAATGGGAAAAAACATGAAAAGGCACCTCATCTTCTCATATCCTGGTGCTCGGGTTCAAGGTTCCAGCCACTTTCCTGAAAATATCCATACTTGGGGAAGTCAGCACTTTCAAAACCTTCTTTCTTACAGCTTGGAATTGGTTCCATGGATGAACTACAACGGGGAAGAATAAGACACGATGCCTATATATTTGGACAGGCATATGGTGCTCTAATTTCAACTGCTGAACAAGAATTGACCCAAGTCTAAGCTTGCTCTCAGAAGGAGAATAGGGCTTGAAAATTTCCCGCTGCTTTGTGACCAGTTCCAAAAGTGGGAAGTTGAGCAGGGGATCTCAGGGAGCCTATAATTCATGGGCCTGCAGGATGGTCAAAGACACCTAATGTGGACAAATGACTTGGGTTGAGCCAGAGAAAAGAACTTGAGAGCAAGGCAGAATTGCAAAAATGGGATTTCAAGAGGGAG
Source organism: Kogia breviceps (assembly GCF_026419965.1). Lineage (NCBI taxonomy): Eukaryota > Metazoa > Chordata > Mammalia > Artiodactyla > Physeteridae > Kogia > Kogia breviceps. Next base: position 38,314,432 of record NC_081329.1, read on the forward strand.
ACGCGTCTCGCCTGGTAAGAACCTCGAATGTGGCAGTACTTCTTCAACCATGCCTTTGTCGAAAAACGGTGTATGCCTTTATCCTGAATATATTCCGAACAAAGGCATACACCGTTTTTGGGCAACAAAGCAGGGGTCGGTGCAAATCAACACTACATAGTGCTATCACTTCCCTTCTAAACAAAGGGTCATCTACGAAAAGTGTAAAGACTAGAAATTCAGGGTAGCATGGAGTTAAATCGTACCCACATTTTGTGGATTGTGGGATGACCAATTGCAATCGGCACCCTGGCGAATTCTATGGTGTATTCGAAGATAAAGTAAGAAACAATGCTACAGCACATAGGACACTTCCATTCAAGGACGTATATTTTCAGGAAAACCAAAGAACCTCAGGTCACAGGCAACCCAACGTTTACTGCTGCTCTCTTTACAAAAGCCTCGACTAGGATACAATCTAAATTTCCTTGGACGGAAAACATGGATGGAGAATATGTGATTCTTATCTACAATGATATATTACGGAGCCAGGAAATCAATGAAATAACGTCACTTGCCGCCAAAGGAGTGTTCGTAGTTACAATCATTCTCAGTAAATTTAGTCACATAGAAAAAAGTGGTTTATCAAAGATATGAGGTACAGGTGGAATACAAAATTGCGTCCCATGAATGAAATGGCAGACGAGAGAAAGCATCACACATTTAGCAAACACACTTATGCCTGTAGGAGCGCGAAGGTCACTTGAGGTGAGGAAAAACCAGGTGTTTTCAATGAGCACAGATACCCTTCCATATAGACCAAAGAGGGAATCAAGACAACTTACTCTAAACCTCAAAGGACTGAACTCAGCCCACTTTACACACCAGAAAAGATTATTTACAACTGGTTAGAATTTGAAAAACAATTTATCGATGTCTCTCTGGAAGAGAATCAAGTGGATGCACAGCAGCAAGCAACACAGCACTCAAAATCGGCTACACCCCGTGAGAAAAATAAACTGCAAAATAAAGGCAGTGAGTGAGAGATAAATTCTTCGAGACTTCGTTCAGGGGCTGTCATTGAAGTTGTTTTGAGCATATATTAACACACAGAAGGATCGGACCTAAGGGAGGACACTCGTGGGTCTGAGTGTCTTCGTGAGCATGAGTCAGCAAATGCAGCCCTTGTCGAATAACACTGCCTTTTCCTGATTCCATGGACCCGAAATCTCCAAATGCAGACGACCCTTCCTACAGCGAACACATGCATGGGACAGCCACAGGATGCTACCCCATTGGAACGGCAAAAAAACATGAAAAGCCACCTCATCTTCTCATACCCTGGTGCTCGGGTTCAAGCTTTCAGCCGCTTTTCTGAAAATATACCCAATTGGGGAAGTCAGCACTTTCAAAACACTCTTACTTATAACTTGGAATTGGTTCCATGGATGAACTACAATGGGGAAGAATAAGAGACGATGGCTATATATTTGGACAGGCACATGGCGCTCTAATTTCCAATGCTGAACAAGAATTGACCCAAGTCTAAGCTTGCTCTCAGAAGGAGAATTGGGCTTGAAAATTTCCTGCTGCTTTGGGACCTGTTCCGAAAGTGGGAAGTTGAGCCGGGGATCTCAGGGAGCCTATAATTCATGGCCCTACAGGATGGTAAGAGGCACGTAATGTGGAAAAATGACTTGGGTTGAACCAGAGAAAAGAACTTGAGAGCAAGGCAGAATTGCAAAACTGGGATTTCAAGAGGGAGAAGCGTCTCGCCTGGTAAGAACCTAGGATGTGGCAGTACTTCTTCAAACATGCCTTTGTCGAAAAAGGGTGTATGTCTTTATCCTGAATATCTTTAGGATAAAGGCATACACCGTTTTTGGGCAACCAGGCAGGGGCTCGGTGCAAATCAACACTACATAATGCTATCACTTCCCATCAAAACAAAGGGTCATGTACGAAAAGTGTAAAGACCAGAAAGGCAGGGTAACGTGGAGGTAAATCGTACCCACATTTTGTGGATTCCAGGATGAACAATGTCAATCGGCACCCTGGTGAATTCTATGGTGTATTCGAAGATAAAGTAAGAAACAATGCTACAGCACATAGGACACTTCCACTCAAGGACGTATATTTTCAAGGAAACCAAAGAACCTCAGGTCACAGGCAACCCAACGTTTACTGCTGCTCTCTTTACAAAAGCCTCGACGAGGATACAATCTAAATTTCCTTGAACATAAACATGGATGAAGAATATGTGATTCTTATCTACAATGATATATTACAGAGCCAGGAAATCAATGAAATAACGTCACTTGCTCCACCGGAGTGTTCTTAGTTACAATCATTCTCAGTGAATTTAGTCACATAGAAAAAAGTGGTTTATCAAAGATATGAGGTACAGGTGGAATACAAAATTGCGTCCCATGAATGAAATTGCAGACGAGAGAAAGCATCACACATTTAGCAAACACACTTATGCCTGTAGGAGCGCGAACGTCACTTGAGGTGAGGAGAAACCAGGTGTTTTCAATGAGCACAGATACCATTCCATATAGACCAAAGAGGGCATCAAGACAACTTACTCTAACCCTCAAAGGACTGAACTCAGCCTACTTTACACACCAGAAAAGATTATTGACAACTGGTCAGAATTTGAAAAACAATTTATCTATGTCTCTCTGGAAGAGAATCTAGTGGATGCACAGCAGCAAGCAACACAGCACGGAAAATCGGCTACACCCGGTGAGAAAAATAAACTGCAAAATAAAGGCAGTGAGTGACAGATAAATTCTTCGAGACTTCGTTCAGGGGCTGTGATTGGAGTTGTTTTCAGCATATTCACACACAGAAAGATGGGACCTAAGGGAGGACAATCGTGGGTCTGAGTGTCTTCGTGAGCATGAGTCAGCAAATGCAGCCCTTGTAGAATAACACTGCCTTGCCCTGATTCCATGGACCCGAAATCTCCAAATGTAGATGACCCTTCTACAGCGAACACATGCATGTGTCAGCCACAGGATGCTACCCCATTGGAATGGGAAAAAACATGAAAAGGCACCTCATCTTCTCATATCCTGGTGCTCGGGTTCAAGCTTCCAGCCACTTTCCTGAAAATATCCCCACTTGGGGAAGTCAGCACTTTCAAAACCTTCTTTCTTATAGCTTGGAATTGGTTCCATGGATGAACTACAACGGGGAAGAATAAGACACGATGCCTATATATTTGGACAGGCATATGGTGCTCTAATTTCAACTGCTGAACAAGAATTGACCCAAGTCTAAGCTTGCTCTCAGAAGGAGAATAGGGCTTGAAAATTTCCCGCTGCTTTGTGACCAGTTCCAAAAGTGGGAAGTTGAGCAGGGGATCTCAGGGAGCCTATAATTCATGGGCCTGCAGGATGGTCAAAGGCACCTAATGTGGACAAATGACTTGGGTTGAGCCAGAGAAAAGAACTTGAGAGCAAGGCAGAATTGCAAAAATGGGATTTCAAGAGGGAGACGCGTCTCGCCTGGTAAGAACCTAGAATGTGGCAGTACTTCTTCAACCATGCCTTTGTCGAAAAACAGTGTATGCCTTTATCCTGAATATATTCCGAATAAAGGCATACACCGTTTTTGGGCAACCAGGCTGGGGCTCTGTCCAAATCAACACTACATAGTGCTATCACTTCCCATCTAAACAAAGGGTCATCTACGAAAAGTGTAAAGACTAGAAATTCAGGGTAGCATGGAGGTAAATCGTACCCACATTTTGTGGATTGTGGGATGACCAATGGCAATCGGCACCTTGGCGAATTCTATGGTGTATTCGAAGATAAAGTAAGAAACAATGCTACAGCACATAGGACACTTCCATTCAAGGACGTATATTTTCAGGAAAACAAAAGAACCTCAGGTCACAGGCAACCCAACGTTTATTGCTGCTCTCTTTACAAAAGCCTCGACTAGGATACAATCTAAATTTCCTTGGACGGAAAACATGGATGGAGAATATGTGATTCTTATCTACAATGATATATTACTGAGCCAGGAAATCAATGAAATAACGTCACTTGCCGCCAAAGGAGTGTTCGTAGTTACAATCATTCTCAGTAAATTTAGTCACATAGAAAAAAGTGGTTTATCAAAGATATGAGGTACAGGTGGAATACAAAATAGTGTCCAATGCATGAAATGGCAGAGGAGAGAAAGCATCACACATTTAGCAAACACACTTATGCCTGTAGGAGCGCGAAGGTCACTTGAGGTGAGGAAAAACCAGGTGTTTTCAATGAGCACAGATACCATTCCATATAGACCAAAGAGGGCATCAAGACAACTTACTCTAAACCTCAAAGGACTGAACTCAGCCCACTTTACACACCAGAAAAGATTATTTACAACTGGTTAGAATTTGAAAAACAATTTATCGATGTCTCTCTGGAAGAGAATCAAGTGGATGCACAGCAGCAAGCAACACAGCACTGAAAATCGGCTACACCCCGTGAGAAAAATAAACTGCAAAATAAAGGCAGTGAGTGACAGATAAATTATTCGAGACTTCGTTCAGGGGCTGTCATTGAAGTTCTTTTGAGCATATATTAACACACAGAAGGATCGGACCTAAGGGAGGAAACTCGTGGGTCTGAGTGTCTTCGTGAGCATGAGTCAGCAAATGCAGCCCTTGTAGAATAACACTGCCTTTTCCTGATTCCATGAACCCGGAATCTCCAAATGCAGACGACCCTTCCTACAGCGAACACATGCATGGGACAGCCACAGGATGCTACCCCATTGGAACGGCAAAAAACATGAAAAGCCACCTCATCTTCTCATATCCTGGTGCTCGGGTTCAAGCTTTCAGCCGCTTTTCTGAAAATATACCCAATTGGGGAAGTCAGCACTTTCAAAACACTCTTACTTATAACTTGGAATTGGTTCCATGGATGAACTACAATGGGGAAGAATAAGAGACGATGGCTATATATTTGGACAGGCACATGGCGCTCTAATTTCCAATGCTGAACAAGAATTGACCCAAGTCTAAGCTTGCTCTCAGAAGGAGAATTGGGCTTGAAAATTCCTTGCTGCTTTGGGACCAGTTCCGAAAGTGGGAAGTTGAGCCGGGGATCTCAGGGAGCCTATAATTCATGGCCCTGCAGGATGGTAAAAGGCACGTAATGTGGAAAAATGACTTGGGTTGAACCAGAGAAAAGAACTTGAGAGCAAGGCAGAATTGCAAAACTGGGATTTCAAGAGGGAGAAGCGTCTCGCCTGGTAAGAACCTAGGATGTGGCAGTACTTCTTCAAACATGCCTTTGTCGAAAAAGGGTGTATGCCTTTATCCTGAATATCTTTAGGATAAAGGCATACACCGTTTTTGGGCAACCAGGCAGGGGCTCGGTGCAAATCAACACTACATAATGCTATCACTTCCCATCAAAACAAAGGGTCATGTACGAAAAGTGTAAAGACCAGAAATGCAGGGTAACGTGGAGGTAAATCGTACCCACATTTTGTGGATTGTGGGATGACCAATTGCAATCGGCACCCTGGCGAATTCTATGGTGTATTCGAAGATAAAGTAAGAAACAATGCTACAGCACATAGGACACTTCCATTCAAGGACGTATATTTTCAGGAAAACCAAAGAACCTCAGGTCACAGGCAACCCAACGTTTACTGCTGCTCTCTTTACAAAAGCCTCGACTAGGATACAATCTAAATTTCCTTGGACGGAAAACATGGATGAAGAATATGTGATTCTTATCTACAATGATATATTACAGAGCCAGGTAATCAATGAAATAACGTCACTCGGCGCCACCGGAGTGTTCTTAGTTACAATCATTCTCAGTGAATTTAGTCACATAGAAAAGAGTGGTTTATCAAAGATATGAGGTACAGGTGGAATATAAAATTGCGTCCCTTGAACGAAATGGCAGACGACAGAGAGAATTACATATTTAGTGAACACACTTATGTCTGTAGGAGCGCAAAGGTCACATGAGGTGAGGAAAAACCAGGTGTTTTCAATGAGCAAAGATACCATTCCATATAGACCAAGAAGGGAATGAGGACAACTTTCTCTAAACCTCAAAGGACTGAACTCAGCCCACTTTACACACCAGAAAAGATTATTGACAACTGGTCAGAATTTGAAAAACAATTTATCTATGTCTCTCTGGAAGAGAATCTAGTGGATGCACAGCAGCAAGCAACACAGCACGGAAAATCGGCTACACCCGGTGAGAAAAATAAACTGCAAAATAAAGGCAGTGAGTGACAGATAAATTCTTCGAGACTTCGTTCAGGGGCTGTGATTGGAGTTGTTTTCAGCATATATTCACACACAGAAAGATGGGACCTAAGGGAGGACAATCGTGGGTCTGAGTGTCTTCGTGAGCATGAGTCAGCAAATGCAGCCCTTGTAGAATAACACTGCCTTGCCCTGATTCCATTGACCCGAAATCTCCAAATGTAGACGACCCTTCTACAGCGAACACATGCATGGGTCATCCACAGGATGCTACCCCATTGGAACGGGAAAAAACATGAAAAGGCACCTCATCTTCTCATATCCTGGTGCTCGGGTTCAAGCTTCCAGCCACTTTCCTGAAAATATCCCCACTTGGGGAAGTCAGCACTTTCAAAACCTTCTTTCTTATAGCTTGGAATTGGTTCCATGGATGAACTACAACGGGGAAGAATAAGACACGATGCCTATATATTTGGACAGGCATATGGTGCTCTAATTTCAACTGCTGAACAAGAATTGACCCAAGTCTAAGCTTGCTCTCAGAAGGAGAATAGGGCTTGAAAATTTCCCACTGATTTGTGACCAGTTCCAAAAGTGGGAAGTTGAGCAGGGGATCTCAGCGAGCCTATAATTCATGGGCCTGCAGGATGGGCCAAGACACCTAATGTGGACAAATGACTTGGGTTGAGCCAGAGAAAAGAACTTGAGAGCAAGGCAGAATTGCAAAAATGGGATTTCAAGAGGGAGACGCGTCTCGCCTGGTAAGAAACTAGAATGTGGCAATACTTCTTCAACAATGCCTTTGTCGAAAAACGGTGTATGCCTTTATCCTGAATATATTCCGAATAAAGGCATACACCGTTTTTGGGCAACCAGGTAGGGGCTCGGTGCAAATCAACACTACATAGTGCTATCACTTCCCATCGAAACAAAGGGTCATCTACGAAAAGTGTAAAGACTAGAAATTCAGGGTAGCATGGAGGTAAATCGTACCCACATTTTGTGGATTCCAGGATGAAAAATGGCAATCGGCACCCTGGCGAAGTCTATGGTGTATTCAAAAATAATGTAAGAAACAAAGCTACAGCACATAGGACACTTCCACTCAAGGACGTATATTTTCAAGAAAACCAAAGAACCTCAGGTCACAGGCATCCCAACGTTTCCTGCTGCTCTCTTTACAAAAGCCTCGACTAGGATACAATCTAAATTTCCTTGGACGGAAAACATGGATGGAGAATATGTGATTCTTATCTACAATGATATATTACAGAGCCAGGAAATCAATGAAATAACGCCACTTGCCGCCAAAGGAGTGTTCGTAGTTACAAACATTCTCAGTAAATTTAGTCACATAGAAAAAAGTGGTTTATCAAAGATATGAGGTACAGGTGGAATACAAAATTGCGTCCAATGCATGAAATGGCAGAGGAGAGAAAGCATCACACATTTAGCAAACACACTTATGCCTGTAGGAGCGCGAAGGTCACTTGAGGTGAGGAAAAACCAGGTGTTTTCAATGAGCACAGATACCATTCCATATAGACCAAAGAGGGAATGAGGACAACTTACTCTAAACCTCAAAGGACTGAACTCAGCCCACTTTACACACCAGAAAAGATTATTTACAACTGGTTAGAATTTGAAAAACAATTTATCGATGTCTCTCTGGAAGAGAATCAAGTGGATGCACAGCAGCAAGCAACACAGCACTCAAAATCGGCTACACCCCGTGAGAAAAATAAACTGCAAAATAAAGGCAGTGAGTGAGAGATAAATTCTTCGAGACTTCGTTAAGGGGCTGTCATTGAAGTTCTTTTGAGCATATATTAACACACAGAAGGATCAGACCTAAGGGAGGACACTCGTGGGTCTGAGTGTCTTCGTGAGCATGAGTCAGCAAATGCAGCCCTTGTAGAATTACACTGCCTTTTCCTGATTCCATGGACCCGACATCTCCAAATGCAGACGACCCTTCCTACAGCGAACACATGCATGGGACAGCCACAGGATGCTACCCCATTGGAACGGCAAAAAACATGAAAAGCCACCTCATCTTCTCATATCCTGGTCCTCGGGTTCAAGCTTTCAGCCACTTTTCTGAAAATATACCCAATTGGGGAAGACAGCACTTTCAAAACACTCTTACTTATAACTTGGAATTGGTTCCATGGATGAACTACAACGGAGAAGAATAAGAGACGATGGCTATATATTTGGACAGGCACAAGGCGCTCTAATTTCCAATGCTGAACAAGAATTGACCCATGTCTAAGCTTGCTCTCGGAAGGAGAATTGAGCTTGAAAATTCCCTGCTGCTTTGGAACCAGTTCCGAAAGTGGGAAGTTGAGCCGGGGATCTCAGGGAGCCTATAATTCATGGCCCTGCAGCATGGTAAAAGGCACGTAATGTGGAAAAATGACTTGGGTTGCACCAGAGAAAAGAACTTGAGAGCAAGGCAGAATTGCAAAACTGGGATTTCAAGAGGGAGAAGCGTCTCGCCTGGTAAGAACCTAGGATGTGGCAGTACTTCTTCAAACATGCCTTTGTCGAAAAAGGGTGTATGCCTTTATCCTGAATATCTTTAGGATAAAGGCATACACCGTTTTGGGGCAACCAGGCAGGGGCTCGGTGCAAATCAACACTACATAATGCTATCACTTCCCATCAAAACAAAGGGTCATGTACGAAAAGTGTAAAGACCAGAAATGCAGGGTAACGTGGAGGTAAATCGTACCCACATTTTGTGGATTGTGGGATGACCAATTGCAATCGGCACCCTGGCGAATTCTATGGTGTATTCGAAGATAAATTAAGAAACAATGCTACAGCACATAGGACACTTCCATTCAAGGACGTATATTTTCAGGAAAACCAAAGAACCTCAGGTCACAGGCAACCCAACGTTTACTGCTGCTCTCTTTACAAAAGCCTCGACTAGGATACAATCTAAATTTCCTTGGACGGAAAACATGGATGGAGAATATGTGATTCTTATCTACAATGATATATTACAGAGCCAGGTAATCAATGAAATAACGTCACTCGGCGCCACCGGAGTGTTCTTAGTTACAATCATTCTCAGTGAATTTAGTCACATAGAAAAGAGTGGTTTATCAAAGATATGAGGTACAGGTGGAATATAAAATTGCGTCACTTGAACGAAATGGCAGACGACAGAGAGAATTACATATTTAGCGAACACACTTATGTCTGTAGGAGCGCAAAGGTCACATGAGGTGAGGAAAAACCAGGTGTTTTCAATGAGCAAAGATACCATTCCATATAGACCAAGAAGGGAATGAGGACAACTTTCTCTAAACCTCAAAGGACTGAACTCAGCCCACTTTACACACCAGAAAAGATTATTGACAACTGGTCAGAATTTGAAAAACAATTTATCTATGTCTCTCTGGAAGAGAATCTAGTGGATGCACAGCAGCAAGCAACACAGCACGGAAAATCGGCTACACCCGGTGAGAAAAATAAAGTGCAAAATAAAGGCAGTGAGTGACAGATAAATTCTTCGAGACTTCGTTCAGGGGCTGTGATTGGAGTTGTTTTCAGCATATATTCACACACAGAAAGATGGGACCTAAGGGAGGACAATCGTGGGTCTGAGTGTCTTCGTGAGCATGAGTCAGCAAATGCAGCCCTTGTAGAATAACACTGCCTTGCCCTGATTCCATTGACCCGAAATCTCCAAATGTAGACGACCCTTCTACAGCGAACACATGCATGGGTCATCCACAGGATGCTACCCCATTGGAAAGGGAAAAAACATGAAAAGGCACCTCATCTTCTCATATCCTGGTGCTCGGGTTCAAGCTTCCAGCCACGTTCCTGAAGATATCCTCACTTGGGGAAGTCAGCACTTTCAAAACCTTCTTTCTTATAGCTTGGAATTGGTTCCATGGATGAACTACAACGGGGAAGAATAAGACACGATGCCTATATATTTGGACAGGCATATGGTGCTCTAATTTCAACTGCTGAACAAGAATTGACCCAAGTCTAAGCTTGCTCTCAGAAGGAGAATAGGGCTTGAAAATTTCCCGCTGATTTGTGACCAGTTCCAAAAGTGGGAAGTTGAGCAGGGGATCTCAGCGAGCCTATAATTCATGGGCCTGCAGGATGGGCCAAGACACCTAATGTGGACAAATGACTTGGGTTGAGCCAGAGAAAAGAACTTGAGAGCAAGGCAGAATTGCAAAAATGGGATTTCAAGAGGGAGACGCGTCTCGCCTGGTAAGAAACTAGAATGTGGCAATACTTCTTCAACCATGCCTTTGTCGAAAAATGGTGTATGCCTTTATCCTGAATATATTCCGAATAAAGGCATACACCGTTTTTGGGCAACCAGGTAGGGGCTCGGTGCAAATCAACACTACATAGTGCTATCACTTCCAATCGAAACAAAGGGTCATCTACGAAAAGTGTAAAGACTAGAAATTCAGGGTAGCATGGAGGTAAATCGTACCCACATTTTGTGGATTCCAGGATGAAAAATGGCAATCTGCACCCTGGCGAAGTCTATGGTGTATTCAAAAATAATGTAAGAAACAAAGCTACAGCACATAGGACACTTCCACTCAAGGACGTATATTTTCAAGAAAACCAAAGAACCTCAGGTCACAGGCATCCCAACGTTTCCTGCTGCTCTCTTTACAAAAGCCTCGACTAGGATACAATCTAAATTTCCTTGGACGGAAAACATGGATGGAGAATATGTGATTCTTATCTACAATGATATATTACAGAGCCAGGAAATCAATGAAATAACGCCACTTGCCGCCAAAGGAGTGTTCGTAGTTACAATCATTCTCAGTAAATTTAGTCACATAGAAAAAAGTGGTTTATCAAAGATTTTAGGTACAGGTGGAATACAAAATAGTGTCCAATGCATGAAATGGCAGAGGAGAGAAAGCATCACACATTTAGCAAACACACTTATGCCTGTAGGAGCGCGAAGGTCACTTGAGGTGAGGAAAAACCAGGTGTTTTCAATGAGCACAGATACCATTCCATATAGACCAAAGAGGGCATCAAGACAACTTACTCTAAACCTCAAAGGACTGAACTCAGCCCACTTTACACACCAGAAAAGATTATTTACAACTGGTTAGAATTTGAAAAACAATTTATCGATGTCTCTCTGGAAGAGAATCAAGTGGATGCACAGCAGCAAGCAACACAGCACTGAAAATCGGCTACACACCGTGAGAAAAATAAACTGCAAAATAAAGGCAGTGAGTGAGAGATAAATTCTTCGAGACTTCGTTCAGGGGCTGTCATTGAAGTTGTTTTGAGCATATATTAACACACAGAAGGATCGGACCTAAGGGAGGACACTCGTGGGTCTGAGTGTCTTCGTGAGCATGAGTCAGCAAATGCAGCCCTTGTCGAATAACACTGCCTTTTCCTGATTCCATGGACCCGAAATCTCCAAATGCAGACGACCCTTCCTACAGCGAACACATGCATGGGACAGCCACAGGATGCTACCCCATTGGAATGGAAAAAACATGAAAAGCCACCTCATCTTCTCATATCCTGGTGCTCGGGTTCAAGCTTTCAGCTGCTTTTCTGAAAATATACCCAATTGGGGAAGTCAGCACTTTCAAAACACTCTTACTTATAACTTGGAATTGGTTCCATGGATGAACTACATCAGGGAAGAATAAGAGACGATGGATATATATGTGGACAGGAACATGGCGCTCTAATTTCCAATGCTGAACAAGAATTGACCCAAGTCTAAGCTTGCTCTCAGAAGGAGAATTGGGCTTGAAAATTTCCTGCTGCTTTGGGACCAGTTCCGAAAGTGGGAAGTTGAGCCGGCGATCTCAGGGAGCCTATAATTCATGGCCCTACAGGATGGTAAAAGGCACGTAATGTGGAAAAATGACTTGGGTTGAACCAGAGAAAAGAACTTGAGAGCAAGGCAGAATTGCAAAACTGGGATTTCAAGAGGGAGAAGCGTCTCGCCTGGTAAGAACCTAGGATGTGGCAGTACTTCTTCAAACATGCCTTTGTCGAAAAAGGGTGTATGTCTTTATCCTGAATATCTTTAGGATAAAGGCATACACCGTTTTTGGGGAACCAGGCAGGGGCTCGGTGCAAATCAACACTACATAATGCTATCACTTCCCATCAAAACAAAGGGTCATGTACGAAAAGTGTAAAGACCAGAAATGCAGGGTAACGTGGAGGTAAATCGTACCCACATTTTGTGGATTGTGGGATGAACAATGGCAATCGGCACCCTGGCGAATTCTATGGTGTATTCGAAGATAAAGTAAGAAACAATGCTACAGCACATAGGACACTTCCATTCAAGGACGTATATTTTCAGGAAAACCAAAGAACCTCAGGTCACAGGCAACCCAACGTTTACTGCTGCTCTCTTTACAAAAGCCTCGACGAGGATACAATCTAAATTTCCTTGGACAGAAACATGGATGAAGAATATGTGATTCTTATCTACAATGATATATTACAGAGCCAGGAAATCAATGAAATAACGTCACTTGCGCCACCAGAGTGTTCTTAGTTACAATCATTCTCAGTGAATTTAGTCACATAGAAAAAAGTGGTTTATCAAAGATATGAGGTACAGGTGGAATATAAAATTGCGTCCCTTGAACGAAATGGCAGACGACAGAGAGAATTACACATTTAGCGAACACACTTATGCCTGTAGGAGCGCAAAGGTCACATGAGGTGAGGAAAAACCAGGTGTTTTCAATGAGCACAGATACCATTCCATATAGACCAAGGAGGGAATCAAGCCAACTTACTCTAAACCTCAAAGGACTGAACTCAGCCCACTTTACACACCAGAAAAGATTATTGACAACTGGTCAGAATTTGAAAAACAATTTATCTATGTCTCTGTGGAAGAGAATCTAGTGGATGCACAGCAGCAAGCAACACAGCACGGAAAATCGGCTACACCCGGTGAGAAAAATAAACTGCAAAATAAAGGCAGTGAGTGACAGATAAATTTTTCAAGTCTTCGTTCAGGGGCTGTGATTGGAGTTGTTTTCAGCATATATTCACACACAGAAAGATGGGACCTAAGGGAGGACAATCGTGGGTCTGAGTGTCTTCGTGAGCATGAGTCAGCAAATGCAGCCCTTGTAGAATAACACTGCCGTGCCCTGATTCCATTGACCCGAAATCTCCAAATGTAGATGATCCTTCTACAGCGAACACATGCATGTGTCAGCCACAGGATGCTACCCCATTGGAATGGGAAAAAACATGAAAAGGCACCTCATCTTCTCATATCCTGGTGCTCGGCTTCAAGCTTCCAGCCACTTTCCTGAAAATATCCCCACTTCGGGAAGTCAGCACTTTCAAAACCTTCTTTCTTATAGCTTGGAATTGGTTCCATAGATGAACTACAACGGGGAAGAATAAGAAACGATGCCTATATATTTGGACAGGCATATGGTGCTCTAATTTCAACTGCTGAACAAGAATTGACCCAAGTCTAAGCTTGCTCTCAGAAGGAGAATAGGGCTTGAAAATTTCCCGCTGCTTTGTGACCAGTTCCAAAAGTGGGAAGTTGAGCAGGGGATCTCAGGGAGCCTATAATTCATGGGCCTGCAGGATGGTCAAAGACACCTAATGTGGACAAATGACTTGGGTTGAGCCAGAGAAAAGAACTTGAGAGCAAGGCAGAATTGCAAAAATGGGATTTCAAGAGGGAGACGCGTCTCGCCTGGTAAGAACTTAGAATGTGGCAGTACTTCTTCAACCATGCCTTTGTCGAAAAACGGTGTATGCCTTTATCCTGAATATATTCCGAATAAAGGCATACACCGTTTTTGGGGAACCAGGCAGGGGCTCAGTCCAAATCAACAGTACATAGTGCTATCACTTCCCATCTAAACAAAGGGTCTTCTACGAAAAGTGTAAAGACTAGAAATTCAGGGTAGCATGGAGGTAAATCGTACCCACATTTTTTGGATTGTGGGATGACCAATTGCAATCGGCACCCTGGCGAATTCTATGGTGTATTCGAAGATAAAGTAAGAAACAATGCTACAGCACATAGGACACTTCCATTCAAGGACATATATTTTCAGGAAAACCAAAGAACCTCAGGTCACAGGCAACCCAACGTTTACTGCTGCTCTCTTTACAAAAGCCTCGACTAGGATACAATCTAAATTTCCTTGGACGGAAAACATGGATGGAGAATATGTGATTCTTATATACAATGATATATTACTGAGCCAGGAAATCAATGAAATAACGTCACTTGCCGCCAAAGGAGTGTTCGTAGTTACAATCATTCTCAGTAAATTTAGTCACATAGAAAAAAGTGGTTTATCAAAGATATGAGGTACAGGTGGAATACAAAATTGCTTCCCATGAATGAAATGGCAGAAGAGAGAAAGCATCACATATTTAGCAAACACACTTATGCCTGTAGGAGCGCGAAGGTCACTTGAGGTGAGGAAAAACCAGGTGTTTTCAATGAGCACAGATACCATTCCATATAGACCAAAGAGGGAATCAAGACAACTTACTCTAAACCTCAAAGGACTGAACTCAGCCCACTTTACACACCAGAAAAGATTATTTACAACTGGTTAGAATTTGAAAAACAATTTATCGATGTCTCTCTGGAAGAGAATCAAGTGGATGCACAGCAGCAAGCAACACAGCACTCAAAATCGGCTACACCCCGTGAGAAAAATAAACTGCAAAATAAAGGCAGTGCGTGAGAGATAAATTATTCGAGACTTCGTTCAGGATCTGTCATTGAAGTTGTTTTGAGCATATATTAACACACAGAAGGATCGGACCTAAGGGAGGACACTCGTGGGTCTGAGTGTCTTCGTGAGCATGAGTCAGCAAATGCAGCCCTTGTCGAATAACACTGCCTTTTCCTGATTCCATGGACACGAAATCTCCAAATGCAGACGACCCTTCCTACAGCGAACACATGCATGGGACAGCCACAGGATGCTACCCCATTGGAACGGCAAAAAAACATGAAAAGCCACCTCATCTTCTCATATCCTGGTGCTCGGGTTCAAGCTTTCAGCCGCTTTTCTGAAAATATACCCAATTGGGGAAGTCAGCACTTTCAAAACACTCTTACTTATAACTTGGAATTGGTTCCATGGATGAACTACAATGGGGAAGAATAAGAGACGATGGCTATATATTTGGACAGGCACATGGCGCTCTAATTTCCAATGCTGAACAAGAATTGACCCAAGTCTAAGCTTGCACTCGGAAGGAGAATTGGGCTTGAAAATTTCCTGCTGCTTTGGGACCAGTTCCGAAAGTGGGAAGTTGAGCCGGGGATCTCAGGGAGCCTATAATTCATGGCCCTGCAGGATGGTAAAAGACACCTAATGTGGACAAATGACTTGGGGTGAGCCAGAGAAAAGAACTTGAGAGCAAGGCAGAATTGCAAAAATGGAATTTCAAGAGGGAGACGCGTCTCGCCTGGTAAGAACCTAGGATGTGGCAGTACTTCTTCAAACATGCCTTTGTCGAAAAAGGGTGTATGCCTTTATCCTGAATATCTTTAGGATAAAGGCATACACCGTTTTTGGGCAACCAGGCAGGGGCTCTGTGCAAATCAACACTACATAATGTTATCACTTCCCATCAAAACAAAGGGTCATGTACGAAAAGTGTAAAGACCAGAAATGCAGGGTAACGTGGAGGTAAATCGTACCCACATTTTGTGGATTGTGGGATGACCAATTGCAATCGGCACCCTGGCGAATTCTATGGTGTATTCGAAGATAAAGTAAGAAACAATGCTACAGCACATAGGACACTTCCATTCAAGGACGTATATTTTCAGGAAAACCAAAGAACCTCAGGTCACAGGCAACCCAACGTTTACTACTGCTCTCTTTACAAAACCCTCGACTAGGATACAATCTAAATTTCCTTGGACGGAATACATGGATGGAGAATATGTGATTGTTATCTACAATGATATATTACAGAGCCAGGTAATCAATGAAATAACGTCACTCGGCGCCACCGGAGTGTTCTTAGTTACAATCATTCTCAGTGAATTTAGTCACATAGAAAAAAGTGGTTTATCAAAGATATGAGGTACAGGTGGAATATAAAATTGCATCCCTTGAACGAAATGGCAGATGACAGAGAGAATTACACATTTAGCAAACACACTTATGCCTGTAGGAGCGCAAAGGTCACATGAGGTGAGGAAAAACCAGGTGTTTTCAATGAGCACAGATACCATTCCATATAGACCAAGGAGGGCATCAAGACAACTTACTCTAAACCTCAAAGGACTGAACTCAGCCCACTTTACACACCAGAAAAGATTATTGACAACTGGTCAGAATTTGAAAAACAATTTATCTATGTCTCTCTGGAAGAGAATCTAGTGGATGCACAGCAGCAAGCAACACAGCACGGAAAATCGGCTACACCCGGTGAGAAAAATAAACTGCAAAATAAAGGCAGTGAGTGACAGATAAATTTTTCAAGACTTCGTTCAGGGGCTGTGATTGGAGTTGTTTTCAGCATATATTCACACACAGAAAGATGGGACCTAAGGGAGGACAATCGTGGGTCTGAGTGTCTTCGTGAGCATGAGTCAGCAAATGCAGCCCTTGTAGAATAACACTGCCTTGCCCTGATTCCATTGACCCGAAATCTCCAAATGTAGACGACCCTCCTACAGCAAACACATGCATGGGTCAGCCACAGGATGCTACCCCATTGGAACGGCAAAAAAACATGAAAAGGCACCTCATCTTCTCATATCCTGGTACTCGGGTTCAAGCTTCCAGCCACTTACCTGAAAATATCCCCACTTGGGGAAGTCAGCACTTTCAAAACCTTCTTTCTTATAGCTTGGAATTGGTTCCATGGATGAACTACAACCAGGAAGAATAAGACACGATGCCTATATATTTGGACAGGCATATGGTGCTCTAATTTCAACTGCTGAACAAGAATTGACCCAAGTCTAAGCTTGCTCTCAGTAGGAGAATAGGGCTTGAAAATTTCCCGCTGATTTGTGACCAGTTCCAAAAGTGGGAAGTTGAGCCGGGGATCTCAGGGAGCCTATAATTCATGGCCCTGCAGGATGGTAAAAGACACCTAATGTGGACAAATGACTTGGGTTGAGCCAGAGAAAAGAACTTGAGAGCAAGGCAGAATTGCAAAAATGGGATTTCAAGAGGGAGACGCGTCTCGCCTGGTAAGAACCTAGAATGTGGCAGTACTTCTTCAACCATGCCTTTGTCGAAAAACGGTGTATGCCTTTATCCTGAATATATTCCGAATAAAGGCATACACCGTTTTTGGGCAACCAGGCAGGGGCTCGGTGCAAATCAACACTACATAGTGCTATCACTTCCCATCTAAACAAAGGGTCATCTACGAAAATTGTAAAGACTAGAAATTCAGGGTAGCATGGAGGTAAATCGTACCCACATTTTGTGGATTCCAGGATGAAAAATGGCAATCGGCACCCTGGCGAAGTCTATGGTATATTCAAAAATAATGTAAGAAACAAAGCTACAGCACATAGGACACTTCCACTCAAGGACGTATATTTTCAAGAAAACCAAAGAACCGCAGGTCACAGGCAACCCAACGTTTACTGCTTCTCTCTTTACAAAAGCCTCGACTAGGATACAATCTAAATTTCCTTGGACGGAAAACATGGATGGAGAATATGTGATTCTTATCTACAATGATATATTACTGAGCCAGGAAATCAATGAAGTAACGTCACTTGCCGCCAAAGGAGTGTTCGTAGTTACAATCATTCTCAGTAAATTTAGTCACATAGAAAAAAGTGGTTTATCAAAGATATGAGGTACAGGTGGAATACAAAATTGCGTCCCATGAATGAAATGGCAGACGAGAGAAAGCATCACACATTTAGCAAACACACTTATGCCTGTAGGAGCGCAAAGGTCACATGAGGTGAGGAAAAACCAGGTGTTTTCAATGAGCACAGATACCATTCCATATAGACCAAGGAGGGAATCAAGACAACTTACTCTAACCCTCAAAGGACTGAACTCAGCCCACTTTACACACCAGAAAAGATTATTGACAACTGGTCAGAATTTGAAAAACAATTTATCGATGTCTCTCTGGAAGAGAATCTAGTGGATGCACAGCAGCAAGCAACACAGCACTCAAAATCGGCTACACCCGGTGAGAAAAATAAATTGCAAAATAAAGGCAGTGAGTGAGAGATAAATTCTTCGAGACTTCGTTCAGGGGTTGTGATTGGAGTTGTTTTCAGCATATATTCACACACAGAAAGATGGGACCTAAGGGAGGACACTCGTGGGTCTGAGTGTCTTCGTGAGCATGAGTCAGCAAATGCAGCCCTTGTAGAATAACACTGCCTTGCCCTGATTCCATTGACCCGAAATCTCCAAATGTAGATGACCCTTCTACAGCGAACACATGCATGTGTCAGCCACAGGATGCTACCCCATTGGAATGGGAAAAAACATGAAAAGGCACCTCATCTTCTCATATCCTGGTGCTCGGGTTCAAGCTTCCAGCCACTTTCCTGAAAATATCCCCACTTGGGGAAGTCAGCACTTTCAAAACCGTCTTTCTTATAGCTTGGAATTGGTTCCATGGATGGACTACAACGGGGAAGAATAAGACACGATGCCTATATATTTGGACAGGCATATGGTGCTCTAATTTCAACTGCTGAACAAGAATTGACCCAATTGTAAGCTTGCTCTCAGAAGGAGAATAGGGCTTGAAAATTTCCCACTGATTTGTGACCATTTCCAAAAGTGGGAAGTTGAGCAGGGGATCTCAGCGAGCCTATAATTCATGGGCCTGAAGGATGGTCAAAGACACCTAATGTGGACAAATGACTTGGGTTGAGCCAGAGAAAAGAACTTGAGAGCAAGGCAGAATTGCAAAAATGGGATTTCAAGAGGGAGACGCTTCTCGCCTGGTAAGAACCTAGAATGTGGCAGTACTTCTTCAACCATGCCTTTGTCGAAAAACGGTGTATGCCTTTATCCTGAATATATTCCGAATAAAGGCATACACCATTTTTGGGCAACCAGGTAGGGGCTCGGTGCAAATCAACACTACATAGTGCTATCACATCCCATCTAAACAAAGGGTCATCTACGAAAATTGTAAAGACTAGAAATTCAGGGTAGCATGGAGGTAAATCGTACCCACATTTTGTGGATTCCAGGGTGAACAATGGCAATCGGCACCCTGGCGAAGTCCATGGTGTATTCAAAAATAATGTAAGAAACAAAGGTACAGCACATAGGACACTTCCACTCAAGGACGTATATTTTCAAGAAAACCAAAGAACCTCAGGTCACAGGCAACCCAACGTTTACTGCTTCTCTCTTTACAAAAGCCTCGACTAGGATACAATCTAAATTTCCTTGGATGGAAAACATGGATGGAGAATATGTGATTCTTATCTACAATGATATATAACTGAGCCAGGAAATCAATGATGTAACGTCACTTGCCGCCAAAGGAGTGTTCGTAGTTACAATCATTCTCAGTAAATTTAGTCACATAGAAAAAAGTGGTTTATCAAAGATATGAGGTACAGGTGGAATACAAAATTGCGTCCCATGAATGAAATGGCAGACGAGAGAAAGCATCACACATTTAGCAAACACACTTATGCCTGTAGGAGCGCGAAGGTCACTTGAGGTGAGGAAAAACCAGGTGTTTTCAATGAGCACAGATACCATTCCATATAGACCAAAGAGGGAATGAGGACAACTTACTCTAAACCTCAAAGGACTGAACTCAGCCCACTTTACACACCAGAAAAGATTATTGACAACTGGTCAGAATTTGAAAAACAATTTATCTATGTCTCTCTGGAAGAGAATCTAGTGGATGCACAGCAGCAAGCAACACAGCACGGAAAATCGGCTACACCCGGTGAGAAAAATAAACTGCAAAATAAAGGCAGTGAGTGACAGATAAATTCTTCGAGACTTCGTTCAGGGGCTGTCATTGAAGTTCTTTTGAGCATATATTAACACACAGAAGGATCAGACCTAAGGGAGGACACTCGTGGGTCTGAGTGTCTTCGTGAGCATGAGTCAGCAAATGCAGCCCTTGTAGAATAACACTGCCTTTTCCTGATTCCATGGACCCGACATCTCCAAATGCAGACGACCCTTCCTACAGTGAACACATGCATGGGACAGCCACAGGATGCTACCCCATTGGAACGGCAAAAAACATGAAAAGCCACCTCATCTTCTCATATCCTGGTGCTCGGGTTCAAGCTTTCAGCCGCTTTTCTGAAAATATACCCAATTGGGGAAGTCAGCACTTTCAAAACACTCTTACTTATAACTTGGAATTGGTTCCATGGATGAACTACAACGGGGAAGAATAAGAGACGATGGCTATATATTTGGACAGGCACATGGCGCTCTAATTTCCAATGCTGAACAAGAATTGACCCAAGTCTAAGCTTGCTCTCGGAAGGAGAATTGAGCTTGAAAATTCCCTGCTGCTTTGGGACCAGTTCCGAAAGTGGGAAGTTGAGCCGGGGATCTCAGGGAGCCTATAATTCATGGCCCTGCAGCATGGTAAAAGGCACGTAATGTGGAAAAATGACTTGGGTTGCACCAGAGAAAAGAACTTGAGAGCAAGGCAGAATTGCAAAACTGGGATTTCAAGAGGGAGAAGCGTCTCGCCTGGTAAGAACCTAGGAAGTGGCAGTACTTCTTCAAACATGCCTTTGTCGAAAAAGGGTGTATGCGTTTATCCTGAATATCTTTAGGATAAAGGCATACACCTTTTTTGGGCAACCAGGCAGGGGCTCGGTGCAAATCAACACTACATAATGCTATCACTTCCCATCAAAACAAAGGGTCATGTACGAAAAGTGTAAAGACCAGAAATGCAGGGTAACGTGGAGGTAAATCGTACCCACATTTTGTGGATTGTGGGATGACCAATTGCAATCGGCACCCTGGCGAATTCTATGGTGTATTCGAAGATAAAGTAAGAAACAATGCTACAGCACATAGGACACTTCCATTCAAGGACGTATATTTTCAGGAAAACCAAAGAACCTCAGGTCACAGGCAACCCAACGTTTACTGCTGCTCTCTTTACAAAAGCCTCGACTAGGATACAATCTAAATTTCCTTGGACGGAAAACTTGGATGAAGAATATGTGATTGTTATCTACAATGATATATTACAGAACCAGGTAATCAATGAAATAACGTCACTCGGCGCCACCGGAGTGTTCTTAGTTACAATCATTCTCAGTGAATTTAGTCACATAGAAAAACGTGGTTTATCAAAGATATGAGGTACAGGTGGAATATAAAATTGCGTCCCTTGAACGAAATGGCAGACGACAGAGAGAATTACATATTTAGCGAA
The DNA here is from genome assembly GCF_026419965.1 of Kogia breviceps. NCBI lineage: Eukaryota > Metazoa > Chordata > Mammalia > Artiodactyla > Physeteridae > Kogia > Kogia breviceps. The sequence goes on from NC_081329.1 coordinate 38,336,060, forward strand.
CACACTTATGCCTGTAGGAGCGCAAAGGTCACATGAGGTGAGGAAAAACCAGGTGTTTTCAATGAGCAAAGATACCATTCCATATAGACCAAGAAGGGAATGAGGACAACTTTCTCTAAACCTCAAAGGACTGAACTCAGCCCACTTTACACACCAGAAAAGATTATTGACAACTGGTCAGAATTTGAAAAACAATTTATCTATGTCTCTCTGGAAGAGAATCTAGTGGATGCACAGCAGCAAGCAACACAGCACGGAAAATCGGCTACACCCGGTGAGAAAAATAAACTGCAAAATAAAGGCAGTGAGTGACAGATAAATTCTTCGAGACTTCGTTCAGGGGCTGTGATTGGAGTTGTTTTCAGCATATATTAACACACAGAAAGATGGGACCTAAGGGAGGACAATCGTGGGTCTGAGTGTCTTCGTGAGCATGAGTCAGCAAATGCAGCCCTTGTAGAATAACACTGCCTTGCCCTGATTCCATTGACCCGAAATCTCCAAATGTAGACGACCCTTCTACAGCGAACACATGCATGGGTCATCCACAGGATGCTACCCCATTGGAAAGGGAAAAAACATGAAAAGCCACCTCATCTTCTCATATCCTGGTGCTCGGGTTCAAGCTTCCAGCCACGTTCCTGAAAATATCCCCACTTGGGGAAGTCAGCACTTTCAAAACCTTCTTTCTTATAGCTTGGAATTGGTTCCATGGATGAACTACAACGGGGAAGAATAAGACACGATGCCTATATATTTGGACAGGCATATGGTGCTCTAATTTCAACTGCTGAACAAGAATTGACCCAAGTCTAAGCTTGCTCTCAGAAGGAGAATAGGGCTTGAAAATTTCCCGCTGATTTGTGACCAGTTCCAAAAGTGGGAAGTTGAGCAGGGGATCTCAGCGAGCATATAATTCATGGGCCTGCAGGATGGGCCAAGACACCTAATGTGGACAAATGACTTGGGTTGAGCCAGAGAAAAGAACTTGAGAGCAAGGCAGAATTGCAAAAATGGGATTTCAAGAGGGAGACGCGTCTCGCCTGGTAAGAAACTAGAATGTGGCAATACTTCTTCAACCATGCCTTTGTCGAAAAACGGTGTATGCCTTTATCCTGAATATTTTCCGAATAAAGGCATACACCGTTTTTGGGCAACCAGGCAGGGGCTCGGTGCAAATCAACACTACATAGTGCTATCACTTCCCATCTAAACAAAGGGTCATCTACGAAAATTGTAAAGACTAGAAATTCAGGGTAGCATGGAGGTAAATCGTACCCACATTTTGTGGATTCCAGGATGAAAAATGGCAATCGGCACCCTGGCGAAGTCTATGGTGTATTCAAAAATAATGTAAGAAACAAAGCTACAGCACATAGGACACTTCCACTCAAGGACGTATATTTTCAAGAAAACCAAAGAACCTCAGGTCACAGGCATCCCAACGTTTCCTGCTGCTCTCTTTACAAAAGCCTCGACTAGGATACAATCTAAATTTCCTTGGACGGAAAACATGGATGGAGAATATGTGATTCTTATCTACAATGATATATTACAGAGCCAGGAAATCAATGAAATAACGCCACTTGCCGCCAAAGGAGTGTTTGTAGTTACAATAATTCTCAGTAAATTTAGTCACATAGAAAAAAGTGGTTTATCAAAGATATGAGGTACAGGTGGAATACAAAATTGCGTCCAATGCATGAAATGGCAGAGGAGAGAAAGCATCACACATTTAGCAAACACACTTATGCCTGTAGGAGCGCGAAGGTCACTTGAGGTGAGGAAAAACCAGGTGTTTTCAATGAGCACAGATACCATTCCATATAGACCAAAGAGGGAATGAGGACAACTTACTCTAAACCTCAAAGGACTGAACTCAGCCCACTTTACACACCAGAAAAGATTATTTACAACTGGTTAGAATTTGAAAAACAATTTATCGATGTCTCTCTGGAAGAGAATCAAGTGGATGCACAGCAGCAAGCAACACAGCACTCAAAATCGGCTACACCCCGTGAGAAAAATAAACTGCAAAATAAAGGCAGTGAGTGAGAGATAAATTCTTCGAGACTTCGTTCAGGGGCTGTCATTGAAGTTCTTTTGAGCATATATTAACACACAGAAGGATCAGACCTAAGGGAGGACACTCGTGGGTCTGAGTGTCTTCGTGAGCATGAGTCAGCAAATGCAGCCCTTGTAGAATAACACTGCCTTTTCCTGATTCCATGGACCCGACATCTCCAAATGCAGACGACCCTTCCTACAGCGAACACATGCATGGGACAGCCACAGGATGCTACCCCATTGGAACGGCAAAAAACATGAAAAGCCACCTCATCTTCTCATATCCTGGTGCTCGGGTTCAAGCTTTCAGCCGCTTTTCTGAAAATATACCCAATTGGGGAAGTCAGCACTTTCAAAACACTCTTATAACTTGGAATTGGTTCCATGGATGAACTACAATGGGGAAGAATAAGAGACGATGGCTATATATTTGGACAGGCACATGGCGCTCTAATTTCCAATGCTGAACAAGAATTGACCCAAGTCTAAGCTTGCTCTCGGAAGGAGAATTGAGCTTGAAAATTCCCTGCTGCTTTGGGACCAGTTCCGAAAGTGGGAAGTTGAGCAGGGGATCTCAGGGAGCCTATAATTCATGGCCCTGCAGCATGGTAAAAGGCACGTAATGTGGAAAAATGACTTGGGTTGCACCAGAGAAAAGAACTTGAGAGCAAGGCAGAATTGCAAAACTGGGATTTCAAGAGGGAGAAGCGTCTCGCCTGGTAAGAACCTAGGATGTGGCAGTACTTCTTCAAACATGCCTTTGTCGAAAAAGGGTGTATGCCTTTATCCTGAATATCTTTAGGATAAAGGCATACACCTTTTTTGGGCAACCAGGCAGGGGCTCGGTGCAAATCAACACTACATAATGCTATCACTTCCCATCAAAACAAAGGGTCATGTACGAAAAGTGTAAAGACCAGAAATGCAGGGTAACGTGGAGGTAAATCGTACCCACATTTTGTGGATTGTGGGATGACCAATTGCAATCGGCACCCTGGCGAATTCTATGGTGTATTCGAAGATAAAGTAAGAAACAATGCTACAGCACATAGGACACTTCCATTCAAGGATGTATATTTTCAGGAAAACCAAAGAACCTCAGGTCACAGGCAACCCAACGTTTACTGCTGCTCTCTTTACAAAAGCCTCGACTAGGATACAATCTAAATTTCCTTGGACGGAAAACATGGATGAAGAATATGTGATTGTTATCTACAATGATATATTACAGAGCCAGGTAATCAATGAAATAACGTCACTCGGCCCCACCGGAGTGTTCTTAGTTACAATCATTCTCAGTGAATTTAGTCACATAGAAAAACGTGGTTTATCAAAGATATGAGGTACAGGTGGAATATAAAATTGCGTCCCTTGAACGAAATGGCAGACGACAGAGAGAATTACATATTTAGCGAACACACTTATGCCTGTAGGAGCGCAAAGGTCACATGAGGTGAGGAAAAACCAGGTGTTTTCAATGAGCAAAGATACCATTCCATATAGACCAAGAAGGGAATGAGGACAACTTTCTCTAAACCTCAAAGGACTGAACTCAGCCCACTTTACACACCAGAAAAGATTATTGACAACTGGTCAGAATTTGAAAAACAATTTATCTATGTCTCTCTGGAAGAGAATCTAGTGGATGCACAGCAGCAAGCAACACAGCACGGAAAATCGGCTACACCCGGTGAGAAAAATAAACTGCAAAATAAAGGCAGTGAGTGACAGATAAATTCTTCGAGACTTCGTTCAGGGGCTGTCATTGAAGTTCTTTTGAGCATATATTAACACACAGAAGGATCAGACCTAAGGGAGGACACTCGTGGGTCTGAGTGTCTTCGTGAGCATGAGTCAGCAAATGCAGCCCTTGTAGAATAACACTGCCTTTTCCTGATTCCATGGACCCGACATCTCCAAATGCAGACGACCCTTCCTACAGCGAACACATGCATGGGACAGCCACAGGATGCTACCCCATTGGAACGGCAAAAAACATGAAAAGCCACCTCATCTTCTCATATCCTGGTGCTCGGGTTCAAGCTTTCAGCCGCTTTTCTGAAAATATACCCAATTGGGGAAGTCAGCACTTTCAAAACACTCTTACTTATAACTTGGAATTGGTTCCATGGATGAACTACAACGGGGAAGAATAAGAGACGATGGCTGTATATTTGGACAGGCACATGGCGCTCTAATTTCCAATGCTGAACAAGAATTGACCCAAGTCTAAGCTTGCTCTCGGAAGGAGAATTGAGCTTGAAAATTCCCTGCTGCTTTGGGACCAGTTCCGAAAGTGGGAAGTTGAGCCGGGGATCTCAGGGAGCCTATAATTCATGGCCCTGCAGCATGGTAAAAGGCACGTAATGTGGAAAAATGACTTGGGTTGCACCAGAGAAAAGAACTTGAGAGCAAGGCAGAATTGCAAAACTGGGATTTCAAGAGGGAGAAGCGTCTCGCCTGGTAAGAACCTAGGAAGTGGCAGTACTTCTTCAAACATGCCTTTGTCGAAAAAGGGTGTATGCCTTTATCCTGAATATCTTTAGGATAAAGGCATACACCTTTTTTGGGCAACCAGGCAGGGGCTCGGTGCAAATCAACACTACATAATGCTATCACTTCCCATCAAAACAAAGGGTCATGTACGAAAAGTGTAAAGACCAGAAATGCAGGGTAACGTGGAGGTAAATCGTACCCACATTTTGTGGATTGTGGGATGACCAATTGCAATCGGCACCCTGGCGAATTCTATGGTGTATTCGAAGATAAAGTAAGAAACAATGCTACAGCACATAGGACACTTCCATTCAAGGACGTATATTTTCAGGAAAACCAAAGAACCTCAGGTCACAGGCAACCCAACGTTTACTGCTGCTCTCTTTACAAAAGCCTCGACTAGGATACAATCTAAATTTCCTTGGACGGAAAACATGGATGAAGAATATGTGATTGTTATCTACAATGATATATTACAGAGCCAGGTAATCAATGAAATAACGTCACTCGGCGCCACCGGAGTGTTCTTAGTTACAATCATTCTCAGTGAATTTAGTCACATAGAAAAACGTGGTTTATCAAAGATATGAGGTACAGGTGGAATATAAAATTGCGTCCCTTGAACGAAATGGCAGACGACAGAGAGAATTACATATTTAGCGAACACACTTATGCCTGTAGGAGCGCAAAGGTCACATGAGGTGAGGAAAAACCAGGTGTTTTCAATGAGCAAAGATACCATTCCATATAGACCAAGAAGGGAATGAGGACAACTTTCTCTAAACCTCAAAGGACTGAACTCAGCCCACTTTACACACCAGAAAAGATTATTGACAACTGGTCAGAATTTGAAAAACAATTTATCTATGTCTCTCTGGAAGAGAATCTAGTGGATGCACAGCAGCAAGCAACACAGCACGGAAAATCGGCTACACCCGGTGAGAAAAATAAACTGCAAAATAAAGGCAGTGAGTGACAGATAAATTCTTCGAGACTTCGTTCAGGGGCTGTGATTGGAGTTGTTTTCAGCATATATTAACACACAGAAAGATGGGACCTAAGGGAGGACAATCGTGGGTCTGAGTGTCTTCGTGAGCATGAGTCAGCAAATGCAGCCCTTGTAGAATAACACTGCCTTGCCCTGATTCCATTGACCCGAAATCTCCAAATGTAGACGACCCTTCTACAGCGAACACATGCATGGGTCATCCACAGGATGCTACCCCATTGGAAAGGGAAAAAACATGAAAAGCCACCTCATCTTCTCATATCCTGGTGCTCGGGTTCAAGCTTCCAGCCACGTTCCTGAAAATATCCCCACTTGGGGAAGTCAGCACTTTCAAAACCTTCTTTCTTATAGCTTGGAATTGGTTCCATGGATGAACTACAACGGGGAAGAATAAGACACGATGCCTATATATTTGGACAGGCATATGGTGCTCTAATTTCAACTGCTGAACAAGAATTGACCCAAGTCTAAGCTTGCTCTCAGAAGGAGAATAGGGCTTGAAAATTTCCCGCTGATTTGTGACCAGTTCCAAAAGTGGGAAGTTGAGCAGGGGATCTCAGCGAGCATATAATTCATGGGCCTGCAGGATGGGCCAAGACACCTAATGTGGACAAATGACTTGGGTTGAGCCAGAGAAAAGAACTTGAGAGCAAGGCAGAATTGCAAAAATGGGATTTCAAGAGGGAGACGCGTCTCGCCTGGTAAGAAACTAGAATGTGGCAATACTTCTTCAACCATGCCTTTGTCGAAAAACGGTGTATGCCTTTATCCTGAATATTTTCCGAATAAAGGCATACACCGTTTTTGGGCAACCAGGCAGGGGCTCGGTGCAAATCAACACTACATAGTGCTATCACTTCCCATCTAAACAAAGGGTCATCTACGAAAATTGTAAAGACTAGAAATTCAGGGTAGCATGGAGGTAAATCGTACCCACATTTGTGGATTGTGGGATGACCAATTGCAATCGGAACCCTGGCGAAGTCTATGGTGTATTCAAAAATAATGTAAGAAACAAAGCTACAGCACATAGGACACTTCCACTCAAGGACGTATATTTTCAAGAAAACCAAAGAACCTCAGGTCACAGGCATCCCAACGTTTCCTGCTGCTCTCTTTACAAAAGCCTCGACTAGGATACAATCTAAATTTCCTTGGACGGAAAACATGGATGGAGAATATGTGATTCTTATCTACAATGATATATTACAGAGCCAGGAAATCAATGAAATAACGCCACTTGCCGCCAAAGGAGTGTTTGTAGTTACAATAATTCTCAGTAAATTTAGTCACATAGAAAAAAGTGGTTTATCAAAGATATGAGGTACAGGTGGAATACAAAATTGCGTCCAATGCATGAAATGGCAGAGGAGAGAAAGCATCACACATTTAGCAAACACACTTATGCCTGTAGGAGCGCGAAGGTCACTTGAGGTGAGGAAAAACCAGGTGTTTTCAATGAGCACAGATACCATTCCATATAGACCAAAGAGGGAATGAGGACAACTTACTCTAAACCTCAAAGGACTGAACTCAGCCCACTTTACACACCAGAAAAGATTATTTACAACTGGTTAGAATTTGAAAAACAATTTATCGATGTCTCTCTGGAAGAGAATCAAGTGGATGCACAGCAGCAAGCAACACAGCACTCAAAATCGGCTACACCCCGTGAGAAAAATAAACTGCAAAATAAAGGCAGTGAGTGAGAGATAAATTCTTCGAGACTTCGTTCAGGGGCTGTCATTGAAGTTCTTTTGAGCATATATTAACACACAGAAGGATCAGACCTAAGGGAGGACACTCGTGGGTCTGAGTGTCTTCGTGAGCATGAGTCAGCAAATGCAGCCCTTGTAGAATAACACTGCCTTTTCCTGATTCCATGGACCCGACATCTCCAAATGCAGACGACCCTTCCTACAGCGAACACATGCATGGGACAGCCACAGGATGCTACCCCATTGGAACGGCAAAAAACATGAAAAGCCACCTCATCTTCTCATATCCTGGTGCTCGGGTTCAAGCTTTCAGCCGCTTTTCTGAAAATATACCCAATTGGGGAAGTCAGCACTTTCAAAACACTCTTACTTATAACTTGGAATTGGTTCCATGGATGAACTACAATGGGGAAGAATAAGAGACGATGGCTATATATTTGGACAGGCACATGGCGCTCTAATTTCCAATGCTGAACAAGAATTGACCCAAGTCTAAGCTTGCTCTCGGAAGGAGAATTGAGCTTGAAAATTCCCTGCTGCTTTGGGACCAGTTCCGAAAGTGGGAAGTTGAGCAGGGGATCTCAGGGAGCCTATAATTCATGGCCCTGCAGCATGGTAAAAGGCACGTAATGTGGAAAAATGACTTGGGTTGCACCAGAGAAAAGAACTTGAGAGCAAGGCAGAATTGCAAAACTGGGATTTCAAGAGGGAGAAGCGTCTCGCCTGGTAAGAACCTAGGATGTGGCAGTACTTCTTCAAACATGCCTTTGTCGAAAAAGGGTGTATGCCTTTATCCTGAATATCTTTAGGATAAAGGCATACACCTTTTTTGGGCAACCAGGCAGGGGCTCGGTGCAAATCAACACTACATAATGCTATCACTTCCCATCAAAACAAAGGGTCATGTACGAAAAGTGTAAAGACCAGAAATGCAGGGTAACGTGGAGGTAAATCGTACCCACATTTTGTGGATTGTGGGATGACCAATTGCAATCGGCACCCTGGCGAATTCTATGGTGTATTCGAAGATAAAGTAAGAAACAATGCTACAGCACATAGGACACTTCCATTCAAGGATGTATATTTTCAGGAAAACCAAAGAACCTCAGGTCACAGGCAACCCAACGTTTACTGCTGCTCTCTTTACAAAAGCCTCGACTAGGATACAATCTAAATTTCCTTGGACGGAAAACATGGATGAAGAATATGTGATTGTTATCTACAATGATATATTACAGAGCCAGGTAATCAATGAAATAACGTCACTCGGCGCCACCGGAGTGTTCTTAGTTACAATCATTCTCAGTGAATTTAGTCACATAGAAAAACGTGGTTTATCAAAGATATGAGGTACAGGTGGAATATAAAATTGCGTCCCTTGAACGAAATGGCAGACGACAGAGAGAATTACATATTTAGCGAACACACTTATGCCTGTAGGAGCGCAAAGGTCACATGAGGTGAGGAAAAACCAGGTGTTTTCAATGAGCAAAGATACCATTCCATATAGACCAAGAAGGGAATGAGGACAACTTTCTCTAAACCTCAAAGGACTGAACTCAGCCCACTTTACACACCAGAAAAGATTATTGACAACTGGTCAGAATTTGAAAAACAATTTATCTATGTCTCTCTGGAAGAGAATCTAGTGGATGCACAGCAGCAAGCAACACAGCACGGAAAATCGGCTACACCCGGTGAGAAAAATAAACTGCAAAATAAAGGCAGTGAGTGACAGATAAATTCTTCGAGACTTCGTTCAGGGGCTGTGATTGGAGTTCTTTTCAGCATATATTCACACACAGAAAGATGGGACCTAAGGGAGGACAATCGTGGGTCTGAGTGTCTTCGTGAGCATGAGTCAGCAAATGCAGCCCTTGTAGAATAACACTGCCTTGCCCTGATTCCATTGACCCGAAATCTCCAAATGTAGACGACCCTTCTACAGCGAACACATGCATGGGTCATCCACAGGATGCTACCCCATTGGAAAGGGAAAAAACATGAAAAGCCACCTCATCTTCTCATATCCTGGTGCTCGGGTTCAAGCTTCCAGCCACGTTCCTGAAAATATCCCCACTTGGGGAAGTCAGCACTTTCAAAACCTTCTTTCTTATAGCTTGGAATTGGTTCCATGGATGAACTACAACGGGGAAGAATAAGACACGATGCCTATATATTTGGACAGGCATATGGTGCTCTAATTTCAACTGCTGAACAAGAATTGACCCAAGTCTAAGCTTGCTCTCAGAAGGAGAATAGGGCTTGAAAATTTCCCGCTGATTTGTGACCAGTTCCAAAAGTGGGAAGTTGAGCAGGGGATCTCAGCGAGCATATAATTCATGGGCCTGCAGGATGGGCCAAGACACCTAATGTGGACAAATTACTTGGGTTGAGCCAGAGAAAAGAACTTGAGAGCAAGGCAGAATTGCAAAAATGGGATTTCAAGAGGGAGACGCGTCTCGCCTGGTAAGAAACTAGAATGTGGCAATACTTCTTCAACCATGCCTTTGTCGAAAAACGGTGTATGCCTTTATCCTGAATATTTTCCGAATAAAGGCATACACCGTTTTTGGGCAACCAGGCAGGGGCTCGGTGCAAATCAACACTACATAGTGCTATCACTTCCCATCTAAACAAAGGGTCATCTACGAAAATTGTAAAGACTAGAAATTCAGGGTAGCATGGAGGTAAATCGTACCCACATTTTGTGGATTCCAGGATGAAAAATGGCAATCGGCACCCTGGCGAAGTCTATGGTGTATTCAAAAATAATGTAAGAAACAAAGCTACAGCACATAGGACACTTCCACTCAAGGACGTATATTTTCAAGAAAACCAAAGAACCTCAGGTCACAGGCATCCCAACGTTTCCTGCTGCTCTCTTTACAAAAGCCTCGACTAGGATACAATCTAAATTTCCTTGGACGGAAAACATGGATGGAGAATATGTGATTCTTATCTACAATGATATATTACAGAGCCAGGAAATCAATGAAATAACGCCACTTGCCGCCAAAGGAGTGTTTGTAGTTACAATAATTCTCAGTAAATTTAGTCACATAGAAAAAAGTGGTTTATCAAAGATATGAGGTACAGGTGGAATACAAAATTGCGTCCAATGCATGAAATGGCAGAGGAGAGAAAGCATCACACATTTAGCAAACACACTTATGCCTGTAGGAGCGCGAAGGTCACTTGAGGTGAGGAAAAACCAGGTGTTTTCAATGAGCACAGATACCATTCCATATAGACCAAAGAGGGAATGAGGACTACTTACTCTAAACCTCAAAGGACTGAACTCAGCCCACTTTACACACCAGAAAAGATTATTTACAACTGGTTAGAATTTGAAAAACAATTTATCGATGTCTCTCTGGAAGAGAATCAAGTGGATGCACAGCAGCAAGCAACACAGCACTGAAAATCGGCTACACCCCGTGAGAAAAATAAACTGCAAAATAAAGGCAGTGAGTGAGAGATAAATTCTTCGAGACTTCGTTCAGGGGCTGTGATTGGAGTTGTTTTCAGCATATATTCACACACAGAAAGATGGGACCTAAGGGAGGACAATCGTGGGTCTGAGTGTCTTCGTGAGCATGAGTCAGCAAATGCAGCCCTTGTAGAATAACACTGCCTTGCCCTGATTCCATTGACCCGAAATCTCCAAATGTAGACGACCCTTCTACAGCGAACACATGCATGGGTCATCCACAGGATGCTACCCCATTGGAAAGGGAAAAAACATGAAAAGGCACCTCATCTTCTCATATCCTGGTGCTCGGGTTCAAGCTTCCAGCCACGTTCCTGAAGATATCCTCACTTGGGGAAGTCAGCACTTTCAAAACCTTCTTTCTTATAGCTTGGAATTGGTTCCATGGATGAACTACAACGGGGAAGAATAAGACACGATGCCTATATATTTGGACAGGCATATGGTGCTCTAATTTCAACTGCTGAACAAGAATTGACCCAAGTCTAAGCTTGCTCTCAGAAGGAGAATAGGGCTTGAAAATTTCCCGCTGATTTGTGACCAGTTCCAAAAGTGGGAAGTTGAGCAGGGGATCTCAGCGAGCCTATAATTCATGGGCCTGCAGGATGGGCCAAGACACCTAATGTGGACAAATGACTTGGGTTGAGCCAGAGAAAAGAACTTGAGAGCAAGGCAGAATTGCAAAAATGGGATTTCAAGAGGGAGACGCGTCTCGCCTGGTAAGAAACTAGAATGTGGCAATACTTCTTCAACCATGCCTTTGTCGAAAAATGGTGTATGCCTTTATCCTGAATATATTCCGAATAAAGGCATACACCGTTTTTGGGCAACCAGGTAGGGGCTCGGTGCAAATCAACACTACATAGTGCTATCACTTCCCATCGAAACAAAGGGTCATCTACGAAAAGTGTAAAGACTAGAAATTCAGGGTAGCATGGAGGTAAATCGTACCCACATTTTGTGGATTCCAGGATGAAAAATGGCAATCTGCACCCTGGCGAAGTCTATGGTGTATTCAAAAATAATGTAAGAAACAAAGCTACAGCACATAGGACACTTCCACTCAAGGACGTATATTTTCAAGAAAACCAAAGAACCTCAGGTCACAGGCATCCCAACGTTTCCTGCTGCTCTCTTTACAAAAGCCTCGACTAGGATACAATCTAAATTTCCTTGGACGGAAAACATGGATGGAGAATATGTGATTCTTATCTACAATGATATATTACAGAGCCAGGAAATCAATGAAATAACGCCACTTGCCGCCAAAGGAGTGTTCGTAGTTACAATCATTCTCAGTAAATTTAGTCACATAGAAAAAAGTGGTTTATCAAAGATTTTAGGTACAGGTGGAATACAAAATAGTGTCCAATGCATGAAATGGCAGAGGAGAGAAAGCATCACACATTTAGCAAACACACTTATGCCTGTAGGAGCGCGAAGGTCACTTGAGGTGAGGAAAAACCAGGTGTTTTCAATGAGCACAGATACCATTCCATATAGACCAAAGAGGGCATCAAGACAACTTACTCTAAACCTCAAAGGACTGAACTCAGCCCACTTTACACACCAGAAAAGATTATTTACAACTGGTTAGAATTTGAAAAACAATTTATCGATGTCTCTCTGGAAGAGAATCAAGTGGATGCACAGCAGCAAGCAACACAGCACTGAAAATCGGCTACACACCGTGAGAAAAATAAACTGCAAAATAAAGGCAGTGAGTGAGAGATAAATTCTTCGAGACTTCGTTCAGGGGCTGTCATTGAAGTTGTTTTGAGCATATATTAACACACAGAAGGATCGGACCTAAGGGAGGACACTCGTGGGTCTGAGTGTCTTCGTGAGCATGAGTCAGCAAATGCAGCCCTTGTCGAATAACACTGCCTTTTCCTGATTCCATGGACCCGAAATCTCCAAATGCAGACGACCCTTCCTACAGCGAACACATGCATGGGACAGCCACAGGATGCTACCCCATTGGAATGGAAAAAACATGAAAAGCCACCTCATCTTCTCATATCCTGGTGCTCGGGTTCAAGCTTTCAGCTGCTTTTCTGAAAATATACCCAATTGGGGAAGTCAGCACTTTCAAAACACTCTTACTTATAACTTGGAATTGGTTCCATGGATGAACTACATCAGGGAAGAATAAGAGACGATGGATATATATGTGGACAGGAACATGGCGCTCTAATTTCCAATGCTGAACAAGAATTGACCCAAGTCTAAGCTTGCTCTCAGAAGGAGAATTGGGCTTGAAAATTTCCTGCTGCTTTGGGACCAGTTCCGAAAGTGGGAAGTTGAGCCGGCGATCTCAGGGAGCCTATAATTCATGGCCCTACAGGATGGTAAAAGGCACGTAATGTGGAAAAATGACTTGGGTTGAACCAGAGAAAAGAACTTGAGAGCAAGGCAGAATTGCAAAACTGGGATTTCAAGAGGGAGAAGCGTCTCGCCTGGTAAGAACCTAGGATGTGGCAGTACTTCTTCAAACATGCCTTTGTCGAAAAAGGGTGTATGTCTTTATCCTGAATATCTTTAGGATAAAGGCATACACCGTTTTTGGGGAACCAGGCAGGGGCTCGGTGCAAATCAACACTACATAATGCTATCACTTCCCATCAAAACAAAGGGTCATGTACGAAAAGTGTAAAGACCAGAAATGCAGGGTAACGTGGAGGTAAATCGTACCCACATTTTGTGGATTGTGGGATGAACAATGGCAATCGGCACCCTGGCGAATTCTATGGTGTATTCGAAGATAAAGTAAGAAACAATGCTACAGCACATAGGACACTTCCATTCAAGGACGTATATTTTCAGGAAAACCAAAGAACCTCAGGTCACAGGCAACCCAACGTTTACTGCTGCTCTCTTTACAAAAGCCTCGACGAGGATACAATCTAAATTTCCTTGGACAGAAACATGGATGAAGAATATGTGATTCTTATCTACAATGATATATTACAGAGCCAGGAAATCAATGAAATAACGTCACTTGCGCCACCAGAGTGTTCTTAGTTACAATCATTCTCAGTGAATTTAGTCACATAGAAAAAAGTGGTTTATCAAAGATATGAGGTACAGGTGGAATATAAAATTGCGTCCCTTGAACGAAATGGCAGACGACAGAGAGAATTACACATTTAGCGAACACACTTATGCCTGTAGGAGCGCAAAGGTCACATGAGGTGAGGAAAAACCAGGTGTTTTCAATGAGCACAGATACCATTCCATATAGACCAAGGAGGGAATCAAGCCAACTTACTCTAAACCTCAAAGGACTGAACTCAGCCCACTTTACACACCAGAAAAGATTATTGACAACTGGTCAGAATTTGAAAAACAATTTATCTATGTCTCTGTGGAAGAGAATCTAGTGGATGCACAGCAGCAAGCAACACAGCACGGAAAATCGGCTACACCCGGTGAGAAAAATAAACTGCAAAATAAAGGCAGTGAGTGACAGATAAATTTTTCAAGTCTTCGTTCAGGGGCTGTGATTGGAGTTGTTTTCAGCATATATTCACACACAGAAAGATGGGACCTAAGGGAGGACAATCGTGGGTCTGAGTGTCTTCGTGAGCATGAGTCAGCAAATGCAGCCCTTGTAGAATAACACTGCCGTGCCCTGATTCCATTGACCCGAAATCTCCAAATGTAGATGATCCTTCTACAGCGAACACATGCATGTGTCAGCCACAGGATGCTACCCCATTGGAATGGGAAAAAACATGAAAAGGCACCTCATCTTCTCATATCCTGGTGCTCGGCTTCAAGCTTCCAGCCACTTTCCTGAAAATATCCCCACTTCGGGAAGTCAGCACTTTCAAAACCTTCTTTCTTATAGCTTGGAATTGGTTCCATAGATGAACTACAACGGGGAAGAATAAGAAACGATGCCTATATATTTGGACAGGCATATGGTGCTCTAATTTCAACTGCTGAACAAGAATTGACCCAAGTCTAAGCTTGCTCTCAGAAGGAGAATAGGGCTTGAAAATTTCCCGCTGCTTTGTGACCAGTTCCAAAAGTGGGAAGTTGAGCAGGGGATCTCAGGGAGCCTATAATTCATGGGCCTGCAGGATGGTCAAAGACACCTAATGTGGACAAATGACTTGGGTTGAGCCAGAGAAAAGAACTTGAGAGCAAGGCAGAATTGCAAAAATGGGATTTCAAGAGGGAGACGCGTCTCGCCTGGTAAGAACTTAGAATGTGGCAGTACTTCTTCAACCATGCCTTTGTCGAAAAACGGTGTATGCCTTTATCCTGAATATATTCCGAATAAAGGCATACACCGTTTTTGGGGAACCAGGCAGGGGCTCAGTCCAAATCAACAGTACATAGTGCTATCACTTCCCATCTAAACAAAGGGTCTTCTACGAAAAGTGTAAAGACTAGAAATTCAGGGTAGCATGGAGGTAAATCGTACCCACATTTTGTGGATTGTGGGATGACCAATTGCAATCGGCACCCTGGCGAATTCTATGGTGTATTCGAAGATAAAGTAAGAAACAATGCTACAGCACATAGGACACTTCCATTCAAGGACATATATTTTCAGGAAAACCAAAGAACCTCAGGTCACAGGCAACCCAACGTTTACTGCTGCTCTCTTTACAAAAGCCTCGACTAGGATACAATCTAAATTTCCTTGGACGGAAAACATGGATGGAGAATATGTGATTCTTATATACAATGATATATTACTGAGCCAGGAAATCAATGAAATAACGTCACTTGCCGCCAAAGGAGTGTTCGTAGTTACAATCATTCTCAGTAAATTTAGTCACATAGAAAAAAGTGGTTTATCAAAGATATGAGGTACAGGTGGAATACAAAATTGCTTCCCATGAATGAAATGGCAGAAGAGAGAAAGCATCACATATTTAGCAAACACACTTATGCCTGTAGGAGCGCGAAGGTCACTTGAGGTGAGGAAAAACCAGGTGTTTTCAATGAGCACAGATACCATTCCATATAGACCAAAGAGGGAATCAAGACAACTTACTCTAAACCTCAAAGGACTGAACTCAGCCCACTTTACACACCAGAAAAGATTATTTACAACTGGTTAGAATTTGAAAAACAATTTATCGATGTCTCTCTGGAAGAGAATCAAGTGGATGCACAGCAGCAAGCAACACAGCACTCAAAATCGGCTACACCCCGTGAGAAAAATAAACTGCAAAATAAAGGCAGTGCGTGAGAGATAAATTATTCGAGACTTCGTTCAGGATCTGTCATTGAAGTTGTTTTGAGCATATATTAACACACAGAAGGATCGGACCTAAGGGAGGACACTCGTGGGTCTGAGTGTCTTCGTGAGCATGAGTCAGCAAATGCAGCCCTTGTCGAATAACACTGCCTTTTCCTGATTCCATGGACACGAAATCTCCAAATGCAGACGACCCTTCCTACAGCGAACACATGCATGGGACAGCCACAGGATGCTACCCCATTGGAACGGCAAAAAAACATGAAAAGCCACCTCATCTTCTCATATCCTGGTGCTCGGGTTCAAGCTTTCAGCCGCTTTTCTGAAAATATACCCAATTGGGGAAGTCAGCACTTTCAAAACACTCTTACTTATAACTTGGAATTGGTTCCATGGATGAACTACAATGGGGAAGAATAAGAGACGATGGCTATATATTTGGACAGGCACATGGCGCTCTAATTTCCAATGCTGAACAAGAATTGACCCAAGTCTAAGCTTGCACTCGGAAGGAGAATTGGGCTTGAAAATTTCCTGCTGCTTTGGGACCAGTTCCGAAAGTGGGAAGTTGAGCCGGGGATCTCAGGGAGCCTATAATTCATGGCCCTGCAGGATGGTAAAAGACACCTAATGTGGACAAATGACTTGGGGTGAGCCAGAGAAAAGAACTTGAGAGCAAGGCAGAATTGCAAAAATGGAATTTCAAGAGGGAGACGCGTCTCGCCTGGTAAGAACCTAGGATGTGGCAGTACTTCTTCAAACATGCCTTTGTCGAAAAAGGGTGTATGCCTTTATCCTGAATATCTTTAGGATAAAGGCATACACCGTTTTTGGGCAACCAGGCAGGGGCTCTGTGCAAATCAACACTACATAATGTTATCACTTCCCATCAAAACAAAGGGTCATGTACGAAAAGTGTAAAGACCAGAAATGCAGGGTAACGTGGAGGTAAATCGTACCCACATTTTGTGGATTGTGGGATGACCAATTGCAATCGGCACCCTGGCGAATTCTATGGTGTATTCGAAGATAAAGTAAGAAACAATGCTACAGCACATAGGACACTTCCATTCAAGGACGTATATTTTCAGGAAAACCAAAGAACCTCAGGTCACAGGCAACCCAACGTTTACTACTGCTCTCTTTACAAAACCCTCGACTAGGATACAATCTAAATTTCCTTGGACGGAATACATGGATGGAGAATATGTGATTGTTATCTACAATGATATATTACAGAGCCAGGTAATCAATGAAATAACGTCACTCGGCGCCACCGGAGTGTTCTTAGTTACAATCATTCTCAGTGAATTTAGTCACATAGAAAAAAGTGGTTTATCAAAGATATGAGGTACAGGTGGAATATAAAATTGCATCCCTTGAACGAAATGGCAGATGACAGAGAGAATTACACATTTAGCAAACACACTTATGCCTGTAGGAGCGCAAAGGTCACATGAGGTGAGGAAAAACCAGGTGTTTTCAATGAGCACAGATACCATTCCATATAGACCAAGGAGGGCATCAAGACAACTTACTCTAAACCTCAAAGGACTGAACTCAGCCCACTTTACACACCAGAAAAGATTATTGACAACTGGTCAGAATTTGAAAAACAATTTATCTATGTCTCTCTGGAAGAGAATCTAGTGGATGCACAGCAGCAAGCAACACAGCACGGAAAATCGGCTACACCCGGTGAGAAAAATAAACTGCAAAATAAAGGCAGTGAGTGACAGATAAATTTTTCAAGACTTCGTTCAGGGGCTGTGATTGGAGTTGTTTTCAGCATATATTCACACACAGAAAGATGGGACCTAAGGGAGGACAATCGTGGGTCTGAGTGTCTTCGTGAGCATGAGTCAGCAAATGCAGCCCTTGTAGAATAACACTGCCTTGCCCTGATTCCATTGACCCGAAATCTCCAAATGTAGACGACCCTCCTACAGCAAACACATGCATGGGTCAGCCACAGGATGCTACCCCATTGGAACGGCAAAAAAACATGAAAAGGCACCTCATCTTCTCATATCCTGGTACTCGGGTTCAAGCTTCCAGCCACTTACCTGAAAATATCCCCACTTGGGGAAGTCAGCACTTTCAAAACCTTCTTTCTTATAGCTTGGAATTGGTTCCATGGATGAACTACAACCAGGAAGAATAAGACACGATGCCTATATATTTGGACAGGCATATGGTGCTCTAATTTCAACTGCTGAACAAGAATTGACCCAAGTCTAAGCTTGCTCTCAGTAGGAGAATAGGGCTTGAAAATTTCCCGCTGATTTGTGACCAGTTCCAAAAGTGGGAAGTTGAGCCGGGGATCTCAGGGAGCCTATAATTCATGGCCCTGCAGGATGGTAAAAGACACCTAATGTGGACAAATGACTTGGGTTGAGCCAGAGAAAAGAACTTGAGAGCAAGGCAGAATTGCAAAAATGGGATTTCAAGAGGGAGACGCGTCTCGCCTGGTAAGAACCTAGAATGTGGCAGTACTTCTTCAACCATGCCTTTGTCGAAAAACGGTGTATGCCTTTATCCTGAATATATTCCGAATAAAGGCATACACCGTTTTTGGGCAACCAGGCAGGGGCTCGGTGCAAATCAACACTACATAGTGCTATCACTTCCCATCTAAACAAAGGGTCATCTACGAAAATTGTAAAGACTAGAAATTCAGGGTAGCATGGAGGTAAATCGTACCCACATTTTGTGGATTCCAGGATGAAAAATGGCAATCGGCACCCTGGCGAAGTCTATGGTATATTCAAAAATAATGTAAGAAACAAAGCTACAGCACATAGGACACTTCCACTCAAGGACGTATATTTTCAAGAAAACCAAAGAACCGCAGGTCACAGGCAACCCAACGTTTACTGCTTCTCTCTTTACAAAAGCCTCGACTAGGATACAATCTAAATTTCCTTGGACGGAAAACATGGATGGAGAATATGTGATTCTTATCTACAATGATATATTACTGAGCCAGGAAATCAATGAAGTAACGTCACTTGCCGCCAAAGGAGTGTTCGTAGTTACAATCATTCTCAGTAAATTTAGTCACATAGAAAAAAGTGGTTTATCAAAGATATGAGGTACAGGTGGAATACAAAATTGCGTCCCATGAATGAAATGGCAGACGAGAGAAAGCATCACACATTTAGCAAACACACTTATGCCTGTAGGAGCGCAAAGGTCACATGAGGTGAGGAAAAACCAGGTGTTTTCAATGAGCACAGATACCATTCCATATAGACCAAGGAGGGAATCAAGACAACTTACTCTAACCCTCAAAGGACTGAACTCAGCCCACTTTACACACCAGAAAAGATTATTGACAACTGGTCAGAATTTGAAAAACAATTTATCGATGTCTCTCTGGAAGAGAATCTAGTGGATGCACAGCAGCAAGCAACACAGCACTCAAAATCGGCTACACCCGGTGAGAAAAATAAATTGCAAAATAAAGGCAGTGAGTGAGAGATAAATTCTTCGAGACTTCGTTCAGGGGTTGTGATTGGAGTTGTTTTCAGCATATATTCACACACAGAAAGATGGGACCTAAGGGAGGACACTCGTGGGTCTGAGTGTCTTCGTGAGCATGAGTCAGCAAATGCAGCCCTTGTAGAATAACACTGCCTTGCCCTGATTCCATTGACCCGAAATCTCCAAATGTAGATGACCCTTCTACAGCGAACACATGCATGTGTCAGCCACAGGATGCTACCCCATTGGAATGGGAAAAAACATGAAAAGGCACCTCATCTTCTCATATCCTGGTGCTCGGGTTCAAGCTTCCAGCCACTTTCCTGAAAATATCCCCACTTGGGGAAGTCAGCACTTTCAAAACCGTCTTTCTTATAGCTTGGAATTGGTTCCATGGATGGACTACAACGGGGAAGAATAAGACACGATGCCTATATATTTGGACAGGCATATGGTGCTCTAATTTCAACTGCTGAACAAGAATTGACCCAATTGTAAGCTTGCTCTCAGAAGGAGAATAGGGCTTGAAAATTTCCCACTGATTTGTGACCATTTCCAAAAGTGGGAAGTTGAGCAGGGGATCTCAGCGAGCCTATAATTCATGGGCCTGAAGGATGGTCAAAGACACCTAATGTGGACAAATGACTTGGGTTGAGCCAGAGAAAAGAACTTGAGAGCAAGGCAGAATTGCAAAAATGGGATTTCAAGAGGGAGACGCTTCTCGCCTGGTAAGAACCTAGAATGTGGCAGTACTTCTTCAACCATGCCTTTGTCGAAAAACGGTGTATGCCTTTATCCTGAATATATTCCGAATAAAGGCATACACCATTTTTGGGCAACCAGGTAGGGGCTCGGTGCAAATCAACACTACATAGTGCTATCACATCCCATCTAAACAAAGGGTCATCTACGAAAATTGTAAAGACTAGAAATTCAGGGTAGCATGGAGGTAAATCGTACCCACATTTTGTGGATTCCAGGGTGAACAATGGCAATCGGCACCCTGGCGAAGTCCATGGTGTATTCAAAAATAATGTAAGAAACAAAGGTACAGCACATAGGACACTTCCACTCAAGGACGTATATTTTCAAGAAAACCAAAGAACCTCAGGTCACAGGCAACCCAACGTTTACTGCTTCTCTCTTTACAAAAGCCTCGACTAGGATACAATCTAAATTTCCTTGGATGGAAAACATGGATGGAGAATATGTGATTCTTATCTACAATGATATATAACTGAGCCAGGAAATCAATGATGTAACGTCACTTGCCGCCAAAGGAGTGTTCGTAGTTACAATCATTCTCAGTAAATTTAGTCACATAGAAAAAAGTGGTTTATCAAAGATATGAGGTACAGGTGGAATACAAAATTGCGTCCCATGAATGAAATGGCAGACGAGAGAAAGCATCACACATTTAGCAAACACACTTATGCCTGTAGGAGCGCGAAGGTCACTTGAGGTGAGGAAAAACCAGGTGTTTTCAATGAGCACAGATACCATTCCATATAGACCAAAGAGGGAATGAGGACAACTTACTCTAAACCTCAAAGGACTGAACTCAGCCCACTTTACACACCAGAAAAGATTATTGACAACTGGTCAGAATTTGAAAAACAATTTATCTATGTCTCTCTGGAAGAGAATCTAGTGGATGCACAGCAGCAAGCAACACAGCACGGAAAATCGGCTACACCCGGTGAGAAAAATAAACTGCAAAATAAAGGCAGTGAGTGACAGATAAATTCTTCGAGACTTCGTTCAGGGGCTGTCATTGAAGTTCTTTTGAGCATATATTAACACACAGAAGGATCAGACCTAAGGGAGGACACTCGTGGGTCTGAGTGTCTTCGTGAGCATGAGTCAGCAAATGCAGCCCTTGTAGAATAACACTGCCTTTTCCTGATTCCATGGACCCGACATCTCCAAATGCAGACGACCCTTCCTACAGTGAACACATGCATGGGACAGCCACAGGATGCTACCCCATTGGAACGGCAAAAAACATGAAAAGCCACCTCATCTTCTCATATCCTGGTGCTCGGGTTCAAGCTTTCAGCCGCTTTTCTGAAAATATACCCAATTGGGGAAGTCAGCACTTTCAAAACACTCTTACTTATAACTTGGAATTGGTTCCATGGATGAACTACAACGGGGAAGAATAAGAGACGATGGCTATATATTTGGACAGGCACATGGCGCTCTAATTTCCAATGCTGAACAAGAATTGACCCAAGTCTAAGCTTGCTCTCGGAAGGAGAATTGAGCTTGAAAATTCCCTGCTGCTTTGGGACCAGTTCCGAAAGTGGGAAGTTGAGCCGGGGATCTCAGGGAGCCTATAATTCATGGCCCTGCAGCATGGTAAAAGGCACGTAATGTGGAAAAATGACTTGGGTTGCACCAGAGAAAAGAACTTGAGAGCAAGGCAGAATTGCAAAACTGGGATTTCAAGAGGGAGAAGCGTCTCGCCTGGTAAGAACCTAGGAAGTGGCAGTACTTCTTCAAACATGCCTTTGTCGAAAAAGGGTGTATGCGTTTATCCTGAATATCTTTAGGATAAAGGCATACACCTTTTTTGGGCAACCAGGCAGGGGCTCGGTGCAAATCAACACTACATAATGCTATCACTTCCCATCAAAACAAAGGGTCATGTACGAAAAGTGTAAAGACCAGAAATGCAGGGTAACGTGGAGGTAAATCGTACCCACATTTTGTGGATTGTGGGATGACCAATTGCAATCGGCACCCTGGCGAATTCTATGGTGTATTCGAAGATAAAGTAAGAAACAATGCTACAGCACATAGGACACTTCCATTCAAGGACGTATATTTTCAGGAAAACCAAAGAACCTCAGGTCACAGGCAACCCAACGTTTACTGCTGCTCTCTTTACAAAAGCCTCGACTAGGATACAATCTAAATTTCCTTGGACGGAAAACTTGGATGAAGAATATGTGATTGTTATCTACAATGATATATTACAGAACCAGGTAATCAATGAAATAACGTCACTCGGCGCCACCGGAGTGTTCTTAGTTACAATCATTCTCAGTGAATTTAGTCACATAGAAAAACGTGGTTTATCAAAGATATGAGGTACAGGTGGAATATAAAATTGCGTCCCTTGAACGAAATGGCAGACGACAGAGAGAATTACATATTTAGCGAACACACTTATGCCTGTAGGAGCGCAAAGGTCACATGAGGTGAGGAAAAACCAGGTGTTTTCAATGAGCAAAGATACCATTCCATATAGACCAAGAAGGGAATGAGGACAACTTTCTCTAAACCTCAAAGGACTGAACTCAGCCCACTTTACACACCAGAAAAGATTATTGACAACTGGTCAGAATTTGAAAAACAATTTATCTATGTCTCTCTGGAAGAGAATCTAGTGGATGCACAGCAGCAAGCAACACAGCACGGAAAATCGGCTACACCCGGTGAGAAAAATAAACTGCAAAATAAAGGCAGTGAGTGACAGATAAATTCTTCGAGACTTCGTTCAGGGGCTGTGATTGGAGTTGTTTTCAGCATATATTAACACACAGAAAGATGGGACCTAAGGGAGGACAATCGTGGGTCTGAGTGTCTTCGTGAGCATGAGTCAGCAAATGCAGCCCTTGTAGAATAACACTGCCTTGCCCTGATTCCATTGACCCGAAATCTCCAAATGTAGACGACCCTTCTACAGCGAACACATGCATGGGTCATCCACAGGATGCTACCCCATTGGAAAGGGAAAAAACATGAAAAGCCACCTCATCTTCTCATATCCTGGTGCTCGGGTTCAAGCTTCCAGCCACGTTCCTGAAAATATCCCCACTTGGGGAAGTCAGCACTTTCAAAACCTTCTTTCTTATAGCTTGGAATTGGTTCCATGGATGAACTACAACGGGGAAGAATAAGACACGATGCCTATATATTTGGACAGGCATATGGTGCTCTAATTTCAACTGCTGAACAAGAATTGACCCAAGTCTAAGCTTGCTCTCAGAAGGAGAATAGGGCTTGAAAATTTCCCGCTGATTTGTGACCAGTTCCAAAAGTGGGAAGTTGAGCAGGGGATCTCAGCGAGCATATAATTCATGGGCCTGCAGGATGGGCCAAGACACCTAATGTGGACAAATGACTTGGGTTGAGCCAGAGAAAAGAACTTGAGAGCAAGGCAGAATTGCAAAAATGGGATTTCAAGAGGGAGACGCGTCTCGCCTGGTAAGAAACTAGAATGTGGCAATACTTCTTCAACCATGCCTTTGTCGAAAAACGGTGTATGCCTTTATCCTGAATATTTTCCGAATAAAGGCATACACCGTTTTTGGGCAACCAGGCAGGGGCTCGGTGCAAATCAACACTACATAGTGCTATCACTTCCCATCTAAACAAAGGGTCATCTACGAAAATTGTAAAGACTAGAAATTCAGGGTAGCATGGAGGTAAATCGTACCCACATTTTGTGGATTCCAGGATGAAAAATGGCAATCGGCACCCTGGCGAAGTCTATGGTGTATTCAAAAATAATGTAAGAAACAAAGCTACAGCACATAGGACACTTCCACTCAAGGACGTATATTTTCAAGAAAACCAAAGAACCTCAGGTCACAGGCATCCCAACGTTTCCTGCTGCTCTCTTTACAAAAGCCTCGACTAGGATACAATCTAAATTTCCTTGGACGGAAAACATGGATGGAGAATATGTGATTCTTATCTACAATGATATATTACAGAGCCAGGAAATCAATGAAATAACGCCACTTGCCGCCAAAGGAGTGTTTGTAGTTACAATAATTCTCAGTAAATTTAGTCACATAGAAAAAAGTGGTTTATCAAAGATATGAGGTACAGGTGGAATACAAAATTGCGTCCAATGCATGAAATGGCAGAGGAGAGAAAGCATCACACATTTAGCAAACACACTTATGCCTGTAGGAGCGCGAAGGTCACTTGAGGTGAGGAAAAACCAGGTGTTTTCAATGAGCACAGATACCATTCCATATAGACCAAAGAGGGAATGAGGACAACTTACTCTAAACCTCAAAGGACTGAACTCAGCCCACTTTACACACCAGAAAAGATTATTTACAACTGGTTAGAATTTGAAAAACAATTTATCGATGTCTCTCTGGAAGAGAATCAAGTGGATGCACAGCAGCAAGCAACACAGCACTCAAAATCGGCTACACCCCGTGAGAAAAATAAACTGCAAAATAAAGGCAGTGAGTGAGAGATAAATTCTTCGAGACTTCGTTCAGGGGCTGTCATTGAAGTTCTTTTGAGCATATATTAACACACAGAAGGATCAGACCTAAGGGAGGACACTCGTGGGTCTGAGTGTCTTCGTGAGCATGAGTCAGCAAATGCAGCCCTTGTAGAATAACACTGCCTTTTCCTGATTCCATGGACCCGACATCTCCAAATGCAGACGACCCTTCCTACAGCGAACACATGCATGGGACAGCCACAGGATGCTACCCCATTGGAACGGCAAAAAACATGAAAAGCCACCTCATCTTCTCATATCCTGGTGCTCGGGTTCAAGCTTTCAGCCGCTTTTCTGAAAATATACCCAATTGGGGAAGTCAGCACTTTCAAAACACTCTTATAACTTGGAATTGGTTCCATGGATGAACTACAATGGGGAAGAATAAGAGACGATGGCTATATATTTGGACAGGCACATGGCGCTCTAATTTCCAATGCTGAACAAGAATTGACCCAAGTCTAAGCTTGCTCTCGGAAGGAGAATTGAGCTTGAAAATTCCCTGCTGCTTTGGGACCAGTTCCGAAAGTGGGAAGTTGAGCAGGGGATCTCAGGGAGCCTATAATTCATGGCCCTGCAGCATGGTAAAAGGCACGTAATGTGGAAAAATGACTTGGGTTGCACCAGAGAAAAGAACTTGAGAGCAAGGCAGAATTGCAAAACTGGGATTTCAAGAGGGAGAAGCGTCTCGCCTGGTAAGAACCTAGGATGTGGCAGTACTTCTTCAAACATGCCTTTGTCGAAAAAGGGTGTATGCCTTTATCCTGAATATCTTTAGGATAAAGGCATACACCTTTTTTGGGCAACCAGGCAGGGGCTCGGTGCAAATCAACACTACATAATGCTATCACTTCCCATCAAAACAAAGGGTCATGTACGAAAAGTGTAAAGACCAGAAATGCAGGGTAACGTGGAGGTAAATCGTACCCACATTTTGTGGATTGTGGGATGACCAATTGCAATCGGCACCCTGGCGAATTCTATGGTGTATTCGAAGATAAAGTAAGAAACAATGCTACAGCACATAGGACACTTCCATTCAAGGATGTATATTTTCAGGAAAACCAAAGAACCTCAGGTCACAGGCAACCCAACGTTTACTGCTGCTCTCTTTACAAAAGCCTCGACTAGGATACAATCTAAATTTCCTTGGACGGAAAACATGGATGAAGAATATGTGATTGTTATCTACAATGATATATTACAGAGCCAGGTAATCAATGAAATAACGTCACTCGGCCCCACCGGAGTGTTCTTAGTTACAATCATTCTCAGTGAATTTAGTCACATAGAAAAACGTGGTTTATCAAAGATATGAGGTACAGGTGGAATATAAAATTGCGTCCCTTGAACGAAATGGCAGACGACAGAGAGAATTACATATTTAGCGAACACACTTATGCCTGTAGGAGCGCAAAGGTCACATGAGGTGAGGAAAAACCAGGTGTTTTCAATGAGCAAAGATACCATTCCATATAGACCAAGAAGGGAATGAGGACAACTTTCTCTAAACCTCAAAGGACTGAACTCAGCCCACTTTACACACCAGAAAAGATTATTGACAACTGGTCAGAATTTGAAAAACAATTTATCTATGTCTCTCTGGAAGAGAATCTAGTGGATGCACAGCAGCAAGCAACACAGCACGGAAAATCGGCTACACCCGGTGAGAAAAATAAACTGCAAAATAAAGGCAGTGAGTGACAGATAAATTCTTCGAGACTTCGTTCAGGGGCTGTCATTGAAGTTCTTTTGAGCATATATTAACACACAGAAGGATCAGACCTAAGGGAGGACACTCGTGGGTCTGAGTGTCTTCGTGAGCATGAGTCAGCAAATGCAGCCCTTGTAGAATAACACTGCCTTTTCCTGATTCCATGGACCCGACATCTCCAAATGCAGACGACCCTTCCTACAGCGAACACATGCATGGGACAGCCACAGGATGCTACCCCATTGGAACGGCAAAAAACATGAAAAGCCACCTCATCTTCTCATATCCTGGTGCTCGGGTTCAAGCTTTCAGCCGCTTTTCTGAAAATATACCCAATTGGGGAAGTCAGCACTTTCAAAACACTCTTACTTATAACTTGGAATTGGTTCCATGGATGAACTACAACGGGGAAGAATAAGAGACGATGGCTGTATATTTGGACAGGCACATGGCGCTCTAATTTCCAATGCTGAACAAGAATTGACCCAAGTCTAAGCTTGCTCTCGGAAGGAGAATTGAGCTTGAAAATTCCCTGCTGCTTTGGGACCAGTTCCGAAAGTGGGAAGTTGAGCCGGGGATCTCAGGGAGCCTATAATTCATGGCCCTGCAGCATGGTAAAAGGCACGTAATGTGGAAAAATGACTTGGGTTGCACCAGAGAAAAGAACTTGAGAGCAAGGCAGAATTGCAAAACTGGGATTTCAAGAGGGAGAAGCGTCTCGCCTGGTAAGAACCTAGGAAGTGGCAGTACTTCTTCAAACATGCCTTTGTCGAAAAAGGGTGTATGCCTTTATCCTGAATATCTTTAGGATAAAGGCATACACCTTTTTTGGGCAACCAGGCAGGGGCTCGGTGCAAATCAACACTACATAATGCTATCACTTCCCATCAAAACAAAGGGTCATGTACGAAAAGTGTAAAGACCAGAAATGCAGGGTAACGTGGAGGTAAATCGTACCCACATTTTGTGGATTGTGGGATGACCAATTGCAATCGGCACCCTGGCGAATTCTATGGTGTATTCGAAGATAAAGTAAGAAACAATGCTACAGCACATAGGACACTTCCATTCAAGGACGTATATTTTCAGGAAAACCAAAGAACCTCAGGTCACAGGCAACCCAACGTTTACTGCTGCTCTCTTTACAAAAGCCTCGACTAGGATACAATCTAAATTTCCTTGGACGGAAAACATGGATGAAGAATATGTGATTGTTATCTACAATGATATATTACAGAGCCAGGTAATCAATGAAATAACGTCACTCGGCGCCACCGGAGTGTTCTTAGTTACAATCATTCTCAGTGAATTTAGTCACATAGAAAAACGTGGTTTATCAAAGATATGAGGTACAGGTGGAATATAAAATTGCGTCCCTTGAACGAAATGGCAGACGACAGAGAGAATTACATATTTAGCGAACACACTTATGCCTGTAGGAGCGCAAAGGTCACATGAGGTGAGGAAAAACCAGGTGTTTTCAATGAGCAAAGATACCATTCCATATAGACCAAGAAGGGAATGAGGACAACTTTCTCTAAACCTCAAAGGACTGAACTCAGCCCACTTTACACACCAGAAAAGATTATTGACAACTGGTCAGAATTTGAAAAACAATTTATCTATGTCTCTCTGGAAGAGAATCTAGTGGATGCACAGCAGCAAGCAACACAGCACGGAAAATCGGCTACACCCGGTGAGAAAAATAAACTGCAAAATAAAGGCAGTGAGTGACAGATAAATTCTTCGAGACTTCGTTCAGGGGCTGTGATTGGAGTTGTTTTCAGCATATATTAACACACAGAAAGATGGGACCTAAGGGAGGACAATCGTGGGTCTGAGTGTCTTCGTGAGCATGAGTCAGCAAATGCAGCCCTTGTAGAATAACACTGCCTTGCCCTGATTCCATTGACCCGAAATCTCCAAATGTAGACGACCCTTCTACAGCGAACACATGCATGGGTCATCCACAGGATGCTACCCCATTGGAAAGGGAAAAAACATGAAAAGCCACCTCATCTTCTCATATCCTGGTGCTCGGGTTCAAGCTTCCAGCCACGTTCCTGAAAATATCCCCACTTGGGGAAGTCAGCACTTTCAAAACCTTCTTTCTTATAGCTTGGAATTGGTTCCATGGATGAACTACAACGGGGAAGAATAAGACACGATGCCTATATATTTGGACAGGCATATGGTGCTCTAATTTCAACTGCTGAACAAGAATTGACCCAAGTCTAAGCTTGCTCTCAGAAGGAGAATAGGGCTTGAAAATTTCCCGCTGATTTGTGACCAGTTCCAAAAGTGGGAAGTTGAGCAGGGGATCTCAGCGAGCATATAATTCATGGGCCTGCAGGATGGGCCAAGACACCTAATGTGGACAAATGACTTGGGTTGAGCCAGAGAAAAGAACTTGAGAGCAAGGCAGAATTGCAAAAATGGGATTTCAAGAGGGAGACGCGTCTCGCCTGGTAAGAAACTAGAATGTGGCAATACTTCTTCAACCATGCCTTTGTCGAAAAACGGTGTATGCCTTTATCCTGAATATTTTCCGAATAAAGGCATACACCGTTTTTGGGCAACCAGGCAGGGGCTCGGTGCAAATCAACACTACATAGTGCTATCACTTCCCATCTAAACAAAGGGTCATCTACGAAAATTGTAAAGACTAGAAATTCAGGGTAGCATGGAGGTAAATCGTACCCACATT
The DNA here is from genome assembly GCF_026419965.1 of Kogia breviceps. Lineage (NCBI taxonomy): Eukaryota > Metazoa > Chordata > Mammalia > Artiodactyla > Physeteridae > Kogia > Kogia breviceps. The sequence continues at coordinate 38,365,231 of NC_081329.1, forward strand.
TGTGGATTGTGGGATGACCAATTGCAATCGGAACCCTGGCGAAGTCTATGGTGTATTCAAAAATAATGTAAGAAACAAAGCTACAGCACATAGGACACTTCCACTCAAGGACGTATATTTTCAAGAAAACCAAAGAACCTCAGGTCACAGGCATCCCAACGTTTCCTGCTGCTCTCTTTACAAAAGCCTCGACTAGGATACAATCTAAATTTCCTTGGACGGAAAACATGGATGGAGAATATGTGATTCTTATCTACAATGATATATTACAGAGCCAGGAAATCAATGAAATAACGCCACTTGCCGCCAAAGGAGTGTTTGTAGTTACAATAATTCTCAGTAAATTTAGTCACATAGAAAAAAGTGGTTTATCAAAGATATGAGGTACAGGTGGAATACAAAATTGCGTCCAATGCATGAAATGGCAGAGGAGAGAAAGCATCACACATTTAGCAAACACACTTATGCCTGTAGGAGCGCGAAGGTCACTTGAGGTGAGGAAAAACCAGGTGTTTTCAATGAGCACAGATACCATTCCATATAGACCAAAGAGGGAATGAGGACAACTTACTCTAAACCTCAAAGGACTGAACTCAGCCCACTTTACACACCAGAAAAGATTATTTACAACTGGTTAGAATTTGAAAAACAATTTATCGATGTCTCTCTGGAAGAGAATCAAGTGGATGCACAGCAGCAAGCAACACAGCACTCAAAATCGGCTACACCCCGTGAGAAAAATAAACTGCAAAATAAAGGCAGTGAGTGAGAGATAAATTCTTCGAGACTTCGTTCAGGGGCTGTCATTGAAGTTCTTTTGAGCATATATTAACACACAGAAGGATCAGACCTAAGGGAGGACACTCGTGGGTCTGAGTGTCTTCGTGAGCATGAGTCAGCAAATGCAGCCCTTGTAGAATAACACTGCCTTTTCCTGATTCCATGGACCCGACATCTCCAAATGCAGACGACCCTTCCTACAGCGAACACATGCATGGGACAGCCACAGGATGCTACCCCATTGGAACGGCAAAAAACATGAAAAGCCACCTCATCTTCTCATATCCTGGTGCTCGGGTTCAAGCTTTCAGCCGCTTTTCTGAAAATATACCCAATTGGGGAAGTCAGCACTTTCAAAACACTCTTACTTATAACTTGGAATTGGTTCCATGGATGAACTACAATGGGGAAGAATAAGAGACGATGGCTATATATTTGGACAGGCACATGGCGCTCTAATTTCCAATGCTGAACAAGAATTGACCCAAGTCTAAGCTTGCTCTCGGAAGGAGAATTGAGCTTGAAAATTCCCTGCTGCTTTGGGACCAGTTCCGAAAGTGGGAAGTTGAGCAGGGGATCTCAGGGAGCCTATAATTCATGGCCCTGCAGCATGGTAAAAGGCACGTAATGTGGAAAAATGACTTGGGTTGCACCAGAGAAAAGAACTTGAGAGCAAGGCAGAATTGCAAAACTGGGATTTCAAGAGGGAGAAGCGTCTCGCCTGGTAAGAACCTAGGATGTGGCAGTACTTCTTCAAACATGCCTTTGTCGAAAAAGGGTGTATGCCTTTATCCTGAATATCTTTAGGATAAAGGCATACACCTTTTTTGGGCAACCAGGCAGGGGCTCGGTGCAAATCAACACTACATAATGCTATCACTTCCCATCAAAACAAAGGGTCATGTACGAAAAGTGTAAAGACCAGAAATGCAGGGTAACGTGGAGGTAAATCGTACCCACATTTTGTGGATTGTGGGATGACCAATTGCAATCGGCACCCTGGCGAATTCTATGGTGTATTCGAAGATAAAGTAAGAAACAATGCTACAGCACATAGGACACTTCCATTCAAGGATGTATATTTTCAGGAAAACCAAAGAACCTCAGGTCACAGGCAACCCAACGTTTACTGCTGCTCTCTTTACAAAAGCCTCGACTAGGATACAATCTAAATTTCCTTGGACGGAAAACATGGATGAAGAATATGTGATTGTTATCTACAATGATATATTACAGAGCCAGGTAATCAATGAAATAACGTCACTCGGCGCCACCGGAGTGTTCTTAGTTACAATCATTCTCAGTGAATTTAGTCACATAGAAAAACGTGGTTTATCAAAGATATGAGGTACAGGTGGAATATAAAATTGCGTCCCTTGAACGAAATGGCAGACGACAGAGAGAATTACATATTTAGCGAACACACTTATGCCTGTAGGAGCGCAAAGGTCACATGAGGTGAGGAAAAACCAGGTGTTTTCAATGAGCAAAGATACCATTCCATATAGACCAAGAAGGGAATGAGGACAACTTTCTCTAAACCTCAAAGGACTGAACTCAGCCCACTTTACACACCAGAAAAGATTATTGACAACTGGTCAGAATTTGAAAAACAATTTATCTATGTCTCTCTGGAAGAGAATCTAGTGGATGCACAGCAGCAAGCAACACAGCACGGAAAATCGGCTACACCCGGTGAGAAAAATAAACTGCAAAATAAAGGCAGTGAGTGACAGATAAATTCTTCGAGACTTCGTTCAGGGGCTGTGATTGGAGTTCTTTTCAGCATATATTCACACACAGAAAGATGGGACCTAAGGGAGGACAATCGTGGGTCTGAGTGTCTTCGTGAGCATGAGTCAGCAAATGCAGCCCTTGTAGAATAACACTGCCTTGCCCTGATTCCATTGACCCGAAATCTCCAAATGTAGACGACCCTTCTACAGCGAACACATGCATGGGTCATCCACAGGATGCTACCCCATTGGAAAGGGAAAAAACATGAAAAGCCACCTCATCTTCTCATATCCTGGTGCTCGGGTTCAAGCTTCCAGCCACGTTCCTGAAAATATCCCCACTTGGGGAAGTCAGCACTTTCAAAACCTTCTTTCTTATAGCTTGGAATTGGTTCCATGGATGAACTACAACGGGGAAGAATAAGACACGATGCCTATATATTTGGACAGGCATATGGTGCTCTAATTTCAACTGCTGAACAAGAATTGACCCAAGTCTAAGCTTGCTCTCAGAAGGAGAATAGGGCTTGAAAATTTCCCGCTGATTTGTGACCAGTTCCAAAAGTGGGAAGTTGAGCAGGGGATCTCAGCGAGCATATAATTCATGGGCCTGCAGGATGGGCCAAGACACCTAATGTGGACAAATTACTTGGGTTGAGCCAGAGAAAAGAACTTGAGAGCAAGGCAGAATTGCAAAAATGGGATTTCAAGAGGGAGACGCGTCTCGCCTGGTAAGAAACTAGAATGTGGCAATACTTCTTCAACCATGCCTTTGTCGAAAAACGGTGTATGCCTTTATCCTGAATATTTTCCGAATAAAGGCATACACCGTTTTTGGGCAACCAGGCAGGGGCTCGGTGCAAATCAACACTACATAGTGCTATCACTTCCCATCTAAACAAAGGGTCATCTACGAAAATTGTAAAGACTAGAAATTCAGGGTAGCATGGAGGTAAATCGTACCCACATTTTGTGGATTCCAGGATGAAAAATGGCAATCGGCACCCTGGCGAAGTCTATGGTGTATTCAAAAATAATGTAAGAAACAAAGCTACAGCACATAGGACACTTCCACTCAAGGACGTATATTTTCAAGAAAACCAAAGAACCTCAGGTCACAGGCATCCCAACGTTTCCTGCTGCTCTCTTTACAAAAGCCTCGACTAGGATACAATCTAAATTTCCTTGGACGGAAAACATGGATGGAGAATATGTGATTCTTATCTACAATGATATATTACAGAGCCAGGAAATCAATGAAATAACGCCACTTGCCGCCAAAGGAGTGTTTGTAGTTACAATAATTCTCAGTAAATTTAGTCACATAGAAAAAAGTGGTTTATCAAAGATATGAGGTACAGGTGGAATACAAAATTGCGTCCAATGCATGAAATGGCAGAGGAGAGAAAGCATCACACATTTAGCAAACACACTTATGCCTGTAGGAGCGCGAAGGTCACTTGAGGTGAGGAAAAACCAGGTGTTTTCAATGAGCACAGATACCATTCCATATAGACCAAAGAGGGAATGAGGACTACTTACTCTAAACCTCAAAGGACTGAACTCAGCCCACTTTACACACCAGAAAAGATTATTTACAACTGGTTAGAATTTGAAAAACAATTTATCGATGTCTCTCTGGAAGAGAATCAAGTGGATGCACAGCAGCAAGCAACACAGCACTGAAAATCGGCTACACCCCGTGAGAAAAATAAACTGCAAAATAAAGGCAGTGAGTGAGAGATAAATTCTTCGAGACTTCGTTCAGGGGCTGTGATTGGAGTTGTTTTCAGCATATATTCACACACAGAAAGATGGGACCTAAGGGAGGACAATCGTGGGTCTGAGTGTCTTCGTGAGCATGAGTCAGCAAATGCAGCCCTTGTAGAATAACACTGCCTTGCCCTGATTCCATTGACCCGAAATCTCCAAATGTAGACGACCCTTCTACAGCGAACACATGCATGGGTCATCCACAGGATGCTACCCCATTGGAAAGGGAAAAAACATGAAAAGGCACCTCATCTTCTCATATCCTGGTGCTCGGGTTCAAGCTTCCAGCCACGTTCCTGAAGATATCCTCACTTGGGGAAGTCAGCACTTTCAAAACCTTCTTTCTTATAGCTTGGAATTGGTTCCATGGATGAACTACAACGGGGAAGAATAAGACACGATGCCTATATATTTGGACAGGCATATGGTGCTCTAATTTCAACTGCTGAACAAGAATTGACCCAAGTCTAAGCTTGCTCTCAGAAGGAGAATAGGGCTTGAAAATTTCCCGCTGATTTGTGACCAGTTCCAAAAGTGGGAAGTTGAGCAGGGGATCTCAGCGAGCCTATAATTCATGGGCCTGCAGGATGGGCCAAGACACCTAATGTGGACAAATGACTTGGGTTGAGCCAGAGAAAAGAACTTGAGAGCAAGGCAGAATTGCAAAAATGGGATTTCAAGAGGGAGACGCGTCTCGCCTGGTAAGAAACTAGAATGTGGCAATACTTCTTCAACCATGCCTTTGTCGAAAAATGGTGTATGCCTTAATCCTGAATATATTCCGAATAAAGGCATACACCGTTTTTGGGCAACCAGGTAGGGGCTCGGTGCAAATCAACACTACATAGTGCTATCACTTCCCATCGAAACAAAGGGTCATCTACGAAAAGTGTAAAGACTAGAAATTCAGGGTAGCATGGAGGTAAATCGTACCCACATTTTGTGGATTCCAGGATGAAAAATGGCAATCTGCACCCTGGCGAAGTCTATGGTGTATTCAAAAATAATGTAAGAAACAAAGCTACAGCACATAGGACACTTCCACTCAAGGACGTATATTTTCAAGAAAACCAAAGAACCTCAGGTCACAGGCATCCCAACGTTTCCTGCTGCTCTCTTTACAAAAGCCTCGACTAGGATACAATCTAAATTTCCTTGGACGGAAAACATGGATGGAGAATATGTGATTCTTATCTACAATGATATATTACAGAGCCAGGAAATCAATGAAATAACGCCACTTGCCGCCAAAGGAGTGTTCGTAGTTACAATCATTCTCAGTAAATTTAGTCACATAGAAAAAAGTGGTTTATCAAAGATTTTAGGTACAGGTGGAATACAAAATAGTGTCCAATGCATGAAATGGCAGAGGAGAGAAAGCATCACACATTTAGCAAACACACTTATGCCTGTAGGAGCGCGAAGGTCACTTGAGGTGAGGAAAAACCAGGTGTTTTCAATGAGCACAGATACCATTCCATATAGACCAAAGAGGGCATCAAGACAACTTACTCTAAACCTCAAAGGACTGAACTCAGCCCACTTTACACACCAGAAAAGATTATTTACAACTGGTTAGAATTTGAAAAACAATTTATCGATGTCTCTCTGGAAGAGAATCAAGTGGATGCACAGCAGCAAGCAACACAGCACTGAAAATCGGCTACACACCGTGAGAAAAATAAACTGCAAAATAAAGGCAGTGAGTGAGAGATAAATTCTTCGAGACTTCGTTCAGGGGCTGTCATTGAAGTTGTTTTGAGCATATATTAACACACAGAAGGATCGGACCTAAGGGAGGACACTCGTGGGTCTGAGTGTCTTCGTGAGCATGAGTCAGCAAATGCAGCCCTTGTCGAATAACACTGCCTTTTCCTGATTCCATGGACCCGAAATCTCCAAATGCAGACGACCCTTCCTACAGCGAACACATGCATGGGACAGCCACAGGATGCTACCCCATTGGAATGGAAAAAACATGAAAAGCCACCTCATCTTCTCATATCCTGGTGCTCGGGTTCAAGCTTTCAGCTGCTTTTCTGAAAATATACCCAATTGGGGAAGTCAGCACTTTCAAAACACTCTTACTTATAACTTGGAATTGGTTCCATGGATGAACTACATCAGGGAAGAATAAGAGACGATGGATATATATGTGGACAGGAACATGGCGCTCTAATTTCCAATGCTGAACAAGAATTGACCCAAGTCTAAGCTTGCTCTCAGAAGGAGAATTGGGCTTGAAAATTTCCTGCTGCTTTGGGACCAGTTCCGAAAGTGGGAAGTTGAGCCGGCGATCTCAGGGAGCCTATAATTCATGGCCCTACAGGATGGTAAAAGGCACGTAATGTGGAAAAATGACTTGGGTTGAACCAGAGAAAAGAACTTGAGAGCAAGGCAGAATTGCAAAACTGGGATTTCAAGAGGGAGAAGCGTCTCGCCTGGTAAGAACCTAGGATGTGGCAGTACTTCTTCAAACATGCCTTTGTCGAAAAAGGGTGTATGTCTTTATCCTGAATATCTTTAGGATAAAGGCATACACCGTTTTTGGGGAACCAGGCAGGGGCTCGGTGCAAATCAACACTACATAATGCTATCACTTCCCATCAAAACAAAGGGTCATGTACGAAAAGTGTAAAGACCAGAAATGCAGGGTAACGTGGAGGTAAATCGTACCCACATTTTGTGGATTGTGGGATGAACAATGGCAATCGGCACCCTGGCGAATTCTATGGTGTATTCGAAGATAAAGTAAGAAACAATGCTACAGCACATAGGACACTTCCATTCAAGGACGTATATTTTCAGGAAAACCAAAGAACCTCAGGTCACAGGCAACCCAACGTTTACTGCTGCTCTCTTTACAAAAGCCTCGACGAGGATACAATCTAAATTTCCTTGGACAGAAACATGGATGAAGAATATGTGATTCTTATCTACAATGATATATTACAGAGCCAGGAAATCAATGAAATAACGTCACTTGCGCCACCAGAGTGTTCTTAGTTACAATCATTCTCAGTGAATTTAGTCACATAGAAAAAAGTGGTTTATCAAAGATATGAGGTACAGGTGGAATATAAAATTGCGTCCCTTGAACGAAATGGCAGACGACAGAGAGAATTACACATTTAGCGAACACACTTATGCCTGTAGGAGCGCAAAGGTCACATGAGGTGAGGAAAAACCAGGTGTTTTCAATGAGCACAGATACCATTCCATATAGACCAAGGAGGGAATCAAGCCAACTTACTCTAAACCTCAAAGGACTGAACTCAGCCCACTTTACACACCAGAAAAGATTATTGACAACTGGTCAGAATTTGAAAAACAATTTATCTATGTCTCTGTGGAAGAGAATCTAGTGGATGCACAGCAGCAAGCAACACAGCACGGAAAATCGGCTACACCCGGTGAGAAAAATAAACTGCAAAATAAAGGCAGTGAGTGACAGATAAATTTTTCAAGTCTTCGTTCAGGGGCTGTGATTGGAGTTGTTTTCAGCATATATTCACACACAGAAAGATGGGACCTAAGGGAGGACAATCGTGGGTCTGAGTGTCTTCGTGAGCATGAGTCAGCAAATGCAGCCCTTGTAGAATAACACTGCCGTGCCCTGATTCCATTGACCCGAAATCTCCAAATGTAGATGATCCTTCTACAGCGAACACATGCATGTGTCAGCCACAGGATGCTACCCCATTGGAATGGGAAAAAACATGAAAAGGCACCTCATCTTCTCATATCCTGGTGCTCGGCTTCAAGCTTCCAGCCACTTTCCTGAAAATATCCCCACTTCGGGAAGTCAGCACTTTCAAAACCTTCTTTCTTATAGCTTGGAATTGGTTCCATAGATGAACTACAACGGGGAAGAATAAGAAACGATGCCTATATATTTGGACAGGCATATGGTGCTCTAATTTCAACTGCTGAACAAGAATTGACCCAAGTCTAAGCTTGCTCTCAGAAGGAGAATAGGGCTTGAAAATTTCCCGCTGCTTTGTGACCAGTTCCAAAAGTGGGAAGTTGAGCAGGGGATCTCAGGGAGCCTATAATTCATGGGCCTGCAGGATGGTCAAAGACACCTAATGTGGACAAATGACTTGGGTTGAGCCAGAGAAAAGAACTTGAGAGCAAGGCAGAATTGCAAAAATGGGATTTCAAGAGGGAGACGCGTCTCGCCTGGTAAGAACTTAGAATGTGGCAGTACTTCTTCAACCATGCCTTTGTCGAAAAACGGTGTATGCCTTTATCCTGAATATATTCCGAATAAAGGCATACACCGTTTTTGGGGAACCAGGCAGGGGCTCAGTCCAAATCAACAGTACATAGTGCTATCACTTCCCATCTAAACAAAGGGTCTTCTACGAAAAGTGTAAAGACTAGAAATTCAGGGTAGCATGGAGGTAAATCGTACCCACATTTTGTGGATTGTGGGATGACCAATTGCAATCGGCACCCTGGCGAATTCTATGGTGTATTCGAAGATAAAGTAAGAAACAATGCTACAGCACATAGGACACTTCCATTCAAGGACATATATTTTCAGGAAAACCAAAGAACCTCAGGTCACAGGCAACCCAACGTTTACTGCTGCTCTCTTTACAAAAGCCTCGACTAGGATACAATCTAAATTTCCTTGGACGGAAAACATGGATGGAGAATATGTGATTCTTATATACAATGATATATTACTGAGCCAGGAAATCAATGAAATAACGTCACTTGCCGCCAAAGGAGTGTTCGTAGTTACAATCATTCTCAGTAAATTTAGTCACATAGAAAAAAGTGGTTTATCAAAGATATGAGGTACAGGTGGAATACAAAATTGCTTCCCATGAATGAAATGGCAGAAGAGAGAAAGCATCACATATTTAGCAAACACACTTATGCCTGTAGGAGCGCGAAGGTCACTTGAGGTGAGGAAAAACCAGGTGTTTTCAATGAGCACAGATACCATTCCATATAGACCAAAGAGGGAATCAAGACAACTTACTCTAAACCTCAAAGGACTGAACTCAGCCCACTTTACACACCAGAAAAGATTATTTACAACTGGTTAGAATTTGAAAAACAATTTATCGATGTCTCTCTGGAAGAGAATCAAGTGGATGCACAGCAGCAAGCAACACAGCACTCAAAATCGGCTACACCCCGTGAGAAAAATAAACTGCAAAATAAAGGCAGTGCGTGAGAGATAAATTATTCGAGACTTCGTTCAGGATCTGTCATTGAAGTTGTTTTGAGCATATATTAACACACAGAAGGATCGGACCTAAGGGAGGACACTCGTGGGTCTGAGTGTCTTCGTGAGCATGAGTCAGCAAATGCAGCCCTTGTCGAATAACACTGCCTTTTCCTGATTCCATGGACACGAAATCTCCAAATGCAGACGACCCTTCCTACAGCGAACACATGCATGGGACAGCCACAGGATGCTACCCCATTGGAACGGCAAAAAAACATGAAAAGCCACCTCATCTTCTCATATCCTGGTGCTCGGGTTCAAGCTTTCAGCCGCTTTTCTGAAAATATACCCAATTGGGGAAGTCAGCACTTTCAAAACACTCTTACTTATAACTTGGAATTGGTTCCATGGATGAACTACAATGGGGAAGAATAAGAGACGATGGCTATATATTTGGACAGGCACATGGCGCTCTAATTTCCAATGCTGAACAAGAATTGACCCAAGTCTAAGCTTGCACTCGGAAGGAGAATTGGGCTTGAAAATTTCCTGCTGCTTTGGGACCAGTTCCGAAAGTGGGAAGTTGAGCCGGGGATCTCAGGGAGCCTATAATTCATGGCCCTGCAGGATGGTAAAAGACACCTAATGTGGACAAATGACTTGGGGTGAGCCAGAGAAAAGAACTTGAGAGCAAGGCAGAATTGCAAAAATGGAATTTCAAGAGGGAGACGCGTCTCGCCTGGTAAGAACCTAGGATGTGGCAGTACTTCTTCAAACATGCCTTTGTCGAAAAAGGGTGTATGCCTTTATCCTGAATATCTTTAGGATAAAGGCATACACCGTTTTTGGGCAACCAGGCAGGGGCTCTGTGCAAATCAACACTACATAATGTTATCACTTCCCATCAAAACAAAGGGTCATGTACGAAAAGTGTAAAGACCAGAAATGCAGGGTAACGTGGAGGTAAATCGTACCCACATTTTGTGGATTGTGGGATGACCAATTGCAATCGGCACCCTGGCGAATTCTATGGTGTATTCGAAGATAAAGTAAGAAACAATGCTACAGCACATAGGACACTTCCATTCAAGGACGTATATTTTCAGGAAAACCAAAGAACCTCAGGTCACAGGCAACCCAACGTTTACTACTGCTCTCTTTACAAAACCCTCGACTAGGATACAATCTAAATTTCCTTGGACGGAATACATGGATGGAGAATATGTGATTGTTATCTACAATGATATATTACAGAGCCAGGTAATCAATGAAATAACGTCACTCGGCGCCACCGGAGTGTTCTTAGTTACAATCATTCTCAGTGAATTTAGTCACATAGAAAAAAGTGGTTTATCAAAGATATGAGGTACAGGTGGAATATAAAATTGCATCCCTTGAACGAAATGGCAGATGACAGAGAGAATTACACATTTAGCAAACACACTTATGCCTGTAGGAGCGCAAAGGTCACATGAGGTGAGGAAAAACCAGGTGTTTTCAATGAGCACAGATACCATTCCATATAGACCAAGGAGGGCATCAAGACAACTTACTCTAAACCTCAAAGGACTGAACTCAGCCCACTTTACACACCAGAAAAGATTATTGACAACTGGTCAGAATTTGAAAAACAATTTATCTATGTCTCTCTGGAAGAGAATCTAGTGGATGCACAGCAGCAAGCAACACAGCACGGAAAATCGGCTACACCCGGTGAGAAAAATAAACTGCAAAATAAAGGCAGTGAGTGACAGATAAATTTTTCAAGACTTCGTTCAGGGGCTGTGATTGGAGTTGTTTTCAGCATATATTCACACACAGAAAGATGGGACCTAAGGGAGGACAATCGTGGGTCTGAGTGTCTTCGTGAGCATGAGTCAGCAAATGCAGCCCTTGTAGAATAACACTGCCTTGCCCTGATTCCATTGACCCGAAATCTCCAAATGTAGACGACCCTCCTACAGCAAACACATGCATGGGTCAGCCACAGGATGCTACCCCATTGGAACGGCAAAAAAACATGAAAAGGCACCTCATCTTCTCATATCCTGGTACTCGGGTTCAAGCTTCCAGCCACTTACCTGAAAATATCCCCACTTGGGGAAGTCAGCACTTTCAAAACCTTCTTTCTTATAGCTTGGAATTGGTTCCATGGATGAACTACAACCAGGAAGAATAAGACACGATGCCTATATATTTGGACAGGCATATGGTGCTCTAATTTCAACTGCTGAACAAGAATTGACCCAAGTCTAAGCTTGCTCTCAGTAGGAGAATAGGGCTTGAAAATTTCCCGCTGATTTGTGACCAGTTCCAAAAGTGGGAAGTTGAGCCGGGGATCTCAGGGAGCCTATAATTCATGGCCCTGCAGGATGGTAAAAGACACCTAATGTGGACAAATGACTTGGGTTGAGCCAGAGAAAAGAACTTGAGAGCAAGGCAGAATTGCAAAAATGGGATTTCAAGAGGGAGACGCGTCTCGCCTGGTAAGAACCTAGAATGTGGCAGTACTTCTTCAACCATGCCTTTGTCGAAAAACGGTGTATGCCTTTATCCTGAATATATTCCGAATAAAGGCATACACCGTTTTTGGGCAACCAGGCAGGGGCTCGGTGCAAATCAACACTACATAGTGCTATCACTTCCCATCTAAACAAAGGGTCATCTACGAAAATTGTAAAGACTAGAAATTCAGGGTAGCATGGAGGTAAATCGTACCCACATTTTGTGGATTCCAGGATGAAAAATGGCAATCGGCACCCTGGCGAAGTCTATGGTATATTCAAAAATAATGTAAGAAACAAAGCTACAGCACATAGGACACTTCCACTCAAGGACGTATATTTTCAAGAAAACCAAAGAACCGCAGGTCACAGGCAACCCAACGTTTACTGCTTCTCTCTTTACAAAAGCCTCGACTAGGATACAATCTAAATTTCCTTGGACGGAAAACATGGATGGAGAATATGTGATTCTTATCTACAATGATATATTACTGAGCCAGGAAATCAATGAAGTAACGTCACTTGCCGCCAAAGGAGTGTTCGTAGTTACAATCATTCTCAGTAAATTTAGTCACATAGAAAAAAGTGGTTTATCAAAGATATGAGGTACAGGTGGAATACAAAATTGCGTCCCATGAATGAAATGGCAGACGAGAGAAAGCATCACACATTTAGCAAACACACTTATGCCTGTAGGAGCGCAAAGGTCACATGAGGTGAGGAAAAACCAGGTGTTTTCAATGAGCACAGATACCATTCCATATAGACCAAGGAGGGAATCAAGACAACTTACTCTAACCCTCAAAGGACTGAACTCAGCCCACTTTACACACCAGAAAAGATTATTGACAACTGGTCAGAATTTGAAAAACAATTTATCGATGTCTCTCTGGAAGAGAATCTAGTGGATGCACAGCAGCAAGCAACACAGCACTCAAAATCGGCTACACCCGGTGAGAAAAATAAATTGCAAAATAAAGGCAGTGAGTGAGAGATAAATTCTTCGAGACTTCGTTCAGGGGTTGTGATTGGAGTTGTTTTCAGCATATATTCACACACAGAAAGATGGGACCTAAGGGAGGACACTCGTGGGTCTGAGTGTCTTCGTGAGCATGAGTCAGCAAATGCAGCCCTTGTAGAATAACACTGCCTTGCCCTGATTCCATTGACCCGAAATCTCCAAATGTAGATGACCCTTCTACAGCGAACACATGCATGTGTCAGCCACAGGATGCTACCCCATTGGAATGGGAAAAAACATGAAAAGGCACCTCATCTTCTCATATCCTGGTGCTCGGGTTCAAGCTTCCAGCCACTTTCCTGAAAATATCCCCACTTGGGGAAGTCAGCACTTTCAAAACCGTCTTTCTTATAGCTTGGAATTGGTTCCATGGATGGACTACAACGGGGAAGAATAAGACACGATGCCTATATATTTGGACAGGCATATGGTGCTCTAATTTCAACTGCTGAACAAGAATTGACCCAATTGTAAGCTTGCTCTCAGAAGGAGAATAGGGCTTGAAAATTTCCCACTGATTTGTGACCATTTCCAAAAGTGGGAAGTTGAGCAGGGGATCTCAGCGAGCCTATAATTCATGGGCCTGAAGGATGGTCAAAGACACCTAATGTGGACAAATGACTTGGGTTGAGCCAGAGAAAAGAACTTGAGAGCAAGGCAGAATTGCAAAAATGGGATTTCAAGAGGGAGACGCTTCTCGCCTGGTAAGAACCTAGAATGTGGCAGTACTTCTTCAACCATGCCTTTGTCGAAAAACGGTGTATGCCTTTATCCTGAATATATTCCGAATAAAGGCATACACCATTTTTGGGCAACCAGGTAGGGGCTCGGTGCAAATCAACACTACATAGTGCTATCACATCCCATCTAAACAAAGGGTCATCTACGAAAATTGTAAAGACTAGAAATTCAGGGTAGCATGGAGGTAAATCGTACCCACATTTTGTGGATTCCAGGGTGAACAATGGCAATCGGCACCCTGGCGAAGTCCATGGTGTATTCAAAAATAATGTAAGAAACAAAGGTACAGCACATAGGACACTTCCACTCAAGGACGTATATTTTCAAGAAAACCAAAGAACCTCAGGTCACAGGCAACCCAACGTTTACTGCTTCTCTCTTTACAAAAGCCTCGACTAGGATACAATCTAAATTTCCTTGGATGGAAAACATGGATGGAGAATATGTGATTCTTATCTACAATGATATATAACTGAGCCAGGAAATCAATGATGTAACGTCACTTGCCGCCAAAGGAGTGTTCGTAGTTACAATCATTCTCAGTAAATTTAGTCACATAGAAAAAAGTGGTTTATCAAAGATATGAGGTACAGGTGGAATACAAAATTGCGTCCCATGAATGAAATGGCAGACGAGAGAAAGCATCACACATTTAGCAAACACACTTATGCCTGTAGGAGCGCGAAGGTCACTTGAGGTGAGGAAAAACCAGGTGTTTTCAATGAGCACAGATACCATTCCATATAGACCAAAGAGGGAATGAGGACAACTTACTCTAAACCTCAAAGGACTGAACTCAGCCCACTTTACACACCAGAAAAGATTATTGACAACTGGTCAGAATTTGAAAAACAATTTATCTATGTCTCTCTGGAAGAGAATCTAGTGGATGCACAGCAGCAAGCAACACAGCACGGAAAATCGGCTACACCCGGTGAGAAAAATAAACTGCAAAATAAAGGCAGTGAGTGACAGATAAATTCTTCGAGACTTCGTTCAGGGGCTGTCATTGAAGTTCTTTTGAGCATATATTAACACACAGAAGGATCAGACCTAAGGGAGGACACTCGTGGGTCTGAGTGTCTTCGTGAGCATGAGTCAGCAAATGCAGCCCTTGTAGAATAACACTGCCTTTTCCTGATTCCATGGACCCGACATCTCCAAATGCAGACGACCCTTCCTACAGTGAACACATGCATGGGACAGCCACAGGATGCTACCCCATTGGAACGGCAAAAAACATGAAAAGCCACCTCATCTTCTCATATCCTGGTGCTCGGGTTCAAGCTTTCAGCCGCTTTTCTGAAAATATACCCAATTGGGGAAGTCAGCACTTTCAAAACACTCTTACTTATAACTTGGAATTGGTTCCATGGATGAACTACAACGGGGAAGAATAAGAGACGATGGCTATATATTTGGACAGGCACATGGCGCTCTAATTTCCAATGCTGAACAAGAATTGACCCAAGTCTAAGCTTGCTCTCGGAAGGAGAATTGAGCTTGAAAATTCCCTGCTGCTTTGGGACCAGTTCCGAAAGTGGGAAGTTGAGCCGGGGATCTCAGGGAGCCTATAATTCATGGCCCTGCAGCATGGTAAAAGGCACGTAATGTGGAAAAATGACTTGGGTTGCACCAGAGAAAAGAACTTGAGAGCAAGGCAGAATTGCAAAACTGGGATTTCAAGAGGGAGAAGCGTCTCGCCTGGTAAGAACCTAGGAAGTGGCAGTACTTCTTCAAACATGCCTTTGTCGAAAAAGGGTGTATGCGTTTATCCTGAATATCTTTAGGATAAAGGCATACACCTTTTTTGGGCAACCAGGCAGGGGCTCGGTGCAAATCAACACTACATAATGCTATCACTTCCCATCAAAACAAAGGGTCATGTACGAAAAGTGTAAAGACCAGAAATGCAGGGTAACGTGGAGGTAAATCGTACCCACATTTTGTGGATTGTGGGATGACCAATTGCAATCGGCACCCTGGCGAATTCTATGGTGTATTCGAAGATAAAGTAAGAAACAATGCTACAGCACATAGGACACTTCCATTCAAGGACGTATATTTTCAGGAAAACCAAAGAACCTCAGGTCACAGGCAACCCAACGTTTACTGCTGCTCTCTTTACAAAAGCCTCGACTAGGATACAATCTAAATTTCCTTGGACGGAAAACTTGGATGAAGAATATGTGATTGTTATCTACAATGATATATTACAGAACCAGGTAATCAATGAAATAACGTCACTCGGCGCCACCGGAGTGTTCTTAGTTACAATCATTCTCAGTGAATTTAGTCACATAGAAAAACGTGGTTTATCAAAGATATGAGGTACAGGTGGAATATAAAATTGCGTCCCTTGAACGAAATGGCAGACGACAGAGAGAATTACATATTTAGCGAACACACTTATGCCTGTAGGAGCGCAAAGGTCACATGAGGTGAGGAAAAACCAGGTGTTTTCAATGAGCAAAGATACCATTCCATATAGACCAAGAAGGGAATGAGGACAACTTTCTCTAAACCTCAAAGGACTGAACTCAGCCCACTTTACACACCAGAAAAGATTATTGACAACTGGTCAGAATTTGAAAAACAATTTATCTATGTCTCTCTGGAAGAGAATCTAGTGGATGCACAGCAGCAAGCAACACAGCACGGAAAATCGGCTACACCCGGTGAGAAAAATAAACTGCAAAATAAAGGCAGTGAGTGACAGATAAATTCTTCGAGACTTCGTTCAGGGGCTGTGATTGGAGTTGTTTTCAGCATATATTAACACACAGAAAGATGGGACCTAAGGGAGGACAATCGTGGGTCTGAGTGTCTTCGTGAGCATGAGTCAGCAAATGCAGCCCTTGTAGAATAACACTGCCTTGCCCTGATTCCATTGACCCGAAATCTCCAAATGTAGACGACCCTTCTACAGCGAACACATGCATGGGTCATCCACAGGATGCTACCCCATTGGAAAGGGAAAAAACATGAAAAGCCACCTCATCTTCTCATATCCTGGTGCTCGGGTTCAAGCTTCCAGCCACGTTCCTGAAAATATCCCCACTTGGGGAAGTCAGCACTTTCAAAACCTTCTTTCTTATAGCTTGGAATTGGTTCCATGGATGAACTACAACGGGGAAGAATAAGACACGATGCCTATATATTTGGACAGGCATATGGTGCTCTAATTTCAACTGCTGAACAAGAATTGACCCAAGTCTAAGCTTGCTCTCAGAAGGAGAATAGGGCTTGAAAATTTCCCGCTGATTTGTGACCAGTTCCAAAAGTGGGAAGTTGAGCAGGGGATCTCAGCGAGCATATAATTCATGGGCCTGCAGGATGGGCCAAGACACCTAATGTGGACAAATGACTTGGGTTGAGCCAGAGAAAAGAACTTGAGAGCAAGGCAGAATTGCAAAAATGGGATTTCAAGAGGGAGACGCGTCTCGCCTGGTAAGAAACTAGAATGTGGCAATACTTCTTCAACCATGCCTTTGTCGAAAAACGGTGTATGCCTTTATCCTGAATATTTTCCGAATAAAGGCATACACCGTTTTTGGGCAACCAGGCAGGGGCTCGGTGCAAATCAACACTACATAGTGCTATCACTTCCCATCTAAACAAAGGGTCATCTACGAAAATTGTAAAGACTAGAAATTCAGGGTAGCATGGAGGTAAATCGTACCCACATTTTGTGGATTCCAGGATGAAAAATGGCAATCGGCACCCTGGCGAAGTCTATGGTGTATTCAAAAATAATGTAAGAAACAAAGCTACAGCACATAGGACACTTCCACTCAAGGACGTATATTTTCAAGAAAACCAAAGAACCTCAGGTCACAGGCATCCCAACGTTTCCTGCTGCTCTCTTTACAAAAGCCTCGACTAGGATACAATCTAAATTTCCTTGGACGGAAAACATGGATGGAGAATATGTGATTCTTATCTACAATGATATATTACAGAGCCAGGAAATCAATGAAATAACGCCACTTGCCGCCAAAGGAGTGTTTGTAGTTACAATAATTCTCAGTAAATTTAGTCACATAGAAAAAAGTGGTTTATCAAAGATATGAGGTACAGGTGGAATACAAAATTGCGTCCAATGCATGAAATGGCAGAGGAGAGAAAGCATCACACATTTAGCAAACACACTTATGCCTGTAGGAGCGCGAAGGTCACTTGAGGTGAGGAAAAACCAGGTGTTTTCAATGAGCACAGATACCATTCCATATAGACCAAAGAGGGAATGAGGACAACTTACTCTAAACCTCAAAGGACTGAACTCAGCCCACTTTACACACCAGAAAAGATTATTTACAACTGGTTAGAATTTGAAAAACAATTTATCGATGTCTCTCTGGAAGAGAATCAAGTGGATGCACAGCAGCAAGCAACACAGCACTCAAAATCGGCTACACCCCGTGAGAAAAATAAACTGCAAAATAAAGGCAGTGAGTGAGAGATAAATTCTTCGAGACTTCGTTCAGGGGCTGTCATTGAAGTTCTTTTGAGCATATATTAACACACAGAAGGATCAGACCTAAGGGAGGACACTCGTGGGTCTGAGTGTCTTCGTGAGCATGAGTCAGCAAATGCAGCCCTTGTAGAATAACACTGCCTTTTCCTGATTCCATGGACCCGACATCTCCAAATGCAGACGACCCTTCCTACAGCGAACACATGCATGGGACAGCCACAGGATGCTACCCCATTGGAACGGCAAAAAACATGAAAAGCCACCTCATCTTCTCATATCCTGGTGCTCGGGTTCAAGCTTTCAGCCGCTTTTCTGAAAATATACCCAATTGGGGAAGTCAGCACTTTCAAAACACTCTTATAACTTGGAATTGGTTCCATGGATGAACTACAATGGGGAAGAATAAGAGACGATGGCTATATATTTGGACAGGCACATGGCGCTCTAATTTCCAATGCTGAACAAGAATTGACCCAAGTCTAAGCTTGCTCTCGGAAGGAGAATTGAGCTTGAAAATTCCCTGCTGCTTTGGGACCAGTTCCGAAAGTGGGAAGTTGAGCAGGGGATCTCAGGGAGCCTATAATTCATGGCCCTGCAGCATGGTAAAAGGCACGTAATGTGGAAAAATGACTTGGGTTGCACCAGAGAAAAGAACTTGAGAGCAAGGCAGAATTGCAAAACTGGGATTTCAAGAGGGAGAAGCGTCTCGCCTGGTAAGAACCTAGGATGTGGCAGTACTTCTTCAAACATGCCTTTGTCGAAAAAGGGTGTATGCCTTTATCCTGAATATCTTTAGGATAAAGGCATACACCTTTTTTGGGGCAACCAGGCAGGGGCTCGGTGCAAATCAACACTACATAATGCTATCACTTCCCATCAAAACAAAGGGTCATGTACGAAAAGTGTAAAGACCAGAAATGCAGGGTAACGTGGAGGTAAATCGTACCCACATTTTGTGGATTGTGGGATGACCAATTGCAATCGGCACCCTGGCGAATTCTATGGTGTATTCGAAGATAAAGTAAGAAACAATGCTACAGCACATAGGACACTTCCATTCAAGGATGTATATTTTCAGGAAAACCAAAGAACCTCAGGTCACAGGCAACCCAACGTTTACTGCTGCTCTCTTTACAAAAGCCTCGACTAGGATACAATCTAAATTTCCTTGGACGGAAAACATGGATGAAGAATATGTGATTGTTATCTACAATGATATATTACAGAGCCAGGTAATCAATGAAATAACGTCACTCGGCCCCACCGGAGTGTTCTTAGTTACAATCATTCTCAGTGAATTTAGTCACATAGAAAAACGTGGTTTATCAAAGATATGAGGTACAGGTGGAATATAAAATTGCGTCCCTTGAACGAAATGGCAGACGACAGAGAGAATTACATATTTAGCGAACACACTTATGCCTGTAGGAGCGCAAAGGTCACATGAGGTGAGGAAAAACCAGGTGTTTTCAATGAGCAAAGATACCATTCCATATAGACCAAGAAGGGAATGAGGACAACTTTCTCTAAACCTCAAAGGACTGAACTCAGCCCACTTTACACACCAGAAAAGATTATTGACAACTGGTCAGAATTTGAAAAACAATTTATCTATGTCTCTCTGGAAGAGAATCTAGTGGATGCACAGCAGCAAGCAACACAGCACGGAAAATCGGCTACACCCGGTGAGAAAAATAAACTGCAAAATAAAGGCAGTGAGTGACAGATAAATTCTTCGAGACTTCGTTCAGGGGCTGTCATTGAAGTTCTTTTGAGCATATATTAACACACAGAAGGATCAGACCTAAGGGAGGACACTCGTGGGTCTGAGTGTCTTCGTGAGCATGAGTCAGCAAATGCAGCCCTTGTAGAATAACACTGCCTTTTCCTGATTCCATGGACCCGACATCTCCAAATGCAGACGACCCTTCCTACAGCGAACACATGCATGGGACAGCCACAGGATGCTACCCCATTGGAACGGCAAAAAACATGAAAAGCCACCTCATCTTCTCATATCCTGGTGCTCGGGTTCAAGCTTTCAGCCGCTTTTCTGAAAATATACCCAATTGGGGAAGTCAGCACTTTCAAAACACTCTTACTTATAACTTGGAATTGGTTCCATGGATGAACTACAACGGGGAAGAATAAGAGACGATGGCTGTATATTTGGACAGGCACATGGCGCTCTAATTTCCAATGCTGAACAAGAATTGACCCAAGTCTAAGCTTGCTCTCGGAAGGAGAATTGAGCTTGAAAATTCCCTGCTGCTTTGGGACCAGTTCCGAAAGTGGGAAGTTGAGCCGGGGATCTCAGGGAGCCTATAATTCATGGCCCTGCAGCATGGTAAAAGGCACGTAATGTGGAAAAATGACTTGGGTTGCACCAGAGAAAAGAACTTGAGAGCAAGGCAGAATTGCAAAACTGGGATTTCAAGAGGGAGAAGCGTCTCGCCTGGTAAGAACCTAGGAAGTGGCAGTACTTCTTCAAACATGCCTTTGTCGAAAAAGGGTGTATGCCTTTATCCTGAATATCTTTAGGATAAAGGCATACACCTTTTTTGGGCAACCAGGCAGGGGCTCGGTGCAAATCAACACTACATAATGCTATCACTTCCCATCAAAACAAAGGGTCATGTACGAAAAGTGTAAAGACCAGAAATGCAGGGTAACGTGGAGGTAAATCGTACCCACATTTTGTGGATTGTGGGATGACCAATTGCAATCGGCACCCTGGCGAATTCTATGGTGTATTCGAAGATAAAGTAAGAAACAATGCTACAGCACATAGGACACTTCCATTCAAGGACGTATATTTTCAGGAAAACCAAAGAACCTCAGGTCACAGGCAACCCAACGTTTACTGCTGCTCTCTTTACAAAAGCCTCGACTAGGATACAATCTAAATTTCCTTGGACGGAAAACATGGATGAAGAATATGTGATTGTTATCTACAATGATATATTACAGAGCCAGGTAATCAATGAAATAACGTCACTCGGCGCCACCGGAGTGTTCTTAGTTACAATCATTCTCAGTGAATTTAGTCACATAGAAAAACGTGGTTTATCAAAGATATGAGGTACAGGTGGAATATAAAATTGCGTCCCTTGAACGAAATGGCAGACGACAGAGAGAATTACATATTTAGCGAACACACTTATGCCTGTAGGAGCGCAAAGGTCACATGAGGTGAGGAAAAACCAGGTGTTTTCAATGAGCAAAGATACCATTCCATATAGACCAAGAAGGGAATGAGGACAACTTTCTCTAAACCTCAAAGGACTGAACTCAGCCCACTTTACACACCAGAAAAGATTATTGACAACTGGTCAGAATTTGAAAAACAATTTATCTATGTCTCTCTGGAAGAGAATCTAGTGGATGCACAGCAGCAAGCAACACAGCACGGAAAATCGGCTACACCCGGTGAGAAAAATAAACTGCAAAATAAAGGCAGTGAGTGACAGATAAATTCTTCGAGACTTCGTTCAGGGGCTGTGATTGGAGTTGTTTTCAGCATATATTAACACACAGAAAGATGGGACCTAAGGGAGGACAATCGTGGGTCTGAGTGTCTTCGTGAGCATGAGTCAGCAAATGCAGCCCTTGTAGAATAACACTGCCTTGCCCTGATTCCATTGACCCGAAATCTCCAAATGTAGACGACCCTTCTACAGCGAACACATGCATGGGTCATCCACAGGATGCTACCCCATTGGAAAGGGAAAAAACATGAAAAGCCACCTCATCTTCTCATATCCTGGTGCTCGGGTTCAAGCTTCCAGCCACGTTCCTGAAAATATCCCCACTTGGGGAAGTCAGCACTTTCAAAACCTTCTTTCTTATAGCTTGGAATTGGTTCCATGGATGAACTACAACGGGGAAGAATAAGACACGATGCCTATATATTTGGACAGGCATATGGTGCTCTAATTTCAACTGCTGAACAAGAATTGACCCAAGTCTAAGCTTGCTCTCAGAAGGAGAATAGGGCTTGAAAATTTCCCGCTGATTTGTGACCAGTTCCAAAAGTGGGAAGTTGAGCAGGGGATCTCAGCGAGCATATAATTCATGGGCCTGCAGGATGGGCCAAGACACCTAATGTGGACAAATTACTTGGGTTGAGCCAGAGAAAAGAACTTGAGAGCAAGGCAGAATTGCAAAAATGGGATTTCAAGAGGGAGACGCGTCTCGCCTGGTAAGAAACTAGAATGTGGCAATACTTCTTCAACCATGCCTTTGTCGAAAAACGGTGTATGCCTTTATCCTGAATATTTTCCGAATAAAGGCATACACCGTTTTTGGGCAACCAGGCAGGGGCTCGGTGCAAATCAACACTACATAGTGCTATCACTTCCCATCTAAACAAAGGGTCATCTACGAAAATTGTAAAGACTAGAAATTCAGGGTAGCATGGAGGTAAATCGTACCCACATTTGTGGATTGTGGGATGACCAATTGCAATCGGAACCCTGGCGAAGTCTATGGTGTATTCAAAAATAATGTAAGAAACAAAGCTACAGCACATAGGACACTTCCACTCAAGGACGTATATTTTCAAGAAAACCAAAGAACCTCAGGTCACAGGCATCCCAACGTTTCCTGCTGCTCTCTTTACAAAAGCCTCGACTAGGATACAATCTAAATTTCCTTGGACGGAAAACATGGATGGAGAATATGTGATTCTTATCTACAATGATATATTACAGAGCCAGGAAATCAATGAAATAACGCCACTTGCCGCCAAAGGAGTGTTTGTAGTTACAATAATTCTCAGTAAATTTAGTCACATAGAAAAAAGTGGTTTATCAAAGATATGAGGTACAGGTGGAATACAAAATTGCGTCCAATGCATGAAATGGCAGAGGAGAGAAAGCATCACACATTTAGCAAACACACTTATGCCTGTAGGAGCGCGAAGGTCACTTGAGGTGAGGAAAAACCAGGTGTTTTCAATGAGCACAGATACCATTCCATATAGACCAAAGAGGGAATGAGGACAACTTACTCTAAACCTCAAAGGACTGAACTCAGCCCACTTTACACACCAGAAAAGATTATTTACAACTGGTTAGAATTTGAAAAACAATTTATCGATGTCTCTCTGGAAGAGAATCAAGTGGATGCACAGCAGCAAGCAACACAGCACTCAAAATCGGCTACACCCCGTGAGAAAAATAAACTGCAAAATAAAGGCAGTGAGTGAGAGATAAATTCTTCGAGACTTCGTTCAGGGGCTGTCATTGAAGTTCTTTTGAGCATATATTAACACACAGAAGGATCAGACCTAAGGGAGGACACTCGTGGGTCTGAGTGTCTTCGTGAGCATGAGTCAGCAAATGCAGCCCTTGTAGAATAACACTGCCTTTTCCTGATTCCATGGACCCGACATCTCCAAATGCAGACGACCCTTCCTACAGCGAACACATGCATGGGACAGCCACAGGATGCTACCCCATTGGAACGGCAAAAAACATGAAAAGCCACCTCATCTTCTCATATCCTGGTGCTCGGGTTCAAGCTTTCAGCCGCTTTTCTGAAAATATACCCAATTGGGGAAGTCAGCACTTTCAAAACACTCTTACTTATAACTTGGAATTGGTTCCATGGATGAACTACAATGGGGAAGAATAAGAGACGATGGCTATATATTTGGACAGGCACATGGCGCTCTAATTTCCAATGCTGAACAAGAATTGACCCAAGTCTAAGCTTGCTCTCGGAAGGAGAATTGAGCTTGAAAATTCCCTGCTGCTTTGGGACCAGTTCCGAAAGTGGGAAGTTGAGCAGGGGATCTCAGGGAGCCTATAATTCATGGCCCTGCAGCATGGTAAAAGGCACGTAATGTGGAAAAATGACTTGGGTTGCACCAGAGAAAAGAACTTGAGAGCAAGGCAGAATTGCAAAACTGGGATTTCAAGAGGGAGAAGCGTCTCGCCTGGTAAGAACCTAGGATGTGGCAGTACTTCTTCAAACATGCCTTTGTCGAAAAAGGGTGTATGCCTTTATCCTGAATATCTTTAGGATAAAGGCATACACCTTTTTTGGGCAACCAGGCAGGGGCTCGGTGCAAATCAACACTACATAATGCTATCACTTCCCATCAAAACAAAGGGTCATGTACGAAAAGTGTAAAGACCAGAAATGCAGGGTAACGTGGAGGTAAATCGTACCCACATTTTGTGGATTGTGGGATGACCAATTGCAATCGGCACCCTGGCGAATTCTATGGTGTATTCGAAGATAAAGTAAGAAACAATGCTACAGCACATAGGACACTTCCATTCAAGGATGTATATTTTCAGGAAAACCAAAGAACCTCAGGTCACAGGCAACCCAACGTTTACTGCTGCTCTCTTTACAAAAGCCTCGACTAGGATACAATCTAAATTTCCTTGGACGGAAAACATGGATGAAGAATATGTGATTGTTATCTACAATGATATATTACAGAGCCAGGTAATCAATGAAATAACGTCACTCGGCGCCACCGGAGTGTTCTTAGTTACAATCATTCTCAGTGAATTTAGTCACATAGAAAAACGTGGTTTATCAAAGATATGAGGTACAGGTGGAATATAAAATTGCGTCCCTTGAACGAAATGGCAGACGACAGAGAGAATTACATATTTAGCGAACACACTTATGCCTGTAGGAGCGCAAAGGTCACATGAGGTGAGGAAAAACCAGGTGTTTTCAATGAGCAAAGATACCATTCCATATAGACCAAGAAGGGAATGAGGACAACTTTCTCTAAACCTCAAAGGACTGAACTCAGCCCACTTTACACACCAGAAAAGATTATTGACAACTGGTCAGAATTTGAAAAACAATTTATCTATGTCTCTCTGGAAGAGAATCTAGTGGATGCACAGCAGCAAGCAACACAGCACGGAAAATCGGCTACACCCGGTGAGAAAAATAAACTGCAAAATAAAGGCAGTGAGTGACAGATAAATTCTTCGAGACTTCGTTCAGGGGCTGTGATTGGAGTTCTTTTCAGCATATATTCACACACAGAAAGATGGGACCTAAGGGAGGACAATCGTGGGTCTGAGTGTCTTCGTGAGCATGAGTCAGCAAATGCAGCCCTTGTAGAATAACACTGCCTTGCCCTGATTCCATTGACCCGAAATCTCCAAATGTAGACGACCCTTCTACAGCGAACACATGCATGGGTCATCCACAGGATGCTACCCCATTGGAAAGGGAAAAAACATGAAAAGCCACCTCATCTTCTCATATCCTGGTGCTCGGGTTCAAGCTTCCAGCCACGTTCCTGAAAATATCCCCACTTGGGGAAGTCAGCACTTTCAAAACCTTCTTTCTTATAGCTTGGAATTGGTTCCATGGATGAACTACAACGGGGAAGAATAAGACACGATGCCTATATATTTGGACAGGCATATGGTGCTCTAATTTCAACTGCTGAACAAGAATTGACCCAAGTCTAAGCTTGCTCTCAGAAGGAGAATAGGGCTTGAAAATTTCCCGCTGATTTGTGACCAGTTCCAAAAGTGGGAAGTTGAGCAGGGGATCTCAGCGAGCATATAATTCATGGGCCTGCAGGATGGGCCAAGACACCTAATGTGGACAAATTACTTGGGTTGAGCCAGAGAAAAGAACTTGAGAGCAAGGCAGAATTGCAAAAATGGGATTTCAAGAGGGAGACGCGTCTCGCCTGGTAAGAAACTAGAATGTGGCAATACTTCTTCAACCATGCCTTTGTCGAAAAACGGTGTATGCCTTTATCCTGAATATTTTCCGAATAAAGGCATACACCGTTTTTGGGCAACCAGGCAGGGGCTCGGTGCAAATCAACACTACATAGTGCTATCACTTCCCATCTAAACAAAGGGTCATCTACGAAAATTGTAAAGACTAGAAATTCAGGGTAGCATGGAGGTAAATCGTACCCACATTTTGTGGATTCCAGGATGAAAAATGGCAATCGGCACCCTGGCGAAGTCTATGGTGTATTCAAAAATAATGTAAGAAACAAAGCTACAGCACATAGGACACTTCCACTCAAGGACGTATATTTTCAAGAAAACCAAAGAACCTCAGGTCACAGGCATCCCAACGTTTCCTGCTGCTCTCTTTACAAAAGCCTCGACTAGGATACAATCTAAATTTCCTTGGACGGAAAACATGGATGGAGAATATGTGATTCTTATCTACAATGATATATTACAGAGCCAGGAAATCAATGAAATAACGCCACTTGCCGCCAAAGGAGTGTTTGTAGTTACAATAATTCTCAGTAAATTTAGTCACATAGAAAAAAGTGGTTTATCAAAGATATGAGGTACAGGTGGAATACAAAATTGCGTCCAATGCATGAAATGGCAGAGGAGAGAAAGCATCACACATTTAGCAAACACACTTATGCCTGTAGGAGCGCGAAGGTCACTTGAGGTGAGGAAAAACCAGGTGTTTTCAATGAGCACAGATACCATTCCATATAGACCAAAGAGGGAATGAGGACTACTTACTCTAAACCTCAAAGGACTGAACTCAGCCCACTTTACACACCAGAAAAGATTATTTACAACTGGTTAGAATTTGAAAAACAATTTATCGATGTCTCTCTGGAAGAGAATCAAGTGGATGCACAGCAGCAAGCAACACAGCACTGAAAATCGGCTACACCCCGTGAGAAAAATAAACTGCAAAATAAAGGCAGTGAGTGAGAGATAAATTCTTCGAGACTTCGTTCAGGGGCTGTCATTGAAGTTCTTTTGAGCATATATTAACACACAGAAGGATCAGACCTAAGGGAGGACACTCGTGGGTCTGAGTGTCTTCGTGAGCATGAGTCAGCAAATGCAGCCCTTGTAGAATAACACTGCCTTTTCCTGATTCCATGGACCCGACATCTCCAAATGCAGACGACCCTTCCTACAGCGAACACATGCATGGGACAGCCACAGGATGCTACCCCATTGGAACGGCAAAAAACATGAAAAGCCACCTCATCTTCTCATATCCTGGTGCTCGGGTTCAAGCTTTCAGCCGCTTTTCTGAAAATATACCCAATTGGGGAAGTCAGCACTTTCAAAACACTCTTACTTATAACTTGGAATTGGTTCCATGGATGAACTACAATGGGGAAGAATAAGAGACGATGGCTATATATTTGGACAGGCACATGGCGCTCTAATTTCCAATGCTGAACAAGAATTGACCCAAGTCTAAGCTTGCTCTCGGAAGGAAAATTGAGCTTGAAAATTCCCTGCTGCTTTGGGACCAGTTCCGAAAGTGGGAAGTTGAGCAGGGGATCTCAGGGAGCCTATAATTCATGGCCCTGCAGCATGGTAAAAGGCACGTAATGTGGAAAAATGACTTGGGTTGCACCAGAGAAAAGAACTTGAGAGCAAGGCAGAATTGCAAAACTGGGATTTCAAGAGGGAGAAGCGTCTCGCCTGGTAAGAACCTAGGATGTGGCAGTACTTCTTCAAACATGCCTTTGTCGAAAAAGGGTGTATGCCTTTATCCTGAATATCTTTAGGATAAAGGCATACACCTTTTTTGGGCAACCAGGCAGGGGCTCGGTGCAAATCAACACTACATAATGCTTTCACTTCCCATCAAAACAAAGGGTCATGTACGAAAAGTGTAAAGACCAGAAATGCAGGGTAACGTGGAGGTAAATCGTACCCACATTTTGTGGATTGTGGGATGACCAATTGCAATCGGCACCCTGGCGAATTCTATGGTGTATTCGAAGATAAAGTAAGAAACAATGCTACAGCACATAGGACACTTCCATTCAAGGACGTATATTTTCAGGAAAACCAAAGAACCTCAGGTCACAGGCAACCCAACGTTTACTGCTGCTCTCTTTACAAAAGCCTCGACTAGGATACAATCTAAATTTCCTTGGACGGAAAACATGGATGAAGAATATGTGATTGTTATCTACAATGATATATTACAGAGCCAGGTAATCAATGAAATAACGTCACTCGGCGCCACCGGAGTGTTCTTAGTTACAATCATTCTCAGTGAATTTAGTCACATAGAAAAACGTGGTTTATCAAAGATATGAGGTACAGGTGGAATATAAAATTGCGTCCCTTGAACGAAATGGCAGACGACAGAGAGAATTACATATTTAGCGAACACACTTATGCCTGTAGGAGCGCAAAGGTCACATGAGGTGAGGAAAAACCAGGTGTTTTCAATGAGCAAAGATACCATTCCATATAGACCAAGAAGGGAATGAGGACAACTTTCTCTAAACCTCAAAGGACTGAACTCAGCCCACTTTACACACCAGAAAAGATTATTGACAACTGGTCAGAATTTGAAAAACAATTTATCTATGTCTCTCTGGAAGAGAATCTAGTGGATGCACAGCAGCAAGCAACACAGCACGGAAAATCGGCTACACCCGGTGAGAAAAATAAACTGCAAAATAAAGGCAGTGAGTGACAGATAAATTCTTCGAGACTTCGTTCAGGGGCTGTGATTGGAGTTGTTTTCAGCATATATTCACACACAGAAAGATGGGACCTAAGGGAGGACAATCGTGGGTCTGAGTGTCTTCGTGAGCATGAGTCAGCAAATGCAGCCCTTGTAGAATAACACTGCCTTGCCCTGATTCCATTGACCCGAAATCTCCAAATGTAGACGACCCTTCTACAGCGAACACATGCATGGGTCATCCACAGGATGTTACCCCATTGGAAAGGGAAAAAACATGAAAAGGCACCTCATCTTCTCATATCCTGGTGCTCGGGTTCAAGCTTCCAGCCACGTTCCTGAAAATATCCCCACTTGGGGAAGTCAGCACTTTCAAAACCTTCTTTCTTATAGCTTGGAATTGGTTCCATGGATGAACTACAACGGGGAAGAATAAGACACGATGCCTATATATTTGGACAGGCATATGGTGCTCTAATTTCAACTGCTGAACAAGAATTGACCCAAGTCTAAGCTTGCTCTCAGAAGGAGAATAGGGCTTGAAAATTTCCCGCTGATTTGTGACCAGTTCCAAAAGTGGGAAGTTGAGCAGGGGATCTCAGCGAGCCTATAATTCATGGGCCTGCAGGATGGGCCAAGACACCTAATGTGGACAAATGACTTGGGTTGAGCCAGAGAAAAGAACTTGAGAGCAAGGCAGAATTGCAAAAATGGGATTTCAAGAGGGAGACGCGTCTCGCCTGGTAAGAAACTAGAATGTGGCAATACTTCTTCAACAATGCCTTTGTCGAAAAACGGTGTATGCCTTTATCCTGAATATATTCCGAATAAAGGCATACACCGTTTTTGGGCAACCAGGTAGGGGCTCGGTGCAAATCAACACTACATAGTGCTATCACTTCCCATCTAAACAAAGGGTCATCTACGAAAATTGTAAAGACTAGAAATTCTGGGTAGCATGGAGGTAAATCGTACCCACATTTTGTGGATTCCAGGATGAAAAATGGCAATCGGCACCCTGGCGAAGTCTATGGTGTATTCAAAAATAATGTAAGAAACAAAGCTACAGCACATAGGACACTTCCACTCAAGGACGTATATTTTCAAGAAAACCAAAGAACCTCAGGTCACAGGCATCCCATCGTTTCCTGCTGCTCTCTTTACAAAAGCCTCGACTAGGATACTATCTAAATTTCCTTGGACGGAAAACATGGATGGAGAATATGTGATTCTTATCTACAATGATATATTACAGAGCCAGGTAATCAATGAAATAACGCCACTTGCCGCCAAAGGAGTGTTTGTAGTTACAATAATTCTCAGTAAATTTAGTCACATAGAAAAAAGTGGTTTATCAAAGATATGAGGTACAGGTGGAATACAAAATTGCGTCCCATGCATGAAATGGCAGAGGAGAGAAATCATCACACATTTAGCAAACACACTTATGCCTGTAGGAGCGCGAAGGTCACTTGAGGTGAGGAAAAACCAGGTGTTTTCAATGAGCACAGATACCATTCCATATAGACCAAAGAGGGAATGAGGACAACTTACTCTAAACCTCAAAGGACTGAACTCAGCCCACTTTACACACCAGAAAAGATTATTTACAACTGGTTAGAATTTGAAAAACAATTTATCGATGTCTCTCTGGAAGAGAATCAAGTGGATGCACAGCAGCAAGCAACACAGCACTCAAAATCGGCTACACCCCGTGAGAAAAATAAACTGCAAAATAAAGGCAGTGAGTGAGAGATAAATTCTTCGAGACTTCGTTCAGGGGCTGTCATTGAAGTTCTTTTGAGCATATATTAACACACAGAAGGATCAGACCTAAGGGAGGACACTCGTGGGTCTGAGTGTCTTCGTGAGCATGAGTCAGCAAATGCAGCCCTTGTAGAATAACACTGCCTTTTCCTGATTCCATGGACCCGACATCTCCAAATGCAGACGACCCTTCCTACAGCGAACACATGCATGGGACAGCCACAGGATGCTACCCCATTGGAACGGCAAAAAACATGAAAAGCCACCTCATCTTCTCATATCCTGGTGCTCGGGTTCAAGCTTTCAGCCGCTTTTCTGAAAATATACCCAATTGGGGAAGTCAGCACTTTCAAAACACTCTTACTTATAACTTGGAATTGGTTCCATGGATGAACTACAATGGGGAAGAATAAGAGACGATGGCTATATATTTGGACAGGCACATGGCGCTCTAATTTCCAATGCTGAACAAGAATTGACCCAAGTCTAAGCTTGCTCTCGGAAGGAGAATTGAGCTTGAAAATTCCCTGCTGCTTTGGGACCAGTTCCGAAAGTGGGAAGTTGAGCCGGGGATCTCAGGGAGCCTATAATTCATGGCCCTGCAGCATGGTAAAAGGCACGTAATGTGGAAAAATGACTTGGGTTGCACCAGAGAAAAGAACTTGAGAGCAAGGCAGAATTGCAAAACTGGGATTTCAAGAGGGAGAAGCGTCTCGCCTGGTAAGAACCTAGGATGTGGCAGTACTTCTTCAAACATGCCTTTGTCGAAAAAGGGTGTATGCCTTTATCCTG
Organism: Kogia breviceps; assembly: GCF_026419965.1. Lineage (NCBI taxonomy): Eukaryota > Metazoa > Chordata > Mammalia > Artiodactyla > Physeteridae > Kogia > Kogia breviceps. The sequence goes on from NC_081329.1 coordinate 38,396,441, forward strand.
AATATCTTTAGGATAAAGGCATACACCTTTTTTGGGCAACCAGGCAGGGGCTCGGTGCAAATCAACACTACATAATGCTATCACTTCCCATCAAAACAAAGGGTCATGTACGAAAAGTGTAAAGACCAGAAATGCAGGGTAACGTGGAGGTAAATCGTACCCACATTTTGTGGATTGTGGGATGACCAATTGCAATCGGCACCCTGGCGAATTCTATGGTGTATTCGAAGATAAAGTAAGAAACAATGCTACAGCACATAGGACACTTCCATTCAAGGACGTATATTTTCAGGAAAACCAAAGAACCTCAGGTCACAGGCAACCCAACGTTTACTGCTGCTCTCTTTACAAAAGCCTCGACTAGGATACAATCTAAATTTCCTTGGACGGAAAACATGGATGAAGAATATGTGATTGTTATCTACAATGATATATTACAGAGCCAGGTAATCAATGAAATAACGTCACTCGGCGCCACCGGAGTGTTCTTAGTTACAATCATTCTCAGTGAATTTAGTCACATAGAAAAACGTGGTTTATCAAAGATATGAGGTACAGGTGGAATATAAAATTGCGTCCCTTGAACGAAATGGCAGACGACAGAGAGAATTACATATTTAGCGAACACACTTATGCCTGTAGGAGCGCAAAGGTCACATGAGGTGAGGAAAAACCAGGTGTTTTCAATGAGCAAAGATACCATTCCATATAGACCAAGAAGGGAATGAGGACAACTTTCTCTAAACCTCAAAGGACTGAACTCAGCCCACTTTACACACCAGAAAAGATTATTGACAACTGGTCAGAATTTGAAAAACAATTTATCTATGTCTCTCTGGAAGAGAATCTAGTGGATGCACAGCAGCAAGCAACACAGCACGGAAAATCGGCTACACCCGGTGAGAAAAATAAACTGCAAAATAAAGGCAGTGAGTGACAGATAAATTCTTCGAGACTTCGTTCAGGGGCTGTGATTGGAGTTGTTTTCAGCATATATTCACACACAGAAAGATGGGACCTAAGGGAGGACAATCGTGGGTCTGAGTGTCTTCGTGAGCATGAGTCAGCAAATGCAGCCCTTGTAGAATAACACTGCCTTGCCCTGATTCCATTGACCCGAAATCTCCAAATGTAGACGACCCTTCTACAGCGAACACATGCATGGGTCATCCACAGGATGTTACCCCATTGGAAAGGGAAAAAACATGAAAAGGCACCTCATCTTCTCATATCCTGGTGCTCGGGTTCAAGCTTCCAGCCACGTTCCTGAAAATATCCCCACTTGGGGAAGTCAGCACTTTCAAAACCTTCTTTCTTATAGCTTGGAATTGGTTCCATGGATGAACTACAACGGGGAAGAATAAGACACGATGCCTATATATTTGGACAGGCATATGGTGCTCTAATTTCAACTGCTGAACAAGAATTGACCCAAGTCTAAGCTTGCTCTCAGAAGGAGAATAGGGCTTGAAAATTTCCCGCTGATTTGTGACCAGTTCCAAAAGTGGGAAGTTGAGCAGGGGATCTCAGCGAGCCTATAATTCATGGGCCTGCAGGATGGGCCAAGACACCTAATGTGGACAAATGACTTGGGTTGAGCCAGAGAAAAGAACTTGAGAGCAAGGCAGAATTGCAAAAATGGGATTTCAAGAGGGAGACGCGTCTCGCCTGGTAAGAAACTAGAATGTGGCAATACTTCTTCAACAATGCCTTTGTCGAAAAACGGTGTATGCCTTTATCCTGAATATATTCCGAATAAAGGCATACACCGTTTTTGGGCAACCAGGTAGGGGCTCGGTGCAAATCAACACTACATAGTGCTATCACTTCCCATCTAAACAAAGGGTCATCTACGAAAATTGTAAAGACTAGAAATTCTGGGTAGCATGGAGGTAAATCGTACCCACATTTTGTGGATTCCAGGATGAAAAATGGCAATCGGCACCCTGGCGAAGTCTATGGTGTATTCAAAAATAATGTAAGAAACAAAGCTACAGCACATAGGACACTTCCACTCAAGGACGTATATTTTCAAGAAAACCAAAGAACCTCAGGTCACAGGCATCCCATCGTTTCCTGCTGCTCTCTTTACAAAAGCCTCGACTAGGATACTATCTAAATTTCCTTGGACGGAAAACATGGATGGAGAATATGTGATTCTTATCTACAATGATATATTACAGAGCCAGGTAATCAATGAAATAACGCCACTTGCCGCCAAAGGAGTGTTTGTAGTTACAATCATTCTCAGTAAATTTAGTCACATAGAAAAAAGTGGTTTATCAAAGATATGAGGTACAGGTGGAATACAAAATTGCGTCCCATGCATGAAATGGCAGAGGAGAGAAATCATCACACATTTAGCAAACACACTTATGCCTGTAGGAGCGCGAAGGTCACTTGAGGTGAGGAAAAACCAGGTGTTTTCAATGAGCACAGATACCATTCCATATAGACCAAAGAGGGAATGAGGACAACTTACTCTAAACCTCAAAGGACTGAACTCAGCCCACTTTACACACCAGAAAAGATTATTTACAACTGGTTAGAATTTGAAAAACAATTTATCGATGTCTCTCTGGAAGAGAATCAAGTGGATGCACAGCAGCAAGCAACACAGCACTCAAAATCGGCTACACCCCGTGAGAAAAATAAACTGCAAAATAAAGGCAGTGAGTGAGAGATAAATTCGTCGAGACTTCGTTCAGGGGCTGTCATTGAAGTTCTTTTGAGCCTATATTAACACACAGAAGGATCAGACCTAAGGGAGGACACTCGTGGGTCTGAGTGTCTTCGTGAGCATGAGTCAGCAAATGCAGCCCTTGTAGAATAACACTGCCTTTTCCTGATTCCATGGACCCGACATCTCCAAATGCAGACGACCCTTCCTACAGCGAACACATGCATGGGACAGCCACAGGATGCTACCCCATTGGAACGGCAAAAAACATGAAAAGCCACCTCATCTTCTCATATCCTGGTGCTCGGGTTCAAGCTTTCAGCCGCTTTTCTGAAAATATACCCAATTGGGGAAGTCAGCACTTTCAAAACACTCTTACTTATAACTTGGAATTGGTTCCATGGATGAACTACAACGGGGAAGAATAAGAGACGATGGCTATATATTTGGACAGGCACATGGCGCTCTAATTTCCAATGCTGAACAAGAATTGACCCAAGTCTAAGCTTGCTCTCGGAAGGAGAATTGAGCTTGAAAATTCCCTGCTGCTTTGGGACCAGTTCCGAAAGTGGGAAGTTGAGCCGGGGATCTCAGGGAGCCTATAATTCATGGCCCTGCAGCATGGTAAAAGGCACGTAATGTGGAAAAATGACTTGGGTTGCACCAGAGAAAAGAACTTGAGAGCAAGGCAGAATTGCAAAACTGGGATTTCAAGAGGGAGAAGCGTCTCGCCTGGTAAGAACCTAGGATGTGGCAGTACTTCTTCAAACATGCCTTTGTCGAAAAAGGGTGTATGCCTTTATCCTGAATATCTTTAGGATAAAGGCATACACCGTTTTTGGGCAACCAGGCAGGGGCTCGGTGCAAATCAACACTACATAATGCTATCACTTCCCATCAAAACAAAGGGTCATGTACGAAAAGTGTAAAGACCAGAAATGCAGGGTAACGTGGAGGTAAATCGTACCCACATTTTGTGGATTGTGGGATGACCAATTGCAATCGGCACCCTGGCGAATTCTATGGTGTATTCGAAGGTAAAGTAAGAAACAATGCTACAGCACATAGGACACTTCCATTCAAGGACGTATATTTTCAGGAAAAACAAAGAACCTCAGGTCACAGGCAACCCAACGTTTACTGCTGCTCTCTTTACAAAAGCCTCGACTAGGATACAATCTAAATTTCCTTGGACGGAAAACATGGATGAAGAATATGTGATTGTTATCTACAATGATATATTACAGAGCCAGGTAATCAATGAAATAACGTCACTCGGCGCCACCGGAGTGTTCTTAGTTACAATCATTCTCAGTGAATTTAGTCACATAGAAAAACGTGGTTTATCAAAGATATGAGGTACAGGTGGAATATAAAATTGCGTCCCTTGAACGAAATGGCAGACGACAGAGAGAATTACATATTTAGCGAACACACTTATGCCTGTAGGAGCGCAAAGGTCACATGAGGTGAGGAAAAACCAGGTGTTTTCAATGAGCAAAGATACCATTCCATATAGACCAAGAAGGGAATGAGGACAACTTTCTCTAAACCTCAAAGGACTGAACTCAGCCCACTTTACACACCAGAAAAGATTATTGACAACTGGTCAGAATTTGAAAAACAATTTATCTATGTCTCTCTGGAAGAGAATCTAGTGGATGCACAGCAGCAAGCAACACAGCACGGAAAATCGGCTACACCCGGTGAGAAAAATAAACTGCAAAATAAAGGCAGTGAGTGACAGATAAATTCTTCGAGACTTCGTTCAGGGGCTGTGATTGGAGTTGTTTTCAGCATATATTCACACACAGAAAGATGGGACCTAAGGGAGGACAATCGTGGGTCTGAGTGTCTTCGTGAGCATGAGTCAGCAAATGCAGCCCTTGTAGAATAACACTGCCTTGCCCTGATTCCATTGACCCGAAATCTCCAAATGTAGACGACCCTTCTACAGCGAACACATGCATGGGTCATCCACAGGATGTTACCCCATTGGAAAGGGAAAAAACATGAAAAGGCACCTCATCTTCTCATATCCTGGTGCTCGGGTTCAAGCTTCCAGCCACGTTCCTGAAAATATCCCCACTTGGGGAAGTCAGCACTTTCAAAACCTTCTTTCTTATAGCTTGGAATTGGTTCCATGGATGAACTACAACGGGGAAGAATAAGACACGATGCCTATATATTTGGACAGGCATATGGTGCTCTAATTTCAACTGCTGAACAAGAATTGACCCAAGTCTAAGCTTGCTCTCAGAAGGAGAATAGGGCTTGAAAATTTCCCGCTGATTTGTGACCAGTTCCAAAAGTGGGAAGTTGAGCAGGGGATCTCAGCGAGCCTATAATTCATGGGCCTGCAGGATGGGCCAAGACACCTAATGTGGACAAATGACTTGGGTTGAGCCAGAGAAAAGAACTTGAGAGCAAGGCAGAATTGCAAAAATGGGATTTCAAGAGGGAGACGCGTCTCGCCTGGTAAGAAACTAGAATGTGGCAATACTTCTTCAACAATGCCTTTGTCGAAAAACGGTGTATGCCTTTATCCTGAATATATTCCGAATAAAGGCATACACCGTTTTTGGGCAACCAGGTAGGGGCTCGGTGCAAATCAACACTACATAGTGCTATCACTTCCCATCTAAACAAAGGGTCATCTACGAAAATTGTAAAGACTAGAAATTCTGGGTAGCATGGAGGTAAATCGTACCCACATTTTGTGGATTCCAGGATGAAAAATGGCAATCGGCACCCTGGCGAAGTCTATGGTGTATTCAAAAATAATGTAAGAAACAAAGCTACAGCACATAGGACACTTCCACTCAAGGACGTATATTTTCAAGAAAACCAAAGAACCTCAGGTCACAGGCATCCCATCGTTTCCTGCTGCTCTCTTTACAAAAGCCTCGACTAGGATACTATCTAAATTTCCTTGGACGGAAAACATGGATGGAGAATATGTGATTCTTATCTACAATGATATATTACAGAGCCAGGTAATCAATGAAATAACGCCACTTGCCGCCAAAGGAGTGTTTGTAGTTACAATCATTCTCAGTAAATTTAGTCACATAGAAAAAAGTGGTTTATCAAAGATATGAGGTACAGGTGGAATACAAAATTGCGTCCCATGCATGAAATGGCAGAGGAGAGAAATCATCACACATTTAGCAAACACACTTATGCCTGTAGGAGCGCGAAGGTCACTTGAGGTGAGGAAAAACCAGGTGTTTTCAATGAGCACAGATACCATTCCATATAGACCAAAGAGGGAATGAGGACAACTTACTCTAAACCTCAAAGGACTGAACTCAGCCCACTTTACACACCAGAAAAGATTATTTACAACTGGTTAGAATTTGAAAAACAATTTATCGATGTCTCTCTGGAAGAGAATCAAGTGGATGCACAGCAGCAAGCAACACAGCACTCAAAATCGGCTACACCCCGTGAGAAAAATAAACTGCAAAATAAAGGCAGTGAGTGAGAGATAAATTCTTCGAGACTTCGTTCAGGGGCTGTCATTGAAGTTCTTTTGAGCATATATTAACACACAGAAGGATCAGACCTAAGGGAGGACACTCGTGGGTCTGAGTGTCTTCGTGAGCATGAGTCAGCAAATGCAGCCCTTGTAGAATAACACTGCCTTTTCCTGATTCCATGGACCCGACATCTCCAAATGCAGACGACCCTTCCTACAGCGAACACATGCATGGGACAGCCACAGGATGCTACCCCATTGGAACGGCAAAAAACATGAAAAGCCACCTCATCTTCTCATATCCTGGTGCTCGGGTTCAAGCTTTCAGCCGCTTTTCTGAAAATATACCCAATTGGGGAAGTCAGCACTTTCAAAACACTCTTACTTATAACTTGGAATTGGTTCCATGGATGAACTACAACGGGGAAGAATAAGAGACGATGGCTATATATTTGGACAGGCACATGGCGCTCTAATTTCCAATGCTGAACAAGAATTGACCCAAGTCTAAGCTTGCTCTCGGAAGGAGAATTGAGCTTGAAAATTCCCTGCTGCTTTGGGACCAGTTCCGAAAGTGGGAAGTTGAGCCGGGGATCTCAGGGAGCCTATAATTCATGGCCCTGCAGCATGGTAAAAGGCACGTAATGTGGAAAAATGACTTGGGTTGCACCAGAGAAAAGAACTTGAGAGCAAGGCAGAATTGCAAAACTGGGATTTCAAGAGGGAGAAGCGTCTCGCCTGGTAAGAACCTAGGATGTGGCAGTACTTCTTCAAACATGCCTTTGTCGAAAAAGGGTGTATGCCTTTATCCTGAATATCTTTAGGATAAAGGCATACACCGTTTTTGGGCAACCAGGCAGGGGCTCGGTGCAAATCAACACTACATAATTCTATCACTTCCCATCAAAACAAAGGGTCATGTACGAAAAGTGTAAAGACCAGAAATGCAGGGTAACGTGGAGGTAAATCGTACCCACATTTTGTGGATTGTGGGATGACTAATTGCAATCGGCACCCTGGCGAATTCTATGGTGTATTCGAAGATAAAGTAAGAAACAATGCTACAGCACATAGGACACTTCCATTCAAGGACGTATATTTTCAGGAAAAACAAAGAACCTCAGGTCACAGGCAACCCAACGTTTACTGCTGCTCTCTTTACAAAAGCCTCGACTAGGATACAATCTAAATTTCCTTGGACGGAAAACATGGATGAAGAATATGTGATTGTTATCTACAATGATATATTACAGAGCCAGGTAATCAATGAAATAACGTCACTCGGCGTCACCGGAGTGTTCTTAGTTACAATCATTCTCAGTGAATTTAGTCACATAGAAAAACGTGGTTTATCAAAGATATGAGGTACAGGTGGAATATAAAATTGCGTTCCTTGAACGAAATGGCAGACGACAGAGAGAATTACATATTTAGCGAACACACTTATGCCTGTAGGAGCGCAAAGGTCACATGAGGTGAGGAAAAACCAGGTGTTTTCAATGAGCAAAGATACCATTCCATATAGACCAAGAAGGGAATGAGGACAACTTTCTCTAAACCTCAAAGGACTGAACTCAGCCCACTTTACACACCAGAAAAGATTATTGACAACTGGTCAGAATTTGAAAAACAATTTATCTATGTCTCTCTGGAAGAGAATCTAGTGGATGCACAGCAGCAAGCAACACAGCACGGAAAATCGGCTACACCCGGTGAGAAAAATAAACTGCAAAATAAAGGCAGTGAGTGACAGATAAATTCTTCGAGACTTCGTTCAGGGGCTGTGATTGGAGGTGTTTTCAGCATATATTAACACACAGAAAGATGGGACCTAAGGGAGGACAATCGTGGGTCTGAGTGTCTTTGTGAGCATGAGTCAGCAAATGCAGCCCTTGTAGAATAACACTGCCTTGCCCTGATTCCATTGACCCGAAATCTCCAAATGTAGACGACCCTTCTACAGCGAACACATGCATGGGTCATCCACAGGATGCTACCCCATTGGAAAGGGAAAAAACATGAAAAGGCACCTCATCTTCTCATATCCTGGTGCTCGGGTTCAAGCTTCCAGCCACGTTCCTGAAAATATCCCCACTTGGGGAAGTCAGCACTTTCAAAATCTTCTTTCTTATAGCTTGGAATTGGTTCCATGTATGAACTACAACGGGGAAGAATAAGACACGATGCCTATATATTTGGACAGGCATATGGTGCTCTAATTTCAACTGCTGAACAAGAATTGACCCAAGTCTAAGCTTGCTCTCAGAAGGAGAATAGGGCTTGAAAATTTCCCGCTGATTTGTGACCAGTTCCAAAAGTGGAAAGTTGAGCAGGGGATCTCAGCGAGCCTATAATTCATGGGCCTGCAGGATGGGCCAAGACACCTAATGTGGACAAATGACTTGGGTTGAGCCAGAGAAAAGAACTTGAGAGCAAGGCAGAATTGCAAAAATGGGATTTCAAGAGGGAGACGCGTCTCGCCTGGTAAGAAACTAGAATGTGGCAATACTTCTTCAACAATGCCTTTGTCGAAAAACGGTGTATGCCTTTATCCTGAATATATTCCGAATAAAGGCATACACCGTTTTTGGGCAACTAGGTAGGGGCTCGGTGCAAATCAACACTACATAGTGCTATCACTTCCCATCTAAACAAAGGGTCATCTACGAAAATTGTAAAGACTAGAAATTCTGGGTAGCATGGAGGTAAATCGTACCCACATTTTGTGGATTCCAGGATGAAAAATGGCAATCGGCACCCTGGCGAAGTCTATGGTGTATTCAAAAATAATGTAAGAAACAAAGCTACAGCACATAGGACACTTCCACTCAAGGACGTATATTTTCAAGAAAACCAAAGAACCTCAGGTCACAGGAATCCCAACGTTTCCTGCTGCTCTCTTTACAAAAGCCTCGACTAGGATACAATCTAAATTTACTTGGACGGAAAACATGGATGGAGAATATGTGATTCTTATCTACAATGATATATTACAAAGCCAGGAAATCAATGAAATAACGCCACTTGCCGCCAAAGGAGTGTTTGTAGTTACAATCATTCTCAGTAAATTTAGTCACATAGAAAAAAGTGGTTTATCAAAGATATGAGGTACAGGTGGAATACAAAATTGCGTCCAATGCATGAAATGGCAGAGGAGAGAAAGCATCACACATTTAGCAAACACACTTATGCCTGTAGGAGCGTGAAGGTCACTTGAGGTGAGGAAAAACCAGGTGTTTTCAATGAGCACAGATACCATTCCATATAGACCAAAGAGGGAATGAGGACAACTTACTCTAAACCTCAAAGGACTGAACTCAGCCCACTTTACACACCAGAAAAGATTATTTACAACTGGTTAGAATTTGAAAAACAATTTATCGATGTCTCTCTGGAAGAGAATCAAGTGGATGCACAGCAGCAAGCAACACAGCACTGAAAATAGGCTACACCCCGTGAGAAAAATAAACTGCAAAATAAAGGCAGTGAGTGAGAGATAAATTCTTCGAGACTTCGTTCAGGGGCTGTCATTGAAGTTCTTTTGAGCATATATTAACACACAGAAGGATCAGACCTAAGGGAGGACACTCGTGGGTCTGAGTGTCTTCGTGAGCATGAGTCAGCAAATGCAGCCCTTGTAGAATAACACTGCCTTTTCCTGATTCCATGGACCCGAAATCTCCAAATGCAGACGACCCTTCCTACAGCGAACACATGCATGGGACAGCCACAGGATGCTACCCCATTGGAATGGCAAAAAACATGAAAAGCCACCTCATCTTCTCATATCCTGGTGCTCGGGTTCAAGCTTTCAGCCGCTTTTCTGAAAATATACCCAATTGGGGAAGTCAGCACTTTCAAAACACTCTTACTTATAACTTGGAATTGGTTCCATGGATGAACTACAACGGGGAAGAATAAGAGACGATGGCTATATATTTGGACAGGCACATGGCGCTCTAATTTCCAATGCTGAACAAGAATTGACCCAAGTCTAAGCTTGCTCTCAGAAGGAGAATTGAGCTTGAAAATTCCCTGCTGCTTTGGGACCAGTTCCGAAAGTGGGAAGTTGAGCCGGGGATCTCAGGGAGCCTATAATTCATGGCCCTGCAGCATGGTAAAAGGCACGTAATGTGGAAAAATGACTTGGGTTGAACCAGAGAAAAGAACTTGAGAGCAAGGCAGAATTGCAAAACTGGGATTTCAAGAGGGAGACGCGTCTCGCCTGGTAAGAACCTAGGATGTGGCAGTTCTTCTTCAAACATGCCTTTGTCGAAAAAGGGTGTATGCCTTTATCCTGAATATCTTTAGGATAAAGGCATACACCGTTTTTGGGCAACCAGGCAGGGGCTCGGTGCAAATCAACACTACATAATGCTATCACTTCCCATCAAAACAAAGGGTCATGTACGAAAAGTGTAAAGACCAGAAATGCAGGGTAACGTGGAGGTAAATCGTACCCACATTTTGTGGATTGTGGGATGACCAATTGCAATCGGCACCCTGGCGAATTCTATGGTGTATTCGAAGATAAAGTAAGAAACAATGCTACAGCACATAGGACACTTCCATTCAAGGACGTATATTTTCAGGAAAACCAAAGAACCTCAGGTCACAGGCAACCCAACGTTTACTGCTGCTCTCTTTACAAAAGCCTCGACTAGGATACAATCTAAATTTCCTTGGACGGAAAACATGGATGAAGAATATGTGATTCTTATCTACAATGATATATTACAGAGCCAGGTAATCAATGAAATAACGTCACTCGGTGCCACCGGAGTGTTCTTAGTTACAATCATTCTCAGTGAATTTAGTCACATAGAAAAAAGTGGTTTATCAAAGATATGAGGTACAGGTGGAATATAAAATTGCGTCCCTTGAACGAAATGGCAGACGACAGAGAGAATTACATATTTAGCGAACACACTTATGCCTGTAGGAGCGCAAAGGTCACATGAGGTGAGGAAAAACCAGGTGTTTTCAATGAGCACAGATACCATTCCATATAGACCAAGGAGGGAATCAAGACAACTTACTCTAAACCTCAAAGGACTGAACTCAGCCCACTTTACACACCAGAAAAGATTATTGACAACTGGTCAGAATTTGAAAAACAATTTATCTATGTCTCTCTGGAAGAGAATCTAGTGGATGCACAGCAGCAAGCAACACAGCACGGAAAATCGGCTACACCCGGTGAGAAAAATAAACTGCAAAATAAAGGCAGTGAGTGACAGATAAATTCTTCGAGACTTCGTTCAGGGGCTGTGATTGGAGTTGTTTTCAGCATATATTAACACACAGAAAGATGGGACCTAAGGGAGGACAATCGTGGGTCTGAGTGTCTTTGTGAGCATGAGTCAGCAAATGCAGCCCTTGTAGAATAACACTGCCTTGCCCTGATTCCATTGACCCGAAATCTCCAAATGTAGATGACCCTTCTACAGCGAACACATGCATGTGTCAGCCACAGGATGCTACCCCATTGGAATGGGAAAAAACATGAAAAGGCACCTCATCTTCTCATATCCTGGTGCTCGGGTTCAAGCTTCCAGCCACGTTCCTGAAAATATCCCCACTTCGGGAAGTCAGCATTTTCAAAACCTTCTTTCTTATAGCTTGGAATTGGTTCCATGGATGAACTACAACGGGGAAGAATAAGAAACGATGCCTATATATTTGGACAGGCATATGGTGCTCTAATTTCAACTGCTGAACAAGAATTGACCCAAGTCTAAGCTTGCTCTCAGAAGGAGAATAGGGCTTGAAAATTTCCCACTGATTTGTGACCAGTTCCAAAAGTGGGAAGTTGAGCAGGGGATGTCAGGGAGCCTATAATTCATGGGCCTGCAGGATGGTCAAAGACACCTAATGTGGACAAATGACTTGGGTTGAGCCAGAGAAAAGAACTTGAGAGCAAGGCAGAATTGCAAAAATGGGATTTCAAGAGGGAGACGCGTCTCGCCTGGTAAGAACCTAGAATGTGGCAGTACTTCTTCAACCATGCCTTTGTCGAAAAACGGTGTATGCATTTATCCTGAATATATTCCGAATAAAGGCATACACCGTTTTTGGGCAACCAGGCAGGGGTTCGGTCCAAATCAACAGTACATAGTGCTATCACTTCCCATCTAAACAAAGGGTCTTCTATGAAAAGTGTAAAGACTAGAAATTCAGGGTAGCATGGAGGTAAATCGTACCCACATTTTGTGGATTGTGGGATGACCAATTGCAATCGGCACCCTGGCGAATTCTATGGTGTATTCGAAGATAAAGTAAGAAACAATGCTACAGCACATAGGACACTTCCATTCAAGGACATATATTTTCAGGAAAACCAAAGAACCTCAGGTCACAGGCAACCTTACGTTTACTGCTGCTCTCTTTACAAAAGCCTCGACTAGGATACAATCTAAATTTCCTTGGACGGAAAACATGGATGGAGAATATGTGATTCTTATCTACAATGATATATTACTGAGCCAGGAAATCAATGAAATAACGTCACTTGCCGCCAAAGGAGTGTTCGTAGTTACAATCATTCTCAGTAAATTTAGTCACAATGAAAAAAGTGGTTTATCAAAGATATGAGGTACAGGTGGAATACAAAATTGCTTCCAATGAATGAAATGGCAGAAGAGAGAAAGCATCACACATTTAGCAAACACACTTATGCCTGTAGGAGCGCGAAGGTCACTTGAGGTGAGGAAAAACCAGGTGTTTTCAATGAGCACAGATACCATTCCATATAGACCAAAGAGGGAATCAAGACAACTTACTCTAAACCTCAAAGGACTGAACTCAGCCCACTTTACACACCAGAAAAGATTATTGACAACTGGTCAGAATTTGAAAAACAATTTATCTATGTCTCTCTGGAAGAGAATCTAGTGGATGCACAGCAGCAAGCAACACAGCACGGAAAATCGGCTACACCCGGTGAGAAAAATAAACTGCAAAATAAAGGCAGTGAGTGACAGATAAATTCTTCGAGACTTCGTTCAGGGGCTGTGATTGGAGTTGTTTTCAGCATATATTCACACACAGAAAGATGGGACCTAAGGGAGGACAATCGTGGGTCTGAGTGTCTTCGTGAGCATGAGTCAGCAAATGCAGCCCTTGTAGAATAACACTGCCTTGCCCTGATTCCATTGACCCGAAATCTCCAAATATAGATGACCGTTCTACAGCGAACACATGCATGTGTCAGCCACAGGATGCTACCCCATTGGAATGGGAAAAAACATGAAAAGGCACCTCATATTCTCATATCCTGGTGCTCGGGTTCAAGCTTCCAGCCACTTTCCTGAAAATATCCCCACTTGGGGAAGTCAGCACTTTCAAAACCTTCTTTCTTATAGCTTGGAATTGGTTCCATGGATGGACTACAACGGGGAAGAATAAGACACGATGCCTATATATTTGGTCAGGCATATGGTGCTCTAATTTCAACTGCTGAACAAGAATTGACCCAACTGTAAGCTTGCTCTCAGAAGGAGAATAGGGCTTGAAAATTTCCCACTGATTTGTGACCATTTCCAAAAGTGGGAAGTTGAGCAGGGGATCTCAGCGAGCCTATAATTCATGGGCCTGCAGGATGGTCAAAGACACCTAATGTGAACAAATGACATGGGTTGAGCCAGAGAAAAGAACTTGAGAGCAAGGCAGAATTGCAAAAATGGGATTTCAAGAGGGAGACGCTTCTCGCCTGGTAAGAACCTAGAATGTGGCAGTACTTCTTCAACCATGCCTTTGTCGAAAAACGGTGTATGCCTTTATCCTGAATATATTCCGAATAAAGGCATACACCGTTTTTGGGCAACCAGGCAGGGGCTCGGTGCAAATCAACACTACATAGTGCTATCACATCCCATCTAAACAAAGGGTCATCTACGAAAAGTGTAAAGACTAGAAATTCAGGGTAGCATGGAGGTAAATCGTACCCACATTTTGTGGATTCCAGGATGAACAATGGCAATCGGCACCCTGGCGAAGTCCATGGTGTATTCAAAAATAATGTAAGAAACAAAGGTACAGCACATAGGACACTTCCACTCAAGGACGTATATTTTCAAGAAAACCAAAGAACCTCAGGTCACAGGCAACCCAACGTTTACTGCTTCTCTCTTTACAAAAGCCTCGACTAGGATACAATCTAAATTTCCTTGGATGGAAAACATGGATGGAGAATATGTGATTCTTATCTACAATGATATATAACTGAGCCAGGAAATCAATGATGTAACGTCACTTGCCGCCAAAGGAGTGTTCGTAGTTACAATCATTCTCAGTAAATTTAGTCACATAGAAAAAAGTGGTTTATCAAAGATATGAGGTACAGGTGGAATACAAAATTGGGTCCCATGAATGAAATGGCAGAGGAGAGAAAGCATCACACATTTAGCAAACACACTTATGCCTGTAGGAGCGCGAAGGTCACTTGAGGTGAGGAAAAACCAGGTGTTTTCAATGAGCACAGATACCATTCCATATAGACCAAAGAGGGAATCAAGACAACTTACTCTAAACCTCAAAGGACTGAACTCAGCCCACTTTACACACCAGAAAAGATTATTGACAACTGGTCAGAATTTGAAAAACAATTTATCGATGTCTCTCTGGAAGAGAATCAAGTGGATGCACAGCAGCAAGCAACACAGCACTGAAAATCGGCTACACCCCGTGAGAAAAATAAACTGCAAAATAAAGGCAGTGAGTGAGAGATAAATTCTTCGAGACTTCGTTCAGGGGCTGTCATTGAAGTTCTTTTGAGCATATATTAACACACAGAAGGATCAGACCTAAGGGAGGACACTCGTGGGTCTGAGTGTCTTCGTGAGGAAGAGTCAGCAAATGCAGCCCTTGTCGAATAACACTGCCTTTTCGTGATTCCATGGACCCGAAATCTCCAAATGTAGACGACCCTTCTACAGCGAACACATGCATGGGTCATCCACAGGATGCTACCCCATTGGAAAGGGAAAAAACATGAAAAGGCCCCTCATCTTCTCATATCCTGGTGCTCGGGTTCAAGCTTCCAGCCACTTTCCTGAAAATATCCCCACTTGGGGAAGTCAGCACTTTCAAAACCTTCTTTCTTATAGCTTGGAATTGGTTCCATGGATGAACTACAATGGGGAAGAATAAGACACGATGCCTATATATTTGGACAGGCATATCGTGCTCTAATTTCAACTACTGAACAAGAATTGACCCAAGTCTAAGCTTGCTCTCAGAAGGAGAATAGGGCTTGAAAATTTCCCGCTGATTTGTGACCAGTTCCAAAAGTGGGAAGTGGAGCAGGGGATCTCAGCGAGTATATAATTCATGGGCCTGCAGGATGGGCCAAGACACCTAATGTGGACAAATGACTTGGGTTGAGCCAGAGAAAAGAACTTGAGAGCAAGGCAGAATTGCAAAAATGGGATTTCAAGAGGGAGACGCGTCTCGCCTGGTAAGAAACTAGAATGTGGCAATACTTCTTCAACCATGCCTTTGTCGAAAAACGGTGTATGCCTTTATCCTGAATATATTCCGAATAAAGGCATACACCGTTTTTGGGCAACCAGGCAGGGGCTCGGTGCAAATCAACACTACATAGTGCTATCACTTCCCATCTAAACAAAGGGTCATCTACGAAAATTGTAAAGACTAGAAATTCAGGGTAGCATGGAGGTAAATTGTACCCACATTTTGTGGATTCCAGGAAGAAAAATGGCAATCGGCACCCTGGCGAAGTCTATGGTGTATTCAAAAATAATGTAAGAAACAAAGCTACAGCACATAGGACACTTCCACTCAAGGACGTATATTTTCAAGAAAACCAAAGAACCTCAGGTCACAGGCATCCCAACGTTTCCTGCTGCTCTCTTTACAAAAGCCTCGACTAGGATACAATCTAAATTTCCTTGGACGGAAAACATGGATGGAGAATATGTGATTCTTATCTACAATGATATATTACAGAGCCAGGAAATCAATGAAATAACGCCACTTGCCGCCATAGGAGTGTTTGTAGTTACAATCATTCTCAGTAAATTTAGTCACATAGAAAAAAGTGGTTTATCAAAGATATGAGGTACAGGTGGAATACAAAATTGCGTCCAATGCATGAAATGGCAGAGGAGAGAAAGCATCACACATTTAGCAAACACACTTATGCCTGTAGGAGCGCGAAGGTCACTTGAGGTGAGGAAAAACCAGGTGTTTTCAATGAGCACAGATACCATTCCATATAGACCAAAGAGGGCATCAAGACAACTTACTCTAAACCTCAAAGGACTGAACTCAGCCCACTTTACACACCAGAAAAGATTATTTACAACTGGTTAGAATTTGAAAAACAATTTATCGATGTCTCTCTGGAAGAGAATCAAGTGGATGCACAGCAGCAAGCAACACAGCACTGAAAATCGGCTACACCCCGTGAGAAAAATAAACCTCAAAATAAAGGCAGTGAGTGAGAGATAAATTATTCGAGACTTTGTTCAGGGGCTGTCATTGAAGTTCTTTTGAGCATATATTAACACACAGAAGGATCGGACCTAAGGGAGGAAACTCGTGGGTCTGAGTGTCTTCGTGAGCATGAGTCAGCAAATGCAGCCCTTGTAGAATAACACTGCCTTTTCCTGATTCCATGGACCCGAAATCTCCAAATGCAGACGACCCTTCCTACAGCGAACACATGCATGGGACAGCCACAGGATGCTACCCCATTGGAACGGCAAAAAACATGAAAAGCCACCTCATCTTCTCATATCCTGGTGCTCGGGTTCAAGCTTTCAGCCGCTTTTCTGAAAATATACCCAATTGGGGAAGTCAGCACTTTCAAAACACTCTTACTTATAACTTGGAATTGGTTCCATGGATGAACTACAATGGGGAAGAATAAGAGACGATGGCTATATATTTGGACAGGCACATGGCGCTCTAATTTCCAATGCTGAACAAGAATTGACCCAAGTCTAAGCTTGCTCTCGGAAGGAGAATTGGGCTTGAAAATTTCCTGCTGCTTTGGGACCAGTTCCGAGAGTGGGAAGTTGAGCCGGGGATCTCAGGGAGCCTATAATTCATGGCCCTGCAGGATGGTAAAAGGCACGTAATGTGGAAAAATGACTTGGGTTGAACCAGAGAAAAGAACTTGAGAGCAAGGCAGAATTGCAAAACTGGGATTTCAAGAGGGAGAAGCGTCTCGCCTGGTAAGAACCTAGGATGTGGCAGTACTTCTTCAAACATGCCTTTGTCGAAAAAGGGTGTATGCCTTTATCCTGAATATCTTTAGGATAAAGGCATACACCGTTTTTGGGCAACCAGGCAGGGGCTTGGTGCAAATCAACACTACATAATGCTATCACTTCCCATCAAAACAAAGGGTCATGTACGAAAAGTGTAAAGACCAGAAATGCAGGGTAACGTGGAGGTAAATCGTACCCACATTTTGTGGATTGTGGGATGACCAATTGCAATCGGCACCCTGGCGAATTCTATGGTGTATTCGAAGATAAAGTAAGAAACAATGCTACAGCACATAGGACACTTCCATTCAAGGACGTATATTTTCAGGAAAACCAAAGAACCTCAGGTCACAGGCAACCCAACGTTTACTGCTGCTCTCTTTACAAAAGCCTCGACTAGGATACAATCTAAATTTCCTTGGACGGAAAACATGGATGAAGAATATGTGATTCTTATCTACAATGATATATTACAGAGCCAGGTAATCAATGAAATAACGTCACTCGGCGCCACCGGAGTGTTCTTAGTTACAATCATTCTCAGTGAATTTAGTCACATAGAAAAACGTGGTTTATCAAAGATATGAGGTACAGGTGGAATATAAAATTGCGTCCCTTGAACGAAATGGCAGACGACAGAGAGAATTACACATTTAGCGAACACACTTATGCCTGTATGAGCGCAAAGGTCACATGAGGTGAGGAAAAACCAGGTGTTTTCAATGAGCAAAGATACCATTCCATATAGACCAAGAAGGGAATGAGGACAACTTTCTCTAAACCTCAAAGGACTGAACTCAGCCCACTTTACACACCAGAAAAGATTATTGACAACTGGTCAGAATTTGAAAAACAATTTATCTATGTCTCTCTGGAAGAGAATCTAGTGGATGCACAGCAGCAAGCAACACAGCACGGAAAATCGGCTACACCCGGTGAGAAAAATAAACTGCAAAATAAAGGCAGTGAGTGACAGATAAATTCTTCGAGACTTTGTTCAGAGGCTGTGATTGGAGTTGTTTTCAGCATATATTCACACACAGAAAGATGGGACCTAAGGGAGGACAATCGTGGGTCTGAGTGTCTTCGTGAGCATGAGTCAGCAAATGCAGCCCTTGTAGAATAACACTGCCTTGCCCTGATTCCATTGACCCGAAATCTCGAAATGTAGACGACCCTTCTACAGCGAACACATGCATGGGTCATCCACAGGATGCTACCCCATTGGAAAGGGAGAAAACATGAAAAGGCACCTCATCTTCTCATATCCTGGTGCTCGGGTTCAAGCTTCCAGCCACGTTCCTGAAAATATCCCCACTTGGGGAAGTCAGCACTTTCAAAACCTTCTTTCTTATAGCTTTGAATTGGTTCCATGGATGAACTACAACGGGGAAGAATAAGACACGATGCCTATATATTTGGACAGGCATATGGTGCTCTAATTTCAACTGCTGTACAAGAATTGACCCAAGTCTAAGCTTGCTTTCAGAAGGAGAATAGGGCTTGAAAATTTCCCGCTGATTTGTGACCAGTTCACAAATTGGGATGTTGAGCAGGGGATCTCAGCGAGCCTATAATTCATGGGCCTGCAGGATGGTCAAAGACACCTAATGTGGACAAATGACTTGGGTTGAGCCAGAGAAAAGAACTTGAGAGCAAGGCAGAATTGCAAAAATGGGATTTCAAGAGGGAGACGCGTCTCGCCTGGTAAGAACCTAGAATGTGGCAGTACTTCTTCAACCATGCCTTTGTCGAAAAACGGTGTATGCCTTTATCCTGAATATATTCCGAATAAAGGCATACACCGTTTTTGGGCAACCAGGCAGGGGCTCGGTGCAAATCAACACTAAATAGTGCTATCACTTCCCATCTAAACAAAGTGTCATCTAGGAAAAGTGTGAAGACTAGAAATTCAGGGTAGCATGGAGGTAAATCGTACCCTCATTTTGTGGATTCCAGGATGAACAATGGCAATCGGCACCCTGGCGAAGTCTATGGTGTATTCAAAAATAATGTAAGAAACAAAGCTACAGCACATAGGACACTTCCACTCAAGGATGTATATTTTCAAGAAAATCAAAGAACCTCAGGTCATAGGCAACCCAACGTTTACTGCTGCTCTCTTTACAAAAGCCTCGATTAGGATACAATCTAAATTTCCTTGGACGGAAAACATGGATGGAGAATATGTGATTCTTATCTACAATGATATATTACTGAGCCAGGAAATCAATGAAGTAACGTCACTTGCCGCCAAAGGAGTGTTTGTAGTTACAATCATTCTCAGTAAATTTAGTCACATAGAAAAAAGTGGTTTATCAAAGATATGAGGTACAGGTGGAATACAAAATTGCGTCCCATGAATGAAATGGCAGACGAGAGAAAGCATCACACATTTAGCAAACACACTTATGCCTGTAGGAGCGCGAAGGTCACTTGAGGTGAGGAAAAACCAGGTGTTTTCAATGAGCACAGATACCATTCCATATAGACCAAAGAGGGCATCAAGACAACTTACTCTAAACCTCAAAGGACTGAACTCAGCCCACTTTACACACCAGAAAAGATTATTTACAACTGGTTAGAATTTGAAAAACAATTTATCGATGTCTCTCTGGAAGAGAATCAAGTGGATGCACAGCAGCAAGCAACACAGCACTGAAAATCGGCTACACCCCATGAGAAAAATAAAGTGAAAAATAAAGGCAGTGAGTGAGATATAAATTCTTCGAGACTTCGTTCAGGGGCTGTCATTGAAGTTGTTTTGAGCATATATTAACACACAGAAGGATCGGACCTAAGGGAGGACACTCGTGGGTCTGAGTGTCTTCGTGAGCATGAGTCAGCAAATGCAGCCCTTGTCGAATAACACTGCCTTTTCCTGATTCCATGGACCCGAAATCTCCAAATGCAGACGACCCTTCCTACAGCGAACACATGCAGGGGACAGCCACAGGATGCTACCCCATTGGAACGGCAAAAAACATGAAAAGCCACCTCATCTTCTCATATCCTGGTGCTCGGGTTCAAGCTTTCAGCCGCTTTTCTGAAAATATACCCAATTGGGGAAGTCAGCACTTTCAAAACACTCTTACTTATAACTTGGAATTGGTTCCATGGATGAACTACATCGGGGAAGAATAAGAGACGATGGCTATATATGTGGACAGGAACATGGCGCTCTAATTTCCAATGCTGAACAAGAATTGACCCAAGTCTAAGCTTGCTCTCAGAAGGAGAATTGGGCTTGAAAATTTCCTGCTGCTTTGGGACCTGTTCCGACAGTGGGAAGTTGAGCCGGGGATCTCAGTGAGCCTATAATTCATGGCCCTGCAGGATGGTAAAAGGCACGTAATGTGGAAAAATGACTTGGGTTGAACCAGAGAAAAGAACTTGAGAGCAAGGCAGAATTGCAAAACTGGGATTTCAAGAGGGAGAAGCGTCTCGCCTGGTAAGAACCTAGGATGTGGCAGTACTTCTTCAAACATGCCTTTGTCGAAAAAGGGTGTATGCCTTTATCCTGAATATCTTTAGGATAAAGGCATACACCGTTTTTGGGGAACCAGGCAGGGGCTCGGTGCAAATCAACACTACATAATGCTATCACTTCCCATCAAAGCAAAGGGTCATGTACGAAAAGTGTAAAGACCAGAAATGCAGGGTAACGTGGAGGTAAATCGTACCTTCATTTTGTGGATTGTGGGATGACCAATTGCAATCAGCACCCTGGCGAATTCTATGGTGTATTCGAATATAAAGTAAGAAACAATGCTACAGCACATAGGACACTTCCATTCAAGGACGTATATTTTCAGGAAAACCAAAGAACCTCAGGTCACAGGCAACCCAACGTTTACTGCTGCTCTCTTTACAAAAGCCTCGACTAGGATACAATCTAAATTTCCTTGGACGGAATACATGGATGGAGAATATGTGATTCTTATCTACAATGATATATTACAGAGCCAGGAAATCAATGAAATAACGTCACTTGGCGCCACCGGAGTGTTCTTAGTTACAATCATTCTCAGTGAATTTAGTCACATAGAAAAAAGTGGTTTATTAAAGATATGAGGTACAGGTGGAATATAAAATTGCGTCCCTTGAACGAAATGGCAGACGACAGAGAGAATTACACATTTAGCAAACACACTTATGCCTGTAGGAGCGCAAAGGTCACATGAGGTGAGGAAAACCCAGGTGTTTTCAATGAGCACAGATACCATTCCATATAGACCAAGGAGGGAATCAAGACAACTTACTCTAAACCTCAAAGGACTGAACTCAGCCCACTTTACACACCAGAAAAGATTATTGACAACTGGTCAGAATTTGAAAAACTATTTATCTATGTCTCTCTGGAAGAGAATCTAGTGGATGCACAGCGGCAAGCAACACAGCACGGAAAATCGGCTACACCCGGTGAGAAAAATAAACTGCAAAATAAAGGCAGTGAGTGACAGATAAATTCTTCGAGACTTCGTTCAGGGGCTGTGATTGGAATTGTTTTCAGCATATATTCACACACAGAAAGATGGGACCTAAGGGAGGACAATCGTGGGTCTGAGTGTCTTCGTGAGCATGAGTCAGCAAATGCAGCCCTTGTAGAATAACACTGCCTTGCCCAGATTCCATTGACCCAAAATCTCCAAATGTAGACGACCCTTCTACAGCGAACACATGCATGGGTCAGCCACAGGATGCTATCCCATTGGAAAGGGAAAAAACATGAAAAGGCACCTCACCTTCTCATATCCTGGTGCTCGGATTCAAGCTTCCAGCCACTTTCCTGAAAATATCCCCACTTGGGGAAGTCAGCACTTTCAAAACCTTCTTTCTAATAGCTTGGAATTGGTTCCATGGATGAACTACAACGGGGAAGAATAAGACACGATGCCTATATATTTGGACAGACATATGGTGCTCTAATTTCAACTGCTGAACAAGAATTGACCCAAGTCTAAGCTTGCTCTCAGAAGGAGAATAGGGCTTGAAAATTTCCCGCTGATTTGTGACCAGTTCACAAATTGGGATGTTGAGCAGGGGATCTCAGCGAGCCTATAATTCATGGGCCTGCAGGATGGTCAAAGACACCTAATGTGGACAAATGACTTGGGTTGAGCCAGAGAAAAGAACTTGAGAGCAAGGCAGAATTGCAAAAATGGGATTTCAAGAGGGAGACGCGTCTCGCCTGGTAAGAACCTAGAATGTGGCAGTACTTCTTCAACCATGCCTTTGTCGAAAAACGGTGTATGCCTTTATCCTGAATATATTCCGAATAAAGGCATACACCGTTTTTGGGCAACCAGACAGGGGCTCGGTGCAAATCAACACTTCATAGTGCTATCACTTCCCATCTAAACAAAGGGTCATCTACGAAAAGTGTAAAGACTAGAAATTCAGGGTAGCATGCAGGTAAATCGTACCCACATTTTGTGGATTCCAGGATGAACAATGGCAATCGGTACCCTGGCGAAGTCTATGGTGTATTCAAAAATAATGTAAGACACAAAGCTACAGCACATAGGACACTTCCACTCAAGGACGTATATTTTCAAGAAAACCAAAGAACCTCAGGTCACAGGCAACCCAACGTTTTCTGCTGCTCTCTTTACAAAAGCCTCGACTAGGATACAATCTAAATTTCCTTGGACGGAAAACATGGATGGAGAATATGTGATTCTTATCTACAATGATATATTACTGAGCCAGGAAATCAATGAAATAACGTCACTTGCCGCCAAAGGAGTGTTCGTAGTTACAATCATTCTCAGTAAATTTAGTCACATAGAAAAAAGTGGTTTATCAAAGATATGAGGTACAGGTGGAATACAAAATTGCGTCCCATGAATGAAATGGCAGATGAGCGAAAGCATCACACATTTAGCAAACACACTTATGCCTGTAGGAGCGCGAAGGTCACTTGAGGTGAGGAAAAACCAGGTGTTTTCAATGAGCACAGATACCATTCCATATAGACCAAAGAGGGCATCAAGACAACTTACTCTAAACCTCAAAGGACTGAACTCAGCCCACTTTACACACCAGAAAAGATTATTTACAACTGGTTAGAATTTGAAAAACAATTTATCGATGTCTCTCTGGAAGAGAATCAAGTGGATGCACAGCAGCAAGCAACACAGCACTCAAAATCGGCTACACCCCGTGAGAAAAATAAACTGCAAAATAAAGGCAGTGAGTGAGAGATAAATTCTTCGAGACTTCGTTCAGGGGCTGTCATTGAAGTTGTTTTGAGCATATATTAACACACAGAAGGATCGGACCTAAGGGAGGACACTCGTGGTTCTGAGTGTCTTCGTGAGCATGAGTCAGCAAATGCAGCCCTTGTCGAATAACACTGCCTTTTCCTGATTCCATGGACCCGAAATCTCCAAATGCAGACGACCCTTCCTACAGCGAACACATGCATGGGACAGCCACAGGATGCTACCCCATTGGAACGGCAAAAAAACATGAAAAGCCACCTCATCTTCTCATATCCTGGTGCTTGGGTTCAAGCTTTCAGCCGCTTTTCTGAAAATATACCCAATTGGGGAAGTCAGCACTTTCAAAACACTCTTACTTATAACTTGGAATTGGTTCCATGGATGAACTACAATGGGGAAGAAAAAGAGACGATGGCTATATATTTGGACAGGCACATGGCGCTCTAATTTCCAATGCTGAACAAGAATTGACCCAAGTCTAAGCTTGCTCTCGGAAGGAGAATTGGGCTTGAAAATTTCCTGCTGCTTTGGGACCAGTTCCGAAAGTGGGAAGTTGAGCCGGGGATCTCAGGGAGCCTATAATTCATGGCCCTGCAGGATGGTAAAAGGCACGTAATGTGGAAAAATGACTTGGGTTGAACCAGAGAAAAGAACTTGAGAGCAAGGCAGAATTGCAAAACTGGGATTTCAAGAGGGAGAAGCGTCTCGCCTGGTAAGAACCTAGGATGTGGCAGTACTTCTTCAAACATGCCTTTGTCGAAAAAGGGTGTATGCCTTTATCATGAATATCTTTAGGATAAAGGCATACACCGTTTTTGGGCAACCAGGCAGGGGCTCTGTGCAAATCAACACTACATAATGCTATCACTTCCCATCAAAACAAAGGGTCATGTACGAAAAGTGTAAAGACCAGAAATGCAGGGTAACGTGGAGGTAAGTCGTACCCACATTTTGTGGATTGTGGGATGACCAATTGCAATCGGCACCCTGGCGAATTCTATGGTGTATTCGAAGATAAAGTAAGAAACAATGCTACAGCACATAGGACACTTCCATTCAAGGACGTATATTTTCAGGAAAACCAAAGAACCTCAGGTCACAGGCAACCCAACGTTTACTGCTGCTCTCTTTACAAAAGCCTCGACTAGGATACAATCTGAATTTCCTTGGACGGAATACATGGATGGAGAATATGTGATTCTTATCTACAATGATATATTACAGAGCCAGGAAATCAATGAAATAACGTCACTTGGCGCCACCGGAGTGTTCTTAGTTACAGTCATTCTCAGTGAATTTAGTCACATAGAAAAAAGTGGTTTATCAAAGATATGAGGTACAGGTGGAATATAAAATTGCGTCCCTTGAACGAAATGGCAGACGACAGAGAGAATTACACATTTAGCAAACACACTTATGCCTGTAGGAGCGCAAAGGTCACATGAGGTGAGGAAAACCCAGGTGTTTTCAATGAGCACAGATACCATTCCATATAGACCAAGGAGGGAATCAAGACAACTTACTCTAAACCTCAAAGGACTGAACTCAGCCCACTTTACACACCAGAAAACATTATTGACAACTGGTCAGAATTTGAAAAACAATTTATCTATGTCTCTCTGGAAGAGAATCTAGTGGATGCACAGCAGCAAGCAACACAGCACGGAAAATCGGCTACACCTGGTGAGAAAAATAAACTGCAAAATAAAGGCAGTGAGTGACAGATAAATTCTTCGAGATTTCGTTCAGGGGCTGTGATTGGAGTTGTTTTCAGCATATATTCACACACAGAAAGATGGGACCTAAGGGAGGACAATCGTGGGTATGAGTGTCTTCGTGAGCATGAGTCAGCAAATGCAGCCCTTGTAGAATAACACTGCCTAGCCCTGATTCCATTGACCCAAAATCTCCAAATGTAGACGACCCTTCTACAGCGAACACATGCATGGGTCATCCACAGGATGCTATCCCATTGGAAAGGGAAAAAACATGAAAAGGCACCTCATCTTCTCATATCCTGGTGCTTGGATTCAAGCTTCCAGCCACTTTCCTGAAAATATCTCCACTTGGGGAAGTCAGCACTTTCAAAACCTTCTTTCTTATAGCTTTGAATTGGTTCCATGGATGAACTACAACGGGGAAGAATAAGACACGATGCCTATATATTTGGACAGACATATGGTGCTCTAATTTCAACTGCTGAACAAGAATTGACCCAACTGTAAGCTTGCTCTCAGAAGGAGAATAGGGCTTGAAAATTTCCCGCTGATTTGTGACCAGTTCCCAAAGTGGGATGTTGAGCAGGGGATCTCAGCGAGCCTATAATTCATGGGCCTGCAGGATGGTCAAAGACACCTAATGTGGACAAATGACTTGGGTTGAACCAGAGAAAAGAACTTGAGAGCAAGGCAGAATTGCAAAAATGGGATTTCAAGAGGGAGACGCGTCTCGCCTGGTAAGAACCTAGAATGTGGCAGTACTTCTTCAACCATGCCTTTGTCGAAAAACGGTGTATGCCTTTATCCTGAATATATTCCGAATAAAGGCATACACCGTTTTTGGGCAACCAGGCAGGGGCTCGGTGCAAATCAACACTACATAGTGCTATCACTTCCCATCTAAACAAAGGGTCATCTACGAAAAGTGTAAAGACTAGAAATTCAGGGTAGCATGGAGGTAAATCGTACCCACATTTTGTGGATTCCAGGATGAACAATGGCAATCGGTACCCTGGCGAAGTCTATGGTGTATTCAAAAATATTGTAAGACACAAAGCTACAGCACATAGGACACTTCCACTCAAGGACGTATATTTTCAAGAAAACCAAAGAACCTCAGGTCACAGGCAACCCAACGTTTACTGCTGCTCTCTTTACAAAAGCCTCGACTAGGATACAATCTAAATTTCCTTGGACGGAAAACATGGATGGAGAATATGTGATTCTTATCTACAATGATATATTACTGAGCCAGGAAATCAATGAAATAACGTCACTTGCCGCCAAAGGAGTGTTCGTAGTTACAATCATTCTCAGTAAATTTAGTCACATAGAAAAAAGTGGTTAATCAAAGATATGAGGTACAGGTGGAATACAAAATTGCGTCCCATGAATGAAATGGCAGACGAGACAAAACATCACACATTTAGCAAGCACACTTATGCCTGTAGGAGCGCGAAGGTCACTTGAGGTGAGGAAAAACCAGGTGTTTTCAATGAGCACAGATACCATTCCATATAGACCAAAGAGGGCATCAAGACAACTTACTCTAAACCTCAAAGGACTGAACTCAGCCCACTTTACACACCAGAAAAGATTATTTACAACTGGTTAGAATTTGAAAAACAATTTATCGATGTCTCTCTGGAAGAGAATCAAGTGGATGCACAGCAGCAAGCAACACAGCACTCAAAATCGGCTACACCCCGTGAGAAAAATAAACTGCAAAATAAAGGCAGTGAGTGAGAGATAAATTCTTTGAGACTTCGTTCAGGGGCTGTCATTGAAGTTGTTTTGAGCATATATTAACACACAGAAGGATCGGACCTAAGGGAGGACACTCGTGGGTCTGAGTGTCTTCCTGAGCATGAGTCAGCAAATGCAGCCCTTGTCGAATAACACTGCCTTTTCCTGATTCCATGGACCCGAAATCTCCAAATGCAGACGACCCTTCCTACAGCGAACACATGCATGGGACAGCCACAGGATGCTACCCCATTGGAACGGCAAAAAAACATGAAAAGCCACCTCATCTTCTCATATCCTGGTGCTTGGGTTCAAGCTTTCAGCCGCTTTTCTGAAAATATACCCAATTGGGGAAGTCAGCACTTTCAAAACACTCTTACTTATAACTTGGAATTGGTTCCATGGATGAACTACAATGGGGAAGAAAAAGAGACGATGGCTATATATTTGGACAGGCACATGGCGCTCTAATTTCCAATGCTGAACAAGAATTGACCCAAGTCTAAGCTTGCTCTCGGAAGGAGAATTGGGCTTGAAAATTTCCTGCTGCTTTGGGACCAGTTCCGAAAGTGGGAAGTTGAGCCGGGGATCTCAGTGAGCCTATAATTCATGGCCCTGCAGGATGGTAAAAGGCACGTAATGTGGAAAAATGACTTGGGTTGAACCAGAGAAAAGAACTTGAGAGCAAGGCAGAATTGCAAAACTGGGATTTCAAGAGGGAGAAGCGTCTCGCCTGGGAAGAACCTAGGATGTGGCAGTACTTCTTCAAACATGCCTTTGTCGAAAAAGGGTGTATGCCTTTATCCTGAATATCTTTAGGATAAAGGCATACACCGTTTTTGGGGAACCAGGCAGGGGCTCGGTGCAAATCAACACTACATAATGCTATCACTTCCCATCAAAACAAAGGGTCATGTACGTAAAGTGTAAAGACCAGAAATGCAGGGTAACGTGGAGGTAAATCGTACCCACATTTTGTGGATTGTGGGATGACCAATTGCAATCGGCACCCTGGCGAATTCTATGGTGTATTCGAAGATAAAGTAAGAAACAATGCTACAGCACATAGGACACTTCCATTCAAGGACGTATATTTTCAGGAAAACCAAAGAACCTCAGGTCACAGGCAACCCAACGTTTACTGCTGCTCTCTTTACAAAAGCCTCGACTAGGATACAATCTAAATTTCCTTGGACGGAATACATGGATGGAGAATATGTGATTCTTATCTACAATGATATATTACAGAGCCAGGAAATCAATGAAATAACGTCACTTGGTGCCACCGGAGTGTTCTTAGTAACAATCATTCTCAGTGAATGTAGTCACATAGAAAAAAGTGGTTTATCAAAGATATGAGGTACAGGTGGAATATAAAATTGCGTCCCTTGAACGAAATGGCAGACGACAGAGAGAATTACACATTTAGCAAACACACTTATGCCTGTAGGAGCGCGAAGGTCACTTGAGGTGAGGAAAAACGAGGTGTTTTCAATGAGCACAGATACCATTCCATATAGACCAAAGAGGGAATCAAGACAACTTACTCTAAACCTCAAAGGACTGTACTCAGCCCACTTTGCACATCAGAAAAGATTATTTACAACTGGTTAGAATTTGAAAAACAATTTATCGATGTCTCTCTGGAAGAGAATCTAGTGGATGCACAGCAGCAAGCAACACAGCACGGAAAATCGGCTACACTCGGTGAGAAAAATAAACTGCAAAATAAAGGCAGTGAGTGAGAGATAAATTCTTCGAGACTTCGTTCAGGGGCTGTGATTGGAGTTGTGTTCAGCATATATTCACACACAGAAAGATGGGACCTAAGGGAGGACAATCGTGGGTCTGAGTGTCTTCGTGAGCATGAGTCAGCAAATGCAGCCCTTGTAGAATAACACTGCCTTGCCCTGATTCCATTGACCCGTAATCTCCAAATATAGATGACCCTTCTACAGCGAACACATGCATGTGTCAGCCACAGGATGCTACCCCATTGGAATGGGAAAAAACATGAAAAGGCACCTCATCTTCTCATATCCTGGTGCTCGGGTTGAAGCTTCCAGCCACTTTCCTGAAAATATCCCCACTTGGGGAAGTCAGCACTTTCAAAACCTTCTTTCTTATAGCTTGGAATTGGTTCCATGGATGGACTACAACGGGGAAGAATAAGACACGATGCCTATATATTTGGACAGGCATATGGTGCTCTAATTTCAACTGCTGAACAAGAATTGACCCAACTGTAAGCTTGCTCTCAGAAGGAGAATAGGGCTTGAAAATTTCCCACTGATTTGTGACCATTTCCAAAAGTGGGAAGTTGAGCAAGGGATCTCAGCGAGCCTATAATTCATGGGCCTGCAGGATAGTCAAAGACACCTAATGTGGACAAATGACTTGGGTTGAGCCAGAGAAAAGAACTTGAGAGCAAGGCAGAATTGCAAAAATGGGATTTCAAGAGGGAGACGCGTCTCGCCTGGTAAGAAACTAGAATGTGGCAATACTTCTTCAACCATGCCTTTGTCGAAAAATGGTGTATGCCTTTATCCTGAATATATTCCGAATAAAGGCATACACCGTTTTTGGGCAACCAGGTAGGGGCTCGGTGCAAATCAACACTACATAGTGCTATCACTTCCCATCTAAACAAAGGGTCATCTACGAAAATTGTAAAGACTAGAAATTCAGGGTAGCATGGAGGTAAATCGTACCCACATTTTGTGGATTCCAGGATGAAAAATGGCAATCGGCACCCTGGCGAAGTCTCTGGTGTATTCAAAAATAATGTAAGAAACAAAGCTACAGCACATAGGACACTTCCACTCAAGGACGTATGTTTTCAAGAAAACCAAAGAACCTCAGGTCACAGGCAACCCAACGTTTCCTGCTGCTCTCTTTACAAAAGCCTCGACTAGGATACAATCTAAATTTCCTTGGACGGAAAACATGGATGGAGAATATGTGATTCTTATCTACAATGATATATTACAGAGCCAGGAAATCAATGAAATAACGCCACTTGCCGCCAAAGGAGTGTTCGTAGTTACAATCATTCTCAGTAAATTTAGTCACATAGAAAAAAGTGGTTTATCAAAGATATGAGGTACAGGTGGAATACAAAATTGCGTCCAATGCATGAAATGGCAGAGGAGAGAAAGCATCACACATTTAGCAAACACACTTATGCCTGTAGGAGCGCGAAGGTCACTTGAGGTGAGGAAAAACCAGGTGTTTTCAATGAGCACAGATACCATTCCATATAGACCAAAGAGGGAATGAGGACAACTTACTCTAAACCTCAAAGGACTGAACTCAGCCCACTTTACACACCAGAAAAGATTATTTACAACTGGTTAGAATTTGAAAAACAATTTATCGATGTCTCTCTGGAAGAGAATCAAGTGGATGCACAGCAGCAAGCAACACAGCACTGAAAATCGGCTACACCCCGTGAGAAAAATAAACTGCAAGATAAAGGCAGTGAGTGAGAGATAAATTCTTCGAGACTTCGTTCAGGGGCTGTCATTGAAGTTCTTTTGAGCATATATTAACACACAGAAGGATCAGACCTAAGGGAGGACACTCGTGGGTCTGAGTGTCTTCGTGAGCATGAGTCAGCAAATGCAGCCCTTGTAGAATAACACTGCCTTTTCCTGATTCCATGGACCCGAAATCTCCAAATGCAGACGACCCTTCCTACAACGAACACATGCATGGGACAGCCACAGGATGCTACCCCATTGGAACGGCAAAAAACATGAAAAGCCACCTCATCTTCTCATATCCTGGTGCTCGGGTTCAAGCTTTCAGCCGCTTTTCTGAAAATATACCCAATTGGGGAAGTCAGCACTTTCAAAACACTCTTACTTATAACTTGGAATTGGTTCCATGCATGAACTACAACGGGGAAGAATAAGAGACGATGGCTATATATTTGGACAGGCACATGGCGCTCTAATTTCCAATGCTGAACAAGAATTGACCCAAGTCTAAGCTTGCTCTCGGAAGGAGAATTGAGCTTGAAAATTCCCTGCTGCTTTGGGACCAGTTCCGAAAGTGGGAAGTTGAGCCGGGGATCTCAGGGAGCCTATAATTCATGGCCCTGCAGCATGGTAAAAGGCACGTAATGTGGAAAAATGACTTGGGTTGCACCAGAGAAAAGAACTTGAGAGCAAGGCAGAATTGCAAAACTGGGATTTCAAGAGGGAGAAGCGTCTCGCCTGGTAAGAACCTAGGATGCGGCAGTACTTCTCCAAACATGCCTTTGTCGAAAAAGGGTGTATGCCTTTATCCTGAATATCTTTAGGATAAAGGCATACACCGTTTTGGGGCAACCAGGCAGGGGCTCGGTGCAAATCAACACTACATAATGCTATCACTTCCCATCAAAACAAAGGGTCATGTACGAAAAGTGTAAAGACCAGAAATGCAGGGTAACGTGGAGGTAAATCGTACCCACATTTTGTGGATTGTGGGATGACCAATTGCAATCGGCACCCTGGCGAATTCTATGGTGTATTCGAAGATAAAGTAAGAAACAATGCTACAGCACATAGGACACTTCCATTCAAGGACGTATATTTTCAGGAAAACCAAAGAACCTCAGGTCACAGGCAACCCAACGTTTACTGCGGCTCTCTTTACAAAAGCCTCGACCAGGATACAATCTAAATTTCCTTGGATGGAATACATGGATGAAGAATATGTGATTCTTATCTACAATGATATATTACAGAGCCAGAAAATCAATGAAATAACGTCACTTGGCGCCACCGGTGTGTTCTTAGTTACAATCATTCTCAGTGAATTTAGTCAAATAGAAAAAAGGGGTTGATCAAATATATGAGGTACAGGTGGAATATAAAATTGCGTCCCTTGAACGAAATGGCAGACGACAGAGAGAATTACACATTTAGCAAACACACTTATGCCTGTAGGAGCGCAAAGGTCACATGAGGTGAGGAAAAACCAGGTGTTTTCAATGAGCACAGATACCATTCCATATAGACCAAGGAGGGAATCAAGACAACTTACTCTAAACCTCAAAGGACTGAACTCAGCCCACTTTACACATCAGAAAAGATTATTGACAACTGGTCAGAATTTGAAAAACAATTTATCTATGTCTCTCTGGAAGAGAATCTAGTGGATGCACAGCAGCAAGCAACACAGCACGGAAAATCGGCTACACCCGGTGAGAAAAATAAACTGCAAAATAAAGGCAGTGAGTGACAGATAAATTCTCGAGACTTCGTTCAGGGGCTGTGATTGGAGTTGTTTTCAGCATATATTCACACACAGAAAGATGGGACCTAAGGGAGGACAATCGTGGGTCTGAGTGTCTTCGTGAGCATGAGTCAGCAAATGCAGCCCTTGTAGAATAACACTGCCTTGCCCTGATTCCATTGACCCGAAATCTGCAAATGTAGACGACCCTTATACAGCGAACACATGCATGGGTCAGCCACAGGATGCTACCCCATTGGAACGGGAAAAACATGAAAAGGCACCTCATCTTCTCATATCCTGGTGCTCGGGTTCAAGCTTCCAGCCACTTTCCTGAAAATATCCCCACTTGGGGATGTCAGCACTTTCAAAACCTTCTTTCTTATAGCTTGGAATTGGTTCCATGGATGAACTACAACGGGGAAGAATAAGACACGATGCCTATATATTTGGACAGGCATATGGTGCTCTAATTTCAACTGCTGAACAAGAATTGACCCAAGTCTAAGCTTGCTCTCAGAAGGAGAATAGGGCTTGAAAATTTCCCGCTGCTTTGTGACCAGTTCCGAAAGTGGGAAGTTGAGCAGGGGATCTCAGCGATCCTATAATTCATGGGCCTGCAGGATGGTCCAAGACACCTAATGAGGACAAATGACTTGGGTTGAGCCAGAGAAAAGAACTTAAAAGCAAGGCAGAATTGCAAAAATGGGATTTCAAGAGGGAGAAGCGTCTCGCCTGGTAAGAACCTAGAATGTGGCAGTACTTCTTCAACCATGCCTTTGTCGAAAAACGTTGTATGCCTTTATCCTGAATATATTCAGAATAAAGGCATACACCTTTTTTCGGCAACCGGGCAGGGGCTCGGTGCAAATCAACACTAAATAGTCCTATCACTTCCCATCTAAACAAAGTGTCATCTAGGAAAAGTGTGAAGACTAGAAATTCAGGGTAGCATGGAGGTAAATCGTACCCTCATTTGGTGGATTCCAGGATGAACAATGGCAATCGGCACCCTGGCGAAGTCTATGGTGTATTCAAAAATAATGTAAGAAACAAAGCTACAGCACATAGGACACTTCCACTCAAGGATGTATATTTTCAAGAAAATCAAAGAACCTCAGGTCATAGGCAACCCAACGTTTACTGCTGCTCTCTTTACAAAAGCCTCGACTAGGATACAATCTAAATTTCCTTGGAGGGAAAACATGGATGGAGAATATGTGATTCTTATCTACAATGATATATTACTGAGCCAGGAAATAAATGAAGTAACGTCACTTGCCGCCAAAGGAGTGTTCGTAGTTACAATCATTCTCAGTAAATTTAGTCACATAGAAAAAAGTGGTTTATCAAAGATATGAGGTACAGGTGGAATACAAAATTGCGTCCCATGAATGAAATGGCAGACGACAGAGAGAATCACACATTTAGCAAACACACTTATGCCTGTAGGAGCGCGAAGGTCACTTGAGGTGAGGAAAAACCAGGTGTTTTCAATGAGCACAGATACCATTCCTTATAGACCAAAGAGGGAATGAGGACAACTTACTCTAAACCTCAAAGGACTGAACTCAGTCCACTTTACACACCAGAAAAGATTATTTACAACTGGTTAGAATTTGAAAAACAATTTATCGATGTCTCTCTGGAAGAGAATCAAGTGGATGCACAGCAGCAACAACACAGCACTGAAAATCGGCTACACCCTGTGAGAAAAATAAACTGCAAAATAAAGGCAGTGAGTGAGAGATAAATTCTTCGAGACTTCGTTCAGGGGCTGTCATTGAAGTTCTTTTGAGCATATATTAACACACAGAAGGATCAGACCTAAGGGAGGACACTCGTGGGTCTGAGTGTCTTCGTGAGCATGAGTCAGCAAATGCAGCCCTTGTAGAATAACACTGCCTTTTCCTGATTCCATGGACCCGACATCTCCAAATGCAGACGACCCTTCCTACAGCGAACACATGCATGGGACAGCCACAGGATGCTACCCCATTGGAACGGCAAAAAACATGAAAAGCCACCTCATCTTCTCATATCCTGGTGCTCGGGTTCAAGCTTTCAGCCGCTTTTCTGAAAATATACCCAATTGGGGAAGTCAGCACTTTCAAAACACTCTTACTTATAACTTGGAATTGGTTCCATGGATGAACTACAACGGGGAAGAATAAGAGACGATGGCTATATATTTGGACAGGCACATGGCGCTCTAATTTCCAATGCTGAACAAGAATTGACCCAAGTCTAAGCTTGCTCTCGGAAGGAGAATTGAGCTTGAAAATTCCCTGCTGCTTTGGGACCAGTTCCGAAAGTGGGAAGTTGAGCCGGGGATCTCAGGGAGCCTATAATTCATGGCCCTGCAGCATGGTAAAAGGCACGTAATGTGGAAAAATGACTTGGGTTGCACCAGAGAAAAGAACTTGAGAGCAAGGCAGAATTGCAAAACTGGGATTTCAAGAGGGAGAAGCGTCTCGCCTGGTAAGAACCTAGGATGTGGCAGTACTTCTTCAAACATGCCTTTGTCGAAAAAGGGTGTATGCCTTTATCCTGAATATCTTTAGGATAAAGGCATACACCGTTTTGGGGCAACCAGGCAGGGGCTCGGTGCAAATCAACACTACATAATGCTATCACTTCCCATCAAAACAAAGGGTCATGTACGAAAAGTGTAAAGACCAGAAATGCAGGGTAACGTGGAGTTAATCGTACCCACATTTTGTGGATTCTGGGATGACCAATTGCAATCGGCACCCTGGCGAATTCTATGGTGTATTCGAAGATAAAGTAAGAAACAATGCTACAGCACATAGGACACTTCCATTCAAGGACGTATATTTTCAGGAAAACCAAAGAACCTCAGGTCACAGGCAACCCAACGTTTACTGCTGCTCTCTTTACAAAAACCTCGACTAGGATACAATCTAAATTTCCTTGGACGGAAAACATGGATGAAGAATATGTGATTCTTATCTACAATGATATATTACAGAGCCAGGTAATCAATGAAATAACGTCACTCGGCGCCACCGGAGTGTTCTTAGTTACAATCATTCTCAGTGAATTTAGTCACATAGAAAAAAGTGGTTTATCAAAGATATGAGGTACAGGTGGAATATAAAATTGCGTCCCTTGAACGAAATGGAAGACGACAGAGAGAATTACACATTTAGCGAACACACTTATGCCTGTAGGAGCGCAAAGGTCACATGAGGTGAGGAAAAACCAGGTGTTTTCAATGAGCAAAGATACCATTCCATATAGACCAAGAAGGGAATGAGGACAACTTTCTCTAAACCTCAAAGGACTGAACTCAGCCCACTTTACACACCAGAAAAGATTATTGACAACTGGTCAGAATTTGAAAAACAATTTATCTATGTCTCTCTGGAAGAGAATCTAGTGGATGCACAGCAGCAAGCAACACAGCACGGAAAATTGGCTACACCCGGTGAGAAAAATAAACTGCAAAATAAAGGCAGTGAGTGACAGATAAATTCTTCGAGACTTCGTTCAGGGGCTGTGATTGGAGTTGTTTTCAGCATATATTAACACACAGAAAGATGGGACCTAAGGGAGGACAATCGTGGGTCTGAGTGTCTTCGTGAGCATGAGTCAGCAAATGCAGCCCTTGTAGAATAACACTGCCTTGCCCTGATTCCATTGACCCGAAATCTCCAAATGTAGACGACCCTTCTACAGCGAACACATGCATGGGTCATCCACAGGATGCTACCCCATTGGAAAGGGAAAAAACACGAAAAGGCACCTCATCTTCTCATATCCTGGTGCTCGGGTTCAAGCTTCCAGCCACGTTCCTGAAAATATCCCCACTTGGGGAAGTCAGCACTTTCAAAACCTTCTTTCTTATAGCTTGGAATTGGTTCCATGGATGAACTACAACGGGGAAGAATAAGACACGATGCCTATATATTTGGACAGGCATATGGTGCTCTAATTTCAACTGCTGAACAAGAATTGACCCAAGTCTAAGCTTGCTCTCAGAAGGAGAATAGGGCTTGAAAATTTCCCGCTGATTTGTGACCAGTTCCAAAAGTGGGAAGTTGAGCAGGGGATCTCAGCGAGCCTATAATTCATGGGCCTGCAGGATGGGCCAAGACACCTAATGTGGACAAATGACTTGGGTTGAGCCAGAGAAAAGAACTTGAGAGCAAGGCAGAATTGCAAAAATGGGATTTCAAGAGGGAGACGCGTCTCGCCTGGTAAGAAACTAGAATGTGGCAATACTTCTTCAACCATGCCTTTGTCGAAAAATGGTGTATGCCTTTATCCTGAATATATTCCGAATAAAGGCGTACACCGTTTTTGGGCAACCAGGTAGGGGCTCGGTGCAAATCAACACTACATAGTGCTATCACTTCCCATCTAAACAAAGGGTCATCTACGAAAATTGTAAAGACTAGAAATTCAGGGTAGCATGGAGGTAAATCGTACCCACATTTTGTGGATTCCAGGATGAAAAATGGCAATCGGCACCCTGGCGAAGTCTATGGTGTATTCAAAAATAATGTAAGAAACAATGCTACAGCACATAGGACACTTCCATTCAAGGACGTATATTTTCAGGAAAACCAAAGAACCTCAGGTCACAGGCAACCCAACGTTCACTGCTGATCTCTTTACAAAAGCCTCGACTAGGATACAATCTAAATATCCTTGGACGGAAAACATGGATGGAGAATATGTGATTCTTATCTACAATGATATATTACTGAGCCAGGAAATCAATGAAATAATGTCACTTGCCGCCAAAGGAGTGTTCGTAGTTACAATCATTCTCAGTAAATTTAGTCACATAGAAAAAAGTGGTTTATCAAAGATATGAGGTACAGGTGGAATACAAAATTGCGTCCCATGAATGAAATGGCAGACGAGAGAAAGCATCACACATTTAGCAAACACACTTATGCCTGTAGGAGCGCGAAGGTCACTTGAGGTGAGGAAAAACCAGGTGTTTTCAATGAGCACAGATACCATTCCATATAGACCAAAGAGGGAATGAGGACAACTTACTCTAAACCTCAAAGGACTGAACTCAGCCCATTTTACACACCAGAAAAGATTATTTACAACTGGTTAGAATTTGAAAAACAATTTATCGATGTCTCTCTGGAAGAGAATCAAGTGGATGCACAGCAGCAAGCAACACAGCACTGAAAATCGGCTACACCCCGTGAGAAAAATAAACTGCAAAATAAAGGCAGTGAGTGACAGATAAATTCTTCGAGACTTCGTTCAGGGGCTGTCATTGAAGTTCTTTTGAGCATATATTAACACACAGAAGGATCAGACCTAAGGGAGGACACTCGTGGGTCTGAGTGTCTTCGTGAGCATGAGTCAGCAAATGCAGCCCTTGTAGAATAACACTGCCTTTTCCTGATTCCATGGACCCGACATCTCCAAATGCAGACGACCCTTCCTACAGCGAACACATGCATGGGACAGGCACAGGATGCTACCCCATTGGAACGGCAAAAAAATGAAAAGCCACCTCATCTTCTCATACCCTGGTGCTCGGGTTCAAGCTTTCAGCCGCTTTTCTGAAAATATACCCAATTGGGGAAGTCAGCACTTTCAAAACACTCTTACTTATAACTTGGAATTGGTTCCATGGATGAACTACAACGGGGAAGAATAAGAGACGATGGCTATATATTTGGACATGCACATGGCGCTCTAATTTCCAATGCTGAACAAGAATTGACCCAAGTCTAAGCTTGCTCTCAGAAGGAGAATTGGGCTTGAAAATTTCCTGCTGCTTTGGGACCAGTTCCGAAAGTGGGAAGTTGAGCCGGGGATCTCAGGGAGCCTATAATTCATGGCCCTGCAGCATGGTAAAAGGCACGCAATGTGGAAAAATGACTTGGGTTGCACCAGAGAAAAGAACTTGAGAGCAAGGCAGAATTGCAAAACTGGGATTTCAAGAGGGAGAAGCGTCTCGCCTGGTAAGAACCTAGGATGTGGCAGTACTTCTTCAAACATGCCTTTGTCGAAAAAGGGTGTATGCCTTTATCCTGAATATCTTTAGGATAAAGGCATACACCGTTTTTGGGCAACCAGGCAGGGGCTCGGTGCAAATCAACACTACATAATGCTATCACTTCCCATCAAAACAAAGGGTCATGTACGAAAATTGTAAAGACCAGAAATGCAGGGTTATGTGGAGGTCAATCGTACCCACATTTTGTGGATTGTGGGATGACCAATTGCAATCGGCACCCTGGCGAATTCTATGGTGTATTCGAAGATAAAGTAAGAAACAATGCTACAGCACATAGGACACTTCCATTCAAGGACGTATATTTTCAGGAAAACCAAAGAACCACAGGTCACCGGCAACCCAACGTTTACTGCGGCTCTCTTTACAAAAGCCTCGACGAGGATACAATCTAAATTTCCTTGGACAGAAACATGGATGAAGAATATGTGATTCTTATCTACAATGATATATTACAGAGCCAGGAAATCAATGAAATAACGTCACTTGCGCAACCGGAGTGTTCTTAGTTACAATCATTCTCAGTGAATTTAGTCACATAGAAAAAAGTGGTTTATCAAAGATATGAGGTACAGGTGGAATATAAAATTGCGTCCCTTGAACGAAATGGCAGACGACAGAGAGAATTACACATTTAGCAAACACACTTATGCCTGTAGGAGCGCAAAGGTAACATGAGGTGAGGAAAAACCAGGTGTTTTCAATGAGCACAGATACCATTCCACATAGACCAAGGAGGGATTCAAGACAACTTACTCTAAACCTCAAAGGACTGAACTCAGCCCACTTTACACACCAGAAAAGATTATTGACAACTGGTCAGAATTTGAAAAACAATTTATCTATGTCTCTCTGGAAGAGAATCTAGTGGATGCACAGCAGCAAGCAACACAGCACGGAAAATCGGCTACACCCGGTGAGAAAAATACACTGCAAAATAAAGGCAGTGAGTGACAGATAAATTCTTCGAGACTTCGTTCAGGGGCTGTGATTGGAGTTGTTTTCAGCATATATTCACACACAGAAAGTTGGGACCTAAGGGAGGACAATCGTGGGTCTGAGTGTCTTCGTGAGCATGAGTCAGCAAATGCAGCCCTTGTAGAATAACACTGCCTTGCCCTGATTCCATTGACCCGAAATCTCCAAATGTAGATGACCCTTCTACAGCGAACACATGCATGTGTCAGCCACAGGATGCTACCCCATTGGAATGGGAAAAAACATGAAAAGGCACCTCATCTTCTCATATCCTGGTGCTCGGGTTCAAGCTTCCAGCCACGTTCCTGAAAATATCCCCACTTGGGGAAGTCAGCACTTTCAAAACCTTCTTTCTTATAGCTTGGAATTGGTTCCATGGATGAACTACAACGGGGAAGAATAAGAAACGATGCCTATATATTTGGACAGGCATATGGTGCTCTAATTTCAACTGCTGAACAAGAATTGACCCAAGTCTAAGCTTGCTCTCAGAAGGAGAATAGGGCTTGAAAATTTCCCGCTGCTTTGTGACCAGTTCCAAAAGTGGGAAGTTGAGCAGGGGATCTCAGGGAGCCTATAATTCATGGGCCTGCAGGATGGTCAAAGACACCTAATGTGGACAAATGACTTGGGTTGAGCCAGAGAAAAGAACTTGAGAGCAAGGCAGAATTGCAAAAATGGGATTTCAAGAGGGAGACGCGTCTCGCATGGTAAGAACCTAGAATGTGGCAGTACTTCTTCAACCATGCCTTTGTCGAAAAACGGTGTATGCCTTTATCCTGAATATATTCCGAATAAAGGCATACACTGTTTTTGGGGAACCAGGCAGGGGCTCGGTCCAAATCAACAGTACATAGTGCTATCACTTCCCATCTAAACAAAGGGTCTTCTACGAAAAGTGTAAAGACTAGAAATTCAGGGTAGCATGGAGGTAAATCGTACCCACATTTTGTGGATTGTGGGATGACGAATTGCAATCGGCACCCTGGCGAATTCTATGGTGTATTCGAAGATAAAGTAAGAAACAATGCTACAGCACATAGGACACTTCCATTCAAGGACATATATTTTCAGGAAAACAAAAGAACCTCAGGTCACAGGCAACCCAACGTTTCCTGCTGCTCTCTTTACAAAAGCCTCGACTAGGATACAATCTAAATTTCCTTGGACGGAAAACATGGATGGAGAATATGTGATTCTTATCTACAATGATATATTACTGAGCCAGGAAATCAATGAAATAACGTCACTTGCCGCCAAAGGAGTGTTCGTAGTTACAATCATTCTCAGTAAATTTAGTCACATAGAAAAAAGTGGTTTATCAAAGATATGAGGTACAGGTGGAATACAAAATTGCGTCCCATGAATGAAATGGCAGACGAGAGAAAGCATCACACATTTAGCAAACACACTTATGCCTGTAGGAGCGCGAAGGTCACTTGAGGTGAGGAAAAAACAGGTGTTTTCAATGAGCACAGATACCATTCCATATAGACCAAAGAGGGCATCAAGACAACTTACTCTAAACCTCAAAGGACTGAACTCAGCCCACTTTACACACCAGAAAAGATTATTTACAACTGGTTAGAATTTGAAAAACAATTTATCGATGTCTCTCTGGAAGAGAATCAAGTGGATGCACAGCAGCAAGCAACACAGCACTCAAAATCGGCTACACCCCGTGAGAAAAATAAACTGCAAAATAAAGGCAGTGAGTGAGAGATAAATTCTTCGAGACTTCGTTCAGGGGCTGTCATTGAAGTTGTTTTGAGCATATATTAACACACAGAAGGATCGGACCTAAGGGAGGACACTCGTGGGTCTGAGTGTCTTCGTGAGCATGAGTCAGCAAATGCAGCCCTTGTCGAATAACACTGCCTTTTCCTGATTCCATGGACCGGAAATCTCCAAATGCAGACGACCCTTCCTACAGCGAACACATGCATGGGACAGCCACAGGATGCTACCCCATTGGAACGGCAAAAAAACATTAAAAGCCACCTCATCTTCTCATACCCTGGTGCTCGGGTTCAAGCTTTCAGCCGCTTTTCTGAAAATATACCCAATTGGGGAAGTCAGCACTTTCAAAACACTCTTACTTATAACTTGGAATTGGTTCCATGGATGAACTACAATGGGGAAGAATAAGAGACGATGGCTATATATTTGGACAGGAACATGGCGCTCTAATTTCCAATGCTGAACAAGAATTGACGCAAGTCTAAGCTTGCTCTCGGAAGGAGAATTGGGCTTGAAAATGTCCTGCTGCTTTGGGACCAGTTCCGAAAGTGGGAAGTTGAGCCGGGGATCTCAGGGAGCCTATAATTCATGGCCCTGCAGGATGGTAAAAGGCACGTAATGTGGAAAAATGACTTGGGTTGAACCAGAGAAAAGAACTTGAGAGCAAGGCAGAATTGCAAAACTGGGATTTCAAGAGGGAGAAGCGTCTTGCCTGGTAAGAACCTAGGATGTGGCAGTACTTCTTCAACCATGCCTTTGTCGAAAAACGGTGTATGCCTTTATCCTGAATATCTTTAGGATAAAGGCATACACCGTTTTTGGGCAACCAGGCAGGGGCTCGGTGCAAATCAACACTACATAGTGCTATCACTTTCCATCTAAACAAAGGGTCATCTACGAAAAGTGTAAAGACTAGAAATTCAGGGTAGCATGGAGGTAAATCGTACCCACATTTTGTGGATTCCAGGATGAACAATGGCAATCGGCACCCTGGCGAAGTCTATGGTGTATTCAAAAATAATGTAAGAAACAAAGCTACAGCACATAGGACACTTCCACTCAAGGACGTATATTTTCAAGAAAACCAAAGAATCTCAGGTCACAGGCAACCCAACGTTTTCTGCTGCTCTCTTTACAAAAGCCTCGACTAGGATACAATCTAAATTTCCTTGGACGGAAAACATGGATGGAGAATATGTGATTCTTATCTACAATGATATATTACTGAGCCAGGAAATCAATGAAATAACGTCACTTGCCGCCAAAGGAGTGTTCGTAGTTACAATCATTCTCAGTAAATTTAGTCACATAGAAAATAGTGGTTTATCAAAGATATGAGGTACAGGTGGAATACAAAATTGCGTCCCATGAATGAAATGGCAGACGAGAGAAAGCATCACACATTTAGCAAACACACTTATGCCTGTAGGAGCGCGAAGGTCACTTGAGGTGAGGAAAAAACAGGTGTTTTCAATGAGCACAGATACCATTCCATATAGACCAAAGAGGGCATCAAGACAACTTACTCTAAACCTCAAAGGACTGAACTCAGCCCACTTTACACACCAGAAAAGATTATTTACAACTGGTTAGAATTTGAAAAACAATTTATCGATGTCTCTCTGGAAGAGAATCAAGTGGATGCACAGCAGCAAGCAACACAGCACTG
Organism: Kogia breviceps; assembly: GCF_026419965.1. Classification (NCBI taxonomy): domain Eukaryota; kingdom Metazoa; phylum Chordata; class Mammalia; order Artiodactyla; family Physeteridae; genus Kogia; species Kogia breviceps. The sequence goes on from NC_081329.1 coordinate 38,439,162, forward strand.
AAAATCGGCTACACCCCGTGAGAAAAATAAACTGCAAAATAAAGGCAGTGAGTGACAGATAAATTCTTCGAGACTTCGTTCAGGGGCTGTCATTGAAGTTGTTTTGAGCATATATTAACACACAGAAGGATCGGACCTAAGGGAGGACACTCGTGGGTCTGAGTGTCTTCGTGAGCATGAGTCAGCAAATGCAGCCCTTGTCGAATAACACTGCCTTTTCCTGATTCCATGGACCCGAAATCTCCAAATGCAGACGACCCTTCCTACAGCGAACTCATGCATGGGACAGCCACAGGATGCTACCCCATTGGAACGGCAAAAAACATGAAAAGCCACCTCATCTTCTCATATCCTGGTGCTCGGGTTCAAGCTTTCAGCCGCTTTTCTGAAAATATACCCAATTGGGGAAGTCAGCACTTTCAAAACACTCTTACTTATAACTTGGAATTGGTTCCATGGATGAACTACATCGGGGAAGAATAAGAGACGATGGCTATATATGTGGACAGGAACATGGCGCTCTAATTTCCAATGCTGAACAAGAATTGACCCAAGTCTAAGCTTGCTCTCAGAAGGAGAATTGGGCTTGAAAATTTCCTGCTGCTTTGGGACCTGTTCCGACAGTGGGAAGTTGAGCCGGGGATCTCAGGGAGCCTATAATTCATGGCCCTACAGGATGGTAAAAGGCACGTAATGTGGAAAAATGACTTGGGTTGAACCAGAGAAAAGAACTTGAGAGCAAGGCAGAATTGCAAAACTGGGATTTCAAGAGGGAGAAGCGTCTCGCCTGGTAAGAACCTAGGATGTGGCAGTACTTCTTCAAACATGCCTTTGTCGAAAAAGGGTGTATGTCTTTATCCTGAATATCTTTAGGATAAAGGCATACACCGTTTTTGGGGAACCAGGCAGGGGCTCGGTGCAAATCAACACTACATAATGCTATCACTTCCCATCAAAACAAAGGGTCATGTACGAAAAGTGTAAAGACCAGAAATGCAGGGTAACGTGGAGGTAAATCGTACCCACATTTTGTGGACTGTGGGATGAACAATGGCAATCGGCACCCTGGCGAATTCTATGGTGTATTCGAAGATAAAGTAAGAAACAATGCTACAGCACATAGGACACTTCCACTCAAGGACGTATATTTTCAAGGAAACCAAAGAACCTCAGGTCACAGGCAACCCAACGTTTACTGCTGCTCTCTTTACAAAAGCCTCGACGAGGATACAATCTAAATTTCCTTGGACAGAAACATGGATGAAGAATATGTGATTCTTATCTACAATGATATATTACAGAGCCAGGAAATCAATGAAATAACGTCACTTGCGCCACCGGAGTGTTCTTAGTTACAATCATTCTCAGTGAATTTAGTCACATAGAAAAAAGTGGTTTATCAAAGATATGAGGTACAGGTGGAATATAAAATTGCGTCCCTTGAACGAAATGGCAGACGACAGAGAGAATTACACATTTAGCAAACACACTTATGCCTGTAGGAGCGCAAAGGTCACATGAGGTGAGGAAAAACCAGGTGTTTTCAATGAGCACAGATACCATTCCACATAGACCAAGGAGGGAATCAAGACAACTTACTCTAAACCTCAAAGGACTGAACTCAGCCCACTTTACACACCAGAAAAGATTATTGACAACTGGTCAGAATTTGAAAAACAATTTATCGATGTCTCTCTGGAAGAGAATCAAGTGGATGCACAGCAGCAAGCAACACAGCACTCAAAATCGGCTACACCAGGTGAGAAAAATAAACTGCAAAATAAAGGCAGTGAGTGAGAGATAAATTCTTCGAGACTTCGTTCAGGGGCTGTCATTGAAGTTGTTTTGAGCATATATTAACACACAGAAGGATCGGACCTAAGGGAGGACACTCGTGGGTCTGAGTGTCTTCGTGAGCATGAGTCAGCAAATGCAGCCCTTGTCGAATAACACTGCCTTTTCCTGATTCCATGGACCGGAAATCTCCAAATGCAGACGACCCTTCTTACAGCGAACACATGCATGGGACAGCCACAGGATGCTACCCCATTGGAACGGCAAAAAAACATGAAAAGCCACCTCATCTTCTCATACCCTGGTGCTCGGGTTCAAGCTTTCAGCCGCTTTTCTGAAAATATACCCAATTGGGGAAGTCAGCACTTTCAAAACACTCTTACTTATAACTTGGAATTGGTTCCATGGATGAACTACAATGGGGAAGAATAAGAGACGATGGCTATATATTTGGACAGGCACATGGCGCTCTAATTTCCAATGCTGAACAAGAATTGACCCAAGTCTAAGCTTGCTCTCGGAAGGAGAATTGGGCTTGAAAATGTCCTGCTGCTTCGGGACCAGTTCCGAAAGTGGGAAGTTGAGCCGGGGATCTCAGGGAGCCTATAATTCATGGCCCTGCAGGATGGTAAAAGGCACGTAATGTGGAAAAATGACTTGGGTTGAACCAGAGAAAAGAACTTGAGAGCAAGGCAGAGTTGCAAAACTGGGATTTCAAGAGGGAGAAGCGTCTTGCCTTGTAAGAACCTAGGATGTGGCAGTACTTCTTCAACCATGCCTTTCTCGAAAAACGGTGTATGCCTTTATCCTGAATATCTTTAGGATAAAGGCATACACCGTTTTTGGGCAACCAGGCAGGGGCTCGGTGCAAATCAACACTACATAGTGCTATCACTTTCCATCTAAACAAAGGGTCATCTACGAAAAGTGTAAAGATTAGAAATTCAGGGTAGCATGGAGGTAAATCGTACCCACATTTTGTGGATTCCAGGATGAACAATGGCAATCGGCACCCTGGCGAAGTCTATGGTGTATTCAAAAATAATGTAAGAAACAAAGCTACAGCACATAGGACACTTCCACACAAGGACGTATATTTTCAAGAAAACCAAAGAACCTCAGGTCACAGGCAACCCAACGTTTTCTGCTGCTCTCTTTACAAAAGCCTCGACTAGGATACAATCTAAATTTCCTTGGACGGAAAACATGGATGGAGAATATGTGATTCTTATCTACAATGATATATTACTGAGCCAGGAAATCAATGAAATAACGTCACTTGCCGCCAAAGGAGTGTTCGTAGTTACAATCATTCTCAGTAAATTTAGTCACATAGAAAAAAGTGGTTTATCAAAGATATGAGGTACAGGTGGAATACAAAATTGCGTCCCATTAATGAAATGGCAGACGAGAGAAAGCATCACACATTTAGCAAACATACTTATGCCTGTAGGAGCGCGAAGGTCACTTGAGGTGAGGAAAAAACAGGTGTTTTCAATGAGCACAGATACCATTCCATATAGACCAAAGAGGGCATCAAGACAACTTACTCTAAACCTCAAAGGACTGAACTCAGCCCACTTTACACACCAGAAAAGATTATTTACAACTGGTTAGAATTTGAAAAACAATTTATCGATGTCTCTCTGGAAGAGAATCAAGTGGATGCACAGCAGCAAGCAACACAGCACTGAAAATCGGCTACACCCCGTGAGAAAAATAAACTGCAAAATAAAGGCAGTGAGTGAGAGATAAATTCTTCGAGACTTCGTTCAGGGGCTGTCATTGAAGTTGTTTTGAGCATATATTAACACACAGAAGGATCGGACCTAAGGGAGGACACTCGTGGGTCTGAGTGTCTTCGTGAGCATGAGTCAGCAAATGCAGCCCTTGTCGAATAACACTGCCTTTTCCTGATTCCATGGACCCGAAATCTCCAAATGCAGACGACCCTTCCTACAGCGAACACATGCATGGGACAGCCACAGGATGCTACCCCATTGGAACGGCAAAAAACATGAAAAGCCACGTCATCTTCTCATATCCTGGTGCTCGGGTTCAAGCTTTCAGCCGCTTTTCTGAAAATATACCCAATTGGGGAAGTCAGCACTTTCAAAACACTCTTACTTATAACTTGGAATTGGTTCCATGGATGAACTACATCGGGGAAGAATAAGAGACGATGGCTATATATGTGGACAGGAACATGGCGCTCTAATTTCCAATGCTGAACAAGAATTGACCCAAGTCTAAGCTTGCTCTCAGAAGGAGAATTGGGCTTGAAAATTTCCTGCTGCTTTGGGACCTGTTCCGAAAGTGGGAAGTTGAGCCGGGGATCTCAGGGAGCCTATAATTCATGGCCCTACAGGATGGTAAAAGGCACGTAATGTGGAAAAATGACTTGGGTTGAACCAGAGAAAAGAACTTGAGAGCAAGGCAGAATTGCAAAACTGGGATTTCAAGAGGGAGAAGCGTCTCGCCTGGTAAGAACCTAGGATGTGGCAGTACTTCTTCAAACATGCCTTTGTCGAAAAACGGTGTATGTCTTTATCCTGAATATCTTTAGGATAAAGGCATACACCGTTTTTGGGGAACCAGGCAGGGGCTCGGTGCAAATCAACACTACATAATGCTATCACTTCCCATCAAAACAAAGGGTCATGTACGAAAAGTGTAAAGACCAGAAATGCAGGGTAACGTGGAGGTAAATCGTACCCACATTTTGTGGATTGTGGGATGAACAATGGCAATCGGCACCCTGGCGAATTCTATGGTGTATTCGAAGATAAAGTAAGAAACAATGCTACAGCACATAGGACTCTTCCACTCAAGGACGTATATTTTCAAGGAAACCAAAGAACCTCAGGTCACAGGCAACCCAACGTTTACTGCTGCTCTCTTTACAAAAGCCTCGACGAGGATACAATCTAAATTTCCTTGGACAGAAACATGGATGAAGAATATGTGATTCTTATCTACAATGATATATTACAGAGCCAGGAAATCAATGAAATAACGTCACTTGCGCCACCGGAGTGTTCTTAGTTACAATCATTCTCAGTGAATTTAGTCACATAGAATAAAGTGGTTTATCAAAGATATGAGGTACAGGTGGAATATAAAATTGCGTCCCTTGAACGAAATGGCAGACGACAGAGAGAATTACACATTTAGCAAACACACTTATGCCTGTAGGAGCGCAAAGGTCACATGAGGTGAGGAAAAACCAGGTGTTTTCAATGAGCACAGATACCATTCCACATAGACCAAGGAGGGAATCAAGACAACTTACTCTAAACCTCAAAGGACTGAACTCAGCCCACTTTACACACCAGAAAAGATTATTGACAACTGGTCAGAATTTGAAAAACAATTTATCTATGTCTCTCTGGAAGAGAATCTAGTGGATGCACAGCAGCAAGCAACACAGCACGGAAAATCGGCTACACCCGGTGAGAAAAATAAACTGCAAAATAAAGGCAGTGAGTGACAGATAAATTCTTCGAGACTTCGTTCAGGGGCTGTGATTGGAGTTGTTTTCAGCATATATTCACACACAGAAAGATGGGACCTAAGGGAGGACAATCGTGGGTCTGAGTGTCTTCGTGAGCATGAGTCAGCAAATGCAGCCCTTGTAGAATAACACTGCCTTGCCCTGATTCCATTGACCCGAAATCTCCAAATGTAGATGACCCTTCTACAGCGAACACATGCATGTGTCAGCCACAGGATGCTACCCCATTGGAATGGGATAAAACATGAAAAGGCACCTCATCTTCTCATATCCTGGTGCTCGGGTTCAAGCTTCCAGCCACTTTCCTGAAAATATCCCCACTTGGGGAAGTCAGCACTTTCAAAACCTTCTTTCTTATAGCTTGGAATTGTTTCCATGGATGAACTACAACGGGGAAGAATAAGACACGATGCCTATATATTTGGACAGGCATATGGTGCTCTAATTTCAACTGCTGAACAAGAATTGACCCAAGTCTAAGCTTGCTCTCAGAAGGAGAATAGGGCTTGAAAATTTCCCGCTGCTTTGTGACCAGTTCCAAAAGTGGGAAGTTGAGCAGGGGATCTCAGGGAGCCTATAATTCATGGGCCTGCAGGATGGTCAAAGACACCTAATGTGGACAAATGACTTGGGTTGAGCCAGAGAAAAGAACTTGAGAGCAAGGCAGAATTGCAAAAACGGGATTTCAAGAGGGAGACGCGTCTCGCCTGGTAAGAACCTAGAATGTGGCAGTACTTCTTCAACCATGCCTTTGTCGAAAAACGGTGTATGCCTTTATCCTGAATATATTCCGAATAAAGGCATACACCGTTTTTGGGCAACCAGGCACGGGCTCGGTCCAAATCAACACTACATAGTGCTATCACTTCCCATCTAAACAAAGGGTCTTCTACGAAAAGTGTAAAGACTAGAAATTCAGGGTAGCATGGAGGTAAATCGTACCCACATTTTGTGGATTGTGGGATGACCAATTGCAATCGGCACCCTGGCGAATTCTATGGTGTATTCGAAGATAAAGTAAGAAACAATGCTACAGCACATAGGACACTTCCATTCAAGGACATATATTTTCAGGAAAACCAAAGAACCTCAGGTCACAGGCAACCCAACGTTTACTGCTGCTCTCTTTACAAAAGCCTCGACTAGGATACAATCTAAATTTCCTTGGACGGAAAACATGGATGGAGAATATGTGATTCTTATCTACAATGATATATTACTGAGCCAGGAAATCAATGAAATAACGTCACTTGCCGCCAAAGGAGTGTTCGTAGTTACAATCATTCTCAGTAAATTTAGTCACATAGAAAATAGTGGTTTATCAAAGATATGAGGTACAGGTGGAATACAAAATTGCGTCCCATGAATGAAATGGCAGACGAGAGAAAGCATCACACATTTAGCAAACACACTTATGCCTGTAGGAGCGCGAAGGTCACTTGAGGTTAGGAAAAAACAGGTGTTTTCAATGAGCACAGATACCATTCCATATAGACCAAAGAGGGCATCAAGACAACTTACTCTAAACCTCAAAGGACTGAACTCAGCCCACTTTACACACCAGAAAAGATTATTTAAAACTGGTTAGAATTTGAAAAACAATTTATCGATGTCTCTCTGGAAGAGAATCAAGTGGATGCACAGCAGCAAGCAACACAGCACTCAAAATCGGCTACACCCCGTGAGAAAAATAAACTGCAAAATAAAGGCAGTGAGTGAGAGATAAATTCTTCGAGACTTCGTTCAGGGGCTGTCATTGAAGTTGTTTTGAGCATATATTAACACACAGAAGGATCGGACCTAAGGGAGGACACTCGTGGGTCTGAGTGTCTTCGTGAGCATGAGTCAGCAAATGCAGCCCTTGTAGAATAACACTGCCTTGCCCTGATTCCATTGACCCGAAATCTCCAAATGTAGATGACCCTTCTACAGCGAACACATGCATGTGTCAGCCACAGGATGCTACCCCATTGGAATGGGATAAAACATGAAAAGGCACCTCATCTTCTCATATCCTGGTGCTCGGGTTCAAGCTTCCAGCCACTTTCCTGAAAATATCCCCACTTGGGGAAGTCAGCACTTTCAAAACCTTCTTTCTTATAGCTTGGAATTGTTTCCATGGATGAACTACAACGGGGAAGAATAAGACACGATGCCTATATATTTGGACAGGCATATGGTGCTCTAATTTCAACTGCTGAACAAGAATTGACCCAAGTCTAAGCTTGCTCTCAGAAGGAGAATAGGGCTTGAAAATTTCCCGCTGCTTTGTGACCAGTTCCAAAAGTGGGAAGTTGAGCAGGGGATCTCAGGGAGCCTATAATTCATGGGCCTGCAGGATGGTCAAAGACACCTAATGTGGACAAATGACTTGGGTTGAGCCAGAGAAAAGAACTTGAGAGCAAGGCAGAATTGCAAAAACGGGATTTCAAGAGGGAGACGCGTCTCGCCTGGTAAGAACCTAGAATGTGGCAGTACTTCTTCAACCATGCCTTTGTCGAAAAACGGTGTATGCCTTTATCCTGAATATATTCCGAATAAAGGCATACACCGTTTTTGGGCAACCAGGCACGGGCTCGGTCCAAATCAACACTACATAGTGCTATCACTTCCCATCTAAACAAAGGGTCTTCTACGAAAAGTGTAAAGACTAGAAATTCAGGGTAGCATGGAGGTAAATCGTACCCACATTTTGTGGATTGTGGGATGACCAATTGCAATCGGCACCCTGGCGAATTCTATGGTGTATTCGAAGATAAAGTAAGAAACAATGCTACAGCACATAGGACACTTCCATTCAAGGACATATATTTTCAGGAAAACCAAAGAACCTCAGGTCACAGGCAACCCAACGTTTACTGCTGCTCTCTTTACAAAAGCCTCGACTAGGATACAATCTAAATTTCCTTGGACGGAAAACATGGATGGAGAATATGTGATTCTTATCTACAATGATATATTACTGAGCCAGGAAATCAATGAAATAACGTCACTTGCCGCCAAAGGAGTGTTCGTAGTTACAATCATTCTCAGTAAATTTAGTCACATAGAAAATAGTGGTTTATCAAAGATATGAGGTACAGGTGGAATACAAAATTGCGTCCCATGAATGAAATGGCAGACGAGAGAAAGCATCACACATTTAGCAAACACACTTATGCCTGTAGGAGCGCGAAGGTCACTTGAGGTTAGGAAAAAACAGGTGTTTTCAATGAGCACAGATACCATTCCATATAGACCAAAGAGGGCATCAAGACAACTTACTCTAAACCTCAAAGGACTGAACTCAGCCCACTTTACACACCAGAAAAGATTATTTAAAACTGGTTAGAATTTGAAAAACAATTTATCGATGTCTCTCTGGAAGAGAATCAAGTGGATGCACAGCAGCAAGCAACACAGCACTCAAAATCGGCTACACCCCGTGAGAAAAATAAACTGCAAAATAAAGGCAGTGAGTGAGAGATAAATTCTTCGAGACTTCGTTCAGGGGCTGTCATTGAAGTTGTTTTGAGCATATATTAACACACAGAAGGATCGGACCTAAGGGAGGACACTCGTGGGTCTGAGTGTCTTCGTGAGCATGAGTCAGCAAATGCAGCCCTTGTCGAATAACACTGCCTTTTCCTGATTCCATGGACCGGAAATCTCCAAATGCAGACGACCCTTCCTACAGCGAACACATGCATGGGACAGCCACAGGATGCTACCCCATTGGAACGGCAAAAAAACATGAAAAGCCACCTCATCTTCTCATACCCTGGTGCTCGGGTTCAAGCTTTCAGCCGCTTTTCTGAAAATATACCCAATTGGGGAAGTCAGCACTTTCAAAACACTCTTACTTATAACTTGGAATTGGTTCCATGGATGAACTACAATGGGGAAGAATAAGAGACGATGGCTATATATTTGGACAGGAACATGGCGCTCTAATTTCCAATGCTGAACAAGAATTGACCCAAGTCTAAGCTTGCTCTCGGAAGGAGAATTGGGCTTGAAAATGTCCTGCTGCTTTGGGACCAGTTCCGAAAGTGGGAAGTTGAGCCGGGGATCTCAGGGAGCCTATAATTCATGGCCCTGCAGGATGGTAAAAGGCACGTAATGTGGAAAAATGACTTGGGTTGAACCAGAGAAAAGAACTTGAGAGCAAGGCAGAATTGCAAAACTGGGATTTCAAGAGGGAGAAGCGTCTTGCCTGGTAAGAACCTAGGATGTGGCAGTACTTCTTCAACCATGCCTTTGTCGAAAAACGGTGTATGCCTTTATCCTGAATATCTTTAGGATAAAGGCATACAACGTTTTTGGGCAACCAGGCAGGGGCTCGGTGCAAATCAACACTACATAGTGCTATCACTTTCCATCTAAACAAAGGGTCATCTACGAAAAGTGTAAAGACTAGAAATTCAGGGTAGCATGGAGGTAAATCGTACCCACATTTTGTGGATTCCAGGATGAACAATGGCAATCGGCACCCTGGCGAAGTCTATGGTGTATTCAAAAATAATGTAAGAAACAAAGCTACAGCACATAGGACACTTCCACTCAAGGACGTATATTTTCAAGGAAACCAAAGAACCTCAGGTCACAGGCAACCCAACGTTTACTGCTGCTCTCTTTACAAAAGCCTCGACGAGGATACAATCTAAATTTCCTTGAACAGAAACATGGATGAAGAATATGTGATTCTTATCTACAATGATATATTACTGAGCCAGGAAATCAATGAAATAACGTCACTTGCCGCCAAAGGAGTGTTCGTAGTTACAATCATTCTCAGTAAATTTAGTCACATAGAAAATAGTGGTTTATCAAAGATATGAGGTACAGGTGGAATACAAAATTGCGTCCCATGAATGAAATGGCAGACGAGAGAAAGCATCACACATTTAGCAAACACACTTATGCCTGTAGGAGCGCGAAGGTCACTTGAGGTGAGGAAAAAACAGGTGTTTTCAATGAGCACAGATACCATTCCATATAGACCAAAGAGGGCATCAAGACAACTTACTCTAAACCTCAAAGGACTGAACTCAGCCCACTTTACACACCAGAAAAGATTATTTACAACTGGTTAGAATTTGAAAAACAATTTATCGATGTCTCTCTGGAAGAGAATCAAGTGGATGCACAGCAGCAAGCAACACAGCACTGAAAATCGGCTACACCCCGTGAGAAAAATAAACTGCAAAATAAAGGTAGTGAGTGACAGATAAATTCTTCGAGACTTCGTTCAGGGGCTGTCATTGAAGTTGTTTTGAGCATATATTAACACACAGAAGGATCGGACCTAAGGGAGGACACTCGTGGGTCTGAGTGTCTTCGTGAGCATGAGTCAGCAAATGCAGCCCTTGTCGAATAACACTGCCTTTTCCTGATTCCATGGACCCGAAATCTCCAAATGCAGACGACCCTTCCTACAGCGAACACATGCATGGGACAGCCACAGGATGCTACCCCATTGGAACGGCAAAAAACATGAAAAGCCACCTCATCTTCTCATATCCTGGTGCTCGGGTTCAAGCTTTCAGCCGCTTTTCTGAAAATATACCCAATTGGGGAAGTCAGCACTTTCAAAACACTCTTACTTATAACTTGGAATTGGTTCCATGGATGAACTACATCGGGGAAGAATAAGAGACGATGGCTATATATGTGGCCAGGAACATGGCGCTCTAATTTCCAATGCTGAACAAGAATTGACCCAAGTCTAAGCTTGCTCTCAGAAGGAGAATTGGGCTTGAAAATTTCCTGCTGCTTTGGGACCTGTTCCGACAGTGGGAAGTTGAGCCGGGGATCTCAGGGAGCCTATAATTCATGGCCCTACAGGATGGTAAAAGGCACGTAATGTGGAAAAATGACTTGGGTTGAACCAGAGAAAAGAACTTGAGAGCAAGGCAGAATTGCAAAACTGGGATTTCAAGAGGGAGAAGCGTCTCGCCTGGTAAGAACCTAGGATGTGGCAGTACTTCTTCAAACATGCCTTTGTCGAAAAAGGGTGTATGTCTTTATCCTGAATATCTTTAGGATAAAGGCATACACCGTTTTTGGGGAACCAGGCAGGGGCTCGGTGCAAATCAACACTACATAATGCTATCACTTCCCATCAAAACAAAGGGTCATGTACGAAAAGTGTAAAGACCAGAAATGCAGGGTAACGTGGAGGTAAATCGTACCCACATTTTGTGGACTGTGGGATGAACAATGGCAATCGGCACCCTGGCGAATTCTATGGTGTATTCGAAGATAAAGTAAGAAACAATGCTACAGCACATAGGACACTTCCACTCAAGGACGTATATTTTCAAGGAAACCAAAGAACCTCAGGTCACAGGCAACCCAACGTTTACTGCTGCTCTCTTTACAAAAGCCTCGACGAGGATACAATCTAAATTTCCTTGGACAGAAACATGGATGAAGAATATGTGATTCTTATCTACAATGATATATTACAGAGCCAGGAAATCAATGAAATAACGTCACTTGCACCACCGGAGTGTTCTTAGTTACAATCATTCTCAGTGAATTTAGTCACATAGAAAAAAGTGGTTTATCAAAGATATGAGGTACAGGTGGAATATAAAATTGCGTCCCTTGAACGAAATGGCAGACGACAGAGAGAATTACACATTTAGCAAACACACTTATGCCTGTAGGAGCGCAAAGGTCACATGAGGTGAGGAAAAACCAGGTGTTTTCAATGAGCACAGATACCATTCCACATAGACCAAGGAGGGAATCAAGACAACTTACTCTAAACCTCAAAGGACTGAACTCAGCCCACTTTACACACCAGAAAAGATTATTGACAACTGGTCAGAATTTGAAAAACAATTTATCTATGTCTCTCTGGAAGAGAATCTAGTGGATGCACAGCAGCAAGCAACACAGCACGGAAAATCGGCTACACCCGGTGAGAAAAATAAACTGCAAAATAAAGGCAGTGAGTGACAGATAAATTCTTCGAGACTTCGTTCAGGGGCTGTGATTGGAGTTGTTTTCAGCATATATTCACACACAGAAAGATGGGACCTAAGGGAGGACAATCGTGGGTCTGAGTGTCTTCGTGAGCATGAGTCAGCAAATGCAGCCCTTGTAGAATAACACTGCCTTGCCCTGATTCCATTGACCCGAAATCTCCAAATGTAGATGACCCTTCTACAGCGAACACATGCATGTGTCAGCCACAGGATGCTACCCCATTGGAATGGGATAAAACATGAAAAGGCACCTCATCTTCTCATATCCTGGTGCTCGGGTTCAAGCTTCCAGCCACTTTCCTGAAAATATCCCCACTTGGGGAAGTCAGCACTTTCAAAACCTTCTTTCTTATAGCTTGGAATTGGTTCCATGGATGAACTACAACGGGGAAGAATAAGACACGATGCCTATATATTTGGACAGGCATATGGTGCTCTAATTTCAACTGCTGAACAAGAATTGACCCAAGTCTAAGCTTGCTCTCAGAAGGAGAATAGGGCTTGAAAATTTCCCGCTGCTTTGTGACCAGTTCCAAAAGTGGGAAGTTGAGCAGGGGATCTCAGGGAGCCTATAATTCATGGGCCTGCAGGATGGTCAAAGACACCTAATGTGGACAAATGACTTGGGTTGAGCCAGAGAAAAGAACTTGAGAGCAAGGCAGAATTGCAAAAATGGGATTTCAAGAGGGAGACGCGTCTCGCCTGGTAAGAACCTAGAATGTGGCAGTACTTCTTCAACCATGCCTTTGTCGAAAAACAGTGTATGCCTTTATCCTGAATATATTCCGAATAAAGGCATACACCGTTTTTGGGCAACCAGGCAGGGGCTCGGTCCAAATCAACACTACATAGTGCTATCACTTCCCATCTAAACAAAGGGTGTTGACGAAAAGTGTAAAGACTAGAAATTCAGGGTAGCATGGAGGTAAATCGTACCCACATTTTGTGGATTGTGGGATGACCAATTGCAATCGGCACCCTGGCGAATTCTATGGTGTATTCGAAGATAAAGTAAGAAACAATGCTACAGCACATAGGACACTTCCATTCAAGGACATATATTTTCACGAAAACCAAAGAACCTCAGGTCACAGGCAACATAACGTTTACTGCTGCTCTCTTTACAAAAGCCTCGACTAGGATACAATCTAAATTTCCTTGGATGGAAAACATGGATGGAGAATATGTGATTCTTATCTGCAATGATATATTACTGAGCCAGGAAATCAATGAAATAACGTCACTTGCCGCCAAAGGAGTGTTCGTAGTTACAATCATTCTCAGTAAATTTAGTCACATAGAAAAACGTGGTTTATCAAAGATATGAGGTACAGGTGGAATACAAAATTGCGTCCCATGAATGAAATGGCAGACGAGAGAAAGCATCACACATTTAGCAAACACACTTATGCCTGTAGGAGCGCGAAGGTCACTTGAGGTGAGGAAAAAACAGGTGTTTTCAATGAGCACAGATACCATTCCATATAGACCAAAGAGGGCATCAAGACAACTTACTCTAAACCTCAAAGGACTGAACTCAGCCCACTTTACACACCAGAAAAGATTATTTACAACTGGTTAGAATTTGAAAAACAATTTATCGATGTCTCTCTGGAAGAGAATCAAGTGGATGCACAGCAGCAAGCAACACAGCACTCAAAATCGGCTACACCCCGTGAGAAAAATAAACTGCAAAATAAAGGCAGTGAGTGAGAGATAAATTCTTCGAGACTTCGTTCAGGGGCTGTCATTGAAGTTGTTTTGAGCATATATTAACACACAGAAGGATCGGACCTAAGGGAGGACACTCGTGGGTCTGAGTGTCTTCGTGAGCATGAGTCAGCAAATGCAGCCCTTGTCGAATAACACTGCCTTTTCCTGATTCCATGGACCGGAAATCTCCAAATGCAGACGACCCTTCCTACAGCGAACACATGCATGGGACAGCCACAGGATGCTACCCCATTGGAACGGCAAAAAAACATGAAAAGCCACCTCATCTTCTCATACCCTGGTGCTCGGGTTCAAGCTTTCAGCCGCTTTTCTGAAAATATACCCAATTGGGGAAGTCAGCACTTTCAAAACACTCTTACTTATAACTTGGAATTGGTTCCATGGATGAACTACAATGGGGAAGAATAAGAGACGATGGCTATATATTTGGACAGGAACATGGCGCTCTAATTTCCAATGCTGAACAAGAATTGACCCAAGTCTAAGCTTGCTCTCGGAAGGAGAATTGGGCTTGAAAATGTCCTGCTGCTTTGGGACCAGTTCCGAAAGTGGGAAGTTGAGCCGGGGATCTCAGGGAGCCTATAATTCATGGCCCTGCAGGATGGTAAAAGGCACGTAATGTGGAAAAATGACTTGGGTTGAACCAGAGAAAAGAACTTGAGAGCAAGGCAGAATTGCAAAACTGGGATTTCAAGAGGGAGAAGCGTCTTGCCTGGTAAGAACCTAGGATGTGGCAGTACTTCTTCAACCATGCCTTTGTCGAAAAACGGTGTATGCCTTTATCCTGAATATCTTTAGGATAAAGGCATACACCGTTTTTGGGCAACCAGGCAGGGGCTCGGTGCAAATCAACACTACATAGTGCTATCACTTTCCATCTAAACAAAGGGTCATCTACGAAAAGTGTAAAGACTAGAAATTCAGGGTAGCATGGAGGTAAATCGTACCCACATTTTGTGGATTCCAGGATGAACAATGGCAATCGGCACCCTGGCGAAGTCTATGGTGTATTCAAAAATAATGTAAGAAACAAAGCTACAGCACATAGGACACTTCCACTCAAGGACGTATATTTTCAAGGAAACCAAAGAACCTCAGGTCACAGGCAAC
This sequence comes from Kogia breviceps, assembly GCF_026419965.1. Classification (NCBI taxonomy): domain Eukaryota; kingdom Metazoa; phylum Chordata; class Mammalia; order Artiodactyla; family Physeteridae; genus Kogia; species Kogia breviceps. The sequence continues at coordinate 38,454,291 of NC_081329.1, forward strand.
CCAACGTTTACTGCTGCTCTCTTTACAAAAGCCTCGACGAGGATACAATCTAAATTTCCTTGAACAGAAACATGGATGAAGAATATGTGATTCTTATCTACAATGATATATTACTGAGCCAGGAAATCAATGAAATAACGTTACTTGCCGCCAAAGGAGTGTTCGTAGTTACAATCATTCTCAGTAAATTTAGTCACATAGAAAATAGTGGTTTATCAAAGATATGAGGTACAGGTGGAATACAAAATTGCGTCCCATGAATGAAATGGCAGACGAGAGAAAGCATCACACATTTAGCAAACACACTTATGCCTGTAGGAGCGCGAAGGTCACTTGAGGTGAGGAAAAAACAGGTGTTTTCAATGAGCACAGATACCATTCCATATAGACCAAAGAGGGCATCAAGACAACTTACTCTAAACCTCAAAGGACTGAACTCAGCCCACTTTACACACCAGAAAAGATTATTTACAACTGGTTAGAATTTGAAAAACAATTTATCGATGTCTCTCTGGAAGAGAATCAAGTGGATGCACAGCAGCAAGCAACACAGCACTGAAAATCGGCTACACCCCGTGAGAAAAATAAACTGCAAAATAAAGGCAGTGAGTGACAGATAAATTCTTCGAGACTTCGTTCAGGGGCTGTCATTGAAGTTGTTTTGAGCATATATTAACACACAGAAGGATCGGACCTAAGGGAGGACACTCGTGGGTCTGAGTGTCTTCGTGAGCATGAGTCAGCAAATGCAGCCCTTGTCGAATAACACTGCCTTTTCCTGATTCCATGGACCCGAAATCTCCAAATGCAGACGACCCTTCCTACAGCGAACACATGCATGGGACAGCCACAGGATGCTACCCCATTGGAACGGCAAAAAACATGAAAAGCCACCTCATCTTCTCATATCCTGGTGCTCGGGTTCAAGCTTTCAGCCGCTTTTCTGAAAATATACCCAATTGGGGAAGTCAGCACTTTCAAAACACTCTTACTTATAACTTGGAATTGGTTCCATGGATGAACTACATCGGGGAAGAATAAGAGACGATGGCTATATATGTGGACAGGAACATGGCGCTCTAATTTCCAATGCTGAACAAGAATTGACCCAAGTCTAAGCTTGCTCTCAGAAGGAGAATTGGGCTTGAAAATTTCCTGCTGCTTTGGGACCTGTTCCGACAGTGGGAAGTTGAGCCGGGGATCTCAGGGAGCCTATAATTCATGGCCCTACAGGATGGTAAAAGGCACGTAATGTGGAAAAATGACTTGGGTTGAACCAGAGAAAAGAACTTGAGAGCAAGGCAGAATTGCAAAACTGGGATTTCAAGAGGGAGAAGCGTCTCGCCTGGTAAGAACCTAGGATGTGGCAGTACTTCTTCAAACATGCCTTTGTCGAAAAAGGGTGTATGTCTTTATCCTGAATATCTTTAGGATAAAGGCATACACCGTTTTTGGGGAACCAGGCAGGGGCTCGGTGCAAATCAACACTACATAATGCTATCACTTCCCATCAAAACAAAGGGTCATGTACGAAAAGTGTAAAGACCAGAAATGCAGGGTAACGTGGAGGTAAATCGTACCCACATTTTGTGGACTGTGGGATGAACAATGGCAATCGGCACCCTGGCGAATTCTATGGTGTATTCGAAGATAAAGTAAGAAACAATGCTACAGCACATAGGACACTTCCACTCAAGGACGTATATTTTCAAGGAAACCAAAGAACCTCAGGTCACAGGCAACCCAACGTTTACTGCTGCTCTCTTTACAAAAGCCTCGACGAGGATACAATCTAAATTTCCTTGGACAGAAACATGGATGAAGAATATGTGATTCTTATCTACAATGATATATTACAGAGCCAGGAAATCAATGAAATAACGTCACTTGCACCACCGGAGTGTTCTTAGTTACAATCATTCTCAGTGAATTTAGTCACATAGAAAAAAGTGGTTTATCAAAGATATGAGGTACAGGTGGAATATAAAATTGCGTCCCTTGAACGAAATGGCAGACGACAGAGAGAATTACACATTTAGCAAACACACTTATGCCTGTAGGAGCGCAAAGGTCACATGAGGTGAGGAAAAACCAGGTGTTTTCAATGAGCACAGATACCATTCCACATAGACCAAGGAGGGAATCAAGACAACTTACTCTAAACCTCAAAGGACTGAACTCAGCCCAATTTACACACCAGAAAAGATTATTGACAACTGGTCAGAATTTGAAAAACAATTTATCTATGTCTCTCTGGAAGAGAATCTAGTGGATGCACAGCAGCAAGCAACACAGCACGGAAAATCGGCTACACCCGGTGAGAAAAATAAACTGCAAAATAAAGGCAGTGAGTGACAGATAAATTCTTCGAGACTTCGTTCAGGGGCTGTGATTGGAGTTGTTTTCAGCATATATTCACACACAGAAAGATGGGACCTAAGGGAGGACAATCGTGGGTCTGAGTGTCTTCGTGAGCATGAGTCAGCAAATGCTGCCCTTGTAGAATAACACTGCCTTGCCCTGATTCCATTGACCCGAAATCTCCAAATGTAGATGACCCTTCTACAGCGAACACATGCATGTGTCAGCCACAGGATGCTACCCCATTGGAATGGGATAAAACATGAAAAGGCACCTCATCTTCTCATATCCTGGTGCTCGGGTTCAAGCTTCCAGCCACTTTCCTGAAAATATCCCCACTTGGGGAAGTCAGCACTTTCAAAACCTTCTTTCTTATAGCTTGGAATTGTTTCCATGGATGAACTACAACGGGGAAGAATAAGACACGATGCCTATATATTTGGACAGGCATATGGTGCTCTAATTTCAACTGCTGAACAAGAATTGACCCAAGTCTAAGCTTGCTCTCAGAAGGAGAATAGGGCTTGAAAATTTCCCGCTGCTTTGTGACCAGTTCCAAAAGTGGGAAGTTGAGCAGGGGATCTCAGGGAGCCTATAATTCATGGGCCTGCAGGATGGTCAAAGACACCTAATGTGGACAAATGACTTGGGTTGAGCCAGAGAAAAGAACTTGAGAGCAAGGCAGAATTGCAAAAATGGGATTTCAAGAGGGAGACGCGTCTCGCCTGGTAAGAACCTAGAATGTGGCAGTACTTCTTCAACCATGACTTTGTCGAAAAACAGTGTATGCCTTTATCCTGAATATATTCCGAATAAAGGCATACACCGTTTTTGGGCAACCAGGCAGGGGCTCGGTCCAAATCAACACTACATAGTGCTATCACTTCCCATCTAAACAAAGGGTGTTGACGAAAAGTGTAAAGACTAGAAATTCAGGGTAGCATGGAGGTAAATCGTACCCACATTTGTGGATTGTGGGATGACCAATTGCAATCGGAACCCTGGCGAATTCTATTGTGTATTCAAAAATAATGTAAGAAACAAAGCTACAGCACATAGGACACTTCCACTCAAGGACGTATATTTTCAAGAAAACCAAAGAACCTCAGGTCACAGGCAACCCAACGTTTACTGCTGCTCTCTTTACAAAAGCCTCGACTAGGATACAATCTAAATTTCCTTGGACGGAAAACATGGATGGAGAATATGTGATTCTTATCTACAATGATATATTACTGAGCCAGGAAATCAATGAAATAACGTCACTTGCCGCCAAAGGAGTGTTCGTAGTTACAATCATTCTCAGTAAATTTAGTCACATAGAAAAAAGTGGTTTATCAAAGATATGAGGTACAGGTGGAATACAAAATTGCGTCCCATGAATGAAATGGCAGACGAGAGAAAGCATCACACATTTAGCAAACACACTTATGCCTGTAGGAGCGCGAAGGTCACTTGAGGTGAGGAAAAACCAGGTGTTTTCAATGAGCACAGATACCATTCCATATAGACCAAAGAGGGCATCAAGACAACTTACTCTAAACCTCAAAGGACTGAACTCAGCCCACTTTACACACCAGAAAAGATTATTTACAACTGGTTAGAATTTGAAAAACAATTTATCGATGTCTCTCTGGAAGAGAATCAAGTGGATGCACAGCAGCAAGCAACACAGCACTCAAAATCGGCTACACCCCGTGAGAAAAATAAACTGCAAAATAAAGGCAGTGAGTGAGAGATAAATTCTTCGAGACTTCGTTCAGGGGCTGTCATTGAAGTTGTTTTGAGCATATATTAACACACAGAATGATCGGACCTAAGGAAGGACACTCGTGGGTCTGAGTGTCTTCGTGAGCATGAGTCAGCAAATGCAGCCCTTGTAGAATAACACTGCCTTTTCCTGATTCCATGGACCCGAAATTTCCAAATGCAGACGACCCTTCCTACAGCGAACACATGCATGGGACAGCCACAGGATGCTACCCCATTGGAACGGCAAAAAAACATGAAAAGCCACCTCATCTTCTCATATCCTGGTGCTCGGGTTCAAGCTTTCAGCCGCTTTTCTGAAAATATACCCAATTGGGGAAGTCAGCACTTTCAAAACACTCTTACTTATAACTTGGAATTGGTTCCATGGATGAACTACAATGGGGAAGAATAAGAGACGATGGCTATATATTTGGACAGGCACATGGCGCTCTAATTTCCAATGCTGAACAAGAATTGACCCAAGTCTAAGCTTGCTCTCGGAAGGAGAATTGGGCTTGAAAATTTCCTGCTGCTTTGGGACCAGTTCCGAAAGTGGGAAGTTGAGCCGGGGATCTCAGGGAGCCTATAATTCATGGCCCTGCAGGATGGTAAAAGACACCTAATGTGGACAAATGACTTGGGTTGAGCCAGAGAAAAGAACTTGAGAGCAAGGCAGAATTGCAAAAATGGGATTTCAAGAGGGAGACGCGTCTCGCCTGGTAAGAACCTAGGATGTGGCAGTACTTCTTCAAACATGCCTTTGTCGAAAAAGGGTGTATACCTTTATCCTGAATATCTTTAGGATAAAGGCATACACCGTTTTTGGGCAACCAGGCAGGGGCTCTGTGCAAATCAACACTACATAATGCTATCACTTCCCATCCAAACAAAGGGTCATGTACGAAAAGTGTAAAGACCAGAAATGCAGGGTAACGTGGAGGTAAATCGTACCCACATTTTGTGGATTGTGGGATGACCAATTGCAATCGGCACCCTGGCGAATTCTATGGTGTATTCGAAGATAAAGTAAGAAACAATGCTACAGCACATAGGACACTTCCATTCAAGGACGTATATTTTCAGGAAAACCAAAGAACCTCAGGTCACAGGCAACCCAACGTTTACTGCTGCTCTCTTTACAAAAGCCTCGACTAGGATACAATCTAAATTTCCTTGGACGGAATACATGGATGGAGAATATGTGATTCTTATCTACAATGATATATTACAGAGCCAGGAAATCAATGAAATAACGTCACTTGGCGCCACCGGAGTGTTCTTAGTTACAATCATTCTCAGTGAATTTAGTCACATAGAAAAAAGTGGTTTATCAAAGATATGAGGTACAGGTGGAATATAAAATTGCATCCCTTGAACGAAATGGCAGATGACAGAGAGAATTACACATTTAGCAAACACACTTATGCCTGTAGGAGCGCAAAGGTCACATGAGGTGAGGAAAAACCAGGTGTTTTCAATGAGCACAGATACCATTCCATATAGACCAAGGAGGGAATCAAGACAACTTACTCTAAACCTCAAAGGACTGAACTCAGCCCACTTTACACACCAGAAAAGATTATTGACAACTGGTCAGAATTTGAAAAACAATTTATCTATGTCTCTCTGGAAGAGAATCTAGTGGATGCACAGCAGCAAGCAACACAGCACGGAAAATCGGCTACACCCGGTGAGAAAAATAAACTGCAAAATAAAGGCAGTGAGTGACAGATAAATTTTTCGAGACTTCGTTCAGGGGCTGTGATTGGAGTTGTTTTCAGCATATATTCACACACAGAAAGATGGGACCTAAGGGAGGACAATCGTGGGTCTGAGTGTCTTCGTGAGCATGAGTCAGCAAATGCAGCCCTTGTAGAATAACACTGCCTTGCCCTGATTCCATTGACCCGAAATCTCCAAATGTAGACGACCCTTCTACAGCAAACACATGCATGGGTCAGCCACAGGATGCTACCCCATTGGAACGGGAAAAAACATGAAAAGGCACCTCATCTTCTCATATCCTGGTACTCGGGTTCAAGCTTCCAGCCACTTTCCTGAAAATATCCCCACTTGGGGAAGTCAGCACTTTCAAAACCTTCTTTCTTATAGCTTGGAATTGGTTCCATGGATGAACTACAACGGGGAAGAATAAGACACGATACCTATATATTTGGACAGGCATATGTTGCTCTAATTTCAACTGCTGAACAAGAATTGACCCAAGTCTAAGCTTGCTCTCAGAAGGAGAATAGGGCTTGAAAATTTCCCGCTGATTTGTGACCAGTTCCAAAAGTGGGAAGTTGAGAAGGGTATCTCAGCGAGCCTATAATTCATGGGCCTGCAGGATGGTCAAAGACACCTAATGTGGACAAATGACTTGGGTTGAGCCAGAGAAAAGAACTTGAGAGCAAGGCAGAATTGCAAAAATGGGATTTCAAGAGGGAGACGCGTCTCGCCTGGTAAGAATCTAGAATGTGGCAGTACTTCTTCAACCATGCCTTTGTCGAAAAACGGTGAATGCCTTTATCCTGAATATATTCCGAATAAAGGCATACACCGTTTTTGGGCAACCAGGCAGGGGCTCGGTGCAAATCAACACTACATAGTGCTATCACTTCCCATCTAAACAAAGGGTCACCTACGAAAAGTGTAAAGACTAGAAATTCAGGGTAGCATGGAGGTAAATCGTACCCACATTTGTGGATTGTGGGATGACCAATTGCAATCGGAACCCTGGCGAATTCTATTGTGTATTCAAAAATAATGTAAGAAACAAAGCTACAGCACATAGGACACTTCCACTCAAGGACGTATATTTTCAAGAAAACCAAAGAACCTCAGGTCACAGGCAACCCAACGTTTACTGCTGCTCTCTTTACAAAAGCCTCGACTAGGATACAATCTAAATTTCCTTGTACGGAAAACATGGATGGAGAATATGTGATTCTTATCTACAATGATATATTACTGAGCCAGGAAATCAATGAAATAACGTCACTTGCCGCCAAAGGAGTGTTCGTAGTTACAATCATTCTCAGTAAATTTAGTCACATAGAAAAAAGTGGTTTATCAAAGATATGAGGTACAGGTGGAATACAAAATTGCGTCCCATGAATGAAATGGCAGACGAGAGAAAGCATCACACATTTAGCAAACACACTTATGCCTGTAGGAGCGCGAAGGTCACTTGAGGTGAGGAAAAACCAGGTGTTTTCAATGAGCACAGATACCATTCCATATAGACCAAAGAGGGCATCAAGACAACTTACTCTAAACCTCAAAGGACTGAACTCAGCCCACTTTACACACCAGAAAAGATTATTTACAACTGGTTAGAATTTGAAGAACAATTTATCGATGCCTCTCTGGAAGAGAATCAAGTGGATGCACAGCAGCAAGCAACACAGCACTGAAAATCGGCTACACCTCGTGAGAAAAATAAACTGCAAAATAAAGGCAGTGAGTGAGAGATAAATTCTTCGAGACTTCGTTCAGGGGCTGTCATTGAAGTTGTTTTGAGCATATATTAACACACAGAAGGATCGGACCTAAGGGAGGACACTCGTGGGTCTGAATGTCTTCGTGAGCATGAGTCAGCAAATGCAGCCCTTGTCGAATAACACTGCCTTTTCCTGATTCCATGGACCTGAAATCTCCAAATGCAGACGACCCTTCCTACAGCGAACACATGCATGGGACAGCCACAGGATGCTACCCCATTGGAACGGCAAAAAAACATGAAAAGCCACCTCATCTTCTCATATCCTGGTGCTCGGGTTCAAGCTTTCAGCCCCTTTTCTGAAAATATACCCAATTGGGGAAGTCAGCACTTTCAAAACACTTTTACTTATAACTTGGAATTGGTTCCATGGATGAAATACAATGGGGAAGAATAAGAGACGATGGCTATATATTTGGACAGGCACATGGCGCTCTAATTTCCAATGCTTAACAAGAATTGACCCAAGTCTAAGCTTGCTCTCGGAAGGAGAATTGGGTTTGAAAATTTCCTGCTGCTTTGGGACCAGTTCCGAAAGTGGGAAGTTGAGCAGGGGATCTCAGGGAGCCTATAATTCATGGCCCTGCAGGATGGTAAAAGGCACATAATGTGGATAAATGACTTGGGTTGAACCAGAGAAAAGAACTTGAGAGCAAGGCAGAATTGCAAAACTGGGATTCCAAGAGGGAGAAGCGTCTCGCCTGGTAAGAACCTAGGATGTGGCAGTACTTCTTCAAACATGCCTTTGTCGAAAAAGTGTGTATGCCTTTATCCTGAATATCTTTAGGATAAAGGCATACACCGTTTTGGGGCAACCAGGCAGGGGCTCTGTGCAAATCAACACTACATAATGCTATCACTTCCCATCAAAACAAAGGGTCATGTACGAAAAGTGTAAAGACCAGAAATGCAGGGTAACGTGGAGGTAAATCGTACCCACATTTTGTGGATTGTGGGATGACCAATTGCAATCGGCACCCTGGCGAATTCTATGGTGTATTCGAAGATAAAGTAAGAAACAATGCTACAGCACATAGGACACTTCCATTCAAGGACGTATATTTTCAGGAAAACCAAAGAACCTCAGGTCACAGGCAACCCAACGTTTACTGCTGCTCTCTTTACAAAAGCCTCGACTAGGATACAATCTAAATTTCCTTGGACGGAAAACATGGATGGAGAATATGTGATTCTTATCTACAATGATATATTACAGAGCCAGGAAATCAATGAAATAACGTCACTTGGCGCCACCGGAGTGTTCTTAGTTACAATCATTCTCAGTGAATTTAGTCACATAGAAAAAAGTGGTTTATCAAAGATATGAGGTACAGGTGGAATATAAAATTGCGTCCCTTGAACGAAATGGCAGACGACAGAGAGAATTACACATTTAGCAAACACACTTATGCTTGTAGGAGCGCAAAGGTCACATGAGGTGAGGAAAAACCAGGTGTTTTCAATGAGCACAGATACCATTCCATATAGACCAAGGAGGGAATCAAGACAACTTACTCTAAACCTCAAAGGACTGAACTCAGCCCACTTTACACACCAGAAAAGATTATTGACAACTGGTCAGAATTTGAAAAACAATTTATCTATGTCTCTCTGGAAGAGAATCTAGTGGATGCACAGCAGCAAGCAACACAGCACGGAAAATCGGCTACACCCGGTGAGAAAAATAAACTGCAAAATAAAGGCAGTGAGTGACAGATAAATTTTTCGAGACTTCGTTCAGGGGCTGTGATTGGAGTTGTTTTCAGCATATATTAACACACAGAAGGATCGGACCAAAGGGAGGACACTCGTGGGTCTGAGTGTCTTCGTGAGCATGAGTCAGCAAATGCAGCCCTTGTAGAATAACACTGCCTTGCCCTGATTCCATTGACCCGAAATCTCCAAATGTAGACGACCCTTCTACAGCAAACACATGCATGGGTCAGCCACAGGATGCTACCCCATTGGAACGGGAAAAAACATGAAAAGGCACCTCATCTTCTCATATCCTGGTGCTCGGGTTCAAGCTTCCAGCCACTTTCCTGAAAATATCCCCACTTGGGGAAGTCAGCACTTTCAAAACCTTCTTTCTTATAGCTTGGAATTGGTTCCATGGATGAACTACAACGGGGAAGAATAAGACACGATGCCTATATATTTGGACAGGCATATGGTGCTCTAATTTCAACTGCTGAACAAGAATTGACCCAAGTCTAAGCTTGCTCTCAGAAGGAGAATAGGGCTTGAAAATTTCCCGCTGATTTGTGACCAGTTCCAAAAGTGGGAAGTTGAGCAGGGGATCTCAGCGAGCCTATAATTCATGGGCCTGCAGGATGGTCAAAGACACCTAATGTGGACAAATGACTTGGGTTGAGCCAGAGAAAAGAACTTGAGAGCAAGGCAGAATTGCAAAAATGGGATTTCAAGAGGGAGACGCGTCTCGCCTGGTAAGAACCTAGAATGTGGCAGTACTTCTTCAACCATGCCTTTGTCGAAAAACGGTGTATGCCTTTATCCTGAATATATTCCGAATAAAGGCATACACCGTTTTTGGGCAACCAGGCAGGGGCTCGGTGCAAATCAACACTACATAGTGCTATCACTTCCCATCTAAACAAAGGGTCATCTACGGAAAGTGTAAAGACGAGAAATTCAGGGTAGCATGGAGGTAAATCGTACCCACATTTTGTGGATTCCAGGATGAACAATGGCAACCGGCACCCTGGCGAAGTCTATGGTGTATTCAAAAATAATGTAAGAAACAAAACTACAGCACGTAGGACACTTCCACTCAAGGACGTATATTTTCAAGGAAACCAAAGAACGTTAGGTCACAGGCAACCGAACGTTTACTGCTGCTCTCTTTACAAAAGCCTCGACTAGGATACAATCTAAATTTCCTTGGACGGAAACATGGATGAAGAATATGTGATTCTTATCTACAATGATATATTACTGAGCCAGGAAATCAATGAAATAACGTCACTTGCCGTCAAAGGAGTGTTCGTAGTTACAATCATTCTCAGTAAATTTAGTCACATAGAAAAAAGTGGTTTATCAAAGATATGAGGTACAGGTGGAATACAAAATTGCGTCCCATGAATGAAATGGCAGACGAGAGAAAGCATCACACATTTAGCAAACACACTTATGCCTGTAGGAGCTCGAAGGTCACTTGAGGTGAGGAAAAACCAGGTGTTTTCAATGAGCACAGATACCATTCCATATAGACCAAAGAGGGCATCAAGACAACTTACTCTAAACCTCAAAGGACTGAACTCAGCCCACTTTACACACCAGAAAAGATTATTTACAACTGGTTTGAATTTGAAAAACAATTTATCGATGTCTCTCTGGAAGAGAATCAAGTGGATGCACAGCAGCAAGCAACACAGCACTGAAAATCGGCTACACCCCGTGAGAAAAATAAAGTGAAAAATAAAGGCAGTGAGTGAGAGATAAATTCTTCGAGACTTCGTTCAGGGGCTGTCATTGAAGTTGTTTTGAGCATATATTAACACACAGAAGGATCGGACCTAAGGGAGGACACTCGTGGGTCTGAGTGTCTTCGTGAGCATGAGTCAGCAAATGCAGCCCTTGTCGAATAACACTGCCTTTTCCTGATTCCATGGACCCGAAATCTCCAAATGCAGACGACCCTTCCTACAGCGAACACATGCATGGGACAGCCACAGGATGCTACCCCATTGGAACGGCAAAAAAACATGAAAAGGCACCTCATCTTCTCATATCCTGGTGCTCGGGTTCAAGCTTTCAGCCGCTTTTCTGAAAATATACCCAATTGGGGAAGTCAGCACTTTCAAAACACTCTTACTTATAGCTTGGAATTGGTTCCATGGATGAACTACAACGGGGAAGAATAAGACACGATGCCTATATATTTGGACAGGCACATGGTGCTCTAATTTCAACTGCTGAACAAGAATTGACTCAAGTCTAAGCTTGCTCTCAGAAGGAGAATAGGGCTTTAAAATTTCCCGCTGATTTGTGACCAGTTCCGAAAGTGGGAAGTTGAGCAGGGCATGTCAGCGAGCCTATAATTCATGGGCCTGCAGGATGGGCAAAGACACCTAATGTGGACAAATGACTTGGGTTGAGCCAGAGAAAAGAACTTGAGAGCAAGGCAGAATTGCAAAAATGGGATTTCAAGAGGGAGAAGCGTCTCGCCTGGTAAGAACCTAGAATGTGGCAGTACTTCTTCAACCATGCCTTTGTCGAAAAACGGTGTATGCCTTTATCCTGAATATATTCCGAATAAAGGCATACACCGTTTTTGGGCAACCAGGCAGGGGCTCGGTGCAAATCAACACTACATAGTGCTATCACTTCCCATCTAAACAAAGGGTCATCTACGAAAATTGTAAAGACTAGAAATTCAGGGTAGCATGGAGGTAAATCGTACCCTCATTTTGTGGATTCCAGGATGAAAAATGGCAATCAGCACCCTGGCGAAGTCTATGGTGTATTCAAAAATAATGTAAGAAACAAAGCTACATCACATAGGACACTTCCACTCAAGGATGTATATTTTCAAGAAAACCAAAGAACCTCAGGTCACAGGCAACCCAACGTTTACTGCTTCTCTCTTTACAAAAGCCTCGACTAGGATACAATCTAAATTTCATTGGACGGAAAACATGGATGGAGAATATGTGATTCTTATCTACAATGATATATTACTGAGCCAGGAAATCAATGAAGTAACGTCACTTTCCGCCAAAGGAGTGTTCTTAGTTACAATCAATCTCAGTGAATTTAGTCAAATAGAAAAAAGGGGTTGATCAAATATATGAGGTACAGGTGGAATATAAAATTGCATCCCTTGAACGAAATGGCAGACGACAGAGAGAATTACACATTTAGGAAACACACTTATGCCTGTAGGAGCGCGAAGGTCACATGAGGTGAGGAAACACCAGGTGTTTTCAATGAGCACAGATACCATTCCATATAGACCAAAGAGGGAATCAAGACAACTTACTCTAAACCTCAAAGGACTCAACTCAGCCCACTTTACACACCAGAAAAGATTATTGACAACTGGTCAGAATTTGAAAAACAATTTATCGATGTCTCTCTGGAAGAGAATCAAGTGGATGCACAGCAGCAAGCAACACAGCACTGAAAATCGGCTACACCCGGTGAGAAAAATAAACTGCAAAATAAAGGCAGTGAGTGACAGATAAATTCTCGAGACTTCGTTCAGGGGCTGTGATTGGAGTTGTTTTCAGCATATATTCACACACAGAAAGATGGGACCTAAGGGAGGACACTCGTGGGTCTGAGTGTCTTCGTGAGCATGAGTCAGCAAATGCAGCCCTTGTCGAATAACACTGCCTTTTCCTGATTCCATGGACCCGAAATCTCCAAATGCAGACGACCCTTCTACAGCGAACACATGCATGGGTCAGCCACAGGATGCTACCCCATTGGAAAGGGAAAAAACATGAAAAGGCACCTGATCTTCTCATATCCTGGTGCTCGGGTTCAAGCTTCCAGCCACTTTCCTGAAAATATCCCCCCTTGGGGAAGTCAGCACTTTCAAAACCTTCTTTCTTATAGCTTGGAATTGGTTCCATGGATGAACTACAACGGGGAAGAATAAGACACGATGCCTATATATTTGGACAGACATATGGTGCTCTAATTTCAACTGCTGAACAAGAATTGACCCAAGTCTAAGCTTGCTCTCAGAAGGAGAATAGGGCTTGAAAATTTCCCACTGATTTGTGACCAGTAACAAAAGTGGGAAGTTGAGCAGGGGATCTCAGCGAGCATATAATTCATGGGCCTGCAGGATGGGCCAAGACACCTAATGTGGACAAATGACTTGGGTTGAGCCAGAGAAAAGAACTTGAGAGCAAGGCAGAATTGCAAAAATGGGATTTCAAGAGGGAGACGCGTCTCGCCTGGTAAGAAACTAGAATGTGGCAATACTTCTTCAACCATGCCTTTGTCGAAAAACGGTGTATGCCTTTATCCTGAATATATTCCGAATAAAGGCATACACCGTTTTGGGGCAACCAGGTAGGGGCTCGGTGCAAATCAACACTACATAGTGCTATCACTTCCCATCTAAACAAAGGGTCATCTACGAAAAGTGTAAAGACTAGAAATTCAGGGTAGCATGGAGGTAAATCGTACCCACATTTTGTGGATTCCAGGATGAACAATGGAAATCGGCACCCTGGCGAAGTCTATGGTGTATTCAAAAATAATGTAAGAAACAAAGCTACAGCACATAGGACACTTCCACTCAAGGACGTATATTTTCAAGAAAACCAAAGAACCTCAGGTCACAGGCATCCCAACGTTTCCTGCTGCTCTCTTTACAAAAGCCTCGACTAGGATACAATCTAAATTTCCTTGGACGGAAAACATGGATGGAGAATATGTGATTCTTATCTACAATGATATATTACTGAGCCAGGAAATCAATGAAATAACGCCACTTGCCGCCAAAGGAGTGTTCGTAGTTACAATCATTCTCAGTAAATTTAGTCACATAGAAAAAAGTGGTTTATCAAAGATATGAGGTACAGGTGGAATACAAAATTGCGTCCCATGAATGAAATGGCAGACGAGAGAAAGCATCACACATTTAGCAAACACACTTATGCCTGTAGGAGCGCGAAGGTCACTTGAGGTGAGGAAAAACCAGGTGTTTTCAATGAGCACAGATACCATTCCATATAGACCAAAGAGGGCATCAAGACAACTTACTCTAAACCTCAAAGGACTGAACTCAGCCCACTTTACACACCAGAAAAGATTATTTACAACTGGTTAGAATTTGAAAAACAATTTATCGATGTCTCTCTGGAAGAGAATCAAGTGGATGCACAGCAGCAAGCAACACAGCACGGAAAATCGGCTACACCCGGTGAGAAAAATAAACTGCAAAATAAAGGCAGTGATTGACAGATAAATTTTTCGACACTTCGTTCAGGGGCTGTGATTGGAGTTGTTTTCAGCATATATTCACACACAGAAAGATGGGACCTAAGGGAGGACACTCGTGGGTCTGAGTGTCTTCGTGAGCATGAGTCAGCAAATGCAGCCCTTGTCGAATAACACTGCCTTGCCCTGATTCCATTGACCCGAAATCTCCAAATGTAGACGACCCTTCTACAGCAAACACATGCATGGGTCAGCCACAGGATGCTACCCCATTGGAACGGGAATAAACATGAAAAGGCAGCTCATCGTCTCATATCCTGGTGCTCGGGTTCAAGCTTCAAGCCACTTTCCTGAAAATATCCCCACTTGGGGAAGTCAGCACTTTCAAAACCTTCTTTCTTATAGCTTGGAATTGGTTCCATGGATGAACTACAACGGGGAAGAATAAGACACGATGCCTATATATTTGGACAGGCATATGATGCTCTAATTTCAACTGCTGAACAAGAATTGACCCAAGTCTAAGCTTGCTCTCAGAAGGAGAATAGGGCTTGAAAATTTCCCGCTGATTTGTGACCAGTTCCAAAAGTGGGAAGTTGAGCAGGGGATCTCAGCGAGCCTATAATTCATGGGCCTGCAGGATGGTCAAAGACACCTAATGTGGACAAATGACTTGGGTTGAGCCAGAGAAAAGAACTTGAGAGCAAGGCAGAATTGCAAAAATGGGATTTCAAGAGGGAGACGCGTCTCGCCTGGTAAGAACCTAGAATGTGGCAGTACTTCTTCAACCATGCCTTTGTCGAAAAATGGTGTATGCCTTTATCCTGAATATCTTTAGGATAAAGGCAAACACCGTTTTTGGGCAACCAGGCAGGGGCTCGGTGCAAATCAACACTACATAATGCTATCACTTCCCATCAAGTCAAAGGGTCATGTACGAAAAGTGTAAAGACCAGAAATGCAGGGTAACGTGGAGGTAAATCGTACCCACATTTTGTGGATTGTGGGATGACCAATTGCAATCGGCACCCTGGCGAATTCTATGGTGTATTCGAAGATAAAGTAAGAAACAATGCTACAGCACATAGGACACTTCCATTCAAGGACGTATATTTTCAGGAAAACCAAAGAACCTCAGGTCACAGGCAACCCAACGTTTACTGCTGCTCTCTTTACAAAAGCCTCGACTAGGATACAATCTAAATTTCCTTGGACGGAAAACATGGATGGAGAATATGTGATTCTTATCTACAATGATATATTACAGAGCCAGGAAATCAATGAAATAACGTCACTTGGCGCCACCGGAGTGTTCGTAGTTACAATCATTCTCAGTGAATTTAGTCACATAGAAAAAAGTGGTTTATCAAAGATATGAGGTACAGGTGGAATATAAAATTGCGTCCCTTGAACGAAATGTCAGACGACAGAGAGAATTACACATTTAGCAAACACACTTATGCCTGTAGGAGCGCAAAGGTCACATGAGGTGAGGAAAAACCAGGTGTTTTCAATGAGCACAGATACCATTCCATATAGACCAAGGAGGGAATCAAGACAACTTACTCTAAACCTCAAAGGACTGAACTCAGCCCACTTTACACACCAGAAAAGATTATTGACAACTGGTCAGAATTTGAAAAACAATTTATCTATGTCTCTCTGGAAGAGAATCTAGTGGATGCACAGCAGCAAGCAACACAGCACGGAAAATCGGCTACACCCCGTGAGAAAAATAAACTGCAAAATAAAGGCAGTGAGTGACAGATAAATTTTTCGAGACTTCGTTCAGGGGCTGTGATTGGAGTTGTTTTCAGCATATATTCACACACAGAAAGATGGGACCTAAGGGAGGACAATCGTGGGTCTGAGTGTCTTCGTGAGCATGAGTCAGCAAATGCAGCCCTTGTAGAATAACACTGCCTTGCCCTGATTCCATTGACCCGAAATCTCCAAATGTAGACGACCCTTCTACAGCAAACACATGCATGGGTCAGCCACAGGATATACCCCATTGGAACGGGAAAAAACATGAAAAGGCACCTCATCTTCTCATATCCTGGTGCTCGGGTTCAAGCTTCCAGCCACTTTCCTGAAAATATCCCCACTTGGGGAAGTCAGCACTTTCAAAACCTTCTTTCTTATAGCTTGGAATTGGTTCCATGGATGAACTACAACGGGGAAGAATAAGACACGATGCCTATATATTTGGACAGGCATATGGTGCTCTAATTTCAACTGCTGAACAAGAATTGACCCAAGTCTAAGCTTGCTCTCAGAAGGAGAATAGGGCTTGAAAATTTCCCGCTGATTTGTGACCAGTTCCAAAAGTGGGAAGTTGAGCAGGGTATCTCAGCGAGCCTATAATTCATGGGCCTGCAGGATGGTCAAAGACACCTAATGTGGACAAATGACTTGGGTTGAGCCAGAGAAAAGAACTTGAGAGCAAGGCAGAATTGCAAAAATGGGATTTCAAGAGGGAGACGCGTCTCGCCTGGTAAGAACCTAGAATGTGGCAGTACTTCTTCAACCATGCCTTTGTCGAAAAACGGTGTATGCCTTTATCCTGAATATATTCCGAATAAAGGCATACACCGTTTTTGGGCAACCAGGCAGGGGCTCGGTGCAAATCAACACTACATAGTGCTATCACTTCCCATCTAAACAAAGGGTCATCTACGAAAAGTGTAAAGACTAGAAATTCAGGGTAGCATGGAGGTAAATCGTACCCACATTTTGTGGATTCCAGGATGAACAATGGCAATCGGCACCCTGGCGAAGTCTATGGTGTATTCAAAAATAATGTAAGAAACAAAGCTACAGCACATAGGACACTTCCACTCAAGGACGTATAATTTCAAGAAAACCAAAGAACCTCAGGTCACAGGCAACCCAACGTTTACTGCTGCTCTCTTTACAAAAACCTCGACTAGGATACAATCTAAATTTCCTTGGACGGAAAACATGGATGGAGAATATGTGATTCTTATATACAATGATATATTACTGAGCCAGGAAATCAATGAAATAACGTCACTTGCCGCCAAAGGAGTGTTCGTAGTTACAATCATTCTCAGTAAATTTAGTCACATAGAAAAAAGTGGTTTATCAAAGATATGAGGTACAGGTGGAATACAAAATTGCATCCCATGAATGAAATGGCAGACGAGAGAAAGCATCACACATTTAGCAAACACACTTATGCCTGTAGGAGCGCGAAGGTCACTTGAGGTGAGGAAAAACCAGGTGTTTTCAATGAGCACAGATACCATTCCATATAGACCAAAGAGGGCATCAAGACAACTTACTCTAAACCTCAAAGGACTGAACTCAGCCCACTTTACACACCAGAAAAGATTATTTACAACTGGTTAGAATTTGAAAAACAATTTATCGATGTCTCTCTGGAAGAGAATCAAGTGGATGCACAGCAGCAAGCAACACAGCACTCAAAATCGGCTACACCCCGTGAGAAAAATAAACTGCAAAATAAAGGCAGTGAGTGAGAGATAAATTCTTCGAGACTTCGTTCAGGGGCTGTCATTGAAGTTGTTTTGAGCATATATTAACACACAGAATGATCGGACCTAAGGAAGGACACTCGTGGGTCTGAGTGTCTTCGTGAGCATGAGTCAGCAAATGCAGCCCTTGTAGAATAACACTGCCTTTTCCTGATTCCATGGACCCGAAATTTCCAAATGCAGACGACCCTTCCTACAGCGAACACATGCATGGGACAGCCGCAGGATGCTACCCCATTGGAACGGCAAAAAAACATGAAAAGCCACCTCATCTTCTCATATCCTGGTGCTCGGGTTCAAGCTTTCAGCCGCTTTTCTGAAAATATACCCAATTGGGGAAGTCAGCACTTTCAAAACACTCTTACTTATAACTTGGAATTGGTTCCATGGATGAACTACAATGGGGAAGAATAAGAGACGATGGCTATATATTTGGACAGGCACATGGCGTTCTAATTTCCAATGCTGAACAAGAATTGACCCAAGTCTAAGCTTGCTCTCGGAAGGAGAATTGGGCTTGAAAATTTCCTGCTGCTTTGGGACCAGTTCCGAAAGTGGGAAGTTGAGCCGGGGATCTCAGGGAGCCTATAATTCATGGCCCTGCAGGATGGTAAAAGACACCTAATGTGGACAAATGACTTGGGTTGAGCCAGAGAAAAGAACTTGAGAGCAAGGCAGAATTGCAAAAATGGGATTTCAAGAGGGAGACGCGTCTCGCATGGTAAGAACCTAGGATGTGGCAGTACTTCTTCAAACATGCCTTTGTCGAAAAAGGGTGTATGCCTTTATCCTGAATATCTTTAGCATAAAGGCATACACCGTTTTGGGGCAACCAGGCAGGGGCTCTGTGCAAATCAACACTACATAATGCTATCACTTCCCATCCAAACAAAGGGTCATGTACGAAAAGTGTAAAGACCAGAAATGCAGGCTAACGTGGAGGTAAATCGTACCCACATTTTGTGGATTGTGGGATGACCAATTGCAATCGGCACCCTGGCGAATTCTATGGTGTATTCGAAGATAAAGTAAGAAACAATGCTACAGCACATAGGACACTTCCATTCAAGGACGTATATTTTCAGGAAAACCAAAGAACCTCAGGTCACAGGCAACCCAACGTTTACTGCTGCTCTCTTTACAAAAGCCTCGACAAGGATACAGTCTAAATTTCCTTGGACGGAATACATGGATGGAGAATATGTGATTCTTATCTACAATGATATATTACAGAGCCAGGAAATCAATGAAATAACGTCACTTGGCGCCACCGGAGTGTTCTTAGTTACAATCATTCTCAGTGAATTTAGTCACATAGAAAAAAGTGGTTTATCAAAGATATGAGGTACAGGTGGAATATAAAATTGCATCCCTTGAACGAAATGGCAGATGACAGAGAGAATTACACATTTAGAAAACACACTTATGCCTGCAGGAGCGCAAAGGTCACATGAGGTGAGGAAAAACCAGGTGTTTTCAATGAGCACAGATACCATTCCATATAGACCAAGGAGGGAATCAAGACAACTTACTCTAAACCTCAAAGGACTGAACTCAGCCCACTTTACACACCAGAAAAGATTATTGACAACTGGTCAGAATTTGAAAAACAATTTATCTATGTCTCTCTGGAAGAGAATCTAGTGGATGCACAGCAGCAAGCAACACAGCACGGAAAATCGGCTACACCCGGTGAGAAAAATAAACTGCAAAATAAAGGCAGTGAGTGAGAGATAAATTCTTCGAGACTTCGTTCAGGGGCTGTCATTGAAGTTGTTTTGAGCATATATTAACACACAGAAGGATCGGACCTAAGGGAGGACACTCGTGGGTCTGAATGTCTTCGTGAGCATGAGTCAGCAAATGCAGCCCTTGTCGAATAACACTGCCTTTTCCTGATTCCATGGACCTGAAATCTCCAAATGCAGACGACCCTTCCTACAGCGAACACATGCATGGGACAGCCACAGGATGCTACCCCATTGGAACGGCAAAAAAACATGAAAAGCCACCTCATCTTCTCATATCCTGGTGCTCGGGTTCAAGCTTTCAGCCCCTTTTCTGAAAATATACCCAATTGGGGAAGTCAGCACTTTCAAAACACTTTTACTTATAACTTGGAATTGGTTCCATGGATGAAATACAATGGGGAAGAATAAGAGACGATGGCTATATATTTGGACAGGCACATGGCGCTCTAATTTCCAATGCTGAACAAGAATTGACCCAAGTCTAAGCTTGCTCTCGGAAGGAGAATTGGGCTTGAAAATTTCCTGCTGCTTTGGGACCAGTTCCGAAAGTGGGAAGTTGAGCCGGGGATCTCAGGGAGCCTATAATTCATGGCCCTGCAGGATGGTAAAAGACACCTAATGTGGACAAATGACTTGGGTTGAGCCAGAGAAAAGAACTTGAGAGCAAGGCAGAATTGCAAAACTGGGATTCCAAGAGGGAGAAGCGTCTCGCCTGGTAAGAACCTAGGATGTGGCAGTACTTCTTCAAACATGCCTTTGTCGAAAAAGGGTGTATGCCTTTATCCTGAATATCTTTAGGATAAAGGCATACACCGTTTTGGGGCAACCAGGCAGGGGCTCTGTGCAAATCAACACTACATAATGCTATCACTTCCCATCCAAACAAAGGGTCATGTACGAAAAGTGTAAAGACCAGAAATGCAGGGTAACGTGGAGGTAAATCGTACCCACATTTTGTGGATTGTGGGATGACCAATTGCAATCGGCACCCTGGCGAATTCTATGGTGTATTCGAAGATAAAGTAAGAAACAATGCTACAGCACATGGGACACTTCCATTCAAGGACGTATATTTTCAGGAAAACCAAAGAACCTCAGGTCACAGGCAACCCAACGTTTACTGCTGCTCTCTTTACAAAAGCCTCGACTAGGATACAATCTAAATTTCCTTGGACGGAAAACATGGATGGAGAATATGTGATTCTTATCTACAATGATATATTACAGAGCCAGGAAATCAATGAAATAACGTCACTTGGCGCCACCGGAGTGTTCTTAGTTACAATCATTCTCAGTGAATTTAGTCACATAGAAAAAAGTGGTTTATCAAAGATATGAGGTACAGGTGGAATATAAAATTGCGTCCCTTGAACGAAATGGCAGAAGACAGAGAGAATTACACATTTAGCAAACACACTTATGCTTGTAGGAGCGCGAAGGTCACATGAGGTGAGGAAACACCAGGTGTTTTCAATGAGCACAGATACCATTCCATATAGACCAAGGAGGGAATCAAGACAACTTACTCTAAACCTCAAAGGACTGAACTCAGCCCACTTTACACACCAGAAAAGATTATTGACAACTGGTCAGAATTTGAAAAACAATTTATCTATGTCTCTCTGGAAGAGAATCTAGTGGATGCACAGCAGCAAGCAACACAGCACGGAAAATCGGCTACACCCGGTGAGAAAAATAAACTGCAAAATAAAGGCAGTGAGTGACAGATAAATTCTCGAGACTTCGTTCAGGGGCTGTGATTGGAGTTGTTTTCAGCATATATTCACACACAGAAAGATGGGACCTAAGGGAGGACAATCGTGGGTCTGAGTGTCTTCGTGAGCATGAGTCAGCAAATGCAGCCCTTGTAGAATAACACTGCCTTGCCCTGATTCCATTGACCCGAAATCTCCAAATGCAGACGACCCTTCTACAGCGAACACATGCATGGGTCAGCCACAGGATGCTACCCCATTGGAAAGGGAAAAAACATGAAAAGGCACCTGATCTTCTCATATCCTGGTGCTCGGGTTCAAGCTTCCAGCCACTTTCCTGAAAATATCCCCACTTGGGGAAGTCAGCACTTTCAAAACCTTCTTTCTTATAGCTTGGAATTGGTTCCATGGATGAACTACAACGGGGAAGAATAAGACACGATGCCTATATATTTGGACAGGCATATGGTGCTCTAATTTCAACTGCTGAACAAGAATTGACCCAAGTCTAAGCTTGCTCTCAGAAGGAGAATAGGGCTTGAAAATTTCCCACTGATTTGTGACCAGTAACAAAAGTGGGAAGTTGAGCAGGGGATCTCAGCGAGCATATAATTCATGGGCCTGCAGGATGGTCAAAGACACCTAATGTGGACAAATGACTTGGGTTGAGCCAGAGAAAAGAACTTGAGAGCAAGGCAGAATTGCAAAAATGGGATTTCAAGAGGGAGACGCGTCTCGCCTGGTAAGAAACTAGAATGTGGCAATACTTCTTCAACCATGCCTTTGTCGAAAAACGGTGTATGCCTTTATCCTGAATATATTCCGAATAAAGGCATACACCGTTTTTGGGCAACCAGGTAGGGGCTCGGTGCAAATCAACACTACATAGTGCTATCACTTCCCATCTAAACAAAGGGTCATCTACGAAAAGTGTAAAGACTAGAAATTCAGGGTAGCATGGAGGTAAATCGTACCCACATTTTGTGGATTCCAGGATGAACAATGGAAATCGGCACCCTGGCGAAGTCTATGGTGTATTCAAAAATAATGTAAGAAACAAAGCTACAGCACATAGGACACTTCCACTCAAGGACGTATATTTTCAAGAAAACCAAAGAACCTCAGGTCACAGGCATCCCAACGTTTCCTGCTGCTCTCTTTACAAAAGCCTCGAATAGGATACAATCTAAATTTCCTTGTACGGAAAACATGGATGGAGAATATGTGATTCTTATCTACAATGATATATTAGTGAGCCAGGAAATCAATGAAATAACGCCACTTGCCGCCAAAGGAGTGTTCGAAGTTACAATCATTCTCAGTAAATTTAGTCACTTAGAAAAAAGTGGTTTATCAAAGATATGAGGTACAGGTGGAATACAAAATTGCGTCCCATGAATGAAATGGCAGACGAGAGAAAGCATCACACATTTAGCAAACACACTTATGCCTGTAGGAGCGCGAAGGTCACTTGAGGTGAGGAAAAACCAGGTGTTTTCAATGAGCACAGATACCATTCCATATAGACCAAAGAGGGCATCAAGACAACTTACTCTAAACCTCAAAGGACTGAACTCAGCCCACTTTACACACAAGAAAAGATTATTTACAACTGGTTAGAATTTGAAAAACAATTTATCTATGTCTCTCTGGAAGAGAATCAAGTGGATGCACAGCAGCAAGCAACACAGCACGGAAAATCGGCTACACCCGGTGAGAAAAATAAACTGCAAAATAAAGGCAGTGAGTGACAGATAAATTTTTCGACACTTCATTCAGGGGCTGTGATTGGAGTTGTTTTCAGCATATATTCACACACAGAAAGATGGGACCTAAGGGAGGACACTCGTGGGTCTGAGTGCCTTCGTGAGCATGAGTCAGCAAATGCAGCCCTTGTCGAATAACACTGCCTTGCCCTGATTCCATTGACCCGAAATCTCCAAATGTAGACGACCCTTCTACAGCAAACACATGCATGGGTCAGCCACAGGATGCTACCCCATTGGAACGGCAAAAAAACATAAAAAGGCACCTCATCTTCTCATATCCTGGTACTCGGGTTCAAGCTTCCAGCCACTTTCCTGAAAATATCCCCACTTGGGGAAGTCAGCACTTTCAAAACCTTCTTTCTTATAGCTTGGAATTGGTTCCATGGATGAACTACAACGGGGAAGAATAAGACACGATGCCTATATATTTGGACAGGCATATGGTGCTCTAATTTCAACTGCTGAACAAGAATTGACCCAAGTCTAAGCTTGCTCTCAGAAGGAGAATAGGGCTTGAAAATTTCCCGCTGATTTGTGACCAGTTCCAAAAGTGGGAAGTTGAGCAGGGGATCTCAGCGAGCCTATAATTCATGGGCCTGCAGGATGGTCAAAGACACCTAATGTGGACAAATGACTTGGGTTGAGCCAGAGAAAAGAACTTGAGAGCAAGGCAGAATTGCAAAAATGGGATTTCAAGAGGGAGACGCGTCTCGCCTGGTAAGAACCTAGAATGTGGCAGTACTTCTTCAACCATGCCTTTGTCGAAAAATGGTGTATGCCTTTATCCTGAATATCTTTAGGATAAAGGCAAACACCGTTTTTGGGCAACCAGGCAGGGGCTCGGTGCAAATCAACACTACATAATGCTATCACTTCCCATCAAAACAAAGGGTCATGTACGAAAAGTGTAAAGACCAGAAATGCAGGGTAACGTGGAGGTAAATCGTACCCACATTTTGTGGATTGTGGGATGACCAATTGCAATCGGCACCCTGGCGAATTCTATGGTGTATTCGAAGATAAAGTAAGAAACAATGCTACAGCACATAGGACACTTCCATTCAAGGACGTATATTTTCAGGAAAACCAAAGAACCTCAGGTCACAGGCAACCCAACGTTTACTGCTGCTCTCTTTACAAAAGCCTCGACTAGGATACAATCTAAATTTCCTTGGACGGAATACATGGATGGAGAATATGTGATTCTTATCTACAATGATATATTACAGAGCCAGGAAATCAATGAAATAAAGTCACTTGGCGCCACCGGAGTGTTCTTAGTTACAATCATTCTCAGTGAATTTAGTCACATAGAAAAAAGTGCTTTATCAAAGATATGAGGTACAGGTGGAATATAAAATTGCGTCCCTTGAACGAAATGGCAGACGACAGAGAGAATTACACATTTAGCAAACACACTTATGCCTGTAGGAGCGCAAAGGTCACATGAGGTGAGGAAAAACCAGGTGTTTTCAATGAGCACAGATACCATTCCATATAGACCAAGGAGGGAATCAAGACAACTTACTCTAAACCTCAAAGGACTGAACTCAGCCCACTTTACACACCAGAAAAGATTATTGACAACTGGTTAGAATTTGAAAAACAATTTATCTATGTCTCTCTTTAAGAGAATCTAGTGGATGCACAGCAGCAAGCAACACAGCACGGAAAATCGGCTACACCCGGTGAGAAAAATAAACTGCAAAATAAAGGCAGTGAGTGACAGATAAATTCTTCGAGACTTCGTTCAGGGGCTGTGATTGGAGTTGTTTTCAGCATATATTCACACACAGAAAGATGGGACCTAAGGGAGGACAATCGTGGGTCTGAGTGTCTTCGTGAGCATGAGTCAGCAAATGCAGCCCTTGTAGAATAACACTGCCTTGCCCTGATTCCATTGACCCGAAATCTCCAAATGTAGACGACCCTTCTACAGCGAACACATGCATGGGTCAGCCACTGGATGCTATCCCATTGGAAAGGGAAAAAACATGAAAAGGCACCTCATCTTCTCATATCCTGGTGCTCGGGTTCAAGCTTCCAGCCACTTTCCTGAAAATATCCCCACTTGGGGAAGTCAGCACTTTCAAAACCTTCTTTCTTATAGCTTGGAATTGGTTCCATGGATGAACTACAACGGGGAAGAATAAGACACGATGCCTATATATTTGGACAGGCATATGGTGCTCTAATTTCAACTGCTGAACAAGAATTGACCCAAGTCTAAGCTTGCTCTCAGAAGGAGAATAGGGCTTGAAAATTTCCCGCTGATTTGTGACCAGTTCCGAAAGTGGGAAGTTGAGCAGGGGATCTCAGCGATCCTATAATTCATGGGCCTGCAGGATGGTCAAAGACACCTAATGTGGACAAA
Source organism: Kogia breviceps (assembly GCF_026419965.1). Lineage (NCBI taxonomy): Eukaryota > Metazoa > Chordata > Mammalia > Artiodactyla > Physeteridae > Kogia > Kogia breviceps. The sequence continues at coordinate 38,479,957 of NC_081329.1, forward strand.
TGACTTGGGTTGAGCCAGAGAAAAGAACTTGAGAGCAAGGCAGAATTGCAAAAATGGGATTTCAAGAGGGAGACGCGTCTCGCCTGGTAAGAAACTAGAATGTGGCAGTACTTCTTCAACCATGCCTTTGTCGAAAAACGGTGTATGCCTTTATCCTGAATATATTCCGAATAAAGGCATACACCGTTTTTGGGCAACCAGGCAGGGGCTCTGTCCAAATCAACAATACATAGTGCTATCACTTCCCATCTAAACAAAGTGTCATTTAGGAAAAGTGTGAAGACTAGAAATTCAGGGTAGCATGGAGGTAAATCGTACCCTCATTTTGTGGATTCCAGGATGAAAAATGGCAATCGGCACCCTGGCGAAGTCTATGGTGTATTCAAAAATAATGTAAGAAACAAAGCTACAGCACATAGGACACTTCCACTCAAGGACGTATATTTTCAAGAAAATCAAAGAACCTCAGGTCACAGGCAACCCAACGTTTACTGCTGCTCTCTTTACAAAAGCCTCGATTAGGATACAATCTAAATTTCCTTGGACGGAAAACATGGATGGAGAATATGTGATTCTTATCTACAATGATATATTACTGGGCCAGGAAATCAATGAAGTAACGTCACTTGCCACCAAAGGAGTGTTTGTAGTTACAATCATTCTCAGTAAATTTAGTCACATAGAAAAAAGTGGTTTATCAAAGATATGAGGTACAGGTGGAATACAAAATTGCGTCCCATGAATGAAATGGCAGACGAGAGAAAGCATCACACATTTAGCAAACACACTTATGCCTGTAGGAGCGCGAAGGTCACTTGAGGTGAGGAAAAACCAGGTGTTTTCAATGAGCACAGATACCATTCCATATAGACCAAAGAGGGAATCAAGACAACTTACTCTAAACCTCAAAGGACTGAACTCAGCCCACTTTACACACCAGAAAAGATTATTGACAACTGGTCAGAATTTGAAAAACAATTTATCGATGTCTCTCTGGAAGAGAATCAAGTGGATGCACAGCAGCAAGCAACACAGCACTGAAAATCGGCTACACCCCGTGAGAAAAATGAACTGCAAATTAAAGGCAGTGAGTGAGAGATAAATTCTTTGAGACTTCGTTCAGGGGCTGTCATTGAAGTTGTTTTGAGCATATATTAACACACAGAAGGATCGGACCTAAGGGAGGACACACGTGGGTCTGAGTGTCTTCGTGAGCATGAGTCAGCAAATGCAGCCCTTGTCGAATAACACTGCCTTTTCCTGATTCCATGGACCCGAAATCTCCAAATGCAGACGACCCTTCCTACAGCGAACACATGCATGGGACAGCCACAGGATGCTACCCCATTGGAACGGCAAAAAAACATGAAAAGCCACCTCATCTTCTCATATCCTGGTGCTCGGGTTCAAGCTTTCAGCCGCTTTTCTGAAAATATACCCAATTGGGGAAGTCAGCACTTTCAAAACACTCTTACTTATAGCTTGGAATTGGTTCCATGGATGAACTACAACGGGGAAGAATAAGACACGATGCCTATATATTTGGACAGGCATATGGTGCTCTAATTTCAACTGCTGAACAAGAATTGACTCAAGTCTAAGCTTGCTCTCAGAAGGAGAATAGGGCTTTAAAATTTCCCGCTGATTTGTGACCAGTTCCGAAAGTGGGAAGTTGAGCAGGGCATGTCAGCGAGCCTATAATTCATGGGCCTGCAGGATGGTCAAAGACACCTAATGTGGACAAATGACTTGGGTTGAGCCAGAGAAAAGAACTTGAGAGCAAGGCAGAATTGCAAAAATCGGATTTCAAGAGGGAGAAGCGTCTCGCCTGGTAAGAACCTAGAATGTGGCAGTACTTCTTCAACCATGCCTTTGTCGAAAAACGGTGTATGCCTTTATCCTGAATATATTCCGAATAAAGGCATACACCGTTTTTGGGCAACCAGGCAGGGGCTCGGTGCAAATCAACACTACATAGTGCTATCACTTCCCATCTAAACAAAGGGTCATCTACGAAAATTGTAAAGACTAGAAATTCAGGGTAGCATGGAGGTAAATCGTACCCTCATTTTGTGGATTCCAGGATGAAAAATGGCAATCGGCACCCTGGCGAAGTCTATGGTGTATTCAAAAATAATGTAAGAAACAAAGCTACATCACATAGGACACTTCCACTCAAGGATGTATATTTTCAAGAAAACCAAAGAACCTCAGGTCACAGGCAACCCAACGTTTACTGCTTCTCTCTTTACAAAAGCCTCGACTAGGATACAATCTAAATTTCATTGGACGGAAAACATGGATGGAGAATATGTGATTCTTATCTACAATGATATATTACTGAGCCAGGAAATCAATGAAGTAACGTCACTTTCCGCCAAAGGAGTGTTCTTAGTTACAATCATTCTCAGTGAATTTAGTCAAATAGAAAAAAGGGGTTGATCAAATATATGAGGTACAGGTGGAATATAAAATTGCATCCCTTGAACGAAATGGCAGACGACAGAGAGAATTACACATTTAGCAAACACACTTATGCCTGTAGGAGCGCGAAAGTCACATGAGGTGAGGAAAAACCAGGTGTTTTCAATGAGCACAGATACCATTCCATATAGACCAAGGAGGGAATCAAGACAACTTACTCTAAACCTCAAAGGACTGAACTCAGCCCACTTTACACACCAGAAAAGATTATTGACAACTGGTCAGAATTTGAAAAACAATTTATCGATGTCTCTCTGGAAGAGAATCAAGTGGATGCACAGCAGCAAGCAACACAGCACTGAAAATCGGCTACACCCGGTGAGAAAAATAAACTGCAAAATAAAGGCAGTGAGTGACAGATAAATTCTCGAGACTTCGTTCAGGGGCTGTGATTGGAGTTGTTTTCAGCATATATTCACACACAGAAAGATGGGACCTAAGGGAGGGCACTCGTGGGTCTGAGTGTCTTCGTGAGCATGAGTCAGCAAATGCAGCCCTTGTCGAATAACACTGCCTTTTCCTGATTCCATGGACCCGAAATCTCCAAATGCAGACGACCCTTCTACAGCGAACACATGCATGGGTCAGCCACAGGATGCTACCCCATTGGAAAGGGAAAAAACATGAAAAGGCACCTCATCTTCTCATATCCTGGTGCTCGGGTTCAAGCTTCCAGCCACTTTCCTGAAAATATCCCCACTTGGGGAAGTCAGCACTTTCAAAACCTTCTTTCTTATAGCTTGGAATTGGTTCCATGGATGAACTACAACGGGGAAGAATAAGACACGATGCCTATATATTTGGACAGACATATGGTGCTCTAATTTCAACTGCTGAACAAGAATTGACCCAACTCTAAGCTTGCTCTCAGAAGGAGAATAGGGCTTGAAAATTTCCCGCTGACTTGTGACCAGTAAAAAAAGTGGGAAGTTGAGCAGGGGATCTCAGCGAGCATATAATTCATGGGCCTGCAGGATGGGCCAAGACACCTAATGTGGACAAATGACTTGGGTTGAGCCAGAGAAAAGAACTTGAGAGCAAGGCAGAATTGCAAAAATGGGATTTCAAGAGGGAGACGCGTCTCGCCTGGTAAGAAACTAGAATGTGGCAATACTTCTTCAACCATGCCTTTGTCGAAAAACAGTGTATGCCTTTATCCTGAATATATTCCGAATAAAGGCATACACCGTTTTTGGGCAACCAGGTAGGGGCTCGGTGCAAATCAACACTACATAGTGCTATCACTTCCCATCTAAACAAAGGGTCATCTACGAAAAGTGTAAAGACTAGAAATTCAGGGTAGCATGGAGGTAAATCGTACCCACATTTTCTGGATTCCAGGATGAAAAATGGCTATCAGCACCCTGGCGAAGACTATGGTGTATTCAAAAATAATGTAAGAAACAAAGCTACAGCACATAGGACACTTCCACTCAAGGACGTATATTTTCAAGAAAACCAAAGAACCTCAGGTCACAGGCATCCCAACGTTTCCTGCTGCTCTCTTTACAAAAGCCTCGACTAGGATACAATCTAAATTTCCTTGGACGGAAAACATGGATGGAGAATATGTGATTCTTATCTACAATGATATATTACTGAGCCAGGAAATCAATGAAATAACGCCACATGCCGCCAAAGGAGTGTTCGTAGTTACAATCATTCTCAGTAAATTTAGTCACATAGAAAAAAGTGGTTTATCAAAGATATGAGGTACAGGTGGAATACAAAATTGCGTCCAATGCATGAAATGGCAGAGGAGAGAAAGCATCACACATTTAGCAAACACACTTATGCCTGTAGGAGCGCGAAGGTCACTTGAGGTGAGGAAAAACCAGGTGTTTTCAATGAGCACAGATACCATTCCATATAGACCAAAGAGGGCATCAAGACAACTTACTCTAAACCTCAAAGGACTGAACTCAGCCCACTTTACACACCAGAAAAGATTATTTACAACTGGTTAGAATTTGAAAAACAATTTATCTATGTCTCTCTGGAAGAGAATCTAGTGGATGCACAGCAGCAAGCAACACAGCACGGAAAATCGGCTACACCCGGTGAGAAAAATAAACTGCAAAATAAAGGCAGTGAGTGACAGATAAATTCTTCGAGACTTCGTTCAGGGGCTGTGATTGGAGTTGTTTTCAGCATATATTCACACACAGAAAGATGGGACCTAAGGGAGGACAATCGTGGGTCTGAGTGTCTTCGTGAGCATGAGTCAGCAAATGCAGCCCTTGTAGAATAACACTGCCTTGCCCTGATTCCATTGACCCGAAATCTCCAAATGTAGACGACCCTTCTACAGCAAACACATGCATGGGTCAGCCACAGGATGCTACCCCATTGGAACGGGAATAAACATGAAAAGGCAGCTCATCGTCTCATATCCTGGTGCTCGGGTTCAAGCTTCCAGCCACTTTCCTGAAAATATCCCCACTTGGGGAAGTCAGCACTTTCAAAACCTTCTTTCTTATAGCTTGGAATTGGTTCCATGGATGAACTACAACGGGGAAGAATGAGACACGATGCCTATATATTTGGACAGGCATATGGTGCTCTAATTTCAACTGCTGAACAAGAATTGACCCAAGTCTAAGCTTGCTCTCAGAAGGAGAATAGGGCTTGAAAATTTCCCTCTGATTTGTGACCAGTTCCAAAAGTGGGAAGTTGAGCAGGGGATCTCAGCGAGCCTATAATTCATGGGCCTGCAGGATGGTCAAAGACACCTAATGTGGACAAATGACTTGGGTTGAGCCAGAGAAAAGAACTTGAGAGCAAGGCAGAATTGCAAAAATGGGATTTCAAGAGGGAGACGCGTCTCGCCTGGTAAGAACCTAGAATGTGGCAGTACTTCTTCAACCATGCCTTTGTCGAAAAACGGTGTATGCCTTTATCCTGAATATATTCCGAATAAAGGCATACACCGTTTTTGGGCAACCAGGTAGGGGCTCGGTGCAAATCAACACTACATAATGCTATCACTTCCCATCAAAACAAAGGGTCATGTACGAAAAGTGTAAAGACCTGAAATGCAGGGTAACGTGGAGGTAAATCGTACCCACATTTTGTGGATTGTGGGATGACCAATTGCAATCGGCACCCTGGCGAATTCTATGGTGTATTCGAAGATAAAGTAAGAAACAATGCTACAGCACATAGGACACTTCCATTCAAGGACGTATATTTTCAGGAAAACCAAAGAACCTCAGGTCACAGGCAACCCAACGTTTACTGCTGCTCTCTTTACAAAAGCCTCGACTAGCATACAATATAAATTTCCTTGGACGGAATACATGGATGGAGAATATGTGCTTCTTATCTACAATGATATATTACAGAGCCAGGAAATGAATGAAATAACGTCACTTGGCGCCACCGGAGTGTTCTTAGTTACAATCATTCTCAGTGAATTTAGTCACATAGAAAAAAGTGGTTTATCAAAGATATGAGGTACAGGTGGAATATAAAATTGCGTCCCTTGAACGAAATGGCAGACGACAGAGAGAATTACACATTTAGCAAACACACTTATGCCTGTGGGAGCGCAAAGGTCACATGAGGTGAGGAAAAACCAGGTGTTTTCAATGAGCACAAATACCATTCCATATAGACCAAGGAGGGAATCAAGACAACTTACTCTAAACCTCAAAGGACTGAACTCAGCCCACTTTACACACCAGAAAAGATTATTTACAACTGGTCAGAATTTGAAAAACAATTTATCGATGTCTCTGTGGAAGAGAATCTAGTGGATGCACAGCAGCAAGCAACACAGCACGGAAAATCGGCTACACCCGGTGAGAAAAATAAACTGCAAAATAAAGGCAGTGAGTGACAGATAAATTCTTCGAGACTTCGTTCAGGGGCTGTGATTGGAGTTGTTTTCAGCATATATTCACACACAGAAAGATGGGACCTAAGGGAGGACAATCGTGGTTCTGAGTGTCTTCGTGAGCATGAGTCAGCAAATGCAGCCCTTGTAGAATAACACTGCCTAGCCCTGATTCCATTGACCCGAAATCTCCAAATGTAGACGACCCTTCTACAGCGAACACATGCATGGGTCAGCGACAGGATGCTATCCCATTGGAAAGGGAAAAAACATGAAAAGGCACCTCATCTTCTCATATCGTGGTGCTCGGGTTCAAGCTTCCAGTCACTTTCCTGAAAATATCCCCACTTGGGGAAGTCAGCACTTTCAAAACCTTCTTTCTTATAGCTTGGAATTGGTTCCATGGATGAAATACAACGGGGAAGAATAAGACAAGATGCCTATATATTTGGACAGACATATGGTGCTCTAATTTCAACTGCTGAACAAGAATTGAACCAAGTCTAAGCTTGCTCTCAGAAGGAGAATAGGGCTTGAAAATTTCCCGCTGATTTGTGACCAGTTCCAAAAGTGGGATGTTGAGCAGGTGATCTCAGCGAGCCTATAATTCATGGGCCTGCAGGATGGTCAAAGACACCTAATGTGGACAAATGACTTGGGTTGAACCAGAGAAAAGAACTTGAGAGCAAGGCAGAATTGCAAAAATGGGATTTCAAGAGGGAGACGCGTCTCGCCTGGTAAGACCCTAGAATGTGGCAGTACTTCTTCAACCATGCCTTTGTCGAAAAACGGTGTATGCCTTTATCCTGAATATATTCCGAATAAAGGCATACACCGTTTTTGGGCAACCAGGCAAGGGCTCGGTGCAAATCAACACTACATAGTGCTATCACGTCCCATCTAAACAAAGGGTCATCTACGAAAAGTGTAAAGACGAGAAATTCAGGGTAGCATGGAGGTAAATCGTACCCACATTTTGTGGATTCCAGGATGAACAATGGCAATCGGCACCGTGGCGAAGTCTATGGTGTATTCAAAAATAATGTAAGAAACAAAGCTACAGCACATAGGACACTTCCACTCAAGGACGTATATTTTCAAGAAAACCAAAGAACCTCAGGTCACAGGCAACCCAACGTTTACTGCTGCTCTCTTTACAAAAGCCTCGACTAGGATACAATCTAAATTTCCTTGGACGGAAAACATGGATGGAGAATATGTGATTCTTATCTACAATGATATATTACTGAGCCAGGAAATCAATGAAATAACATCACTTGCCGCCAAAGGAGTGGTCGTAGTTACAATCATTCTCAGTAAATTTAGTCACATAGAAAAAAGTGGTTTATCAAAGATATGAGGTACAGGTGGAATACAAAATTGCATCCCATGAATGAAATGGCAGGCGAGAGAAAGCATCACACATTTAGCAAACACACTTATGCCTGTAGGAGCGCGAAGGTCACTTGAGGTGAGGAAAAACCAGATGTTTTCAATGAGCACAGATACCATTCCATATAGACCAAAGAGGGCATCAAGACAACTTACTCTAAACCTCAAAGGACTGAACTCAGCCCACTTTACACACCAGAAAAGATTATTTACAACTGGTTAGAATTTGAAAAACAATTTATCGATGTCTCTCTGGAAGAGAATCAAGTGGATGCACAGCAGCAAGCAACACAGCACTCAAAATCGGCTACACCCCGTGAGAAAAATAAACTGCAAAATAAAGGCAGTGAGTGAGAGATAAGTTCTTCGAGACTTCGTTCAGGGGCTGTCATTGAAGTTGTTTTGAGCATATATTAACACACAGAAGGATCGGACCTAAGGGAGGACACTCGTGGGTTTGAGTGTCTTCGTGAGCATGAGTCAGCAAATGCAGCCCTTGTCGAATAACACTGCCTTTTCCTGATTCCATGGACCCAAAATTTCCAAAGGCAGACGACCCTTCCTACAGCGAACACATGCATGGGACAGCCACAGGATGCTACTCCATTGGAACGGCAAAAAAACATGAAAAGCCACCTCATCTTCTCATATCCTGTTGCTCGGGTTCAAGCTTTCTACCGCTTTTCTGAAAATATACCCAATTGGGGATGTCAGCACTTTCAAAACACTCTTACTTATAACTTGGAATTGGTTCCATGGATGAACTACAATGGGGAAGAATAAGAGACGATGGCTATATATTTGGACAGGCACATGGCGCTCTAATTTCCAATGCTGAACAAGAATTGACCCAAGTCTAAGCTTGCTCTCGGAAGGAGAATTGGACTTGAAAATTCCCTGCTGCTTTGGGACCAGTTCCGAAAGTGGGAAGTTGAGCCGGGGATCTCAGGGAGCCTATAATTCATGGCCCTGCAGGATGGTAAAAGGCACGTAATGTGGAAAAATGACTTGGGTTGAACCAGAGAAAAGAACTTCAGAGCAAGGCAGAATTGCAAAACTGGGATTTCAAGAGGGAGAAGCGTCTCGCCTGGTAAGAACCTAGGATGTGGCAGTACTTCTTCAAACATGCCTTTGTCGAAAAAGGGTGTATGCCTTTATCCTGAATATCTTTAGGATAAAGGCATACACCGTTTTTGGGCAACCAGGCAGGGGCTCTGTGCAAATCAACACTACATAATGCTATCACTTCCCATCAAAACAAAGGGTCATGTACGAAAAGTGTAAAGACCAGAAATGCAGGGTAACGTGGAGGTAAATCGTACCCACATTTTGTGGATTGTGGGATGACCAATTGCAATCGGCACCCTGGCGAATTCTATGGTGTATTCGAAGATAAAGTAAGAAACAATGCTACAGCACATAGGACACTTCCATTCAAGGACGTATATTTTCAGGAAAACCAAAGAACCTCAGGTCACAGGCAACCCAACGTTTACTGCTGCTCTCTATACAAAAGCCTCGACTAGGATACAATATAAATTTCCTTGGACAGAATACATGGATGGAGAATATGTGCTTCTTATCTACAATGATATATTACAGAGCCAGGAAATCAATGAAATAACGTCACTTGGCGCCACCAGAGTGTTCTTAGTTACAATCATTCTCAGTGAATTTAGTCACATAGAAAAAAGTGGTTTATCAAAGATATGAGGTACAGGTGGAATATAAAATTGCGTCCCTTGAACGAAATGGCAGACGACAGAGAGAATTACACATTTAGCAAACACACTTATGCCTGTAGGAGCCCAAAGGTCACATGAGGTGAGGAAAAACCAGGTGTTTACAATGAGCACAGATACCATTCCATATAGACCAAGGAGGGAATCAAGACAACTTACTCTAAACCTCAAAGGACTGAACTCAGCCCACTTTACACACCAGAAAAGATTATTGACAACTGGTCAGAATTTGAAAAACAATTTATCTATGTCTCTCTGGAAGAGAATCTAGTGGATGCACAGCAGCAAGCAACACAGCACGGAAAATCGGCTACACCCGGTGAGAAAAATAAACTGCAAAATAAAGGCAGTGAGTGACAGATAAATTTTTCGAGACTTCGTTCAGGGGCTGTGATTGGAGTTGTTTTCAGCACATATTCACACACAGAAAGATGGGACCTAAGGGAGGACAATCGTGGGTCTGAGTGTCTTCGTGAGCATGAGTCAGCAAATGCAGCCCTTGTAGAATAACACTGCCTTGCCCTGATTCCATTGACCCGAAATCTCCAAATGTAGACGACCCTTCTACAGCAAACACATGCATGGGTCAGCCACAGGATGCTACCCCATTGGAACGGGAAAAAACATGAAAAGGCACCTCATCTTCTCATATCCTGGTGCTCGGGTTCAAGCTTCCAGCCACTTTCATGAAAATATCCCCACTTGCGGAAGTCAGCACTTTCAAAACCTTCTTTCTTATAGCTTGGAATTGGTTCCATGGATGAACTACAACGGGGAAGAATAAGACACGATGCCTATATATTTGGACAGGCATATGGTGCTCTAATTTCAACTGCTGAACAAGAATTGACCCAAGTCTAAGCTTGCTCTCAGAAGGAGAATAGGGCTTGAAAATTTCCCGCTGATTTGTGACCAGTAACAAAATTGGGAAGTTGAGCAGGGGATCTCAGCGAGCCTATAATTCATGGGCCTGCAGGATGGTCAAAGACACCTAATGTGGACAAATGACTTGGGTTGAGCCAGAGAAAAGAACTTGAGAGCAAGGCAGAATTGCAAAAATGGGATTTCAAGAGGGAGAAGCGTCTCGCCTGGTAAGAACCTAGAATGTGGCAGTACTTCTTCAACCATGCCTTTGTCGAAAAACGGTGTATGCCTTTATCCTGAATATATTCCGAATAAAGGCATACACCGTTTTTGGGCAACCAGGCAGGGGCTCGGTGCAAATCAACACTACATAGTGCTATCACTTCCCATCTAAACAAAGGGTCATCTACGAAAATTGTAAAGACTAGAAATTCAGGGTAGCATGGAGGTAAATCGTACCCTCATTTTGTGGATTCCAGGATGAAAAATGGCAATCGGCACCCTGGCGAAGTCTATGGTGTATTCAAAAATAATGTAAGAAACAAAGCTACATCACATAGGACACTTCCACTCAAGGATGTATATTTTCAAGAAAACCAAAGAACCTCAGGTCACAGGCAACCCAACGTTTACTGCTTCTCTCTTTACAAAAGCCTCGACTAGGATACAATCTAAATTTCATTGGACGGAAAACATGGATGGAGAATATGTGATTCTTATCTACAATGATATATTACTGAGCCAGGAAATCAATGAAGTAACGTCACTTTCCGCCAAAGGAGTGTTCTTAGTTACAATCATTCTCAGTGAATTTAGTCAAATAGAAAAAAGGGGTTGATCAAAGATATGAGGTACAGGTGGAATATAAAATTGCATCCCTTGAACGAAATGGCAGACGACAGAGAGAATTACACATTTAGCAAACACACTTATGCCTGTAGGAGCGCGAAAGTCACATGAGGTGAGGAAAAACCAGGTGTTTTCAATGAGCACAGATACCATTCCATATAGACCAAGGAGGGAATCAAGACAACTTACTCTAAACCTCAAAGGACTGAACTCAGCCCACTTTACACACCAGAAAAGATTATTGACAACTGGTCAGAATTTGAAAAACAATTTATCGATGTCTCTCTGGAAGAGAATCAAGTGGATGCACAGCAGCAAGCAACACAGCACTGAAAATCGGCTACACCCGGTGAGAAAAATAAACTGCAAAATAAAGGCAGTGAGTGACAGATAAATTCTCGAGACTTCGTTCAGGGGCTGTGATTGGAGTTGTTTTCAGCATATATTCACACACAGAAAGATGGGACCTAAGGGAGGACACTCGTGGGTCTGAGTGTCTTCGTGAGCATGAGTCAGCAAATGCAGCCCTTGTCGAATAACACTGCCTTTTCCTGATTCCATGGACCCGAAATCTCCAAATGCAGACGACCCTTCTACAGCGAACACATGCATGGGTCAGCCACAGGATGCTACCCCATTGGAAAGGGAAAAAACATGAAAAGGCACCTCATCTTCTCATATCCTGGTGCTCGGGTTCAAGCTTCCAGCCACTTTCCTGAAAATATCCCCACTTGGGGAAGTCAGCACTTTCAAAACCTTCTTTCTTATAGCTTGGAATTGGTTCCATGGATGAACTACAACGGGGAAGAATAAGACACGATGCCTATATATTTGGACAGACATATGGTGCTCTAATTTCAACTGCTGAACAAGAATTGACCCAACTCTAAGCTTGCTCTCAGAAGGAGAATAGGGCTTGAAAATTTCCCGCTGACTTGTGACCAGTAAAAAAAGTGGGAAGTTGAGCAGGGGATCTCAGCGAGCATATAATTCATGGGCCTGCAGGATGGGCCAAGACACCTAATGTGGACAAATGACTTGGGTTGAGCCAGAGAAAAGAACTTGAGAGCAAGGCAGAATTGCAAAAATGGGATTTCAAGAGAGAGACGCGTCTCGCCTGGTAAGAAACTAGAATGTGGCAATACTTCTTCAACCATGCCTTTGTCGAAAAACGGTGTATGCCTTTATCCTGAATATATTCCGAATAAAGGCATACACCGTTTTTGGGCAACCAGGTAGGGGCTCGGTGCAAATCAACACTACATAGTGCTATCACTTCCCATCTAAACAAAGGGTCATCTACGAAAAGTGTAAAGACTAGAAATTCAGGGTAGCATGGAGGTAAATCGTACCCACATTTTCTGGATTCCAGGATGAAAAATGGCTATCAGCACCCTGGCGAAGACTATGGTGTATTCAAAAATAATGTAAGAAACAAAGCTACAGCACATAGGACACTTCCACTCAAGGACGTATATTTTCAAGAAAACCAAAGAACCTCAGGTCACAGGCATCCCAACGTTTCCTGCTGCTCTCTTTACAAAAGCCTCGACTAGGATACAATCTAAATTTCCTTGGACGGAAAACATGGATGGAGAATATGTGATTCTTATCTACAATGATATATTACTGAGCCAGGAAATCAATGAAATAACGCCACATGCCGCCAAAGGAGTGTTCGTAGTTACAATCATTCTCAGTAAATTTAGTCACATAGAAAAAAGTGGTTTATCAAAGATATGAGGTACAGGTGGAATACAAAATTGCGTCCAATGCATGAAATGGCAGAGGAGAGAAAGCATCACACATTTAGCAAACACACTTATGCCTGTAGGAGCGCGAAGGTCACTTGAGGTGAGGAAAAACCAGGTGTTTTCAATGAGCACAGATACCATTCCATATAGACCAAAGAGGGCATCAAGACAACTTACTCTAAACCTCAAAGGACTGAACTCAGCCCACTTTACACACCAGAAAAGATTATTTACAACTGGTTAGAATTTGAAAAACAATTTATCTATGTCTCTCTGGAAGAGAATCTAGTGGATGCACAGCAGCAAGCAACACAGCACGGAAAATCGGCTACACCCGGTGAGAAAAATAAACTGCAAAATAAAGGCAGTGAGTGACAGATAAATTCTTCGAGACTTCGTTCAGGGGCTGTGATTGGAGTTGTTTTCAGCATATATTCACACACAGAAAGATGGGACCTAAGGGAGGACAATCGTGGGTCTGAGTGTCTTCGTGAGCATGAGTCAGCAAATGCAGCCCTTGTAGAATAACACTGCCTTGCCCTGATTCCATTGACCCGAAATCTCGAAATGTAGACGACCCTTCTACAGCGAACACATGCATGGGTCAGGCACAGGATGCTATCTCATTGGAAAGGGAAAAAACATGAAAAGGCACCTCATCTTCTCATATCCTGGTGCTCGGGTTCAAGCTTCCAGCCACTTTCCTGAAAATATCCCCACTTGGGGAAGTCAGCACTTTCAAAACCTTCTTTCTTATAGCTTGGAATTGGTTCCATGGATGAACTACAACGGGGAAGAATAAGACACGATGCCTATATATTTGGACAGGCATATGGTGCTCTAATTTCAACTGCTGAACAAGAATTGACCCAAGTCTAAGCTTGCTCTCAGAAGGAGAATAGGGCTTGAAAATTTCCCGCTGATTTGTGACCAGTTCCGAAAGTGGGAAGTTGAGCAGGGGATCTCAGCGATCCTATAATTCATGGGCCTGCAGGATGGTCAAAGACACCTAATGTGGACAAATGACTTGGGTTGAGCCAGAGAAAAGAACTTGAGAGCAAGGCAGAATTGCAAAAATGGGATTTCAAGAGGGAGACGCGTCTCGCCTGGTAAGAAACTAGAATGTGGCAGTACTTCTTCAACCATGCCTTTGTCGAAAAACGGTGTATGCCTTTATCCTGAATATATTCCGAATAAAGGCATACACCGTTTTTGGGCAACCAGGCAGGGGCTCGGTGCAAATCAACACTACATAGTGCTATCACTTCCCATCTAAACAAAGTGTCATTTAGGAAAAGTGTGAAGACTAGAAATTCAGGGTAGCATGGAGGTAAATCGTACCCTCATTTTGTGGATTCCAGGATGAAAAATGGCAATCGGCACCCTGGCGAAGTCTATGGTGTATTCAAAAATAATGTAAGAAACAAAGCTACAGCACATAGGACACTTCCACTCAAGGACGTATATTTTCAAGAAAATCAAAGAACCTCAGGTCACAGGCAACCCAACGTTTACTGCTGCTCTCTTTACAAAAGCCTCGATTAGGATACAATCTAAATTTCCTTGGACGGAAAACATGGATGGAGAATATGTGATTCTTATCTACAAAGATATATTACTGAGCCAGGAAATCAATGAAGTAACGTCACTTGCCACCAAAGGAGTGTTTGTAGTTACAATCATTCTCAGTAAATTTAGTCACATAGAAAAAAGTGGTTTATCAAAGATATGAGGTACAGCTGGAATACAAAATTGCGTCCCATGAATGAAATGGCAGACGAGAGAAAGCATCACACATTTAGCAAACACACTTATGCCTGTAGGAGCGCGAAGGTCACTTGAGGTGAGGAAAAACCAGGTGTTTTCAATGAGCACAGATACCATTCCATATAGACCAAAGAGGGAATCAAGACAACTTACTCTAAACCTCAAAGGACTGAACTCAGCCCACTTTACACACCAGAAAAGATTATTGACAACTGGTCAGAATTTGAAAAACAATTTATCGATGTCTCTCTGGAAGAGAATCAAGTGGATGCACAGCAGCAAGCAACACAGCACTGAAAATCGGCTACACCCCGTGAGAAAAATGAACTGCAAATTAAAGGCAGTGAGTGAGAGATAAATTCTTTGAGACTTCGTTCAGGGGCTGTCATTGAAGTTGTTTTGAGCATATATTAACACACAGAAGAATCGGACCTAAGGGAGGACACACGTGGGTCTGAGTGTCTTCGTGAGCATGAGTCAGCAAATGCAGCCCTTGTCGAATAACACTGCCTTTTCCTGATTCCATGGACCCGAAATCTCCAAATGCAGACGACCCTTCCTACAGCGAACACATGCATGGGACAGCCACAGGATGCTACCCCATTGGAACGGCAAAAAAACATGAAAAGCCACCTCATCTTCTCATATCCTGGTGCTCGGGTTCAAGCTTTCAGCCGCTTTTCTGAAAATATACCCAATTGGGGAAGTCAGCACTTTCAAAACCTTCTTTCTTATAGCTTGGAATTGGTTCCATGGATGAACTACAACGGGGAAGAATAAGACACGATGCCTATATATTTGGACAGGCATATGGTGCTCTAATTTCAACTGCTGAACAAGAATTGACTCAAGTCTAAGCTTGCTCTCAGAAGGAGAATAGGGCTTTAAAATTTCCCGCTGATTTGTGACCAGTTCCGAAAGTGGGATGTTGAGCAGGTGATCTCAGCGAGCCTATAATTCATGGGCCTGCAGGATGGTCAAAGACACCTAATGTGGACAAATGACTTGGGTTGAACCAGAGAAAAGAACTTGAGAGCAAGGCAGAATTGCAAAAATGGGATTTCAAGAGGGAGACGCGTCTCGCCTGGTAAGACCCTAGAATGTGGCAGTACTTCTTCAACCATGCCTTTGTCGAAAAACGGTGTATGCCTTTATCCTGAATATATTCCGAATAAAGGCATACACCGTTTTTGGGCAACCAGGCAAGGGCTCGGTGCAAATCAACACTACATAGTGCTATCACGTCCCATCTAAACAAAGGGTCATCTACGAAAAGTGTAAAGACGAGAAATTCAGGGTAGCATGGAGGTAAATCGTACCCACATTTTGTGGATTCCAGGATGAACAATGGCAATCGGCACCCTGGCGAAGTCTATGGTGTATTCAAAAATAATGTAAGAAACAAAGCTACAGCACATAGGACACTTCCACTCAAGGACGTATATTTTCAAGAAAACCAAAGAACCTCAGGTCACAGGCAACCCAACGTTTACTGCTGCTCTCTTTACAAAAGCCTCGACTAGGATACAATCTAAATTTCCTTGGACGGAAAACATGGATGGAGAATATGTGATTCTTATCTACAATGATATATTACTGAGCCAGGAAATCAATGAAATAACATCACTTGCCGCCAAAGGAGTGGTCGTAGTTACAATCATTCTCAGTAAATTTAGTCACATAGAAAAAAGTGGTTTATCAAAGATATGAGGTACAGGTGGAATACAAAATTGCATCCCATGAATGAAATGGCAGGCGAGAGAAAGCATCACACATTTAGCAAACACACTTATGCCTGTAGGAGCGCGAAGGTCACTTGAGGTGAGGAAAAACCAGATGTTTTCAATGAGCACAGATACCATTCCATATAGACCAAAGAGGGCATCAAGACAACTTACTCTAAACCTCAAAGGACTGAACTCAGCCCACTTTACACACCAGAAAAGATTATTTACAACTGGTTAGAATTTGAAAAACAATTTATCGATGTCTCTCTGGAAGAGAATCAAGTGGATGCACAGCAGCAAGCAACACAGCACTCAAAATCGGCTACACCCCGTGAGAAAAATAAACTGCAAAATAAAGGCAGTGAGTGAGAGATAAGTTCTTCGAGACTTCGTTCAGGGGCTGTCATTGAAGTTGTTTTGAGCATATATTAACACACAGAAGGATCGGACCTAAGGGAGGACACTCGTGGGTTTGAGGGTCTTCGTGAGCATGAGTCAGCAAATGCAGCCCTTGTCGAATAACACTGCCTTTTCCTGATTCCATGGACCCGAAATTTCCAAAGGCAGACGACCCTTCCTACAGCGAACACATGCATGGGACAGCCACAGGATGCTACTCCATTGGAACGGCAAAAAAACATGAAAAGCCACCTCATCTTCTCATATCCTGTTGCTCGGGTTCAAGCTTTCTACCGCTTTTCTGAAAATATACCCAATTGGGGATGTCAGCACTTTCAAAACACTCTTACTTATAACTTGGAATTGGTTCCATGGATGAACTACAATGGGGAAGAATAAGAGACGATGGCTATATATTTGGACAGGCACATGGCGCTCTAATTTCCAATGCTGAACAAGAATTGACCCAAGTCTAAGCTTGCTCTCGGAAGGAGAATTGGACTTGAAAATTCCCTGCTGCTTTGGGACCAGTTCCGAAAGTGGGAAGTTGAGCCGGGGATCTCAGGGAGCCTATAATTCATGGCCCTGCAGGATGGTAAAAGGCACGTAATGTGGAAAAATGACTTGGGTTGAACCAGAGAAAAGAACTTCAGAGCAAGGCAGAATTGCAAAACTGGGATTTCAAGAGGGAGAAGCGTCTCGCCTGGTAAGAACCTAGGATGTGGCAGTACTTCTTCAAACATGCCTTTGTCGAAAAAGGGTGTATGCCTTTATCCTGAATATCTTTAGGATAAAGGCATACACCGTTTTTGGGCAACCAGGCAGGGGCTCTGTGCAAATCAACACTACATAATGCTATCACTTCCCATCAAAACAAAGGGTCATGTACGAAAAGTGTAAAGACCAGAAATGCAGGGTAACGTGGAGGTAAATCGTACCCACATTTTGTGGATTGTGGGATGACCAATTGCAATCGGCACCCTGGCGAATTCTATGGTGTATTCGAAGATAAAGTAAGAAACAATGCTACAGCACATAGGACACTTCCATTCAAGGACGTATATTTTCAGGAAAACCAAAGAACCTCAGGTCACAGGCAACCCAACGTTTACTGCTGCTCTCTATACAAAAGCCTCGACTAGGATACAATATAAATTTCCTTGGACGGAATACATGGATGGAGAATATGTGCTTCTTATCTACAATGATATATTACAGAGCCAGGAAATCAATGAAATAACGTCACTTGGCGCCACCAGAGTGTTCTTAGTTACAATCATTCTCAGTGAATTTAGTCACATAGAAAAAAGTGGTTTATCAAAGATATGAGGTACAGGTGGAATATAAAATTGCGTCCCTTGAACGAAATGGCAGACGACAGAGAGAATTACACATTTAGCAAACACACTTATGCCTGTAGGAGCCCAAAGGTCACATGAGGTGAGGAAAAACCAGGTGTTTACAATGAGCACAGATACCATTCCATATAGACCAAGGAGGGAATCAAGACAACTTACTCTAAACCTCAAAGGACTGAACTCAGCCCACTTTACACACCAGAAAAGATTATTGACAACTGGTCAGAATTTGAAAAACAATTTATCTATGTCTCTCTGGAAGAGAATCTAGTGGATGCACAGCAGCAAGCAACACAGCACGGAAAATCGGCTACACCCGGTGAGAAAAATAAACTGCAAAATAAAGGCAGTGAGTGACAGATAAATTTTTCGAGACTTCGTTCAGGGGCTGTGATTGGAGTTGTTTTCAGCACATATTCACACACAGAAAGATGGGACCTAAGGGAGGACAATCGTGGGTCTGAGTGTCTTCGTGAGCATGAGTCAGCAAATGCAGCCCTTGTAGAATAACACTGCCTTGCCCTGATTCCATTGACCCGAAATCTCCAAATGTAGACGACCCTTCTACAGCAAACACATGCATGGGTCAGCCACAGGATGCTACCCCATTGGAACGGGAAAAAACATGAAAAGGCACCTCATCTTCTCATATCCTGGTGCTCGGGTTCAAGCTTCCAGCCACTTTCATGAAAATATCCCCACTTGCGGAAGTCAGCACTTTCAAAACCTTCTTTCTTATAGCTTGGAATTGGTTCCATGGATGAACTACAACGGGGAAGAATAAGACACGATGCCTATATATTTGGACAGGCATATGGTGCTCTAATTTCAACTGCTGAACAAGAATTGACCCAAGTCTAAGCTTGCTCTCAGAAGGAGAATAGGGCTTGAAAATTTCCCGCTGATTTGTGACCAGTAACAAAATTGGGAAGTTGAGCAGGGGATCTCAGCGAGCCTATAATTCATGGGCTTGCAGGATGGTCAAAGACACCTAATGTGGACAAATGACTTGGGTTGAGCCAGAGAAAAGAACTTGAGAGCAAGGCAGAATTGCAAAAATGGGATTTCAAGAGGGAGACGCGTCTCGCCTGGTAAGAACCTAGAATGTGGCAGTACTTCTTCAACCATGCCTTTGTCGAAAAACGGTGTATGCCTTTATCCTGAATATATTCCGAATAAAGGCATACACCGTTTTTGGGCAACCAGGCAGTGGCTCGGTGCAAATCAACACTACATAGTGCTATCACTTCCCATCTAAACAAAGCGTCATCTACGAAAAGTGTAAAGACGAGAAATTCAGGGTAGCATGGAGGTAAATCGTACCCACATTTTGTGGATTCCAGGATGAACAATGGCAATCGGCACCCTGGCGAAGTCTATGGTGTATTCAAAAATAATGTAAGAAACAAAGCTACAGCACATAGGACACTTCCACTCAAGGACGTATATTTTCAAGAAAACCAAAGAACCTCAGGTCACAGGCAACCCAACGTTTACTGCTGCTCTCTTTACAAAAGCCTCGACTAGGATACAATCAAAATTTCCTTGGATGGAAAACATGGATGGAGAATATGTGATTCTTATCTACAATGATATATTACTGAGCCAGGAAATCAATGAAATAACGTCACTTGCAGCCAAAGGAGTGGTCGTAGTTACAATCATTCTGAGTAAATTTAGTCACATAGAAAAAAGTGGTTTATCAAAGATATGAGGTACAGGTGGAATACAAAATTGCATCCCATGAATGAAATGGCAGACGAGAGAAAGCATCACACATTTAGCAAACACACTTATGCCTGTAGGAGCGCGAAGTTCACTTGAGGTGAGGAAAAAAGAAGGTGTTTTCAATGAGCACAGATACCATTCCATATAGACCAAAGAGGCAATCAAGACAACTTACTCTAAACCTCAAAGGACTGAACTCAGCCCACTTTACACACCAGAAAAGATTATTTACAACTGGTTAGAATTTGAAAAACAATTTATCGATGTCTCTCTGGAAGAGAATCAAGTGGATGCACAGCAGCAAGCAACACAGCACACAAAATCGGCTACACCCCGTGAGAAAAATAAACTGCAAAATAAAGGCAGTGAGTGAGAGATAAATTCTTCAAGACTTCGTTCAGGGGCTGTCATTGAAGTTGTTTTGAGCATATATTAACACACAGAATGATCGGACCTAAGGAAGGACACTCGTGGGTCTGAGTGTCTTCGTGAGCATGAGTCAGCAAATGCAGCACTTGTTGAATAACACTGCCTTTTCCTGATTCCATGGACCCAAAATCTCCAAATGCAGACGACCCTTCCTACAGCGAACACATGCATGGGACAGCCACAGGACGCTACCCCATTGGAACGGCAAATAAACATGAAAAGCCACCTCATCTTCTCGTATCCTGGTGCTCGGGTTCAAGCTTTCAGCCGCTGTTCTGAAAATATACCCAATTGGGGAAGTCAGCACTTTCAAAACACTCTTACTTATAACTTGGAATTGGTTCCATGGATGAACTACCATGGGGAAGAATAAGAGACGATGGCTATATATTTGGACAGGCACATGGCGCTCTAATTTCCAATGCTGAACAAGAATTGACCCAAGTCTAAGCTTGCTCTCGGAAGGAGAATTGGGCTTGAAAATGTCCTGCTGCTTTGGGACCAGTTCCAAAAGTGGGAAGTTGAGCCGGGGATCTCAGGGAGCCTATAATTCATGGCCCTGCAGGATGGTAAAAGGCACGTAATGTGGAAAAATGACTTGGGTTGAACCAGAGAAAAGAACTTGAGAGCAAGGCAGAATTGCAAAACTGGGATTTCAAGAGGGAGAAGCGTCTCGCCTGGTAAGAACCTAGGATGTGGCAGTACTTCTTCAAACATGCCTTTGTCGAAAAAGGGTGTATGCCTTTATCCTGAATATCTTTAGGATAAAGGCATACACCGTTTTTGGGCAACCAGGCAGGGGCTCTGTGCAAATCAACACTACATAATGCTATCACTTCCCATCAAAACAAAGGGTCATGTACGAAAAGTGTAAAGACCAGAAATGCAGGGTAACGTGGAGGTAAATCGTACCCACATTTTGTGGATTGTGGGATGACCAATTGCAATCGGCACCCTGGCGAATTCTATGGTGTATTCGAAGATAAAGTAAGAAACAATGCTACAGCACATAGGACACTTCCATTCAAGGACGTATATTTTCAGGAAAACCAAAGAACCTCAGGTCACAGGCAACCCAACGTTTACTGCTGCTCTCTATACAAAAGCCTCGACTAGGATACAATATAAATTTCCTTGGACGGAATACATGGATGGAGAATATGTGATTCTTATCTACAATGATATATTACAGAGCCAGGAAATCAATGAAATAACGTCACTTGGCGCCACCGGAGTGTTCTTAGTTACAATCATTCTCAGTGTATTTAGTCACATAGAAAAAAGTGGTTTATCAAAGATATGAGGTACAGGTGGAATATAAAATTGCGTCCCTTGAACGAAATGGCAGACGACAGAGAGAATTACACATTTAGCAAACACACTTATGCCTGTGGGAGCGCAAAGGTCACATGAGGTGAGGAAAAACCAGGTGTTTTCAATGAGCACAAATACCATTCCATATAGACCAAGGAGGGAATCAAGACAACTTACTCTAAACCTCAAAGGACTGAACTCAGCCCACTTTACACACCAGAAAAGATTATTGACAACTGGTCAGAATTTGAAAAACAATTTATCTATGTCTCTCTGGAAGAGAATCTAGTGGATGCACAGCAGCAAGCAACACAGCACGGAAAATCGGCTACACCCGGTGAGAAAAATAAACTGCAAAATAAAGGCAGTGAGTGACAGATAAATTCTTCGAGACTTCGTTCAGGGGCTGTGATTGGAGTTGTTTTCAGCATATATTCACACACAGAAAGATGGGACCTAAGGGAGGACAATCGTGGTTCTGAGTGTCTTCGTGAGCATGAGTCAGCAAATGCAGCCCTTGTAGAATAACACTGCCTAGCCCTGATTCCATTGACCCGAAATCTCCAAATGTAGACGACCCTTCTACAGCGAACACATGCATGGGTCAGCGACAGGATGCTATCCCATTGGAAAGGGAAAAAACATGAAAAGGCACCTCATCTTCTCATATCGTGGTGCTCGGGTTCAAGCTTCCAGTCACTTTCCTGAAAATATCCCCACTTGGGGAAGTCAGCACTTTCAAAACCTTCTTTCTTATAGCTTGGAATTGGTTCCATGGATGAAATACAACGGGGAAGAATAAGACACGATGCCTATATATTTGGACAGACATATGGTGCTCTAATTTCAACTGCTGAACAAGAATTGAACCAAGTCTAAGCTTGCTCTCAGAAGGAGAATAGGGCTTGAAAATTTCCCGCTGATTTGTGACCAGTTCCAAAAGTGGGATGTTGAGCAGGTGATCTCAGCGAGCCTATAATTCATGGGCCTGCAGGATGGTCAAAGACACCTAATGTGGACAAATGACTTGGGTTGAACCAGAGAAAAGAACTTGAGAGCAAGGCAGAATTGCAAAAATGGGATTTCAAGAGGGAGACGCGTCTCGCCTGGTAAGACCCTAGAATGTGGCAGTACTTCTTCAACCATGCCTTTGTCGAAAAACGGTGTATGCCTTTATCCTGAATATATTCCGAATAAAGGCATACACCGTTTTTGGGCAACCAGGCAAGGGCTCGGTGCAAATCAACACTACATAGTGCTATCACGTCCCATCTAAACAAAGGGTCATCTACGAAAAGTGTAAAGACGAGAAATTCAGGGTAGCATGGAGGTAAATCGTACCCACATTTTGTGGATTCCAGGATGAACAATGGCAATCGGCACCGTGGCGAAGTCTATGGTGTATTCAAAAATAATGTAAGAAACAAAGCTACAGCACATAGGACACTTCCACTCAAGGACGTATATTTTCAAGAAAACCAAAGAACCTCAGGTCACAGGCAACCCAACGTTTACTGCTGCTCTCTTTACAAAAGCCTCGACTAGGATACAATCTAAATTTCCTTGGACGGAAAACATGGATGGAGAATATGTGATTCTTATCTACAATGATATATTACTGAGCCAGGAAATCAATGAAATAACATCACTTGCCGCCAAAGGAGTGGTCGTAGTTACAATCATTCTCAGTAAATTTAGTCACATAGAAAAAAGTGGTTTATCAAAGATATGAGGTACAGGTGGAATACAAAATTGCATCCCATGAATGAAATGGCAGGCGAGAGAAAGCATCACACATTTAGCAAACACACTTATGCCTGTAGGAGCGCGAAGGTCACTTGAGGTGAGGAAAAACCAGATGTTTTCAATGAGCACAGATACCATTCCATATAGACCAAAGAGGGCATCAAGACAACTTACTCTAAACCTCAAAGGACTGAACTCAGCCCACTTTACACACCAGAAAAGATTATTTACAACTGGTTAGAATTTGAAAAACAATTTATCGATGTCTCTCTGGAAGAGAATCAAGTGGATGCACAGCAGCAAGCAACACAGCACTCAAAATCGGCTACACCCCGTGAGAAAAATAAACTGCAAAATAAAGGCAGTGAGTGAGAGATAAGTTCTTCGAGACTTCGTTCAGGGGCTGTCATTGAAGTTGTTTTGAGCATATATTAACACACAGAAGGATCGGACCTAAGGGAGGACACTCGTGGGTTTGAGTGTCTTCGTGAGCATGAGTCAGCAAATGCAGCCCTTGTCGAATAACACTGCCTTTTCCTGATTCCATGGACCCAAAATTTCCAAAGGCAGACGACCCTTCCTACAGCGAACACATGCATGGGACAGCCACAGGATGCTACTCCATTGGAACGGCAAAAAAACATGAAAAGCCACCTCATCTTCTCATATCCTGTTGCTCGGGTTCAAGCTTTCTACCGCTTTTCTGAAAATATACCCAATTGGGGATGTCAGCACTTTCAAAACACTCTTACTTATAACTTGGAATTGGTTCCATGGATGAACTACAATGGGGAAGAATAAGAGACGATGGCTATATATTTGGACAGGCACATGGCGCTCTAATTTCCAATGCTGAACAAGAATTGACCCAAGTCTAAGCTTGCTCTCGGAAGGAGAATTGGACTTGAAAATTCCCTGCTGCTTTGGGACCAGTTCCGAAAGTGGGAAGTTGAGCCGGGGATCTCAGGGAGCCTATAATTCATGGCCCTGCAGGATGGTAAAAGGCACGTAATGTGGAAAAATGACTTGGGTTGAACCAGAGAAAAGAACTTCAGAGCAAGGCAGAATTGCAAAACTGGGATTTCAAGAGGGAGAAGCGTCTCGCCGGGTAAGAACCTAGGATGTGGCAGTACTTCTTCAAACATGCCTTTGTCGAAAAAGGGTGTATGCCTTTATCCTGAATATCTTTAGGATAAAGGCATACACCGTTTTTGGGCAACCAGGCAGGGGCTCTGTGCAAATCAACACTACATAATGCTATCACTTCCCATCAAAACAAAGGGTCATGTACGAAAAGTGTAAAGACCAGAAATGCAGGGTAACGTGGAGGTAAATCGTACCCACATTTTGTGGATTGTGGGATGACCAATTGCAATCGGCACCCTGGCGAATTC
Organism: Kogia breviceps; assembly: GCF_026419965.1. Taxonomy (NCBI): domain Eukaryota; kingdom Metazoa; phylum Chordata; class Mammalia; order Artiodactyla; family Physeteridae; genus Kogia; species Kogia breviceps. Next base: position 38,504,742 of record NC_081329.1, read on the forward strand.
TATGGTGTATTCGAAGATAAAGTAAGAAACAATGCTACAGCACATAGGACACTTCCATTCAAGGACGTATATTTTCAGGAAAACCAAAGAACCTCAGGTCACAGGCAACCCAACGTTTACTGCTGCTCTCTATACAAAAGCCTCGACTAGGATACAATATAAATTTCCTTGGACAGAATACATGGATGGAGAATATGTGCTTCTTATCTACAATGATATATTACAGAGCCAGGAAATCAATGAAATAACGTCACTTGGCGCCACCAGAGTGTTCTTAGTTACAATCATTCTCAGTGAATTTAGTCACATAGAAAAAAGTGGTTTATCAAAGATATGAGGTACAGGTGGAATATAAAATTGCGTCCCTTGAACGAAATGGCAGACGACAGAGAGAATTACACATTTAGCAAACACACTTATGCCTGTAGGAGCCCAAAGGTCACATGAGGTGAGGAAAAACCAGGTGTTTACAATGAGCACAGATACCATTCCATATAGACCAAGGAGGGAATCAAGACAACTTACTCTAAACCTCAAAGGACTGAACTCAGCCCACTTTACACACCAGAAAAGATTATTGACAACTGGTCAGAATTTGAAAAACAATTTATCTATGTCTCTCTGGAAGAGAATCTAGTGGATGCACAGCAGCAAGCAACACAGCACGGAAAATCGGCTACACCCGGTGAGAAAAATAAACTGCAAAATAAAGGCAGTGAGTGACAGATAAATTTTTCGAGACTTCGTTCAGGGGCTGTGATTGGAGTTGTTTTCAGCACATATTCACACACAGAAAGATGGGACCTAAGGGAGGACAATCGTGGGTCTGAGTGTCTTCGTGAGCATGAGTCAGCAAATGCAGCCCTTGTAGAATAACACTGCCTTGCCCTGATTCCATTGACCCGAAATCTCCAAATGTAGACGACCCTTCTACAGCAAACACATGCATGGGTCAGCCACAGGATGCTACCCCATTGGAACGGGAAAAAACATGAAAAGGCACCTCATCTTCTCATATCCTGGTGCTCGGGTTCAAGCTTCCAGCCACTTTCATGAAAATATCCCCACTTGCGGAAGTCAGCACTTTCAAAACCTTCTTTCTTATAGCTTGGAATTGGTTCCATGGATGAACTACAACGGGGAAGAATAAGACACGATGCCTATATATTTGGACAGGCATATGGTGCTCTAATTTCAACTGCTGAACAAGAATTGACCCAAGTCTAAGCTTGCTCTCAGAAGGAGAATAGGGCTTGAAAATTTCCCGCTGATTTGTGACCAGTAACAAAATTGGGAAGTTGAGCAGGGGATCTCAGCGAGCCTATAATTCATGGGCCTGCAGGATGGTCAAAGACACCTAATGTGGACAAATGACTTGGGTTGAGCCAGAGAAAAGAACTTGAGAGCAAGGCAGAATTGCAAAAATGGGATTTCAAGAGGGAGAAGCGTCTCGCCTGGTAAGAACCTAGAATGTGGCAGTACTTCTTCAACCATGCCTTTGTCGAAAAACGGTGTATGCCTTTATCCTGAATATATTCCGAATAAAGGCATACACCGTTTTTGGGCAACCAGGCAGGGGCTCGGTGCAAATCAACACTACATAGTGCTATCACTTCCCATCTAAACAAAGGGTCATCTACGAAAATTGTAAAGACTAGAAATTCAGGGTAGCATGGAGGTAAATCGTACCCTCATTTTGTGGATTCCAGGATGAAAAATGGCAATCGGCACCCTGGCGAAGTCTATGGTGTATTCAAAAATAATGTAAGAAACAAAGCTACATCACATAGGACACTTCCACTCAAGGATGTATATTTTCAAGAAAACCAAAGAACCTCAGGTCACAGGCAACCCAACGTTTACTGCTTCTCTCTTTACAAAAGCCTCGACTAGGATACAATCTAAATTTCATTGGACGGAAAACATGGATGGAGAATATGTGATTCTTATCTACAATGATATATTACTGAGCCAGGAAATCAATGAAGTAACGTCACTTTCCGCCAAAGGAGTGTTCTTAGTTACAATCATTCTCAGTGAATTTAGTCAAATAGAAAAAAGGGGTTGATCAAAGATATGAGGTACAGGTGGAATATAAAATTGCATCCCTTGAACGAAATGGCAGACGACAGAGAGAATTACACATTTAGCAAACACACTTATGCCTGTAGGAGCGCGAAAGTCACATGAGGTGAGGAAAAACCAGGTGTTTTCAATGAGCACAGATACCATTCCATATAGACCAAGGAGGGAATCAAGACAACTTACTCTAAACCTCAAAGGACTGAACTCAGCCCACTTTACACACCAGAAAAGATTATTGACAACTGGTCAGAATTTGAAAAACAATTTATCGATGTCTCTCTGGAAGAGAATCAAGTGGATGCACAGCAGCAAGCAACACAGCACTGAAAATCGGCTACACCCGGTGAGAAAAATAAACTGCAAAATAAAGGCAGTGAGTGACAGATAAATTCTCGAGACTTCGTTCAGGGGCTGTGATTGGAGTTGTTTTCAGCATATATTCACACACAGAAAGATGGGACCTAAGGGAGGACACTCGTGGGTCTGAGTGTCTTCGTGAGCATGAGTCAGCAAATGCAGCCCTTGTCGAATAACACTGCCTTTTCCTGATTCCATGGACCCGAAATCTCCAAATGCAGACGACCCTTCTACAGCGAACACATGCATGGGTCAGCCACAGGATGCTACCCCATTGGAAAGGGAAAAAACATGAAAAGGCACCTCATCTTCTCATATCCTGGTGCTCGGGTTCAAGCTTCCAGCCACTTTCCTGAAAATATCCCCACTTGGGGAAGTCAGCACTTTCAAAACCTTCTTTCTTATAGCTTGGAATTGGTTCCATGGATGAACTACAACGGGGAAGAATAAGACACGATGCCTATATATTTGGACAGACATATGGTGCTCTAATTTCAACTGCTGAACAAGAATTGACCCAACTCTAAGCTTGCTCTCAGAAGGAGAATAGGGCTTGAAAATTTCCCGCTGACTTGTGACCAGTAAAAAAAGTGGGAAGTTGAGCAGGGGATCTCAGCGAGCATATAATTCATGGGCCTGCAGGATGGGCCAAGACACCTAATGTGGACAAATGACTTGGGTTGAGCCAGAGAAAAGAACTTGAGAGCAAGGCAGAATTGCAAAAATGGGATTTCAAGAGAGAGACGCGTCTCGCCTGGTAAGAAACTAGAATGTGGCAATACTTCTTCAACCATGCCTTTGTCGAAAAACGGTGTATGCCTTTATCCTGAATATATTCCGAATAAAGGCATACACCGTTTTTGGGCAACCAGGTAGGGGCTCGGTGCAAATCAACACTACATAGTGCTATCACTTCCCATCTAAACAAAGGGTCATCTACGAAAAGTGTAAAGACTAGAAATTCAGGGTAGCATGGAGGTAAATCGTACCCACATTTTCTGGATTCCAGGATGAAAAATGGCTATCAGCACCCTGGCGAAGACTATGGTGTATTCAAAAATAATGTAAGAAACAAAGCTACAGCACATAGGACACTTCCACTCAAGGACGTATATTTTCAAGAAAACCAAAGAACCTCAGGTCACAGGCATCCCAACGTTTCCTGCTGCTCTCTTTACAAAAGCCTCGACTAGGATACAATCTAAATTTCCTTGGACGGAAAACATGGATGGAGAATATGTGATTCTTATCTACAATGATATATTACTGAGCCAGGAAATCAATGAAATAACGCCACATGCCGCCAAAGGAGTGTTCGTAGTTACAATCATTCTCAGTAAATTTAGTCACATAGAAAAAAGTGGTTTATCAAAGATATGAGGTACAGGTGGAATACAAAATTGCGTCCAATGCATGAAATGGCAGAGGAGAGAAAGCATCACACATTTAGCAAACACACTTATGCCTGTAGGAGCGCGAAGGTCACTTGAGGTGAGGAAAAACCAGGTGTTTTCAATGAGCACAGATACCATTCCATATAGACCAAAGAGGGCATCAAGACAACTTACTCTAAACCTCAAAGGACTGAACTCAGCCCACTTTACACACCAGAAAAGATTATTTACAACTGGTTAGAATTTGAAAAACAATTTATCTATGTCTCTCTGGAAGAGAATCTAGTGGATGCACAGCAGCAAGCAACACAGCACGGAAAATCGGCTACACCCGGTGAGAAAAATAAACTGCAAAATAAAGGCAGTGAGTGACAGATAAATTCTTCGAGACTTCGTTCAGGGGCTGTGATTGGAGTTGTTTTCAGCATATATTCACACACAGAAAGATGGGACCTAAGGGAGGACAATCGTGGGTCTGAGTGTCTTCGTGAGCATGAGTCAGCAAATGCAGCCCTTGTAGAATAACACTGCCTTGCCCTGATTCCATTGACCCGAAATCTCGAAATGTAGACGACCCTTCTACAGCGAACACATGCATGGGTCAGGCACAGGATGCTATCTCATTGGAAAGGGAAAAAACATGAAAAGGCACCTCATCTTCTCATATCCTGGTGCTCGGGTTCAAGCTTCCAGCCACTTTCCTGAAAATATCCCCACTTGGGGAAGTCAGCACTTTCAAAACCTTCTTTCTTATAGCTTGGAATTGGTTCCATGGATGAACTACAACGGGGAAGAATAAGACACGATGCCTATATATTTGGACAGGCATATGGTGCTCTAATTTCAACTGCTGAACAAGAATTGACCCAAGTCTAAGCTTGCTCTCAGAAGGAGAATAGGGCTTGAAAATTTCCCGCTGATTTGTGACCAGTTCCGAAAGTGGGAAGTTGAGCAGGGGATCTCAGCGATCCTATAATTCATGGGCCTGCAGGATGGTCAAAGACACCTAATGTGGACAAATGACTTGGGTTGAGCCAGAGAAAAGAACTTGAGAGCAAGGCAGAATTGCAAAAATGGGATTTCAAGAGGGAGACGCGTCTCGCCTGGTAAGAAACTAGAATGTGGCAGTACTTCTTCAACCATGCCTTTGTCGAAAAACGGTGTATGCCTTTATCCTGAATATATTCCGAATAAAGGCATACACCGTTTTTGGGCAACCAGGCAGGGGCTCTGTCCAAATCAACACTACATAGTGCTATCACTTCCCATCTAAACAAAGTGTCATTTAGGAAAAGTGTGAAGACTAGAAATTCAGGGTAGCATGGAGGTAAATCGTACCCTCATTTTGTGGATTCCAGGATGAAAAATGGCAATCGGCACCCTGGCGAAGTCTATGGTGTATTCAAAAATAATGTAAGAAACAAAGCTACAGCACATAGGACACTTCCACTCAAGGACGTATATTTTCAAGAAAATCAAAGAACCTCAGGTCACAGGCAACCCAACGTTTACTGCTGCTCTCTTTACAAAAGCCTCGATTAGGATACAATCTAAATTTCCTTGGACGGAAAACATGGATGGAGAATATGTGATTCTTATCTACAAAGATATATTACTGAGCCAGGAAATCAATGAAGTAACGTCACTTGCCACCAAAGGAGTGTTTGTAGTTACAATCATTCTCAGTAAATTTAGTCACATAGAAAAAAGTGGTTTATCAAAGATATGAGGTACAGCTGGAATACAAAATTGCGTCCCATGAATGAAATGGCAGACGAGAGAAAGCATCACACATTTAGCAAACACACTTATGCCTGTAGGAGCGCGAAGGTCACTTGAGGTGAGGAAAAACCAGGTGTTTTCAATGAGCACAGATACCATTCCATATAGACCAAAGAGGGAATCAAGACAACTTACTCTAAACCTCAAAGGACTGAACTCAGCCCACTTTACACACCAGAAAAGATTATTGACAACTGGTCAGAATTTGAAAAACAATTTATCGATGTCTCTCTGGAAGAGAATCAAGTGGATGCACAGCAGCAAGCAACACAGCACTGAAAATCGGCTACACCCCGTGAGAAAAATGAACTGCAAATTAAAGGCAGTGAGTGAGAGATAAATTCTTTGAGACTTCGTTCAGGGGCTGTCATTGAAGTTGTTTTGAGCATATATTAACACACAGAAGAATCGGACCTAAGGGAGGACACACGTGGGTCTGAGTGTCTTCGTGAGCATGAGTCAGCAAATGCAGCCCTTGTCGAATAACACTGCCTTTTCCTGATTCCATGGACCCGAAATCTCCAAATGCAGACGACCCTTCCTACAGCGAACACATGCATGGGACAGCCACAGGATGCTACCCCATTGGAACGGCAAAAAAACATGAAAAGCCACCTCATCTTCTCATATCCTGGTGCTCGGGTTCAAGCTTTCAGCCGCTTTTCTGAAAATATACCCAATTGGGGAAGTCAGCACTTTCAAAACCTTCTTTCTTATAGCTTGGAATTGGTTCCATGGATGAACTACAACGGGGAAGAATAAGACACGATGCCTATATATTTGGACAGGCATATGGTGCTCTAATTTCAACTGCTGAACAAGAATTGACTCAAGTCTAAGCTTGCTCTCAGAAGGAGAATAGGGCTTTAAAATTTCCCGCTGATTTGTGACCAGTTCCGAAAGTGGGATGTTGAGCAGGTGATCTCAGCGAGCCTATAATTCATGGGCCTGCAGGATGGTCAAAGACACCTAATGTGGACAAATGACTTGGGTTGAACCAGAGAAAAGAACTTGAGAGCAAGGCAGAATTGCAAAAATGGGATTTCAAGAGGGAGACGCGTCTCGCCTGGTAAGACCCTAGAATGTGGCAGTACTTCTTCAACCATGCCTTTGTCGAAAAACGGTGTATGCCTTTATCCTGAATATATTCCGAATAAAGGCATACACCGTTTTTGGGCAACCAGGCAAGGGCTCGGTGCAAATCAACACTACATAGTGCTATCACGTCCCATCTAAACAAAGGGTCATCTACGAAAAGTGTAAAGACGAGAAATTCAGGGTAGCATGGAGGTAAATCGTACCCACATTTTGTGGATTCCAGGATGAACAATGGCAATCGGCACCGTGGCGAAGTCTATGGTGTATTCAAAAATAATGTAAGAAACAAAGCTACAGCACATAGGACACTTCCACTCAAGGACGTATATTTTCAAGAAAACCAAAGAACCTCAGGTCACAGGCAACCCAACGTTTACTGCTGCTCTCTTTACAAAAGCCTCGACTAGGATACAATCTAAATTTCCTTGGACGGAAAACATGGATGGAGAATATGTGATTCTTATCTACAATGATATATTACTGAGCCAGGAAATCAATGAAATAACATCACTTGCCGCCAAAGGAGTGGTCGTAGTTACAATCATTCTCAGTAAATTTAGTCACATAGAAAAAAGTGGTTTATCAAAGATATGAGGTACAGGTGGAATACAAAATTGCATCCCATGAATGAAATGGCAGGCGAGAGAAAGCATCACACATTTAGCAAACACACTTATGCCTGTAGGAGCGCGAAGGTCACTTGAGGTGAGGAAAAACCAGATGTTTTCAATGAGCACAGATACCATTCCATATAGACCAAAGAGGGCATCAAGACAACTTACTCTAAACCTCAAAGGACTGAACTCAGCCCACTTTACACACCAGAAAAGATTATTTACAACTGGTTAGAATTTGAAAAACAATTTATCGATGTCTCTCTGGAAGAGAATCAAGTGGATGCACAGCAGCAAGCAACACAGCACTCAAAATCGGCTACACCCCGTGAGAAAAATAAACTGCAAAATAAAGGCAGTGAGTGAGAGATAAGTTCTTCGAGACTTCGTTCAGGGGCTGTCATTGAAGTTGTTTTGAGCATATATTAACACACAGAAGGATCGGACCTAAGGGAGGACACTCGTGGGTTTGAGTGTCTTCGTGAGCATGAGTCAGCAAATGCAGCCCTTGTCGAATAACACTGCCTTTTCCTGATTCCATGGACCCGAAATTTCCAAAGGCAGACGACCCTTCCTACAGCGAACACATGCATGGGACAGCCACAGGATGCTACTCCATTGGAACGGCAAAAAAACATGAAAAGCCACCTCATCTTCTCATATCCTGTTGCTCGGGTTCAAGCTTTCTACCGCTTTTCTGAAAATATACCCAATTGGGGATGTCAGCACTTTCAAAACACTCTTACTTATAACTTGGAATTGGTTCCATGGATGAACTACAATGGGGAAGAATAAGAGACGATGGCTATATATTTGGACAGGCACATGGCGCTCTAATTTCCAATGCTGAACAAGAATTGACCCAAGTCTAAGCTTGCTCTCGGAAGGAGAATTGGACTTGAAAATTCCCTGCTGCTTTGGGACCAGTTCCGAAAGTGGGAAGTTGAGCCGGGGATCTCAGGGAGCCTATAATTCATGGCCCTGCAGGATGGTAAAAGGCACGTAATGTGGAAAAATGACTTGGGTTGAACCAGAGAAAAGAACTTCAGAGCAAGGCAGAATTGCAAAACTGGGATTTCAAGAGGGAGAAGCGTCTCGCCTGGTAAGAACCTAGGATGTGGCAGTACTTCTTCAAACATGCCTTTGTCGAAAAAGGGTGTATGCCTTTATCCTGAATATCTTTAGGATAAAGGCATACACCGTTTTTGGGCAACCAGGCAGGGGCTCTGTGCAAATCAACACTACATAATGCTATCACTTCCCATCAAAACAAAGGGTCATGTACGAAAAGTGTAAAGACCAGAAATGCAGGGTAACGTGGAGGTAAATCGTACCCACATTTTGTGGATTGTGGGATGACCAATTGCAATCGGCACCCTGGCGAATTCTATGGTGTATTCGAAGATAAAGTAAGAAACAATGCTACAGCACATAGGACACTTCCATTCAAGGACGTATATTTTCAGGAAAACCAAAGAACCTCAGGTCACAGGCAACCCAACGTTTACTGCTGCTCTCTATACAAAAGCCTCGACTAGGATACAATATAAATTTCCTTGGACGGAATACATGGATGGAGAATATGTGCTTCTTATCTACAATGATATATTACAGAGCCAGGAAATCAATGAAATAACGTCACTTGGCGCCACCAGAGTGTTCTTAGTTACAATCATTCTCAGTGAATTTAGTCACATAGAAAAAAGTGGTTTATCAAAGATATGAGGTACAGGTGGAATATAAAATTGCGTCCCTTGAACGAAATGGCAGACGACAGAGAGAATTACACATTTAGCAAACACACTTATGCCTGTAGGAGCCCAAAGGTCACATGAGGTGAGGAAAAACCAGGTGTTTACAATGAGCACAGATACCATTCCATATAGACCAAGGAGGGAATCAAGACAACTTACTCTAAACCTCAAAGGACTGAACTCAGCCCACTTTACACACCAGAAAAGATTATTGACAACTGGTCAGAATTTGAAAAACAATTTATCTATGTCTCTCTGGAAGAGAATCTAGTGGATGCACAGCAGCAAGCAACACAGCACGGAAAATCGGCTACACCCGGTGAGAAAAATAAACTGCAAAATAAAGGCAGTGAGTGACAGATAAATTTTTCGAGACTTCGTTCAGGGGCTGTGATTGGAGTTGTTTTCAGCACATATTCACACACAGAAAGATGGGACCTAAGGGAGGACAATCGTGGGTCTGAGTGTCTTCGTGAGCATGAGTCAGCAAATGCAGCCCTTGTAGAATAACACTGCCTTGCCCTGATTCCATTGACCCGAAATCTCCAAATGTAGACGACCCTTCTACAGCAAACACATGCATGGGTCAGCCACAGGATGCTACCCCATTGGAACGGGAAAAAACATGAAAAGGCACCTCATCTTCTCATATCCTGGTGCTCGGGTTCAAGCTTCCAGCCACTTTCATGAAAATATCCCCACTTGCGGAAGTCAGCACTTTCAAAACCTTCTTTCTTATAGCTTGGAATTGGTTCCATGGATGAACTACAACGGGGAAGAATAAGACACGATGCCTATATATTTGGACAGGCATATGGTGCTCTAATTTCAACTGCTGAACAAGAATTGACCCAAGTCTAAGCTTGCTCTCAGAAGGAGAATAGGGCTTGAAAATTTCCCGCTGATTTGTGACCAGTAACAAAATTGGGAAGTTGAGCAGGGGATCTCAGCGAGCCTATAATTCATGGGCTTGCAGGATGGTCAAAGACACCTAATGTGGACAAATGACTTGGGTTGAGCCAGAGAAAAGAACTTGAGAGCAAGGCAGAATTGCAAAAATGGGATTTCAAGAGGGAGACGCGTCTCGCCTGGTAAGAACCTAGAATGTGGCAGTACTTCTTCAACCATGCCTTTGTCGAAAAACGGTGTATGCCTTTATCCTGAATATATTCCGAATAAAGGCATACACCGTTTTTGGGCAACCAGGCAGTGGCTCGGTGCAAATCAACACTACATAGTGCTATCACTTCCCATCTAAACAAAGCGTCATCTACGAAAAGTGTAAAGACGAGAAATTCAGGGTAGCATGGAGGTAAATCGTACCCACATTTTGTGGATTCCAGGATGAACAATGGCAATCGGCACCCTGGCGAAGTCTATGGTGTATTCAAAAATAATGTAAGAAACAAAGCTACAGCACATAGGACACTTCCACTCAAGGACGTATATTTTCAAGAAAACCAAAGAACCTCAGGTCACAGGCAACCCAACGTTTACTGCTGCTCTCTTTACAAAAGCCTCGACTAGGATACAATCAAAATTTCCTTGGATGGAAAACATGGATGGAGAATATGTGATTCTTATCTACAATGATATATTACTGAGCCAGGAAATCAATGAAATAACGTCACTTGCAGCCAAAGGAGTGGTCGTAGTTACAATCATTCTGAGTAAATTTAGTCACATAGAAAAAAGTGGTTTATCAAAGATATGAGGTACAGGTGGAATACAAAATTGCATCCCATGAATGAAATGGCAGACGAGAGAAAGCATCACACATTTAGCAAACACACTTATGCCTGTAGGAGCGCGAAGTTCACTTGAGGTGAGGAAAAAAGAAGGTGTTTTCAATGAGCACAGATACCATTCCATATAGACCAAAGAGGCAATCAAGACAACTTACTCTAAACCTCAAAGGACTGAACTCAGCCCACTTTACACACCAGAAAAGATTATTTACAACTGGTTAGAATTTGAAAAACAATTTATCGATGTCTCTCTGGAAGAGAATCAAGTGGATGCACAGCAGCAAGCAACACAGCACACAAAATCGGCTACACCCCGTGAGAAAAATAAACTGCAAAATAAAGGCAGTGAGTGAGAGATAAATTCTTCGAGACTTCGTTCAGGGGCTGTCATTGAAGTTGTTTTGAGCATATATTAACACACAGAATGATCGGACCTAAGGAAGGACACTCGTGGGTCTGAGTGTCTTCGTGAGCATGAGTCAGCAAATGCAGCACTTGTTGAATAACACTGCCTTTTCCTGATTCCATGGACCCAAAATCTCCAAATGCAGACGACCCTTCCTACAGCGAACACATGCATGGGACAGCCACAGGACGCTACCCCATTGGAACGGCAAATAAACATGAAAAGCCACCTCATCTTCTCGTATCCTGGTGCTCGGGTTCAAGCTTTCAGCCGCTGTTCTGAAAATATACCCAATTGGGGAAGTCAGCACTTTCAAAACACTCTTACTTATAACTTGGAATTGGTTCCATGGATGAACTACCATGGGGAAGAATAAGAGACGATGGCTATATATTTGGACAGGCACATGGCGCTCTAATTTCCAATGCTGAACAAGAATTGACCCAAGTCTAAGCTTGCTCTCGGAAGGAGAATTGGGCTTGAAAATGTCCTGCTGCTTTGGGACCAGTTCCAAAAGTGGGAAGTTGAGCCGGGGATCTCAGGGAGCCTATAATTCATGGCCCTGCAGGATGGTAAAAGGCACGTAATGTGGAAAAATGACTTGGGTTGAACCAGAGAAAAGAACTTGAGAGCAAGGCAGAATTGCAAAACTGGGATTTCAAGAGGGAGAAGCGTCTCGCCTGGTAAGAACCTAGGATGTGGCAGTACTTCTTCAAACATGCCTTTGTCGAAAAAGGGTGTATGCCTTTATCCTGAATATCTTTAGGATAAAGGCATACACCGTTTTTGGGCAACCAGGCAGGGGCTCTGTGCAAATCAACACTACATAATGCTATCACTTCCCATCAAAACAAAGGGTCATGTACGAAAAGTGTAAAGACCAGAAATGCAGGGTAACGTGGAGGTAAATCGTACCCACATTTTGTGGATTGTGGGATGACCAATTGCAATCGGCACCCTGGCGAATTCTATGGTGTATTCGAAGATAAAGTAAGAAACAATGCTACAGCACATAGGACACTTCCATTCAAGGACGTATATTTTCAGGAAAACCAAAGAACCTCAGGTCACAGGCAACCCAACGTTTACTGCTGCTCTCTATACAAAAGCCTCGACTAGGATACAATATAAATTTCCTTGGACGGAATACATGGATGGAGAATATGTGATTCTTATCTACAATGATATATTACAGAGCCAGGAAATCAATGAAATAACGTCACTTGGCGCCACCGGAGTGTTCTTAGTTACAATCATTCTCAGTGTATTTAGTCACATAGAAAAAAGTGGTTTATCAAAGATATGAGGTACAGGTGGAATATAAAATTGCGTCCCTTGAACGAAATGGCAGACGACAGAGAGAATTACACATTTAGCAAACACACTTATGCCTGTGGGAGCGCAAAGGTCACATGAGGTGAGGAAAAACCAGGTGTTTTCAATGAGCACAAATACCATTCCATATAGACCAAGGAGGGAATCAAGACAACTTACTCTAAACCTCAAAGGACTGAACTCAGCCCACTTTACACACCAGAAAAGATTATTGACAACTGGTCAGAATTTGAAAAACAATTTATCTATGTCTCTCTGGAAGAGAATCTAGTGGATGCACAGCAGCAAGCAACACAGCACGGAAAATCGGCTACACCCGGTGAGAAAAATAAACTGCAAAATAAAGGCAGTGAGTGACAGATAAATTTTTCGAGACTTCGTTCAGGGGCTGTGATTGGAGTTGTTTTCAGCACATATTCACACACAGAAAGATGGGACCTAAGGGAGGACAATCGTGGGTCTGAGTGTCTTCGTGAGCATGAGTCAGCAAATGCAGCCCTTGTAGAATAACACTGCCTTGCCCTGATTCCATTGACCGGAAATCTCCAAATGTAGACGACCCTTCTACAGCAAACACATGCATGGGTCAGCCACAGGATGCTACCCCATTGGAACGGGAAAAAACATGAAAAGGCACCTCATCTTCTCATATCCTGGTGCTCGGGTTCAAGCTTCCAGCCACTTTCCTGAAAATATCCCCACTTGCGGAAGTCAGCACTTTCAAAACCTTCTTTCTTATAGCTTGGAATTGGTTCCATGGATGAACTACAACGGGGAAGAATAAGACACGATGCCTATATATTTGGACAGACATATGGTGCTCTAATTTCAACTGCTGAACAAGAATTGAACCAAGTCTAAGCTTGCTCTCAGAAGGAGAATAGGGCTTGAAAATTTCCCGCTGATTTGTGACCAGTTCCAAAAGTGGGATGTTGAGCAGGTGATCTCAGCGAGCCTATAATTCATGGGCCTGCAGGATGGTCAAAGACACCTAATGTGGACAAATGACTTGGGTTGAGCCAGAGAAAAGAACTTGAGAGCAAGGCAGAATTGCAAAAATGGGATTTCAAGAGGGAGACGCGTCTCGCCTGGTAAGAACCTAGAATGTGGCAGTACTTCTTCAACCATGCCTTTGTCGAAAAACGGTGTATGCCTTTATCCTGAATATATTCCGAATAAAGGCATACACAGTTTTTGGGCAACCAGGCAAGGGCTCGGTGCAAATCAACACTACATAGTGCTATCACTTCCCATCTAAACAAAGGGTCATCTACGAAAAGTGTAAGGACTAGAAATTCAGGGTAGCATGGAGGTAAATCGTACCCACATTTTGTGGATTCCAGGATGAACAATGGCAATCAGCACCCTGGCGAAGACTATGGTGTATTCAAAAATAATGTAAGAAACAAAGCTACAGCACATAGGACACTTCCACTCAAGGACGTATATTTTCAAGAAAACCAAAGAACCTCAGGTCACAGGCATCCCAACGTTTCCTGCTGCTCTCTTTACAAAAGCCTCGACTAGGATACAATCTAAATTTCCTTGGACGGAAAACATGGATGGAGAATATGTGATTCTTATCTACAATGATATATTACTGAGCCAGGAAATCAATGAAATAACGCCACATGCCGCCAAAGGAGTGTTCGTAGTTACAATCATTATCAGTAAATTTAGTCACATAGAAAAAAGTGGTTTATCAAAGATATGAGGTACAGGTGGAATACAAAATTGCGTCCAATTCATGAAATGGCAGAGGACAGAAAGCATCACACATTTAGCAAACACACTTATGCCTGTAGGAGCGCGAAGGTCACTTGAGGTGAGGAAAAACCAGGTGTTTTCAATGAGCACAGATACCATTCCATATAGACCAAAGAGGGCATCAAGACAACTTACTCTAAACCTCAAAGGACTGAACTCAGCCCACTTTACACACCAGAAAAGATTATTTACAACTGGTTAGAATTTGAAAAACAATTTATCGATGTCTCTCTGGAAGAGAATCTAGTGGATGCACAGCAGCAAGCAACACAGCACGGAAAATCGGCTACACCCGGTGAGAAAAATAAACTGCAAAATAAAGGCAGTGAGTGAGAGATAAATTCTTCGAGACTTCGTTCAGGGGCTGTGATTGGAGTTGTTTTCAGCATATATTCACACACAGAAAGATGGGACCTAAGGGAGGACAATCGTGGGTCTGAGTGTCTTCGTGAGCATGAGTCAGCAAATGCAGCCCTTGTAGAATAACACTGCCTTGCCCTGATTCCATTGACCCGAAATCTCCAAATGTAGACGACCCTTCTACAGCAAACACATGCATGGGTCAGCCACAGGATGCTACCCCATTGGAACGGGAATAAACATGAAAAGGCAGCTCATCGTCTCATAACCTGGTGCTCGGGTTCAAGCTTCCAGCCACTTTCCTGAAAATATCCCCACTTGGGGAAGTCAGCACTTTCAAAACCTTCTTTCTTATAGCTTGGAATTGGTTCCATGGATGAACTACAACGGGGAAGAATAAGACACGATGCCTATATATTTGGACAGGCATATGGTGCTCTAATTTCAACTGCTGAACAAGAATTGACCCAAGTCTAAGCTTGCTCTCAGAAGGAGAATAGGGCTTGAAAATTTCCCGCTGATTTGTGACCAGTTCCAAAAGTGGGAAGTTGAGCAGGGGATCTCAGCGAGCCTATAATTCATGGGCCTGCAGGATGGTCAAAGACACCTAATGTGGACAAATGACTTGGGTTGAGCCAGAGAAAAGAACTTGAGAGCAAGGCAGAATTGCAAAAATGGGATTTCAAGAGGGAGACGCGTCTCGCCTGGTAAGAACCTAGAATGTGGCAGTACTTCTTCAACCATGCCTTTGTCGAAAAACGGTGTATTCCTTTATCCTGAATATATTCCGAATAAAGGCATACACCGTTTTTGGGCAACC
This sequence comes from Kogia breviceps, assembly GCF_026419965.1. Classification (NCBI taxonomy): domain Eukaryota; kingdom Metazoa; phylum Chordata; class Mammalia; order Artiodactyla; family Physeteridae; genus Kogia; species Kogia breviceps. The sequence goes on from NC_081329.1 coordinate 38,520,262, forward strand.
AGGCAGGGGCTCGGTGCAAATCAACACTACATAGTGCTATCACTTCCCATCTAAACAAAGGGTCATCTACGAAAATTGTAAAGACTAGAAATTCAGGGTAGCATGGAGGTAAATCGTACCCACATTTTGTGGATTCCAGGATGAACAATGGCAATCGGCACCCTGGCGAATTCTATGGTGTATTCGAAGATAAAGTAAGAAACAATGCTACAGCACATAGGACACTTCCATTCAAGGACGTATATTTTCAGGAAAACCAAAGAACCTCAGGTCACAGGCAACCCAACGTTTACTGCTGCTCTCTTTACAAAAGCCTCGACTAGGATACAATCTAAATTTCCTTGGACGGAATACATGGATGGAGAATATGTGCTTCTTATCTACAATGATATATTACAGAGCCAGGAAATCAATGAAATAACGTCACTTGGCGCCACCGGAGTGTTCTTAGTTACAATCATTCTCAGTGAATTTAGTCACATAGAAAAAAGTGGTTTATCAAAGATATGAGGTACAGGTGGAATATAAAATTGCGTCCCTTGAACGAAATGGCAGACGACAGAGAGAATTACACATTTAGCAAACACACTTATGCCTGTAGGAGCGCAAAGGTCACATGAGGTGAGGAAAAACCAGGTGTTTTCAATGAGCACAAATACCATTCCATATAGACCAAGGAGGGAATCAAGACAACTTACTCTAAACCTCAAAGGACTGAACTCAGCCCACTTTACACACCAGAAAAGATTATTTACAACTGGTCAGAATTTGAAAAACAATTTATCGATGTCTCTGTGGAAGAGAATCTAGTGGATGCACAGCAGCAAGCAACACAGCACGGAAAATCGGCTACACCCGGTGAGAAAAATAAACTGCAAAATAAAGGCAGTGAGTGACAGATAAATTCTTCGAGACTTCGTTCAGGGGCTGTGATTGGAGTTGTTTTCAGCATATATTCACACACAGAAAGATGGGACCTAAGGGAGGACAATCGTGGTTCTGAGTGTCTTCGTGAGCATGAGTCAGCAAATGCAGCCCTTGTAGAATAACACTGCCTAGCCCTGATTCCATTGACCCGAAATCTCCAAATGTAGACGACCCTTCTACAGCGAACACATGCATGGGTCAGCCACAGGATGCTATCCCATTGGAAAGGGAAAAAACATGAAAAGGCACCTCATCTTCTCATATCCTGGTGCTCGGGTTCAAGCTTCCAGTCACTTTCCTGAAAATATCCCCACTTGGGGAAGTCAGCACTTTCAAAACCTTCTTTCTTATAGCTTGGAATTGGTTCCATGGATGAAATACAACGGGGAAGAATAAGACACGATGCCTATATATTTGGACAGACATATGGTGCTCTAATTTCAACTGCTGAACAAGAATTGAACCAAGTCTAAGCTTGCTCTCAGAAGGAGAATAGGGCTTGAAAATTTCCCGCTGATTTGTGACCAGTTCCAAAAGTGGGATGTTGAGCAGGTGATCTCAGCGAGCCTATAATTCATGGGCCTGCAGGATGGTCAAAGACACCTAATGTGGACAAATGACTTGGGTTGAGCCAGAGAAAAGAACTTGAGAGCAAGGCAGAATTGCAAAAATGGGATTTCAAGAGGGAGACGCGTCTCGCCTGGTAAGACCCTAGAATGTGGCAGTACTTCTTCAACCATGCCTTTGTCGAAAAACGGTGTATGCCTTTATCCTGAATATATTCCGAATAAAGGCATACACCGTTTTTGGGCAACCAGGCAAGGGCTCGGTGCAAATCAACACTACATAGTGCTATCACGTCCCATCTAAACAAAGGGTCATCTACGAAAATTGTAAAGACGAGAAATTCAGGGTAGCATGGAGGTAAATCGTACCCACATTTTGTGGATTCCAGGATGAACAATGGCAATCGGCACCCTGGCGAAGTCTATGGTGTATTCAAAAATAATGTAAGAAACAAAGCTACAGCACATAGGACACTTCCACTCAAGGACGTATATTTTCAAGAAAACCAAAGAACCTCAGGTCACAGGCAACCCAACGTTTACTGCTGCTCTCTTTACAAAAGCCTCGACTAGGATACAATCTAAATTTCCTTGGACGGAAAACATGGATGGAGAATATGTGATTCTTATCTACAATGATATATTACTGAGCCAGGAAATCAATGAAATAACGTCACTTGCCGCCAAAGGAGTGGTCGTAGTTACAATCATTCTCAGTAAATTTAGTCACATAGAAAAAAGTGGTTTATCAAAGATATGAGGTACAGGTGGAATACAAAATTGCATCCCATGAATGAAATGGCAGGCGAGAGAAAGCATCACACATTTAGCAAACACACTTATGCCTGTAGGAGCGCGAAGGTCACTTGAGGTGAGGAAAAACCAGATGTTTTCAATGAGCACAGATACCATTCCATATAGACCAAAGAGGGCATCAAGACAACTTACTCTAAACCTCAAAGGACTGAACTCAGCCCACTTTACACACCAGAAAAGATTATTTACAACTGGTTAGAATTTGAAAAACAATTTATCGATGTCTCTCTGGAAGAGAATCAAGTGGATGCACAGCAGCAAGAAGCACAGCACTCAAAATCGGCTACACCCCGTGAGAAAAATAAACTGCAAAATAAAGGCAGTGAGTGAGAGATAAGTTCTTCGAGACTTCGTTCAGGGGCTGTCATTGAAGTTGTTTTGAGCATATATTAACACACAGAAGGATCGGACCTAAGGGAGGACACTCGTGGGTTTGAGTGTCTTCGTGAGCATGAGTCAGCAAATGCAGCCCTTGTCGAATAACACTGCCTTTTCCTGATTCCATGGACCCGAAATTTCCAAAGGCAGACGACCCTTCCTACAGCGAACACATGCATGGGACAGCCACAGGATGCTACTCCATTGGAACGGCAAAAAAACATGAAAAGCCACCTCATCTTCTCATATCCTGTTGCTCGGGTTCAAGCTTTCTACCGCTTTTCTGAAAATATACCCAATTGGGGATGTCAGCACTTTCAAAACACTCTTACTTATAACTTGGAATTGGTTCCATGGATGAACTACAATGGGGAAGAATAAGAGACGATGGCTATATATTTGGACAGGCACATGGCGCTCTAATTTCCAATGCTGAACAAGAATTGACCCAAGTCTAAGCTTGCTCTCGGAAGGAGAATTGGGCTTGAAAATTCCCTGCTGCTTTGGGACCAGTTCCGAAAGTGGGAAGTTGAGCCGGGGATCTCAGGGAGCCTATAATTCATGGCCCTTCAGGATGGTAAAAGGCACGTAATGTGGAAAAATGACTTGGGTTGAACCAGAGAAAAGAACTTCAGAGCAAGGCAGAATTGCAAAACTGGGATTTCAAGAGGGAGAAGCGTCTCGCCTGGTAAGAACCTAGGATGTGGCAGTACTTCTTCAAACATGCCTTTGTCGAAAAAGGGTGTATGCCTTTATCCTGAATATCTTTAGGATAAAGGCATACACCGTTTTTGGGCAACCAGGCAGGGGCTCTGTGCAAATCAACACTACATAATGCTATCACTTCCCATCAAAACAAAGGGTCATGTACGAAAAGTGTAAAGACCAGAAATGCAGGGTAACGTGGAGGTAAATCGTACCCACATTTTGTGGATTGTGGGATGACCAATTGCAATCAGCACCCTGGCGAATTCTATGGTGTATTCGAAGATAAAGTAAGAAACAATGCTACAGCACATAGGACACTTCCATTCAAGGACGTATATTTTCAGGAAAACCAAAGAACCTCAGGTCACAGGCAACCCAACGTTTACTGCTGCTCTCTTTACAAAAGCCTCGACTAGGATACAATCTAAATTTCCTTGGACGGAATACATGGATGGAGAATATGTGCTTCTTATCTACAATGATATATTACAGAGCCAGGAAATCAATGAAATAACGTCACTTGGCGCCACCGGAGTGTTCTTAGTTACAATCATTCTCAGTGAATTTAGTCACATAGAAAAAAGTGGTTTATCAAAGATATGAGGTACAGGTGGAATATAAAATTGCGTCCCTTGAACGAAATGGCAGACGACAGAGAGAATTACACATTTAGCAAACACACTTATGCCTGTAGGAGCGCAAAGGTCACATGAGGTGAGGAAAAACCAGGTGTTTTCAATGAGCACAAATACCATTCCATATAGACCAAGGAGGGAATCAAGACAACTTACTCTAAACCTCAAAGGACTGAACTCAGCCCACTTTACACACCAGAAAAGATTATTTACAACTGGTCAGAATTTGAAAAACAATTTATCGATGTCTCTGTGGAAGAGAATCTAGTGGATGCACAGCTGCAAGCAACACAGCACGGAAAATCGGCTACACCCGGTGAGAAAAATAAACTGCAAAATAAAGGCAGTGAGTGACAGATAAATTCTTCGAGACTTCGTTCAGGGGCTGTGATTGGAGTTGTTTTCAGCATATATTCACACACAGAAAGATGGGACCTAAGGGAGGACAATCGTGGTTCTGAGTGTCTTCGTGAGCATGAGTCAGCAAATGCAGCCCTTGTAGAATAACACTGCCTAGCCCTGATTCCATTGACCCGAAATCTCCAAATGTAGACGACCCTTCTACAGCGAACACATGCATGGGTCAGCCACAGGATGCTATCCCATTGGAAAGGGAAAAAACATGAAAAGGCACCTCATCTTCTCATATCCTGGTGCTCGGGTTCAAGCTTCCAGTCACTTTCCTGAAAATATCCCCACTTGGGGAAGTCAGCACTTTCAAAACCTTCTTTCTTATAGCTTGGAATTGGTTCCATGGATGAAATACAACGGGGAAGAATAAGACACGATGCCTATATATTTGGACAGACATATGGTGCTCTAATTTCAACTGCTGAACAAGAATTGAACCAAGTCTAAGCTTGCTCTCAGAAGGAGAATAGGGCTTGAAAATTTCCCGCTGATTTGTGACCAGTTCCAAAAGTGGGATGTTGAGCAGGTGATCTCAGCGAGCCTATAATTCATGGGCCTGCAGGATGGTCAAAGACACCTAATGTGGACAAATGACTTGGGTTGAGCCAGAGAAAAGAACTTGAGAGCAAGGCAGAATTGCAAAAATGGGATTTCAAGAGGGAGACGCGTCTCGCCTGGTAAGACCCTAGAATGTGGCAGTACTTCTTCAACCATGCCTTTGTCGAAAAACGGTGTATGCCTTTATCCTGAATATATTCCGAATAAAGGCATACACCGTTTTTGGGCAACCAGGCAAGGGCTCGGTGCAAATCAACACTACATAGTGCTATCACGTCCCATCTAAACAAAGGGTCATCTACGAAAATTGTAAAGACGAGAAATTCAGGGTAGCATGGAGGTAAATCGTACCCACATTTTGTGGATTCCAGGATGAACAATGGCAATCGGCACCCTGGCGAAGTCTATGGTGTATTCAAAAATAATGTAAGAAACAAAGCTACAGCACATAGGACACTTCCACTCAAGGACGTATATTTTCAAGAAAACCAAAGAACCTCAGGTCACAGGCAACCCAACGTTTACTGCTGCTCTCTTTACAAAAGCCTCGACTAGGATACAATCTAAATTTCCTTGGACGGAAAACATGGATGGAGAATATGTGATTCTTATCTACAATGATATATTACTGAGCCAGGAAATCAATGAAATAACGTCACTTGCTGCCAAAGGAGTGGTCGTAGTTACAATCATTCTCAGTAAATTTAGTCACATAGAAAAAAGTGGTTTATCAAAGATATGAGGTACAGGTGGAATACAAAATTGCATCCCATGAATGAAATGGCAGGCGAGAGAAAGCATCACACATTTAGCAAACACACTTATGCCTGTAGGAGCGCGAAGGTCACTTGAGGTGAGGAAAAACCAGATGTTTTCAATGAGCACAGATACCATTCCATATAGACCAAAGAGGGCATCAAGACAACTTACTCTAAACCTCAAAGGACTGAACTCAGCCCACTTTACACACCAGAAAAGATTATTTACAACTGGTTAGAATTTGAAAAACAATTTATCGATGTCTCTCTGGAAGAGAATCAAGTGGATGCACAGCAGCAAGAAGCACAGCACTCAAAATCGGCTACACCCCGTGAGAAAAATAAACTGCAAAATAAAGGCAGTGAGTGAGAGATAAGTTCTTCGAGACTTCGTTCAGGGGCTGTCATTGAAGTTGTTTTGAGCATATATTAACACACAGAAGGATCGGACCTAAGGGAGGACACTCGTGGGTTTGAGTGTCTTCGTGAGCATGAGTCAGCAAATGCAGCCCTTGTCGAATAACACTGCCTTTTCCTGATTCCATGGACCCGAAATTTCCAAAGGCAGACGACCCTTCCTACAGCGAACACATGCATGGGACAGCCACAGGATGCTACTCCATTGGAACGGCAAAAAAACATGAAAAGCCACCTCATCTTCTCATATCCTGTTGCTCGGGTTCAAGCTTTCTACCGCTTTTCTGAAAATATACCCAATTGGGGATGTCAGCACTTTCAAAACACTCTTACTTATAACTTGGAATTGGTTCCATGGATGAACTACAATGGGGAAGAATAAGAGACGATGGCTATATATTTGGACAGGCACATGGCGCTCTAATTTCCAATGCTGAACAAGAATTGACCCAAGTCTAAGCTTGCTCTCGGAAGGAGAATTGGGCTTGAAAATTCCCTGCTGCTTTGGGACCAGTTCCGAAAGTGGGAAGTTGAGCCGGGGATCTCAGGGAGCCTATAATTCATGGCCCTTCAGGATGGTAAAAGGCACGTAATGTGGAAAAATGACTTGGGTTGAACCAGAGAAAAGAACTTCAGAGCAAGGCAGAATTGCAAAACTGGGATTTCAAGAGGGAGAAGCGTCTCGCCTGGTAAGAACCTAGGATGTGGCAGTACTTCTTCAAACATGCCTTTGTCGAAAAAGGGTGTATGCCTTTATCCTGAATATCTTTAGGATAAAGGCATACACCGTTTTTGGGCAACCAGGCAGGGGCTCTGTGCAAATCAACACTACATAATGCTATCACTTCCCATCAAAACAAAGGGTCATGTACGAAAAGTGTAAAGACCAGAAATGCAGGGTAACGTGGAGGTAAATCGTACCCACATTTTGTGGATTGTGGGATGACCAATTGCAATCAGCACCCTGGCGAATTCTATGGTGTATTCGAAGATAAAGTAAGAAACAATGCTACAGCACATAGGACACTTCCATTCAAGGACGTATATTTTCAGGAAAACCAAAGAACCTCAGGTCACAGGCAACCCAACGTTTACTGCTGCTCTCTTTACAAAAGCCTCGACTAGGATACAATCTAAATTTCCTTGGACGGAATACATGGATGGAGAATATGTGCTTCTTATCTACAATGATATATTACAGAGCCAGGAAATCAATGAAATAACGTCACTTGGCGCCACCGGAGTGTTCTTAGTTACAATCATTCTCAGTGAATTTAGTCACATAGAAAAAAGTGGTTTATCAAAGATATGAGGTACAGGTGGAATATAAAATTGCGTCCCTTGAACGAAATGGCAGACGACAGAGAGAATTACACATTTAGCAAACACACTTATGCCTGTAGGAGCGCAAAGGTCACATGAGGTGAGGAAAAACCAGGTGTTTTCAATGAGCACAAATACCATTCCATATAGACCAAGGAGGGAATCAAGACAACTTACTCTAAACCTCAAAGGACTGAACTCAGCCCACTTTACACACCAGAAAAGATTATTTACAACTGGTCAGAATTTGAAAAACAATTTATCGATGTCTCTGTGGAAGAGAATCTAGTGGATGCACAGCAGCAAGCAACACAGCACGGAAAATCGGCTACACCCGGTGAGAAAAATAAACTGCAAAATAAAGGCAGTGAGTGACAGATAAATTCTTCGAGACTTCGTTCAGGGGCTGTGATTGGAGTTGTTTTCAGCATATATTCACACACAGAAAGATGGGACCTAAGGGAGGACAATCGTGGTTCTGAGTGTCTTCGTGAGCATGAGTCAGCAAATGCAGCCCTTGTAGAATAACACTGCCTAGCCCTGATTCCATTGACCCGAAATCTCCAAATGTAGACGACCCTTCTACAGCGAACACATGCATGGGTCAGCCACAGGATGCTATCCCATTGGAAAGGGAAAAAACATGAAAAGGCACCTCATCTTCTCATATCCTGGTGCTCGGGTTCAAGCTTCCAGTCACTTTCCTGAAAATATCCCCACTTGGGGAAGTCAGCACTTTCAAAACCTTCTTTCTTATAGCTTGGAATTGGTTCCATGGATGAAATACAACGGGGAAGAATAAGACACGATGCCTATATATTTGGACAGACATATGGTGCTCTAATTTCAACTGCTGAACAAGAATTGAACCAAGTCTAAGCTTGCTCTCAGAAGGAGAATAGGGCTTGAAAATTTCCCGCTGATTTGTGACCAGTTCCAAAAGTGGGATGTTGAGCAGGTGATCTCAGCGAGCCTATAATTCATGGGCCTGCAGGATGGTCAAAGACACCTAATGTGGACAAATGACTTGGGTTGAGCCAGAGAAAAGAACTTGAGAGCAAGGCAGAATTGCAAAAATGGGATTTCAAGAGGGAGACGCGTCTCGCCTGGTAAGACCCTAGAATGTGGCAGTACTTCTTCAACCATGCCTTTGTCGAAAAACGGTGTATGCCTTTATCCTGAATATATTCCGAATAAAGGCATACACCGTTTTTGGGCAACCAGGCAAGGGCTCGGTGCAAATCAACACTACATAGTGCTATCACGTCCCATCTAAACAAAGGGTCATCTACGAAAATTGTAAAGACGAGAAATTCAGGGTAGCATGGAGGTAAATCGTACCCACATTTTGTGGATTCCAGGATGAACAATGGCAATCGGCACCCTGGCGAAGTCTATGGTGTATTCAAAAATAATGTAAGAAACAAAGCTACAGCACATAGGACACTTCCACTCAAGGACGTATATTTTCAAGAAAACCAAAGAACCTCAGGTCACAGGCAACCCAACGTTTACTGCTGCTCTCTTTACAAAAGCCTCGACTAGGATACAATCTAAATTTCCTTGGACGGAAAACATGGATGGAGAATATGTGATTCTTATCTACAATGATATATTACTGAGCCAGGAAATCAATGAAATAACGTCACTTGCCGCCAAAGGAGTGGTCGTAGTTACAATCATTCTCAGTAAATTTAGTCACATAGAAAAAAGTGGTTTATCAAAGATATGAGGTACAGGTGGAATACAAAATTGCATCCCATGAATGAAATGGCAGGCGAGAGAAAGCATCACACATTTAGCAAACACACTTATGCCTGTAGGAGCGCGAAGGTCACTTGAGGTGAGGAAAAACCAGATGTTTTCAATGAGCACAGATACCATTCCATATAGACCAAAGAGGGCATCAAGACAACTTACTCTAAACCTCAAAGGACTGAACTCAGCCCACTTTACACACCAGAAAAGATTATTTACAACTGGTTAGAATTTGAAAAACAATTTATCGATGTCTCTCTGGAAGAGAATCAAGTGGATGCACAGCAGCAAGAAGCACAGCACTCAAAATCGGCTACACCCCGTGAGAAAAATAAACTGCAAAATAAAGGCAGTGAGTGAGAGATAAGTTCTTCGAGACTTCGTTCAGGGGCTGTCATTGAAGTTGTTTTGAGCATATATTAACACACAGAAGGATCGGACCTAAGGGAGGACACTCGTGGGTTTGAGTGTCTTCGTGAGCATGAGTCAGCAAATGCAGCCCTTGTCGAATAACACTGCCTTTTCCTGATTCCATGGACCCGAAATTTCCAAAGGCAGACGACCCTTCCTACAGCGAACACATGCATGGGACAGCCACAGGATGCTACTCCATTGGAACGGCAAAAAAACATGAAAAGCCACCTCATCTTCTCATATCCTGTTGCTCGGGTTCAAGCTTTCTACCGCTTTTCTGAAAATATACCCAATTGGGGATGTCAGCACTTTCAAAACACTCTTACTTATAACTTGGAATTGGTTCCATGGATGAACTACAATGGGGAAGAATAAGAGACGATGGCTATATATTTGGACAGGCACATGGCGCTCTAATTTCCAATGCTGAACAAGAATTGACCCAAGTCTAAGCTTGCTCTCGGAAGGAGAATTGGGCTTGAAATTTCCCTGCTGCTTTGGGACCAGTTCCGAAAGTGGGAAGTTGAGCCGGGGATCTCAGGGAGCCTATAATTCATGGCCCTTCAGGATGGTAAAAGGCACGTAATGTGGAAAAATGACTTGGGTTGAACCAGAGAAAAGAACTTCAGAGCAAGGCAGAATTGCAAAACTGGGATTTCAAGAGGGAGAAGCGTCTCGCCTGGTAAGAACCTAGGATGTGGCAGTACTTCTTCAAACATGCCTTTGTCGAAAAAGGGTGTATGCCTTTATCCTGAATATCTTTAGGATAAAGGCATACACCGTTTTTGGGCAACCAGGCAGGGGCTCTGTGCAAATCAACACTACATAATGCTATCACTTCCCATCAAAACAAAGGGTCATGTACGAAAAGTGTAAAGACCAGAAATGCAGGGTAACGTGGAGGTAAATCGTACCCACATTTTGTGGATTGTGGGATGACCAATTGCAATCAGCACCCTGGCGAATTCTATGGTGTATTCGAAGATAAAGTAAGAAACAATGCTACAGCACATAGGACACTTCCATTCAAGGACGTATATTTTCAGGAAAACCAAAGAACCTCAGGTCACAGGCAACCCAACGTTTACTGCTGCTCTCTTTACAAAAGCCTCGACTAGGATACAATCTAAATTTCCTTGGACGGAATACATGGATGGAGAATATGTGCTTCTTATCTACAATGATATATTACAGAGCCAGGAAATCAATGAAATAACGTCACTTGGCGCCACCGGAGTGTTCTTAGTTACAATCATTCTCAGTGAATTTAGTCACATAGAAAAAAGTGGTTTATCAAAGATATGAGGTACAGGTGGAATATAAAATTGCGTCCCTTGAACGAAATGGCAGACGACAGAGAGAATTACACATTTAGCAAACACACTTATGCCTGTAGGAGCGCAAAGGTCACATGAGGTGAGGAAAAACCAGGTGTTTTCAATGAGCACAAATACCATTCCATATAGACCAAGGAGGGAATCAAGACAACTTACTCTAAACCTCAAAGGACTGAACTCAGCCCACTTTACACACCAGAAAAGATTATTGACAACTGGTCAGAATTTGAAAAACAATTTATTGATGTCTCTCTGGAAGAGAATCAAGTGGATGCACAGCAGCAAGCAACACAGCACGGAAAATCGGCTACACCCGGTGAGAAAAATAAACTGCAAAATAAAGGCAGTGAGTGACAGATAAATTTTTCGAGACTTCATTCAGGGGCTGTGATTGGAGTTGTTTTCAGCACATATTCACACACAGAAAGATGGGACCTAAGGGAGGACAATCGTGGGTCTGAGTGTCTTCGTGAGCATGAGTCAGCAAATGCAGCCCTTGTAGAATAACACTGCCTTGCCCTGATTCCATTGACCCGAAATCTCCAAATGTAGACGACCCTTCTACAGCAAACACATGCATGGGTCAGCCACAGGATGCTACCCCATTGGAACGGGAAAAAACATGAAAAGGCACCTCATCTTCTCATATCCTGGTGCTCGGGTTCAAGCTTCCAGCCACTTTCCTGAAAATATCCCCACTTGGGGAAGTCAGCACTTTCAAAACCTTCTTTCTTATAGCTTGGAATTGGTTCCATGGATGAACTACAACGGGGAAGAATAAGACACGATGCCTATATATTTGGACAGGCATATGGTGCTCTAATTTCAACTGCTGAACAAGAATTGACCCAAGTCTAAGCTTGCTCTCAGAAGGAGAATAGGGCTTGAAAATTTCCCGCTGATTTGTGACCAGTTCCAAAAGTGGGAAGTTGAGCAGGGGATCTCAGCGAGCCTATAATTCATGGGCCTGCAGGATGGTCAAAGACACCTAATGTGGACAAATGACTTGGGTTGAGCCAGAGAAAAGAACTTGAGAGCAAGGCAGAATTGCAAAAATTGGATTTCAAGAGGGAGACGCGTCTCGCCTGGTAAGAACCTAGAATGTGGCAGTACTTCTTCAACCATGCCTTTGTCGAAAAACGGTGTATGCCTTTATCCTGAATATATTCCGAATAAAGGCATACACCGTTTTTGGGCAACCAGGCAGCGGCTCGGTGCAAATCAACACTACATAGTGCTATCACTTCCCATCTAAACAAAGGGTCATCTACGAAAAGTGTAAAGACGAGAAATTCAGGGTAGCATGGAGGTAAATCGTACCCACATTTTGTGGATTCCAGGATGAACAATGGCAATCAGCACCCTGGCGAAGTCTATGGTGTATTCAAAAATAATGTAAGAAACAAAGCTACAGCACATAGGACACTTCCACTCAAGGACGTATATTTTCAAGAAAACCAAAGAACCTCAGGTCACAGGCAACCCAACGTTTACTGCTGCTCTGTTTACAAAAGCCTCGACTAGGATACAATCAAAATTTCCTTGGATGGAAAACATGGATGGAGAATATGTGATTCTTATCTACAATGATATATTACTGAGCCAGGAAATCAATGAAATAACGTCACTTGCAGCCAAAGGAGTGGTCGTAGTTACAATCATTCTGAGTAAATTTAGTCACATAGAAAAAAGTGGTTTATCAAAGATATGAGGTACAGGTGGAATACAAAATTGCATTCCATGAATGAAATGGCAGACGAGAGAAAGCATCACACATTTAGCAAACACACTTATGCCTGTATGAGCACGAAGTTCACTTGAGGTGAGGAAAAAACAGGTGTTTTCAATGAGCACAGATACCATTCCATATAGACCAAAGAGGCAATCAAGACAACTTACTCTAAACCTCAAAGGACTGAACTCAGCCCACTTTACACAGCAGAAAAGATTATTTACAACTGGTTAGAATTTGAAAAACAATTTATCGATGTCTCTCTGGAAGAGAATCAAGTGGATGCACAGCAGCAAGCAACACAGCACACAAAATCGGCTACACCCCGTGAGAAAAATAAACTGCAAATTAAAGGCAGTGAGTGAGAGATAAATTCTTCGAGACTTCGTTCAGGGGCTGTCATTGAAGTTGTTTTGAGCATATATTAACACACAGAATGATCGGACCTAAGGAAGGACACTCGTGGGTCTGAGTGTCTTCGTGAGCATGAGTCAGCAAATGCATCACTTGTTGAATAACACTGCCTTTTCCTGATTCCATGGACCCAAAATCTCCAAATGCAGACGACCCTTCCTACAGCGAACACATGCATGGGACAGCCATAGGACGCTACCCCATTGGAAAGGCAAATAAACATGAAAAGCCACCTCATCTTCTCATATCCTGGTGCTCGGGTTCAAGCTTTCAGCCGCTGTTCTGAAAATATACCCAATTGGGGAAGTCAGCACTTTCAAAACACTCTTACTTATAACTTGGAATTGGTTCCATGGATGAACTACAATGGGGAAGAATAAGAGATGATGGCTATATATTTGGACAGGCACATGGCGCTCTAATTTCCAATGCTGAACAAGAATTGACCCAAGTCTAAGCTTGCTCTCGGAAGGAGAATTGGGCTTGAAAATGTCCTGCTGCTTTGGGACCAGTTCCGAAAGTGGGAAGTTGAGCCGGGGATCTCAGGGAGCCTATAATTCATGGCCCTGCAGGATGGTAAAAGGCACGTAATGTGGAAAAATGACTTGGGTTGAACCAGAGAAAAGAACTTGAGAGCAAGGCAGAATTGCAAAACTGGGATTTCAAGAGGGAGAAGCGTCTCGCCTGGTAAGAACCTAGGATGTGGCAGTACTTCTTCAAACATGCCTTTGTCGAAAAAGGGTGTATGCCTTTATCCTGAATATCTTTAGGATAAAGGCATACACCGTTTTTGGGCAACCAGGCAGGGGCTCTGTGCAAATCAACACTACATAATGCTATCACTTCCCATCCAAACAAAGGGTCATGTACGAAAAGTGTAAAGACCAGAAATGCAGGGTAACGTGGAGGTAAATAGTACCCACATTTTGTGGATTGTGGGATGACCAATTGCAATCGGCACCCTGGCGAATTCTATGGTGTATTCGAAGATAAAGTAAGAAACAATGCTACAGCACATAGGACACTTCCATTCAAGGACGTATATTTTCAGGAAAACCAAAGAACCTCAGGTCACAGGCAACCCAACCTTTACTGCTGCTCTCTATACAAAAGCCTCGACTAGGATACAATATAAATTTCCTTGGACGGAATACATGGATGGAGAATATGTGATTCTTATCTACAATGATATATTACAGAGCCAGGAAATCAATGAAATAACGTCACTTGGCGCCACCGGAGTGTTCTTAGTTACAATCATTCTCAGTGAATTTAGTCACATAGAAAAAAGTGGTTTATCAAAGATATGAGGTACAGGTGGAATATAAAATTGCGTCCCTTGAACGAAATGGCAGACGACAGAGAGAATTACACATTTAGCAAACACACTTATGCCTGTGGGAGCGCAAAGGTCACATGAGGTGAGGAAAAACCAGGTGTTTTCAATGAGCACAAATACCATTCCATATAGACCAAGGAGGGAATCAAGACAACTTACTCTAAACCTCAAAGGACTGAACTCAGCCCACTTTACACACCAGAAAAGATTATTGACAACTGGTCAGAATTTGAAAAACAATTTATCTATGTCTCTCTGGAAGAGAATCTAGTGGATGCACAGCAGCAAGCAACACAGCACGGAAAATCGGCTACACCCGGTGAGAAAAATAAACTGCAAAATAAAGGCAGTGAGTGACAGATAAATTTTTCGAGACTTCGTTCAGGGGCTGTGATTGGAGTTGTTTTCAGCACATATTCACACACAGAAAGATGGGACCTAAGGGAGGACAATCGTGGGTCTGAGTGTCTTCGTGAGCATGAGTCAGCAAATGCAGCCCTTGTAGAATAACACTGCCTTGCCCTGATTCCATTGACCCGAAATCTCCAAATGTAGACGACCCTTCTACAGCAAACACATGCATGGGTCAGCCACAGGATGCTACCCCATTGGAACGGGAAAAAACATGAAAAGGCACCTCATCTTCTCATATCCTGGTGCTCGGGTTCAAGCTTCCAGCCACTTTCCTGAAAATATCCCCACTTGGGGAAGTCAGCACTTTCAAAACCTTCTTTCTTATAGCTTGGAATTGGTTCCATGGATGAACTACAACGGGGAAGAATAAGACACGATGCCTATATATTTGGACAGGCATATGGTGCTCTAATTTCAACTGCTGAACCAGAATTGACCCAAGTCTAAGCTTGCTCTCAGAAAGAGAATAGGGCTTGAAAATTTCCCACTGATTTGTGACCAGTTCCAAAAGTGGGAAGTTGTTCAGGGGATCTCAGCGAGCCTATAATTCATGGGACTGCAGGATGGTCAAAGGCACCTAATGTGGACAAATGACTTGGGTTGAGCCAGAGAAAAGAACTTGAGAGCAAGGCAGAATTGCAAAAATGGGATTTCAAGAGGGAGACGCGTCTCGCCTGGTAAGAACCTAGAATGTGGCAGTACTTCTTCAACCATGCCTTTGTCGAAAAACGGTGTATGCCTTTATCCTGAATATATTCCGAATAAAGGCATACACCGTTTTTGGGCAACCAGGCAAGGGCTCGGTGCAAATCAACACTACATAGTGCTATCACTTCCCATCTAAACAAAGGGTCATCTACGAAAAGTGTAAGGACTAGAAATTCAGGGTAGCATGGAGGTAAATCGTACCCACATTTTGTGGATTCCAGGATGAACAATGGCAATCGGCACCCTGGCGAAGTCTATGGTGTATTCAAAAATAATGTAAGAAACAAAGCTACAGCACATAGGACACTTCCACTCAAGGACGTATATTTTCAAGAAAACCAAAGAACCTCAGGTCACAGGCAACCCAACGTTTACTGCTGCTCTCTTTACAAAAGCCTCGACTAGGATACAATCTAAATTTCCTTGGACGGAAAACATGGATGGAGAATATGTGATTCTTATCTACAATGATATATTACTGAGCCAGGAAATCAATGAAATAACGTCACTTGCCGCCAAAGGAGTGGTCGTAGTTACAATCATTCTCAGTAAATTTAGTCACATAGAAAAAAGTGGTTTATCAAAGATATGAGGTACAGGTGGAATACAAAATTGCGTCCCATGAATGAAATGGCAGGCGAGAGAAAGCATCACACATTTAGAAAACACACTTATGCCTGTAGGAGCGCGAAGGTCACTTGAGGTGAGGAAAAACCAGGTGTTTTCAATGAGCACAGATACCATTCCATATAGACCAAAGAGGGCATCAAGACAACTTACTCTAAAGCTTAAAGGACTGAACTCAGCCCACTTTACACACCAGAAAAGATTATTTACAACTGGTTAGAATTTGAAAAACAACTTATCGATGTCTCTCTGGAAGAGAATCAAGTGGATGCACAGCAGCAAGCAACACAGCACACAAAATCGGCTATATCCCGTGAGAAAAATAAACTGCAAAATAAAGGCAGTGAGTGAGAGATAAATTCTTCGAGACTTCGTTCAGGGGCTGTCATTGAAGTTGTTTTGAGCATATATTAACACACAGAATGATCGGACCTAAGGAAGGACACTCGTGGGTCTGAGTGTCTTCGTGAGCATGAGTCAGCAAATGCAGCCCTTGTCGAATAACACTGGCTTTTCCTGATTCCATGGACCCGAAATTTCCAAATGCAGACGACCCTTCCTACAGCGAACACATGCATGGGACAGCCACAGGATGCTACCCCATTGGAACGGCAAAAAAACATGAAAATCCACCTCATCTTCTCATATCCTGGTGCTCGGGTTCAAGCTTTCAGCCGCTTTTCTGAAAATATACCCAATTGGGGAAGTCAGCACTTTCAAAACACTCTTACTTATAACTTGGAATTGGTTCCATGGATGAACTACAATGGGGAAGAATAAGAGACGATGGCTATATATTTAGACAGGCACATGGCGCTCTAATTTCCAATGCTGAACAAGAATTGACCCAAGTCTAAGCTTGCTCTCGGAAGGAGAATTGGGCTTGAAAATGTCCTGCTGCTTTGGGACCAGTTCCGAAAGTGGGAAGTTGAGCCGGGGATCTCAGGGAGCCTATAATTCATGGCCCTGCAGGATGGTAAAAGACACCTAATGTGGACAAATGACTTGGGTTGAGCCAGAGAAAAGAACTTGAGAGCAAGGCAGAATTGCAAAAATGGGATTTCAAGAGGGAGACGCGTCTCGCCTGGTAAGAACCTAGGATGTGGCAGTACTTCTTCAAACATGCCTTTGTCGAAAAAGGGTGTATGCCTTTATCCTGAATATCTTTAGGATAAAGGCATACACCGTTTTTGGGCAACCAGGCAGGGGCTCTGTGCAAATCAACACTACATAATTCTATCACTTCCCATCAAAACAAAGGGTCATGTACGAAAAGTGTAAAGACCAGAAATGCAGGGTAACGTGGAGGTAAATCGTACGCACATTTTGTGGATTGTGGGATGACCAATTGCAATCGGCACCCTGGCGAATTCTATGGTGTATTCGAAGATAAAGTAAGAAACAATGCTACAGCACATAGGACACTTCCATTCAAGGACGTATATTTTCAGGAAAACCAAAGAACCTCAGGTCACAGGCAACCCAACGTTTACTGCTGCTCTCTTTACAAAAGCCTCGACTAGCATACAATATAAATTTCCTTGGACGGAATACATGGATGGAGAATATGTGATTCTTATCTACAATGATATATTACAGAGCCAGGAAATCAATGAAATAACGTCACTTGGCGCCACCGGAGTGTTCTTAGTTACAATCATTCTCAGTGAATTTAGTCACATAGAAAAAAGTGGTTTATCAAAGATATGAGGTACAGGTGGAATATAAAATTGCGTCCCTTGAACGAAATGGCAGACGACAGAGAGAATTACACATTTAGCAAACACACTTATGCCTGTAGGAGCGCAAAGGTCACATGAGGTGAGGAAAAACCAGGTGTTTTCAATGAGCACAGATACCATTCCATATAGACCAAGGAGGGAATCAAGACAACTTACTCTAAACCTCAAAGGACTGAACTCAGCCCACTTTACACACCAGAAAAGATTATTGACAACTGGTCAGAATTTGAAAAACAATTTATCTATGTCTCTCTGGAAGAGAATCTAGTGGATGCACAGCAGCAAGCAACACAGCACGGAAAATCGGCTACACCCGGTGAGAAAAATAAACTGCAAAATAAAGGCAGTGAGTGACAGATAAATTTTTCGAGACTTCGTTCAGGGGCTGTGATTGGAGTTGTTTTCAGCATATATTCACACACAGAAAGATGGGACCTAAGGGAGGACAATCGTGGGTCTGAGTGTCTTCGTGAGCATGAGTCAGCAAATGCAGCCCTTGTAGAATAACACTGCCTTGCCCTGATTCCATTGACCCGAAATCTCCAAATGTAGACGACCCTTCTACAGCAAACACATGCATGGGTCAGCCACAGGATGCTACCCCATTGGAACGGGAAAAAACATGAAAAGGCACCTCATCTTCTCATATCCTGGTGCTCGGGTTCAAGCTTCCAGCCACTTTCCTGAAAATATCCCCACTTGGGGAAGTCAGCACTTTCAAAACCTTCTTTCTTATAGCTTGGAATTGGTTCCATGGATGAACTACAACGGGGAAGAATAAGACACGATGCCTATATATTTGGACAGGCATATGGTGCTCTAATTTCAACTGCTGAACAAGAATTGACCCAAGTCTAAGCTTGCTCTCAGAAGGAGAATAGGGCTTGAAAATTTCCCGCTGATTTGTGACCAGTTCCAAAAGTGGGAAGTTGAGCAGGGGATCTCAGCGAGCCTATAATTCATGGGCCTGCAGGATGGTCAAAGACACCTAATGTGGACAAATGACTTGGGTTGAGCCAGAGAAAAGAACTTGAGAGCAAGGCAGAATTGCAAAAATGGGATTTCAAGAGGGAGACGCGTCTCGCCTGGTAAGAACCTAGAATGTGGCAGTACTTCTTCAACCATGCCTTTGTCGAAAAACGGTGTATGCCTTTATCCTGAATATATTCCGAATAAAGGCATACACCGTTTTTGGGCAACCAGGCGGGGGCTCGGTGCAAATCAACACTACATAGTGCTATCACTTCCCATCTAAACAAAGGGTCATCTACGAAAAGTGTAAACACTAGAAATTCAGGGTAGCATGGAGGTAAATCGTACCCACATTTTGTGGATCCCGGGATGAACAATTGGAATCGGCACCATGGCGAAGTCTATGGTGTATTCAAAAATAATATAAGAAACAAAGCTACAGCACATAGGACACTTCCACTCAAGGACGTATACTTTCAAGAAAAACAAAGAATCTCAGGTCACAGGCAACCCAACGTTTACTGCTGCTCTCTTTCCAAAAGCCTAGACTAGGATACAATCTAAATTTCCTTGGACGGAAAACATGGATGGAGAATATGTGATTCTTATCTGCAATGATATATTACAGAGCCAGGAAATCAATGAAATAACGTCACTTGCCGCCACCGGAGTGTTCTTAGTTACAATCATTCTCAGTGAATTTAGTCCCATAGAAAAAAGTGGTTTATCAAAGATATGAGGTACAGGTGGAATATAAAATTGCATCCCTTGAACGAAATGGCAGACGACAGAAATAATTACACATTTAGCAAACCCACTTATGCTTGTAGGACCGCAAAGGTCACTTGAGGTGAGGAAAAACCAGGTGTTTTCAATGAGCACAGATATCATTCCATGTAGACCAAAGTGGGAATCAAGACAACTTACTCTAAACATCAAAGGATTGAACTCAGCCCACTTTACACACCAAAAAAGTTTATTGACATCTGGTCAGAATTTGAAAAACAATTTATCGATGTCTCTCTGGAAGAGAATCAAGTGGATGCACAGCAGCAAGCAACACAGCACTGAAAATCGGCTACACCCCGTGAGAAAAATAAACTGCAAAATAAAGGCAGTGAATGAGAGATAAATACTTCGAGACTTCATTCAGGGGCTGTGTTTGAAGTTGTTTTGAGCATATATTAACACACAGAACGATGGGACCTAAGGGAGGACACTCGTGGGTCTGAGTGTCTTCGTGAGCATGAGTCAGCAAATGCAGCCCTTGTAGAATATCACTGCCTTTCCCTGATTCCATTGACCTGAAATCTCCAAATGCAGACCACCCTTCCTACACCAAACACATGCATGGGACAGCCACAGGATGCTACCCCATTGGAACGGGAAAAAAACATGAAAAGCCACCTCATCTTCTCATATCCTGGTGCTCGGTTTCAAGCTTTCAGCCGATTTTCTGAAAATATTCCCACTTGGGGAAGTCAGCACTTTCAAAACACCCTTTCTTATAGCTTGGAATTGGTTCCATGGATGAACAACAACGGGGAAGGACAAGAGATGATCGCCATACATTTGGACAGGCACATGGCGCTCTAATTTAAAATGCTGAACAAGAATTGACCCAATTCTAAGCTTGCTCTCAGAAGGAAAATTGGGCTGGAAAATTTCCTGCTGCTTTGGGACCAGTTCCCAAAGTGGGAAGTTGAGCAGGGGATCTCAGGGAGCCTATAATTCATGGCCCTGCAGGATGGTAAAAGGCACCTAATGTGGAATAATGACTTGGGTTGAGCCAGAGAAAAGAACGTGAGAGCAAGGCAGAATTGCAAATCTGGGATTTCAAGAGGGAGACGCGTCTCGCCTGGTAAGAACCTAGAATGTGGCAGTACTTCTTCAACCATGCCTTTGTCGAAAAAGGGTGTATGCCTTTATCCTGAATATATTCCGGATAAAGGCATACACCGTTTTTGGGCAACCAGGCAGGGGCTCAGTGCATATCAACACTACATAGTGCTATCACTTCCCATCTAAACAAAGGGTCATCTACGAAAAGTGTAAAGACTAGAAATTCAGGGTAGCATGGAGGTAAATCGTACCCACATTTTGTGGATTCCGGGATGAACAATGGCAATCGGCACCCTGGCGAAGTCTATGGTGTATTCAAAAATAATGTAAGAAACAAAGCTACAGCACATCGGACACTTCCACTCAAGGATGTATCCTTTCAAGAAAACCAAAAAACCTCAGGTCACAGGCAACCCAACGTTTACTGCTGCTCTCTTTACAAATGCCTCGAGAAGGATACAATCTAAATTTCTTTGGACGGAAAACATGGATGGAGAATATGTGATTCTTATCTACAATGATATATTACTGAGCCAGGAAATCAATGAAGTAACGTCACTTGCCGCCAAACGAGTGTTCGTAGTTACAATCATTCTCAGTAAATTTAGTCACATAGAAAAAACTGGTTTATCAAAGATATGAGGAACAGGTGGAATACAAAATTGCGTTCCATGAATGAAATGGCAGACGAGAGAAAGCATCACACATTTAGCAAACACACTTATGCCTGTAGGAGCGCGAAGGTCACTTGAGGTGAGGAGAAACCAGGTGTTTTCAATGAGCACAGATACCAATCCATATAGACCAAAGAGGGAATCAAGACAACTTACTCTAAACCTCAAAGGATTGAACTCAGCCCACTTTACACTCCAAAAAAGTTTATTGACAACTGGTCAGAATTTGAAAAACAATTTATCGATGTCTCTCCGGAGGAGAATCAAGTGGATGCCCAGCAGCAAGCAACACAGCATTGAAAATCGGCTACACCCCGTGAGAAAAATAAACTGCAAAATAAAGGCAGTGAGTGACAGATAAATACTTCGAGACTTCGTTCAGGGGCTGTCATTGAAGTTGTTTTGAGCATATATTAACACACAGAAAGATGGGACCTAAGGGAGGACAATCGTTGGTCTGAGTTTCTTCGTGAGCATGAGTCAGCAAATGCAGCCCTTGTAGAATAACACTGCCTTGCCCTGATTCCATTGACCCGAAATCTCCAAATGTAGACGACCCTTCTCCAGCGAACACATGCATGGGTCAGCCACAGGATGCTACCCCATTGGAACGGGAAAAAACATGAAAAGCCACCTCATCTTCTCATATCCTGGTGCTCGGGTTCAAGCTTCCAGCCACTTTCCTGAAAATATCCCCAGTTGGGGAAGTCAGCACTTTCAAAACACTCTTTCTTATAGCTTGGATTTGGTTCCATGGATGAAGTACAACGGGGAAGAGTAAGACACGATGCCTATATATTTGGACAGGCACATGGTTCTCTAATTTGAACTGCTGAACAAGAATTGACCCAAGTCTAAGCTTGCTCTCAGAAGGAGAATAGGGCTTGAAAATTTCCCGCTGCTTTGTGACCAGTTCCAAAAGTGGGAAGTTGAGCAGGGGATCTCAGCGAGCCTATAATTCATGGGCCTGCAGGATGGTCAAAGACACCTAATGTGGACAAATGACTTGAGTTGAGCCAGAGAAAAAAATTTGAGGGCAAGGCAGAATTGCAAAACTGGGATTTCAATAGGGAGAAGCGTCTCGCCTGGTAAGAACCTAGGATGTGGCAGTACTTCTTCAAACATGCCTTTGTCGAAAAAGGGTTTATGCCTTTATCCTGAATATGTTTAGGATAAAGGCATACACCATTTTTGGGCCACCAGGCAGGGGCTCGGTGCAAAACAACACTACATAGTGCTATCACTTCCCATCTAAACAAAGTGTCATCTAGGAAAAGTGTAAACACTAGAAATTCAGGGTAGCGTGGAGGTAAATCGTACCCACATTTTGTGGATTCCGGGATGAACAATTGGAATCGGCAGAGTGGCGAAGTCTATGGTGTATTCAAAAATAATGTAAGAAACAAAGCTACAGCACATAGGACACTTCCACTCAAGGACGTATACTTTCAAGAAAAACAAAGAATCTCAGGTCACAGGCAACCCAACGTTTACTGCTGCTCTCTTTCCAAAAGCCTAGACTAGGATACAATCTAAATTTCCTTGGACGGAAAACATGGATGGAGAATATGTGATTCTTATCTGCAATGATATATTACAGAGCCAGGAAATCAATGAAATAACCTCACTTGCCGCCACCGGAGTGTTCTTAGTTACAATCATTCTCAGTGAATATAGTCCCATAGAAAAAAGTGGTTTATCAAAGATATGAGGTACAGGTGGAATATAAAATTGCATCCCTTGAACGAAATGGCAGACGACAGAAATAATTACACATTTAGCAAACCCACTTATGCTTGTAGGAGCGCAAAGGTCACTTGAGGTGAGGAAAAACCAGGTGTTTTAAATGAGCACAGATACCATTCCATATAGAACAAAGAGGGAATCAGGACAACTAACTCTAAACCTCAAAGGACTGAACTCAGCCCACTTTACACACCAGAAAAGATTATTTACAACTGGTCAGAATTTGAAAAACAATTTATCGATGTCTCTCTGGAAGAGAATCAAGTGGATGCACTGCAGCAAGCAACACAGCAATGAAAATCGGCTACACCCCGTGAGAAAAATAAACTGCAAAATAAAGGCAATGAGTGACAGATAAATTCTTCGAGACTTCGTTCAGGGGCTGTCATTGAAGTTGTTTTGAGCATATATTAACACACAGAAGGATCGGACCTAAGGGAGGACACTCGTGGGTCTGAGTGTCTTCGTGAGCATGAGTCAGCAAATGCAGCCCTTGTAGAATAACACTGCCTTTTCCTGATTCCATGGACCCGAAATCTCCAAATGCAGACGACCGTTCCTATAGCGAACACATGCATGGGACAGCCACAGGATGCTACCCCATTGGAACGGCAAAAAAACATGAAAATCCACCCCATCTTCTCATATCCTGGTGCTCGGGTTCAAGCTTTCAGCCACTTTTCTGAAAATATACCCAATTGTTGAAGTCAGCACTTTCAAAACACTCTTACTTATAACTTGGAATTGGTTCCATGGATGAACTACAATGGGGAAGAATAAGAGACGATGCCTATATATTTGGACAGGCACATGGCGCTCTAATTTCCAAGGCTGAAGAAGAATTGACCCAAGTCTAAGCTTGCTCTCAGAAGGAGAATAGGGCTTGAAAATTTCCTGCTGCTTTGGGACCAGTTCCGAAAGTGGGAAGGTGAGCAGGGGATCTCAGGGAGCCTATAATTCATGGCCCTGCAGGATGGTAAAAGACACCTAATGTGGACAAATGACTTGGGTTGAGCCAGAGAAAAGAACTTGAGAGCAAGGCAGAATTGCAAAACTGGGATTTCAAGAGGGAGATGCGTTTCGCCTGGTAAGAACCAGAATGTTGCACTACTTCTTCAACCACGCCTGTGTCGAAAATGTGTGTATGCCTATATCCTGAATATATTCAGGATAAAGGCATACACCGTTTTTCGGCAAGCAGGAAGGGACTCGGTGCAAATCAGCACTACATAATGCTATCACTTCCCATCAAAACAATGGGTCATGTACGAAAAGTGTAAAGACCAGAAATACAGGGTAACGTGGAGGTAAATCGTACCCACATTTTGTGGATTGTGGGATGACCAATGGCAATCGGTACCCTGGTGAAGTCTATGGTGTATTCGAAGATAAAGTAAGAAACAAAGCTACAGCACATAGGACACTTCCACTCAAGGAGGTATATTTTCAGGAAAACCAAAGAACCTCAGGTCACAGGCAACCCAACGTTTACTGTTGCTCTCTTTACAAAAGCCTCGACTAGGATACAATCTAAATTTCCTTGGACGGATACATGGATGGAGAATATGTGATTCTTATCTGCAATGATATATTACAGAGCCAGGAAATCAATGAAATAACCTCACTTGCCGCCACCGGAGTGTTCTTAGTTACAATCATTCTCAGTGAATTTAGTCCCATAGAAAAAAGTGGTTTATCAAAGATATGAGGTACAGGTGGAGTATAAAATTGCATCCCTTGAACGAAATGGCAGACGACAGAAATAATTACACATTTAGCAAACCCACTTATGCTTGTAGGAGCGCAAAGGTCACTTGAGGTGAGGAAAAACCAGGTGTTTTAAATGAGCACAGATACCATTCCATATAGAACAAAGAGGGAATCAAGACAACCTACTCTAAACCTCAAAGGACTGAACTCAGCCCACTTTACACACCAGAAAAGATTATTTACAACTGGTTAGAATTTGAAAAACAATTTATCGATGTCTCTCTGGAAGAGAATCTAGTGGATGCACAGCAGCAAGCAAAACAGCACTGAAAATCGGCTACACCCCGTGAGAAAAATAAACTGCAAAATAAAGGCAGTGAGTGAGAGATAAATTCTTTGAGACTTCGTTCAGGGGCTGTCATTGAAGTTGTTTTGAGCATATATTAACACACAGAAGGATCGGACCTAACGGAGGACACTCGTGGGTCTGAGTGTCTTCGTGAGCATGAGTCAGCAAATGCAGCCCTTGTCGAATAACACTGCCTTTTCCTGATTCCATTGACCCGAAATCTCCAAATGCAGACGACTCTTCCTACAGCGAACACATGCATGGGACAGCCACAGGATGCTACACCATTGGAACGGGATAAAACATGAAAACCACCTCATCTTCGCATATCGTGGTGCTCGGGTTCAAGCTTCCAGCCACTTTCCTGAAAATATCCCCACTTGGGGAAGTCAGCACATTCAAAACCTTCTTTCTTATAGCTTGGAATTGGTTCCATGGATGAACTACAACGGGGAAGAGTAAGACACGATGCCTATATATTTGGACAGGCACATGGTGCT